>NC_060188.1:43330836-43992502 GCF_021184085.1 Oncorhynchus gorbuscha | reverse complement strand
CAGCGGAGAAGGTACGGTGGGATTCGAGATGGTCAGTGACCTGTTTGTTGACTTGGCTTTCGAAGACCTTAGATAGGCAGGGCAGGATGGATATAGGTCTGTAACAGTTTGGGTCCAGGGTGTCTCCCCCTTTGAAGAGGGGATGACTGCGGCAGCTTTCCAATCCTTGGGGATCTCAGACGATATGAAAGAGAGGTTGAACAGGCTGGTAATAGGGGTTGCGACAATGGCGGCAGATAGTTTCAGAAATAGCGGGTCCAGATTGTCAAGCCCAGCTGATTTGTACGGGTCCAGGTTTTGCAGCTCTTTCAGAACATCTGCTATCTGGATTTGGGTAAATGAGAACCTGGAGAGGCTTGGGTGAGGAGCTACGGGGGGGGCGGAGCTGTTGGTCGAGGTTGGATTAGCCAGGCGGAAGGCATGGCCAGCCGTTGAGAAGTGCTTATTGAAGTTTTCGATAATCATGGATTTATCGGTGGAGACCGTGTTTCCTAGCCTCAGTGCAGTGGGCAGCTGGGAGGAGGTGCTCTTGTTCTCCATGGACTTCAGTGTCCCAGAACTTTTTGGAGTTGGAGCTACAGGATGCAAACTTCTGCCTGAAGAAGCTGGCCTTAGCTTTCCTGACTGACTGCGTGTATTGGTTCCTGACTTCCCTGAACAGTTGCATATCACGGGGCTATTCGATGCTATTGCAGTCCGCCACAGGATGTTTTTGTGCTGGTCGAGGGCAGTCAGGTCTGGAGTGAACCAAGGGCTGTATCTGTTCTTGGTTCTGCATTTTTTGAACGGAGCATGCTTATCTAAAATGGTGAGGAAGTTACTTTTAAAGAATGACCATGCATCCTCAACTGACGGGATGAGGTCAATGTCCTTCCAGGATACCCGGGCCAGGTCGATTAGAAAGGCCTGCTCACAGAAGTGTTTTAGGGAGCGTTTGACAGTGATGAGGGGTGGTCGTTTGACTGCGGCTCCGTGGCGGATACAGGCGATGAGGCAGTGATCGCTGAGATCCTGGTTGAAGACAGCAGAGGTATATTTGGAGGGCCAGTTGGTCAGGATGACGTCTATGAGGGTGCCCTTGTTTACAGAGTTAGGGTTGTACCTGGTGGGTTCCTTGATGATTTGAGTGAGATTGAGGGCATCTAGCTTAGATTGTAGGACTGCCGGGGTGGTGTTAAGCATATCCCAGTTTAGGTCACCTAACAGAACGAACTCTGAAGCTAGATGGGGGGCGATCAATTCACAAATGGTGTCCAGGGCACAGCTGGGAGCTGAGGGGGGTCGGTAGCAGGCGGCAACAGTGAGAGACTTGTTTCTGGAGAGAGTAATTTTCAAAATTAGTAGTTCAAACTGTTTGGGTATGGACCTGGAAAGTATGACATTACTTTGCAGGCTATCTCTGCAGTAGACTGCGACTCCGCCCCCTTTGGCAGTTCTATCTTGAGGGAAGATGTTATAGTTGGGTATGGAAATCTCTGAATTTTTGGTGGCCTTCCTGAGCCAGGATTCAGACACGGCAAGGACATCAGGGTTAGCAGAGTGTGCTAAAGCAGTGAGTAAAACAAACTTAGGGAGGAGGCTTCTGATGTTGACATGCATAAAACCAAGACTTTTTCGATCACAGAAGTCAACAAATGAGGGTACCTGGGGACATGCGGGGCCTGGGTTTACCTCCACATCACCCGCGGAACAGAGAAGGAGTAGTATGAGGGTGCGGCTAAAGGCTATCAAAACTGGTCGCCTAGAGCGTTGGGGGCAGAGGATAAGAGGAGCAGGTTTCTGGGCATGGTAGAATATATTCAGGGCATAATGCGCAGACAGGGGTATGGTGGGGTGCGGGTACAGCGGAGGTAAGCCCAGGCACTGGGTGATGATGAGAGAGGTTGTATCTCTGGACATGCTGGTTGTAATGGGTGATGTCACCGCATGTGTGGGGGTGGGACAAGGGAGGTAACAGGGGTATGCAGAGTGGATCTAGGGGCTCCATTGTGAACTAAAACAATGATAACTAACCTGAACAACAGTATACAAGGCATATTGACATTTGAGAGAGACATACAGCGAGGCATACAGTAATCACAGGTGTTGAATTGAGAAAGCTAGCTAAAAACAGTGGGCGAGGCTAATCAGCTAGCACAACAAACAGCAGGTAAAATGGCGTTGACTAGGCAACTGGGCCGACAGATAAACAAACAAGCAGAATGGAGTACCGTGATTAATGGGCAGTCCAGCGTGCGTCAGCTATGTAGCCAAGAGATCAGTGTCCAGGGGGCAGCGGTGGATGGGGCAGGGGGGCTGGGCTGGCGAGTGTTATCCAGGTTTTAAAAAAAACTAACAATGACTAAATAGCTTGTAGATAGTTAGCTGGTTAGCGTCTGGAGGTTCTTGAGTGTGTCATAAAAATACAATTTAAATTAAAAGTAACAGCGATTCCGTACCACAGTGGGTGAGGCAGGTTTCCGGAAGGTATAAACAAAATAAAAATAAAAAAGAGATAGAAAGTAAATGGGTTCAGAGTGTTTGGGATGCGGTTATTCAGATGGTTAGCAGGCCTGTGCTAACAAGCTAACAGTTCGTAGGCCCGGGCTAGACAAGCTAGCCGTTAGCAGGCCGAATTAGCAAGCAGGGAGATAGCGAGGGCTAGAGAGTTAACCTTTGGGGGGACGTCGAGATGGGGTGAGTCTGTTTATTCCTCTTCATGCGGTGACATCGACAGACCGGTCGTGGGCCCGGGTAATTGTAGCCCAGGAGTATGCTACAGGTGCTCTAGTACGCTAGGTGAGCTGGAGACACAGCGTTTCAGAAAGCTCGCGGGCCTTGGCCGGCAGATGGATCTTTGGCGATGTCGCAAGGAAAAAGCCTGTTGAAACCACCTCGGACGATTATGTCGGCGGACCAGTCGTGATGGATCGGCGGGGCTCCGTGTCGGCAGTAAAGGGTCCAGGCCAATTGGCAAAAGAGGTATTGTTGGGCCTCTTCGGCTAGTCGGGAGATGGGCTTAGCTCGAGGCTAGCTCAAGGCTAATTGGTGCTTGTTTTGGGACAGAGACGTTAGCCAGGAGTAGCCACTCGGATTGCAGCTAGCTAGTTGCGATGATCCGGTGTAGTTCAGAGCTTGCGGTAGGAATCCGGAGAAAAAGCAGTCTGATATGCTCTGGGTTGATGTCGCGCTGGTGTCCTAGTTAGCTTTGAAGACCGCTAGCAATGGCTAACTGAGTACTAGCTAGTAGCTAGTTAGCTGGCTAGCTTCTGATGGGGGTTCCGGTTCTAAAGTAAAGTATAGAAAAAGCAGATCCGTACCACATTGGGCGATGCGGGTTGCAGGAGAGTATATTCAGCTCTAGTTGGAAAGTGAGATTAAAATATGTACGAAATATATACAGAAAAAAAACGAAGAAAACTATATTTACACTAGACAGGACAAGACTAAACACACGTCCGACTGCTACGCCATCTTGGAACGGATATATAGACCCTACGCAGTTGAGCTACAGGTGATAATAATTGTTGCTAAATAGCACACCTACCTGATAATATGGACTAATACGTTATATTGGACTCATTTCTGGAGTGGAAAATTATATTTTTGATGTCAGCATCATTTTATTTTCATTCAGTTTGGAGTAGGATGTCCTTTTAAAAAGTCACCAGAACTGAAAATACAGCAGTCAATATCCCTCTGCAACCTGTTGTATACGGTGATATACACTTTTGTCTGTATATATTTAGGCTAGTATATCTCTCCCGCCCCGGAACTTGGGACCTCCCACATCCCAATTTAACCACTGTATGTAAATATGTCAACATTTTGTATGATTGAATGTATGGCACAAGAGTGCCCATGTCACTGGTGTTTACTCTGCAGCCCTTGCCTACCAGATATTGTTTCGTGTATAAAATCCTCTGCAATTTTGGTAGAGGTTTCTGTTGCCCAGTGAAACATTTTTATATATATAAAAAGTCAAATAAAATAAAATCAAGCATTCATCAATGGCTGGCAGGATAACAAAGGATATACAGTCAAGACCTACAATTATTGGCACCCTTGATAAATATGAACAAAAAAGACTGTATAAAATACAAATACTAAGCTATATTTTATACTAAAAAAAATGGGGAACTTATATTATTTTCTACTAATAAAATAGCTTAAAGAAAGATTGTTTAACAAGTAATACTTTTTTCCACTCCAAAAGATGGGCGTCAAAATGATTTACCACCCCTGTTATTGGCACTGAGCCTTTTCCTAAAAAGTTTTATGCACATTGGAGAACAGATTGTGAGGGAATTTAGACCATTCCTCCATACATAATCTTTACAGATCCTTGATATCCTAGTCTGCCATTATGGACTGCCCTCTTCAATTCAAACCACAGGTTTTAAATAGGGTTCAAGTCCGGAGACTAAATTTGGATTTTATGGTCAATTAACCATTTCTTTGTGGATTTTTAGGTGTGCTTGGGGTTATTGTCTCACTGGAAGATCCACTTGCGGTCAAGTATCAGCCTCCTGGCAGAGGCAACAGGTTTTTGGCTAAAATGTCCTGAAATCAGCCAGCAGAAAATATGGAGCGTTGCGCAGTGATTGGCTCAGTGTTCTGTCACTAATGGGAACAGAAATTAGATAAAACGTATCGGTGCTCATCGGCCATTGGACATTAACATTACACAACAAGTTGTAAATCGCAAACTCAACAATGAGTGGTTTGGAAGGAATCAGTGACAGTGGTTAACTCTGCAAGTATTGCAAAGCAATCACTAACATGCTATTTAGTGGAGTGGCTGTGTGTCCCAAATCTGGGATTAAGGGGCTCTTTTCCAAGTTTAAAATTATAAACATTCAACATTGGCCATGCTGTCAATGAAGCATGAATTGTGCCGCGCTCAAAACAACTGTTAACTCTGAACTGTGAAAACTTGACTACAGTGAGTTTGTGACAATTGAGAAGTCGGGAATAAACGAGTTCCGAATGAGAAAATACGTTTTGAAAGGTCATCCAACTCTGAATTGTAAATCCGGCCTCTTTCTGTAGCTACGACCTGAAGATCAATGACGTCATCATGATTCAACCTTGTTTTTTTCGAAGTTCCCAGTTGTATTGAAAGCACCATAAATCCAGAGAATGCCAGACTTTGATGGCAAAATTTGCCCATAAAAGGACTGCCGCAACACCTTCCTGTTCAAGTGAGCACAGCACAACAAGGTGAGTCCAAAAAATGTATTGTGTGCTGCTGTATAAATGCTGTAATATGCCAGGGAGATATGTATACTGTAGCTGAGAATGTAATACTAAGTGTATGTTGGGTAGGAAGATGTTAGTAGCCCTAATAATTTGGTATATTCATATTATATTGACAACGTCCGTCCTACCTTGCTCATTAATGTCTTAATCGAAATTACGGATTGCCTCTTATCTGCTTGTCGTCCCCTTATGCCAGAGTTTGTACATCTCAATTGTCAGTAGAAACCACATTTGTTAAAGCAAGTCAGCCATATCAGCTATGATTTTTTAAAGTCAGTAAATGAGGATGAATAAACAGTTTCTCTGCCAGACAAGGCTCTGCTGATAGTCAGGTATGACAGCTTTATGTAGGCCCTAACAGGGCACCATTTGTCACCGTGATAGTGCAATTAATGTATTGTATTGTGTAGTGGCTTTGCTGGCATGTATCACACTTTTTTTTTGCCCCACCAAGATTTACATGCTAAAATCGCCACTGAGTAGGCCAATGTTAACTAGCTGGCTCATCGTTGCCCATGAAAGTTAAGCTAGCGAGCATTTTAGCCAGGTAGCCTAGCACAACTAAAACTAAAAGCGTGTACTGTATGACAGAGTCACAGACTGTTTCAGCAACATGAAAGAGATGAGGGTGGCAATGGCTTTTTTTAACTTACACACACACACACACACACACACACAGAAATCAGTAGCATGGACAACCACATCATATTAAGCTTACGTTGATTAGACGAGTTATTCACAATTTTTGATAAACAAATAAGGTTTTATATGTAAGATTGTTAAATAAAGAGCAAAAGTATTGATTATTATTATATTATTATTTGTGCCCTGGTCCTATTAGAGCTCTTTGTCACTTCCCACGAGCCGGGTTGTGACAAACTCACACTCATTTTTATGTTTAATAAATGTATCGTAAAGTGTGTGTGTGGCAGGCTTCAGTGATGGCAACAAATCAACATTTGAGAGTGTGCTGACCCTGTTGCTAGAGGGGGTACGCAGCTGGAGGTTGAATGTTTTGAAGGGGTACTATAAAATGTTTGGGAACCACTGATCTAGGTCATGTAACTGTTTGTTACATGCAATATTCTTTGTGGACTTCACTGGGCAGATGTTGCTCTCCGGGTTTTATGATGAAACAAACATTATGCCACTGTGTTGCTGTTGTGTTCTTCTAGTCTCAGCCTTAGGCCTATACAGTATATCCCAGTGGCATATGAACTAACAGGTTATAGAGCCAACATCACAACACATATGTTGTAATGTGGCTTTTTTACTCCCTGGCTTGGCTTCTCAAGTGAATTTACCCACATACCGCTACTGCTTAAACTATGATACAGAAAAACTTATCTTATTGTGATATTATATCATAGTGTTTTAAAAAAAAAAGTAATCTAGCTTCCTCTTTGGTAAAATAGGACCACTGCCACAGAACTACAAGGAGAAGAAACGGCCTTCCTATTCAAGTCAATTATTCCTTATTGGGTGGACTGGCAGGATTCATTATGTTTCTATGCCCATCAGGCTCACCTCTGTTGGGCAGGAATGTTGTAGCACCGTGGTGGGGAAGCCGGTGCCTGTTTGCTCCCACTTGTCAGCCATGTGGTTGATCTCTTCCAGCTTCTGCTCGCAGCTCTTTTGGGTGTTCAATAGCGTCACCTCATAAATCTCCTGGATGTCTGTGAAACACATGACGGATACACATTTGATCATATACAATACTTAGAAGTGTCTCTTGAGAGGAAATATGGATGAAAACAGCCACATGACACGCCTTTCGCTAATTCCGGTGTAAATCAGCAGACGTTCATTTACTGCAGGTCAACATACTGCGTTTCATTTGTACATGCAAATAGAGGTCTTGGATTAAACCGACGATCACAGCCTTATTGGTCAAAATAAATGGGGGCAATTTGTGAAATTAAATCACTGGTACTGATATTAGATGCCATAGCAGGAGAACATCATTGACATATCGCCAAATGCCCTTGTCAGGTATATCTGGGAAACATTTTAAGGGAAAGAAGCGGAGTAATTCTAAACTCTGTAATAGTACAATGCAGTTAACTTTCTCTGGATATTTGCATTGCATATGTCGGGAATTCACTCTCACTGAATGCTATTAAACTGATTTATAAAGTACAAACAACATTATTCTATAGGGTTGTATCAGTGCTAGGCAGGTTCTCAAGGTAAAGAAACCAAACAAACAAAAAGCAAATAGCTGTAAGCACTAAATAGATGTTCAGCTCTGCTCCCAGTCCTTAGCCTTAGTGAAGACTGGCAGCTGATAGATGCTAGGTATTAGATGCTTCTTGATCGAGCAGTTGACAATATCTTTGACAAGGAGTCCAAGCTAGACCCATTTGAACAGCTGGTGCCACCAGCAGTCTGGTGTGCGCTGAAGAAGCTTGGTCAAAGCCGTTTTTCATTAAGTCTCAATTATACGGTGAAAATGCAGTTACGAAACTAATTTATTTCATTATTTTATCATTTCATTATTCATTATGCTAACTAACTTTCCAATTATTTGGTTACCAAAATGTAGTAATAATGATTTTAAAATTATTCATGTCTTAAATGAAGTTATTATAAAGTGTTACACCAAAATACTTGATGAACCAGTTTTGCATAACGTATTAACTGTGCATTGCATTGTAGGCAATATGCATTGAACAGACTTTCAATCTGTACATACCTAGAGACAGAGGCTACTTACTCACTTGCATAAAACATTGCATTTGAAGTGGGTCTTTAGCCAAAAATCCCCTCCTTGTCAAAGAGACTGGCCTTTAGGCAATCTCAACTTTCAACATGTGTCACGACTCTGACCGAAGGTGAGCCTCCCCTTCCCTTCCCTTCCCTTCCCTTCCCTTCCCTTCCCTTCCCTTCCCTTCCCTTCCCTTCCCTTCCCTTCCCTTCCCTTCCCTTCCCTTCCCTTCCCTTCCCTTCCCGTTCGCTCGGGGCTCGGGGCTCGGGGCTCGGGGCTCGGGGCTCGGGGCTCGGGGCTCGGGGCTCGGGGCTCGGGGCTCGGGGGTGGTGGTGGTGGTGGTGGTCGTCGTCGTCGTCGTCGCCGGCCTACTAGCTGCCACTGATTATTTTCTGCCCCTCCTTATGTGTTTATTGAGTACACCTGTTTTGAGTTGGTTATAATTAGTGAGGCTTTATTAGTCAGCCGGCCCGCCTGGTTCTTTGTGCGGGATTGATTATTGTTGGTGTTTGCAGTAAATGTACATGTTCGTGTAGTTAGTGCGAGACTGTTTTCGTTTCCCTGTGTCTGGGGCATTTGGTTTGAGCACCCGTAATTGGGTTGACCGTAGTTCACCGCATTAAAGAAGCACTTTATTGAACTCTGCGCCTGATTTCACCCTCACGACACTCAGGACCTTACAACATGCTGCTGGATTCACCGCGGAGTTGCTCATTGGTTGTGGAAAATAGCATTCATATTTTGTGTGGAGCCTTGAAAATAGAATTACAATTATAACAAAGTAAAAAACAAACATTTAGCTGTGAAGTAGGCAAGTTGTATTTGGAAGCTTAAAATCAAAGCTACGAAGTTTCGTGGTTGGAATTGGGGTATGTATTTTAGTTTGATAATTTAGTTGTGAGCTATCAACTTTCCACAGATTGGTTTCATCTCGACTAACAAAAAAATCGTTGTTCAGCAATCGAAAACCAACGAGTTAAGAGGGGAGAAAAAAGTGAGTGTTCCAATATTTGCATAATCGTTGTGATTGAAGGATAGCTGTGAGGGTTATCGAATCAGGATCAAATCCTCTGTTCTCCGAGAGCTCATTAATGATAGAATGTTCATATTTGAAGATACTCCGAGTCAGTATTCATGTCATAAGAAGGAAACCCCCTCGACCACATCCAGAAATTTTGGGGGAAAAAACGTACTCTCCTATTGATCCCCATTGTAAAATAAACAACTTTTTCATGACAAATTCTGCCCTACGGTCCCACGTAGGTAAATAGAGCCTGCGAAAAGAACCCTGTGGCTTCAGGCTATTCAGCTTGGGAGAGTGGGAAATGTGGGAACCCGGTGTCCAAGTAGACGACACAAAGCTACACTATACAGTTCCAGTCAAAAGTTTGGACACCTACACATTCATGGATTTAAAAAAACAAAACAAAAATCTACATTTTAGAATAATAGTTAAGATATAAAAACTATATAGTAGACAAAAAAAAATTACGGGTATGCCTTGTTAAAAGGGGAATTTGGGGAATTTATTTCCTTAATGCATTTGAGCCAATCAGTTGTTGTGACAAGGTAGGGGTGGTATACAGAACACAGCCCTATTTGGTAAAAGACCAAGTCCATATTATGGCAAGAACAGCTCAAATAAGCAAAGAGAAATGACAGTCCATTACTTTAAGACATGAAGGTCAGTCAAGGAGGAACATTTCAAGAACTTTGAACGTTTATTCAAGCGCAGTCACAAAAACCAAGTGTTATGATGAAACTGGCTCTCATGAGGCAGTCTCAAAGGAAAGAAAAAACCCAGAGTTACCTCTGCTGCAGTGGGTAAGTTCATTAGAGTTAACTGTGCCTCAGATTGCAGCCCAAATGACACCAATAAAAAGAAAATACTTGTTTGGGCCAAGAAACGCGTTCATTGGAAATTAGACCGGTAGAAATCTGTCCTTTGAACTTTTTGGTTCCAACCGTCGCGTCTTTGTGAATTGATGATCTCCGCATGTGTGGTTCCCACCGTGAAGCATGGAGGAGGTGTGAGAGTGGTTTACTGGTGACACTGTCAGTGATTTATTTAGAATTCAAGACACACTTAACCAGTATGGCTACCACAGCATTCTGCAGCAATACACCATCTCATCTGGTTTGCGCTTAATGGGATTATCATTTTGTTTTTCAACAAGATAATGACCCAATACACCTCCAGGCTGTGTAAGAGCTATTTGACCAAGAAGGATAGTGATGGAGTGCTGCATCAGATGACCTGGCCTCCACAATCACCTGACCTCAACCCAATTGAGATGGTTTGGTTTGGGATGAGTTGGACTGCAGAGTGAAGGAAAAATAGCCAACATGTGCTCAGCATATGTGGGAACTCCTTCAAGACTGTTGGAAAAGCATTCCAGGTGAAGCTGTTTGAGAGAATGCCAAGAGTGTGCAAAGCTGTCATGGCAAAGGGTGGTTACTTTGAAGAATGTAATATATTCACTACCGTGTATATTTAATGGACAAAATAATTAGCCTCTATTTCAAAAACAAGGACATTTCTAAGTGACCCCAAACCTTTGAACGGTAGTGTATTTTGATTTGTTTAACAGTTTTTGGGTTACTACATTATTCCATATGTGTTATTTTATAGTTTATGTCTTCACTATTATTCTACAATGTAGAAAAACCCTTGAATGGGTAGCTGTGCCCTAACCTTTGACTGGCACTGTATGTACAAAAGTATGTGGACACCCCTTCAAATAGTTGCTGACAGGTGTATAAAATCGAGCACACAGCCATGCAATCTCTATAGACAAACACTGGCAATATAATTGCCTTACTGAAGAGCTCAGCGACTTTCAATGTGGCACTGTCATAGGATGCCACTTTTCCAACACGTCATATGTCAAATTTCTGCTCTGCTAGAGCTGCTCCAGTCAACTGTAAATGCTGTTATTGTGAAGTGGAAATGTCTGGTAGCAACAACGGCTCAGTCGCGAAGTGGTTGGCCACACAAACCCACAGAACGGGATGGCCAAGTGCTGAAGCACGTAGAGTTTAAAAATGGTCTGTCCTCAGTTGCAACACTCACTGTGGAGTTCTAAACTGCATCTGAAAGCAACGTCAGCACAATAACTGTTTGTCGAGAGATTCATGCAATGGTTTTCCATGACCGTGTAGCCACACACAAGCCTGAAATCACCATGCACAATGCCAAGCGCTGGCTGGAGTGATATAAAGCTAACCGCCATTGGACTCTGGAGCAGTGGAAATGAGTTCTCTGGAGTGATGAATCACATGTCACCATCTGGCAGTCCGGCAGACGAATCTGGGTTTGGCAGAAGCCAGGAGAAAGCTACCTGCCCCAGATGACAGGACAATGCTTGTGCCAACTGTAAAGTTTGGTGGATGAGGAATATTGGTCTGGGGCTGTTTTTCATGGTTCGGGCTAGGCCTCTTAGTTCCAGTGAAGGGAAATCTTAATGCTACAGCATACAATGACATTCTAGACAATTCTATGCTTACAACTTTGTGGCAACAGTTTGGGGAAGACCCTTTCCTGTTTCAGCATGACAATGCACCTGTGCACAAAGCGAAGTCCATACGGAAATGGTTTGTCGAGATTGGTGTGGAAGAACTTGCCTGGCTTGCACAGAGCCCTGACCTCAACCCCATTGAACACCTTTGGGATAAATTAGAACACCAAATGCGAGCCAGGCCTAATTGCCCAACCTCACTAATGCTCTTGTGGCTGAATGGAAGCAAGTCCCCACAGCAATGTTCCAACATCTTGTGGACAGCCTTCCCAGAAGAGTGGAGGCTGTTATAGCAGCAAAGGGGGACCAACTCCATATTAAATGCCCATGATTTTGGAATGAGATGTTCAATGGGCAGGTGTCCACATACTTTTGGTCATGTAGTGAATGTGTGTGAAACATTTAATCACAGGTAAGACATTTAACAATTTTAGCATAAAATTAGTATACTCTAACTCCGTTCACTACTTGTAGCAGTATAGTCCGTTTGTTTGCGTTGCTGGTCTTAGCAAAAGCTTAATGTACCGGTTGGGAAGCCCTACAATATTCTGTTTTTCTAAATAGTGAGAACACTCAGGAGCAGGTAATGTTGAAATTAAATTTTTAGACATGTTGAACTTTTCTTAAATATAGTTTTTAATTGTCTAAAACAAGCAGACAAGAAAAATGTATTTGAAAAAGGTCATGCTTTTGCTGTGAGCCAATTTTTTTATTTATTTTTTATTTTACCTTTATTTAACTAGGCAAGTCAGTTAAGAACAAATTCTTATTTTCAATTACAGCCTAGGAACAGTGGGTTAACTGCCTGTTCAGGGGCAGAATGACAGATTTGTACCTTGTCAGCTCAGGGGTTTGAACTTGCAACCTTCCGGTTACTAGTCCAACTCTAACCACTAGGCAACCCTGCCTGGGGTAACCTAGGTAACCACAGGTCGTTTCCCCACATGTGGAAGGGGCCACAATGTTCTAATGCCGACAGACTATGGCAAAAAGGCCCGTCTCTTTGGCAATGGCATGAAGTGGCTAGCAGAGGAATGTTAGCTCAAGAGAATGGTAACCAGACTAGGTATCCACAGCCAAGAGGTGACATTCACTGCAATACAGAGAAATAAAGCTATTCAATTTAACCCTAATCTTTTTTTTAACAAATTCCACCCAGGATGATACCTCATTCAAACCCCAAATGTCCTACTTTGAAAAAGTTTGATACAAAACACTCTAGTTTAACACTGATTGGCAAACACCATGTTTATCTACGTACGACAAAACTTGAAGTAATTCCCCTCCAGTCTTGTGTGTAATTTAATCCAAGAGTAGAGGTTGATGTCTTGCACGTATGTGTATCTTTGTTGTTATAGCAGCTTCATCTTAAGACACTCACTTTGCCAGAAGGCTATAGCAGGATTCACTTGAGTGGCGGATCCTTGAAATAGAACAGCTTTAGCACTGCTCAGAGACAGTAGGCTGGCATGCAGCCATGCATGACGTGTCCTCTTTCTTTGGCACAGTACGATCAGATGTCAGGACACTGGATGCATTTTCTGCTTCATTTTGTCACATATGGGAGAAAATATTAATTAATTAATTACACAAAAGTTTTTTACATTTTTTATCAAAAAATAATAAGACTTCAAGACGACTGAGT
The DNA here is from genome assembly GCF_021184085.1 of Oncorhynchus gorbuscha. Taxonomy (NCBI): domain Eukaryota; kingdom Metazoa; phylum Chordata; class Actinopteri; order Salmoniformes; family Salmonidae; genus Oncorhynchus; species Oncorhynchus gorbuscha. Next base: position 43,979,391 of record NC_060188.1, on the reverse strand, counting down.
CACAAATAACCCTTTCACCATCAAACGGGCAGCAGGTAGCCTAGTGGTTAGAGAGTTGGGATAGTAACCGAAAAGTCACTGGTTCAAACATCTGAGCCGACAAGGTGAAACATCTGTCAATGTGCCTTTGAGCAAGGCCTTTAGCATACATTTTCTCTGGGGGCACCATCAATTGCAATCTTCAATGCATTCCTAGTCATTCACCAAACATTTCTGTAGAAAAGGCAACAATATAGGTTTGCACTTAAATGTATTCGTGTTGCACTGTTGCCGGTAGGTGCAATTCATTCAGAAGCCCTGTGCACCAGGTAGGCAAAGTGTTCCCATTTTGAACCTTTTCATTTGTCTTTAGAGACAAACTCCACCTACACGCCAGACCTGGGGATCTGTGGCTAAATCGAGTGTGCCTACTGAGCTGGCCAATCGGAGAGCTCAAATCACCGTGCATACAGCTTCCAGCAAAGTTCGATACTAGCCTACATAAGATTTCATAAAACTTTTTTTAAATTATGGCCAGAGAGAGACTGTCAAACCAAAAAAATATTCAGCACTGTCAACACTGTACAAAATCATGTACATGTAGATGTTTGTAATTCGTTCATGGTGAGATCTCTAACACGTGGCACATAAGTGTCGCATGCACACAGATGTAAGGCGTTCATGGTGAAATATTTCATAATAAACTTACAAGCAAACTGACATATGACGTGTACGTGTCGTGAACATGGCATCAGTTTGATGCCTTTGAAAAAAACTTGTCTCCATTGACAGTCCATGTTAATTAATTGAGGAATAGTATGGCGCTAGGAAGACATTAGGTGTCTTGGTGAGAGGTTTCAGTAGCTTCATGAGGCTTAATTCTGGCATGAATCACCCCCCATAAACTGGAGGAAATTAAGGTGAGAGGAGGGAGCGTGAGAGGCAGACCCTCTGCTGTACTCTTCCTCCCTCTGCTGAAACTAATGCTGCGTTCAAGACAACTGGGAACTATGAAGAAAACTAGATCCGACTGGGAAATATTGTTGTGAACGGTCGGTCTCCCAAGTCGGAATTCCAAGTCAGAAATATGGGCTTCTTCCTAGAGCTCCGACTTTCAGGCCTTAAGATCACTGACGTCATGATTTTAACTTGGTTTTTCCCCCGAGTTCTTAGTTGTCTTGAAAGTACCATGACCATCAGATGCAGGTACCATCAGTCCAGTAAAATATGCTGAACAAAAATATAAATGTAACATGTAAAGCGTTGGTCCCATGTTTCATGAGCTGAAATAAAAGTTCCCAGAAATTGTCCATATCCACAAAAATATTTGTGCACAAATTTGTTTACATCCCTGTGAGTGAGCATTTCTCCTTCTCTAAGACAATCCATCCACCTAACTGGTGTGGCATATAGTAGCTGATTAATCAACATGATCATTACACAGGTGCACCTTATGCTGGGGTAAATATACCACAGATGTCTCAAGTTTTAGGGAGCATGCAATTGGAAGGCTGACTGCAGCAATGTCCACCAGAGCTGTTGCCAGAAGATTGAATGTTAATTTCTCCACCATAAGCCGCCTCCAATGTGATTTTAGAGAATTTGTCAGTACGTCCAACCAGCCTCACAACCGCAGACCTCACAACTGCAGAACCCGGATCTCCACATCTGACGTCTTCACCAGTGGGATTGTCTGAGACGAGCCACCCGGACAGCTGATGAAACTGAGGACTATTTATGTCTGTAATAAAGCCCTTTTGTGGGGAAAAAACTATTTCTGATTGGCTGGGCCTGGCTCTTCACCCATGGCTGCACCCCTGTCCAGTCATGTGAAATCCATAGATGAGGTCCTAATGAATTTATTTAAAATTGACAGATTTTCTTATATGAACTGTAACTCAGTAAAATCGTAGATATATATATTTTTTTACATGTTGCGTTTAGATTTTTGTTCAGTATAAAAAAGCTAATTATTTGCATATTATTTCAATTTATGCTCAACTTTGCCTTGCAAGTGCTACACCAACTGATCTATTTTTTTTTAGCAAAGCTTGAGCTTGGTCTGAGAAGAGCTGTATTTTCAGGCCTTGCATGTAACCAATATGCTGTGATAATGTATTAGGCCGACTACGCAAACCTCATTCCTATAGAACTGTTTTTATTAGGTCAATGTTACATTTTTTAAGAAACGTTGGAAAAAAATATTAGCAGTAAATCTTGGCTTGCATTTTGATTGTGAGAGTGGTTGGTGGCCACTTCTATAAAGCAACACATTTCACTGCACCCATCTGGTGTATTTGACAATAAAACCTTTTTTTTTTTACAAATAATAATTTTTAAAAAACAGGAGGACCTGTCCCAGGATGGAATCAAGCCATCGACATTGCGGTCAGGAAACTGACGCGGCATGCTACCAACTACTCCAAATAAGTCACTTGGGGAAGTCCGTATACTTGCTTACCAGTGCCAGGATCACGTCACTACTCCCTCCTTTTTAAGATACAATATTAGGTTTCATGTAACCATGTGACCGTGAAGCCACCCAAACATTCACTATCAGGGATGCCACCTCTTAACTGCCGGTCCTTTCACTTCTGACATCATAGTAATGAAACAAGAGGGAGAGTGAGCTTTCCAAGGGTGGAATCGAACCCTAACGTTGCAGTCCTGAGACCTGCACGCTACCAACGACTCCAAGAAAGCATGCTCCCTTGGAGGAGGAGTCAGTAAATGTACTCATCAGCGTCAAGAGTCACTACAATATTAGGTTTCATGTAACCGTGTGACTGAGAAGCCACCAAAACATTTACCTCTGCCAGAGAACATAGACATCTGGACTCCACTAGCCATATCCTGCTACATTACCTGAGCCATAAAGTAAGTAACTGAAATTCCAAGTCCATTTCTTTTCTCAGAGAAGCATTGAGGAAAATTGGAATTTAATGAATTGAAATAGAATTGGCACCAATGGTACGTGCTTCACTCAACCAATGGTTGGGTATTTAACCCTCATTGAAAATTGTTATGAAACTGGGAAAATGGAAATGGAATTGACCCCAATCCTGACAAATGTATTACTCTAGAACAGGGATGGGCAACTGGAACACAGCCGAATTCACTACTTTTAAGGGATGTCCACATACTTTTAGTGTATATTATAGTATATAAATGGTTTTGTGGACAAAATACCCCTAGTTCTACACTCTTAGAATTAAGGGTGACCTGAGAAACCCTGGGGATATTTGTACGTTTGGGTAGTTGAGAGTTCTTCGAGGAAACTTTGATGTTTCAATGGAACAAAGGGTTCCTGGAGGAACCTTTTGCTGGTACGTGCAGAGCACTTTGAATTTATTTTGCCGTTGGATTTGTTGCGCTCTCAGATTCAGAAGAAGATGAAATACAAGTACTATTTTAATATCAATATTGAATAATACAACATTGACCATCAACGCCATTATATTATGACTGTAGCCTCCAGTTTTTAGTTGAAGTGTACCTATGAAGAAAATTACAGGCCTCTCTCATCTTTCTAAGTGGGAGAACTTGCACAATTGGTGGCTGACTAAATACTTTTTTGCCCCACTGTATGAGTTCCTCAAAACCTATGCAAATCCCAATGTTGGAAAAGTTACCACTTTATTTCTACATGTAATCAGAAATGTTAATATTATTACTATAATATTAGATGATGTAATATGCATAAATATTCAAGGAAAATGTATATTTGCAGTGTACCAACTGAACATGATGAACAGGAATGACATTTACTTTCACGGATGGCCAAAAATAACGATCTGAAAGTCACGCCTCCAATCTTCTGATAGGCTACCGCTGCTACAATATGTTAATGTGAGCCCCTCCCATCAGAAAAAGGTTCCAGTTTGAACATTTACATAGGGGTTCCTCTAAGAATCTTTTCCTCTAAGAATCTGAAAAGGTTCCCCCATAGTGCCAATCTTTTGAACCCCAAAATGTTCTTCGAGGCTCCTTCACATCTAGATCGTAGACTAAAAAGCACAGTGAAGTGATCAGTGAGCTACACATATACAAACCGCATGAAGTCATGGCCAACAACGCATCATACAAAGCATTTCCAAACACCACGGAGCATCCCATAGAATTGATTAGTTCATATCAACAAGCTAAAAATGTACAATAACGTAGGTGGACTATTACTTGTAATGCAATCGAAGAAAAGTTAACAATGTAGACTTTTCAAAAGAATGGCTACTGCATGTTCTACAAAAGAAACTGAACCCATGACAAGTTATCTGCTGCAGCAGTCCAGAGGTACCCGCGGACAAAACCCACATTTACATTTAAACGGAGGTTAATGACAACAAGCAATTTTCATTCATCACAAGACGCTAGGAGTACAATGGTTCAGTCCTCAACACGGACAACTGTTCGAGCAAGTCCTTAGTACACTGCTAAGAATGAGTATTTTAGTATTTTGTTTTGAGTTAGCTGAGAAACTTTGTCAAGTTTGAAAGTCACTACATATTTGTGTAACAAACCATTGGCACAAATGCCTCTTTTTTTAGGCACAAATGCCTCTTTTTTTTAGGCACATACAAACACACACTTCATTGAACCAAAATGTATGCAAATCCCCTGAACTCATTAAGCGCCAAGTAAATACAGAATTCTCTTCGTCACAGCCATCTTAAGATTCAATGTGATATTCACATGTTCTACTAGCCAACAACACAACACGGCACCGTATTTAGTAATACTTGTAGGGGTACCATATTCAGCAACATGAACAGATTTAGACTATCTTTATTGTCCTACTGCAGGGACATTTGGTTGCAGCAGTTCAAAAACCTAAAAAAAAAACACATCAGAGACAACAAAACAGGATAAACACAGCATTAGAATTGTGTGACTTTGTGTTTCCCTGTTTTGCTGCTTTTAAGTGTAATTCATTTCAATTCAGATATATTATCATATCAGAAAATGTCAAATGGCCTACCGGTATATGCAACTTACTGTAAAATAGTGAACTGTACTCCAACAATCAAAATGTTTCAAACTAAAAGTAGCCCACGGGGTAACTTACAGTTTAGTAAAGCTTTGCTGGTCTCCATGGACATTCTGAGTGCTGCTGGTCCCTTGAAGCAGTGTGCTGTGGGAGCACCAGATGCCCCTGCAACCAAACAGCAAGCCTAATCCTCTGACAATCCGCCTGTTCAACTCCAATACAGACAATGACATTACACCCTGGGCAGCACACACACTCCGGCAGCTGATTTCTAATGCAGCCCTGCGTCTCAGAATGTGTTTAACGCTGACACGCTGACAAGCAATCCCCTCCACAACCTCTCTCATACACCCCCACCCAGTGTATACATATGGGTGTCCCCGAATTTCATAGACAGTTGAATCAACACGTGAATCTATCGGCAGGCACTGGCAGTGACATTGTTTGGCATGGGGAGGAGGTATGGGGAGTCCCTACCAGCCCTCATTCCTCTCTGTCCCTCTTTGTCTCAGCGTGCTGAGCTGTCTGAGGGATGGGAGGGGAGGTTAAGAGCACACTCACGCGTGAAGTGCACACTTGAGCCTGTGAGGACAGCTCAACAGGATATCACTTTAAGTGGTCACATATCACCAGGGTGGAGGGCCACTGGCATCCAGACAGGGAGACATCTTCCCTGGCTTTCGCACATGGGGACAAAACGGGGACAGAAAACAATCCCAAACTGAGGCCATCAGGATAGTCCCTACTCCAGGTGGATACATGCACTATGTAATCTAAACTCAAGAGCTTGAAACTCAACCACAAGCCTGCTGGGGTAGGCCTGATAAAGCAAGGGTGATATAATAGCCTTTCTGAGATGGCTACAAAATACCGCCTTGGGGAATCACATGTCAAACACGTCCATACATTTACATTACATTTAAGTCATTTAGCAGACGCTCTTATCCAGAGCGACTTCCATAGACTTGCTTTAGTCTCAGAGGAGTGTAGCATGTGAATATTCTGACCTGTAGGGTGTCTACCCACACAGCCCAGAGTAGATGAAAACGCACTCTGATGATGAAATCTCACTTCCTTATGTTATAAAATACATATGGTAACACTTTACTTAACACCGAGCATCAGAACACGGTGTAACGCGGACAGAATCATGTCAGAACAGTTGACATAACCTGTCATAATATGGTCATTACACATTTAGACCTGTCGTGACATATATTGCGTTATTTTATGGCTGGTTATGACATCTACAGTGCATAGTGTAAAAACCTGAGCGAGAGAGAGAGAGAGATCCCTTTTTCAGGACCCTGTCTTTCAAAGATAATTCGTAAAACTCCAAATAACTTCACAGATTTAAACATGGTTTCCCATGCTTGTTCAATGACCCATTATCAATTAATGAACATGCACCTGTGGAACAGTCGTTAAGACACTAACAGCTTACAGATGGTAGGCAATTAAGGACACAATTATGAAAACTTAGGACACTAAAGAGAACTTTCTACTGACTCTGAAAAACACCACAAGAAAGAAGACCAGGGTTCCTGCTCAGCTGCGTGAACGAGCCTCAGGCATGCTGCAAGGAGGCATGAGGACCGCAGATGTGGCCAGGGCAACACATTTCAATGTCTGTGCTGGGAGATGCCTAAGACAGCGCTACAGGATGGACAGCTGATCATCCTCGCAGTGGCAGACCACGTGTAACAACATCTGCACAGGATCAGTACATCCGAACATCACACCTGCTGGACATGTACAGGATGGCAACAACAACTGACAGAGTTACACCAGGAACGCACAATCCCTCCATCAGTGCTGAGATAGTCCGCAATAGGCTGAGAGTGGCTGGACATGTAGGCCTGTTGTAAGACAGGTCCTCACCAGACATCACCAGCAACAACGTCGCTTATGAGCACAAATCCATCGTCGCTGGACCAGACAAGACTGGCAAAAAGTGCTCTTCACTGACGAGTCGGGGTTTTGTCTCACGAGGGGTGATAGTCGGATTCTCATTTATCGTTGAAGGAATGAGCGTTACACCGAGGCCTGTACTCTGGAGCGGGATCAATTTGGAGGTGGAGGGTCCATCATGGTCTGGGGCGGTGTGTCACAGCATCATCGGACTGAGCTTGTCATTGCAGGCAATCTCAACGCTATGCGTTACAGAGAAGACATCCTCCTCCCTCATGTTAAACCCTTCCTGCAGGCTCATCCTGACATGACCCTGCAGCATGACAATGCCACCAGCCATACTGCTCATTCTGTGAGTGATTTCCTGCAAGACAGGAATTTCACTGCTCTGCCATGGCAAGCGAAGAGCCCGGATCTCAATCCCATTGAGCACGTCTGGGACCTGTTGGATCGGAGGGTTAGGGCTAGGGCCAATCCCCCCAGAAATGTCCGGGAAATGGCAGGTGCCTTGGTGGAAGTGTGGGGTAACATCTCACAGCAAGAACTGGCAAATCTGGTGCAGTCCATGAGGTGGAGATACACTGCAGTGCTTAATGCAGCTGGTGGCCACACCAGGTACTGACTGTTACTGTTGATTTTGACCCCACCTTTGTTCAGGGACACATTATTCTATTTCTGTTAGTCAGAAGGTCTGTGGAACTTGTTCAGTTTATGTTGTTGAATTGTGTTATGTTCATACAAGTATTTACAGATTTTACGTTGTTTGAAAATAAACACAGTTGACAGTGAGGAGACGTTTCTTTATATGCTGAGTTTATAGACACAGTACCAGTCAAAAGTTTGAACACACCTACTCATTCAAGGGTTTTTCTTATTTTTTTCTATATTGTAGAATAATAAATAGTGAAGACATCAAAACTATGAAATAACACATATGGAATCATGAAGTAAGCAACAAAAAGTGTTGAAACATGTTTTGATTTGTTTATATTTGAGATTCTTCAAAGTAGTCACCCTTTGCCTCGACAGTTTTGCACACGCTTGGCATTCTCTCAACCAGCTTCACCTGGAATGCTTTTTCAACAGTCTTGAAGGAGTTCACACATACGCTGAGCACTTGTTGGCTGCTTTTCCTTCACTCTGTGGTCAAACTCATCCCAAATCATCTCAATTGGGTTGAGCTCGGATGATTGTGGAGGCCAGGTCATCTGATGTAGCACTTCATCACTCTTCTTCTTGGTAAAACAGTCCTTACACAGCCTGGAGGCGTGTTGGGTCATTGTCCTGTTGACAAACAAATGATAGTGGGACTAAGCACAAACCAGATGGGCTGGTGTATCGCTGCAGAATGCTGTGACGGCCATGCTGGTTAAGTGTGCCTTAAATTCTAAATAAATCACAGATAGTGTCACCAGCAAAGCACCCCCACACCTCCTCCTCCATGCTTCACGGTGACAGTGGTGGAAAAAGTAGTCAATTTGTCATACTTGAGTAAAGATAATTTAATAGAAAATTACTCCAACACTCAGACATAATTTTAAAATGAAGCATATGTCTTCAGTGAGTCTGCCAGATCAGAGGCAGTAGGGATGACCAGGGAGGTTCTCTTGATCAGTGTGTAAATTGGACCATTTTCCCATCAAAATGTAAAGAGTATTTTTGGGTGTCAGGGAAAATGTATGGAGTAAAAAGTACATCATTTTCTTTAGGGATGTAGTGAAGTAAAAGTAAAAGTTGGCAAAAATATAAATAGCAAAGTACAGATAATTCAAAAAGCTACTTAAGTAGTAGTTTAAAATATATTTTTTAAGTACTTTACACCACTGCAAAGTGGGAACCACACATGCGGAGATCATCCGTTCACCTGGTTGGAACCAAAAATCTCAAATTTTGACTCATCAGACCAAAGGACAGATTTCCACTGGTTTAATGTCCATTGCTCGTGTTTCTTCCTCTTATTCGTGTCCTTTAGTAGTGGTTTCTTTGCAGCAATTCGACCATGAAAGCCTGATTCATGCAGTATCCTCTGAACAGTTGAGGTTGAGATGTGTCTGTTACTTGAACTCTGTGAAGCATTTATTTAGGCTGCAATTTCTGAGGCTGGTAATTGCAGCAGAGGTAACTCTGGGACTTCCTTTCCTGTGGCGGTCCTCATGAGAGCCAGTTTCATCATAGCACTTGATGGTTTTTGTGACTGCACTTGAAGAACCTTTGAAAGTTCTTGAAATGTTCCGGATTGACTGGCCTTCATTGTCATGTTTTGTCATAGATTGTCATGTCTTGTCCTTGTGCTTCCTCTTCTATTCGTTTCCCCCTGCTGGTCTTATTAGGTTCTTTCCCTCTTTCTATCCCTCTCTCTCCCCCCTCCCTCTCTCTCTCTCTCTCTCTCTCTCTCTCTCTATCGTTCCGTTCCTGCTCCCAGCTGTTCCTCATTCTCCTAACTACCTCATTTACTCTTTCACACCTGTTTCCTATTTTGCCCTCTGATTAAGTCCCTATTTCTCTCTCTGTTTTCGCTTCTGTCCTTGTCGGATCCTTGTTTGCTGTACTGTGTCTTTGTTCCGTCCTGTCGTGTTTTTGGTCCTCATTCACCTGCATAACAGAAGGATCCGACCAAGAATGGACCCAGCGACTACGGATTCTCGCAACTCAGCCGTCGAGATCCAGGGAGCGATGCTCGGCAGACACGAGCAGGAATTGTCTGCTGCTCGTCATGCCGTTGAGACCCTGGCCGCTCAGGTCTCCGACCTCTCAAGTCAGTTTCAGAGTCTCCGTCTCGAGCCACCAGCTACTTCCTGGTCTTCCGAGTCTCCGGAACCTAGGGTTAATAACCCACCATGTTACTCTGGGCAGCCCACTGAGTGCCGCTCCTTTCTCACCCAGTGTGATATTGTGTTCTCTCTCCAGCCCAACACATACTCAAGAGAGAGAGCTCGGATCGCCTACGTCATATCACTCCTTACTGGACGGGCTCGGGAGTGGGGCACAGCTATCTGGGAGGCAAGGGCTGAGTGTACTAACGAGTATCAAAACTTTAAAGAGGAGATGATACGGGTTTTTGATCGTTCAGTTTTTGGGAGGGAGGCTTCCAGGGCCCTGGCTTCCCTATGTCAAGGTGATCGATCCATAACGGATTACTCTATAGAGTTTCGCACTCTTGCTGCCTCCAGTGACTGGAACGAGCCGGGGTTGCTCGCTCGTTTTCTGGAGGGACTCCACGCTGAGGTTAAGGATGAGATTCTCTCCCGGGAGGTTCCTTCCAGCGTGGATTCTTTGATTGCACTCGCCATCCGCATAGAACGACGGGTAGATCTTCGTCACCGAGCTCGTGGAAGAGAGCTCGCGTTAACGGTGTTCCCCCTCTCCGCATCTCAACCTTCTCCTCCCACTGGCTCAGAGATTGAGCCCATGCAGCTGGGAGGTATTCGCATCTCGACTAAGGAGAGGGAACGGAGAATCACCAACCGCCTTTGCTTCTATTGCGGTTCTGCTGGACATTTTGTCATTTCATGTCCAGTAAAAGCCAGAGCTCATCAGTAAGCGGTCCAGCGTAGATGGACCGACAAGGTAGTACAGGATCTTGATGGAGAGACCTGAGTAGTAGCGCTCACCAGTAGCCCTCCGCTTACTGATGAGCGCTACTACTCAGGTCTCTCCATCAAGATCCTGTACTACCTTGTCGGTCCATCTACGCTGGACCGGTTCGGCAGCTTCCTGCAGTGCCTTGATAGACTCTGGGGCTGAGGGTTGTTTTATGGACGAAGCATGGGCTCGGAAACATGACATTCCTCTCAGACAGTTAGGGGAGCCCACGCCCATGTTCGCCTTAGATGGTAGTCTTCTCCCCAGTATCATATGTGAGACACTACCTTTAACCCTCACAGTATCTGGTAACCACAGTGAGACCATTTCCTTTTTGATTTTTCGTTCACCTTTTACACCTGTTGTTTTGGGTCATCCCTGGCTATTATGTCATAATCCTTCTATTAATTGGTCTAGTAATTCTATCCTATCCTGGAACGTTTCTTGTCATGTGAAGTGTTTAATGTCTGCTATCCCTCCTGTTTCTTCTGTCCCCTCTTCTCAGGAGGAACCTGGTGATTTGACAGGAGTGCCGGAGGAATATCATGATCTGCGCACGGTCTTCAGTCGGTCCAGAGCCAACTCCCTTCCTCCTCACCGGTCGTATGATTGTTGTATTAATCTCCTTCCGGGGACCACTCCCCCTCGGGGTAAACTATACTCTCTGTCGGCTCCCGAACGTAAAGCTCTCGAAGATTATCTGTCTGTTTCTCTCGACGCCGGTACCGTTGTGCCTTCTTCCTCTCCCGCCGGAGCGGGGTTTTTTTTTGTTAAGAAGAAGGACGGTACCCTGCGCCCCTGCGTGGATTATCGAGGGCTGAATGACATAACGGTTAAGAATCGTTATCCGCTTCCCCTTATGTCGTCAGCCTTCGAGATTCTGCAGGGAGCCAGGTTCTTTACTAAGTTGGACCTTCGTAACGCTTACCATCTCATGCGCATCAGAGAGGGGGACGAGTGGAAAACGGTGTTTAACACTCCGTTAGGGCATTTTGAATACCGAGTTCTGCCGTTCGGTCTCGCTAATGCTCCAGCTGTCTTTCAGGCATTAGTGAATGATGTACTGAGAGACATGCTGAACATCTTTGTTTTCGTTTACCTTGACGATATCCTGATTTTTTCACCGTCACTCCAGATTCATGTTCAGCACGTTCGACGTGTACTCCAGCGCCTTTTAGAGAATTGTCTCTATGTGAAGGCTGAGAAGTGCGCCTTTCATGTCTCCTCCGTCACATTTCTCGGTTCTGTTATTTCCGCTGAAGGCATTCAGATGGATCCCGCTAAGGTCCAGGCTGTCAGCGATTGGCCCGTCCCTAAGTCACGTGTCGAGTTGCAGCGCTTTCTCGGTTTCGCGAATTTCTATCGGCGTTTCATTCGTAATTTCGGTCAAGTGGCAGCCCCTCTCACAGCCCTTACTTCTGTCAAGTCGTGCTTTAAGTGGTCCGGTTCCGCCCAGGGAGCTTTTGATCTCCTCAAGAAGCGTTTTACATCCGCTCCTATCCTTGTTACTCCTGACGTCACTAAACAATTCATTGTCGAGGTTGACGCTTCAGAGGTGGGCATGGGAGCCATTCTGTCCCAGCGCTTCCATTCTGACGATAAGGTCCATCCTTGCGCGTATTTTTCTCATCGCCTGTCGCCATCGGAACGCAACTATGATGTGGGTAACCGCGAACTGCTCGCCATCCGCTTAGCCCTAGGCGAATGGCGACAGTGGTTGGAGGGGGCGACCGTTCCTTTTGTCGTTTGGACTGACCATAAGAACCTTGAGTACATCCGTTCTGCCAAACGACTCAATGCACGTCAAGCTCGTTGGGCGTTGTTTTTCGCTCGTTTCGAGTTCGTTATTTTTTATCGCCCGGGAAATAAGAACACCAAGCCTGATGCCTTATCCCGTCTCTTCAGTTCTTCTGTAGCTTCTACCGACCCCGAGGGGATTCTCCCTGAAGGGCGTGTTGTCGGGTTGACTGTCTGGGGAATTGAGAGACAGGTAAAGCAAGCACTCACTCACACTGCGTCGCCGCGCGCTTGTCCTAGTAACCTTCTTTTCATTCCTGTCTCTACTCGTCTGGCTGTTCTTCAGTGGGCTCACTCTGCCAAGTTAGCTGGCCACCCCGGCGTTCGGGGTACGCTTGCTTCTATTCGCCAGCGGTTTTGGTGGCCTACTCAGGAGCGTGACACGCACCGTTTCGTGGCTGCTTGTTCGGACTGCACGCAGACTAAGTCAGGTAACTCTCCTCCTGCCGGTCGTCTCAGACCGCTTCCCATTCCTTCTCGACCATGGTCTCACATCGCCTTAGACTTTATTACCGGTCTGCCTTCGTCTGCGGGGAAGACTGTGATTCTTACGGTTGTCGATAGGTTCTCTAAGGCGGCTCATTTTATTCCCCTCGCTAAGCTTCCTTCCGCTAAGGAGACGGCACAAATCATCATTGAGAATGTGTTCAGAATTCATGGCCTCCCGTTAGACGCCGTTTCGGACAGAGGTCCGCAATTCACGTCACAGTTTTGGAGGGAGTTCTGTCGTTTGATTGGTGCTTCCGTCAGTCTCTCTTCCGGTTTTCATCCCCAGTCTAACGGTCAAGCAGAACGGGCCAATCAGACGATTGGTCGCATATTACGCAGCCTTTCTTTTCGAAACCCTGCGTCTTGGGCAGAACAGCTCCCCTGGGCAGAATACGCTCACAACTCGCTTCCTTCGTCTGCTACCGGGCTATCTCCTTTTCAGAGTAGTCTTGGGTACCAGCCTCCTCTGTTCTCATCCCAGCTCGCCGAGTCCAGCGTTCCCTCCGCTCAGGCTTTTGTCCAACATTGTGAGCGCACCTGGAGGAGGGTCAGGTCTGCACTTTGCCGTTATAGGGCGCAGACTGTGAGAGCCGCCAATAAACGTAGGATTAAGAGTCCTAGGTATTGTCGTGGTCAGAGAGTGTGGCTTTCCACTCGTCACCTTCCCCTTACGACAGCTTCTCGCAAGTTGCCTCCGCGGTTCATTGGTTCGTTCCGTGTTTCTCAGGTCGTCAATCCTGTCGCAGTGCGACTGCTTCTTCCGCGACATCTTCGTCGCGTCCACCCAGTCTTCCATGTCTCCTGTGTCAAGCCTTTTCTTCGCGCCCCCGTTCGTCTTCCCTCCCCCCCCCCGTCCTTGTCGAGGGCGCACCTATTTACACGGTACGGAAGATCATGGACATGCGTTCTCGGGGACGTGGTCACCAGTACTTAGTGGATTGGGAGGGTTACGGTTCTGAGGAGAGGAGTTGGGTTCCATCTCGGGACGTGCTGGACCGTTCGTTGATTGATGATTTCCTCCGTTGCCGCCAGGGTTCCTCCTCGAGTGCGCCAGGAGGCGCTCGGTGAGTGGGGGGTACTGTCATGTTTTGTCATAGATTGTCATGTCTTGTCCTTGTGCTTCCTCTTCTATTCGTTTCCCCCCGCTGGTCTTATTAGGTTCTTTCCCTCTTTCTATCCCTCTCTCTCCCCCTCCCTCTCTCTCTCTCTCTCTCTCTCTCTCTCTCTCTCTCTCTCTCTCTCTCTCTCTCTCTCTCTCTCTCTCTCTCTCTCTCTCTCTCTCTCTCTATCGTTCCGTTCCTGCTCCCAGCTGTTCCTCATTCTCCTAACTACCTCATTTACTCTTTCACACCTGTTCCCTATTTTGCCCTCTGATTAAGTCCCTATTTCTCTCTCTGTTTTCGCTTCTGTCCTTGTCGGATCCTTGTTTGCTGTACTGTGTCCTTGTTCCGTCCTGTCGTGTTTTTGCCTTCTTCAGATGCTGCGTGTGAGCAGGTGTCTATACCAGCTACGGCCTGCGCCTTCCCGAAGCGACCTGCAGTCTGTGGTCGCATCTCCGGTTGTTCCCCTCTACTGACTAGAGGGTTTCAGTTTTCCTGTTTTGACTTTACCTGTGATAGTATCCAGGATTATCGTTTTTGTTAAAGACTGGAATAAACTCTGTTTCTGTTAAGTCGCTTTTGGGTCCTCATTCACCTGCATAACATTCATGTCTTAAAGTAATGATTGAATGTCGTTTCTCTTTGCTTATTTGAGCTGTTCTTGCCATAATATGGACTAGGGCTGTCTTCTGTTTACCATCCCTACCGTGTCACAACACAACTGATTGGCTCAAATCAAATTACATTTTACTTGTCACATACACATGGTTAGCAGATGTTAATGCGAGGGTAGCGAAATTCTTGTGCTTCCAGTTCCGACCATGCAGTAATATCTAACAACTAATCTAACCTAACAATTTCACAACAACTACCTTATACACACAAGTGTAAAGGAATGAATAAGAATATGTGCATAACAATATATGAATGAGCGATGGCCGGACGGCATAGGCAAGATGCAGTAGATGGTATAGAGTACAGTATATACATATGAGATGAAAATCGTATTCCTGGTCGTAATATTGGTGAGTTGACGCTGCTCTTATATCCAATAGTTCCTCCCGACTGTATGTAATAAAACCTAAGATTTCCTGGGGTAACAATGTAATAAATAACGCATAAAAAAACAGAATACTGCATAGTTTCCTAGGAACGTGAAGCAAGGCGGCCATCTCTGTCGGCGCCGGAAGTCACATTAAGGAAATAAATTCCACAAATTATGAAGGCACACCTGTTAATTGAAATGCATTCCAGGTGACTACCTCATGAAGCTGGTTGAGAGAATGCCAAGACTGTGCAAAGCTGTGAGCTGTTATGACACTGCCTGTCAAGTAAAATGTTGCCAATACATTTTACCAAGAGCAATATGATTCTTTACGTTCTTAATCGTTCAGTCAGGTCTTTGTCTAACATACCATTAACATTATATCCCCAAAAACTGATTTCATAACCTAATACATCTGATTATAAGCACTGAGCACTGACACTTTCTCATAGCATTTTTGAGGGATTTTACATGTTGTGGTGGTCGTCTGCAAAGTTGTTTCCGCGGGTCACAAAAAGCTAAATTAGCATGACACAAGCTGAACTGAAATGTTAAAGGCTTTGAAAATAAAAAGATTGCGGTACGCTCTGTATTTCACAGAGATACAGTGCCTTCAGAATGTATTAGCATACACCTCTTGACTTTTTCCACATTTTGCTGTGTTACATCTTGAATTTCAAATGGATTAAATAGAGATTTTGTGTCACAAAGACCAGGGAGGTTTTCCAATGCCTCGCAAAGAAAGGCACCATTTGGAAGACGGGTAAACATTTAAAAGCAGACATTGAATATCCTTTGAGCATGGTGAAGTTATTAATTACACGTTCAATGGTGTATCAATACAACCAATCACTACAACGATACAGGCGTCCTTCCTAACTCAGGTGCCGGAGAGGAAGGAAACAGCTCAGGGATTTCACCATGAGGCCAACGGTGACTTTAAAACGCTAACAGAGTTCAATCGAGTACAGGCTTAACTGAATGACAACATAGACAGAATACAATATGGAATTTTATTGAGTAGTTTGGGGTAGGCCTCGTCTCAGAAGAATGCTCCTCTGAGCCAGATGCTGATGACGACAAGTTACCTTATGCTGGGCAGCTGGCATCAAAACCCCCCGAAATAAACAAGTTACTCACCAGGGAGAAGGGACATAGTGGAGCGAAGGTTGGATCTAAATATTGAAGACAAGATAAATAGACGTAAAAGAGAATAATAGAACAAAAGTGCAATTATGCTGTAATGGAAAGTAATTATGTGGAACGTTTATTAATGCAAGCACGCTGAGTGCAAGATAAATAGTGTAACGTGTTGAGTCTAAACGAGGACTCTTCATGTATATCTACCCAGCCAAGCATAACGTAAAGGTATATGCACGAGTAACCTTAAAACACTGACGCTAATCCCATCCCTGACCTCCTGAACGCCTCAAATTGTTACGCCGATTTGTTGACAGGAAATGCTACATATACACGTGCATGATGGTACGTAGAACCCAACCGCACATGACGTAATGCAATTAGTAAGACGTGAAACGCTTGCTGCGTCGAAGCCAGTCGTGCATGTGGTACACGAGCGATTAGGGACACACGACAAACAGTGTCGGACCCAATAGCCAGGTGTAATATGAATTACCACCACATGCATGAGTGCCATTGGAAACTCGGCAACTAAAGTAGGGATTGATAGCTATGTAAGGAGCCATTGCTGAGAAGAGGTCAAAAAGATTAGGTCTAACGTGAGGTGTAGCAGAGCATAACCAGCGACCTAGTTGCTGGAAAGTGATGGTGAAATTATACCTAATGTAGCTGCCGTGGTTACGGCTTCAGATTAAGGGGAAGATAGCACCTTCATTTTTTTCCTCATCAATCTACACACAATACACAATAAAGCAAAAAACTGAAATATCACATTTACATAAGTATTCAGACACTTTACACAGTTCTTTGTTGAAGCATCTTTGGCAGCGATTACAACCTCAAGTCTTCTTGGATATGATGCTACAAGCTTGGCACACCTGTATTTGGGGAGTTTCTCCCATTCTTCTCTGCAGATCCTCTCAAGCGGCATCAAGTTTGATGGGGAGTTGCTGCACAGCTATTTTGAGACTTACATTTACATTACATTTAAGTCATTTAGCAGACGCTCTTATCCAGAGCGACTTACAAATTGGTGCATTCACCTTATGACATCCAGTGGAACAGCCACTTTACAATAGTGCATCTAAATCTTTTAAGGGGGGGGTGAGAAGGATTACTTTATCCTATCCTAGGTATTCCTTAAAGAGGTGGGGTTTCAGGTGTCTCCGGAAGGTGGTGATTGACTCCGCTGTCCTGGCGTCGTGAGGGAGTTTGTTCCACCATTGGGGACTTGTCCCGAAGCCACTCCTGCGTTGTCTTGGCTGTGTGCTTAGGGTCGTTGTCCTGTTGGAAGGTGAACCTTTGCCCCAGTCTGAGGTCCTGAGTGCTCTGGAGAAGGTTTTCATCAAGGATCTCTGTACCTTGCTCCTTTCCTCTTTCCCTCGATCCTGACTAGTCTCCCAGTCCCTGCTGGTGAAAACAACCTCACAGCATGTTGCTGCCACCACCATGCTTCACCGTAGGGATGGTGCCAGGTTTCCTCCAGACGTGACGCTGGGCATTCAGGCCAAAGAGTTTCATCTTGGTGTTATCAAACCAGAGAATATTGTTTCACATGGTCTGAGAGTCCTTTAGGTGCCTTTTGGCAAACTCCAAGCGGGCTGTTGTGCCTTTTACTGAGGAGTGGCTTCCGTCTGGCCACTCTACCATAAAGGCCTGATTGGAGGAGTGCTGCAGAGATGGTTGTACTTCTAGAAGGTTCTCCCATCTCCAGAGGAACTCTAGAGCTGTGTCAGAGTGACCATCGGGTTCTTGGTCAACTCCCTGACCAAGGCCCTTCTCCCCCTTTTTGCTCAGTTTGGTCAGGTGGGCAGCTCTAAGCAGATTATTGGTGGTTCCAAACTTCTTCCATTTACGAATGATGGAGGCTACTGTGTTCTTGGAGACCTTCAACTTCTGCAGAAATATTTTCCCCAGATCTGTGCCTCAACACAATCCTGTCTTGGAGCTCTAAGGACAATTCCTTTGACCCCATGAATGGGTGTTTGCTCTGACATGCACTGTCAACTGTGGGACCTTATATAGACAGGTGTGTGCCTTTCCAAATGATGTCCAATCAATTGAATTTACCACAGGTGGACTCCAATCAAGTTGTATAAATAATCTCAAGGATGATTAATGGAAACAGGACGCAATTTCAAGTCTCATAGCAAAGGGTTTGAATACTTACGTAAATAAGGTATGTTTTTTATTTTTAATACATTTGCAAAAATATCTAAACCTGTTTTTGCATTGTCATTATGGGTTATTGTGTGTAGATTGAGGAAAACAAATATTTTAATACATTTTAGAATAAGGTTGTAACGTAACAAAATGTGGAAAAAGTCAAGAGGCCTGAATACTTTCCGAATGCACTGTACTGACAACACTCATTCAATTTGTCATCAGCAGATAGACCATGAATCTTTCCATTTTACTGTCTTCATCACAGTCTTTGTCACAAGTCTCTATATCTGTTTCCTTCAACTAGGACCCACTACTGCTAATACACTCTCAATACTCTGCTTTTACCTCTATTGTAAGGTTTCAAAACGAACAATACAATAGGGGTAAAAGCAGAAAATTGAGAGTGATCCGTGTGTATATCCAGGAAAGATTCAAATTTGACAACAGCAGATAGACCATTAGTGTTGAAAGTATGTGAATGGTAATATGTTATCAGTGGCTTTCAGACAGCACTCTGATAATGCAATATCTTATTAATTTGAATAGCTAAGGTTTCAATACAAGGTCACATGACAAACAGAGGGATTGAGCCTTGGGACTGATATTAAATCAAAGGCTACCATCTAGTGTTTGGGTTAAAGCTAAGCTTCCTGTGGACCCATTGTCACACCCCGATTTGTTTCACCTATCCTTGTGCTCGTCTCCACCCCCTCCATTTTTCGCTTATTTTCCCTGTGTATTTATCCCTGTGTTTCCTGTCTCTCTGTGCCAGTTCGTCAAGTCAACAAGCGTTTTTGTTTCTCAGCTCCTGCTTTTCCGGTCTCTCTTTTCTCGCCCTCCTGGTTTTGACCCTTGCCTGTCCTGACTCTGAGCCCGCCTGCCTGACCACTCTGCCTGTCCTGACTCTGAGCCTGCCTGCCTGACCACTCTGCCTGCCCCTGAACTCGAGCCTGCCTATCGCCTGGTACTGTGTGGACTCTGACCTGGTTACTGAGCCCCTGCCTGCCCTGACCTCGAGCCTGCCTATCGCCTGGTACTGTGTGG
The DNA here is from genome assembly GCF_021184085.1 of Oncorhynchus gorbuscha. NCBI lineage: Eukaryota > Metazoa > Chordata > Actinopteri > Salmoniformes > Salmonidae > Oncorhynchus > Oncorhynchus gorbuscha. The sequence goes on along the minus strand of NC_060188.1, from coordinate 43,960,154 downwards.
ACTCTGACCTGGTTACTGAGCCCCTGCCTGCCCTGACCTCGAGCCTGCCTATCGCCTGGTACTGTGTGGACTCTGACCTGGTTACTGAGCCCCTGCCTGCCCTGACCTCGAGCCTGCCTATCGCCTGGTACTGTGTGGACTCTGACCTGGTTTATGAACTCTCGTCTGTATCCGACCTGCCTTTTGCCATAATAAATAACAGAGCTCAACCACCTGCCTCCTGTGTCTTCATTTTGGATCTCGCCTTGTGCCCTTATACCCATAGATAAGCCACCAGTGAACGTGAGGGGTATTCAGGCTGTAAGAGACACAATGGTAAAATTTGGAACGGAGGTATGAATAATTGAATAAGATAAGTTTTTGATGATTTCCAATTTTTATTTCTCTATTCAATAGTGTGAATAACACCAATAATCTGTTTCCATTACATGGAACACTGTCCAAAACTGAAGTAGATGCAAATAAATATTTTTAGTACCAGGGCTGTAAAATAAATATTAGAAAGAGCTGATAAGCCAGCACCAACGTTTTAAAGGCCCGAGCAGCTTTGTTGAACAACAGGTTTTATATTTTGACCAGTTGATGTCCCAGGGACAGAAAGTGTCGAACAGAAGCCATAAGTCAATGCAACATGTGTAGATAAGATTACAAGAACGGGGCTCTGAGATGGTTTACGTCAGAAGGTGCCTACTCCGCTAAATGGGACCCTGTACCACCTGATGTGTCTCCAGTATGATTATGTAGACGCATTGTTATATCAATGTGTCTTGCACAAAATGCAGTGATTGATTGAGAAGGGAGGGTGGTACATATCGGCACAGTAGTACCGGATATTGCATTCTTAGAACTGATTAAGATTGATTTTTTTTTTGCACTGATTAAGATGTAGCATAGTGAAAACTAAGTACATGTTTATTTATTTTTCTTCCAGGGCTAATGGAATGTCCACTACCAAGTTCTCTGAGTTTAACAATGATTCTATATCTGAAATGCTTCCAGAGGCAGGTGCTTTGGGAGAGCAGTTAGTGGGACTTCTATAAGCCCTACGTTTTACCATATACAGACCCGCACACACACACACACACACACACACACACACACACACACACACACACACACACACACACACACACACACACACACACACACACACACCAACCCAACCATCTATACTTATATTTGTTAGTGGTGTTAATACCGTGTCTGATTATTGTGTGGGTTTTTCTATTTGGTTTTATTAGGTTCTTTACAGGTTAGAACAGATGCACTTTAAAGGGCACACAAATAATAATTTCAGAGATATCTATTGTCTGAATTTTGGTTGAAAACATGTAGGTTCTTCTGATGAGATATGTACTGAAAAACCCAATGTAAACCTGGTATAGAGAATGTTTAAAACATTTTGTTTTTTTAAACAATGAGTCTCAAGTACAGGGAGGGAACAAACTTACTGAATGGTGTTGAATGACCTCTGTTCTGACTTCTGGTGAACTCTTATCACCCTCGCTAGAAATATCAGTGAAATTGGTTGAAATTGAAATATAATATATAAATGCTGATAAGTAAACGCTGATAAGTATGAAGAAGTGTATTGTTGTTGATACGAATCTGAACAGATTTCTATTTATATCCTTAACATTTTCCCTTTACCCTTTAATTGATCAATGATTCTGATTCGGACGGGCGAGAAGGAGGGAGACAGAGCGCTGTCCATGAACTATGAAGAAAGCACAAAGGGAGGGCGAGCGACTTACACACGAGCCTGTCTAGTCTATTTGAGTGCTCCTTGAATTCCCTTAGGGTATAAAATGATTTCCTTACGGACTTTTATCAAGGCTTGTAATTCTAATTGTATGTTATTCTGATTTTGTAGATTTTTTATTTAAAACGGCTGTGTTTTTTTTTGGGGGGCGCATGAATCACAGTGTGAGTCATGCGTCCAAAGAGGGATTGATGGTAAGTATGTGCTTGTAGAATAGAACGGTACGCACCCAAATGTACTACGACCACCGCACAAATCTAGCCTAATGTCTAATTTGTCAAGAACACATTGCAGGAAAACAAAGTACCAACCTCTTTGTCAAGCCTACCAGTCCCCTGGGGCCCTTTTGTAGATTAGCAAACTGATTTTGTTCACATGCCTACCTGTAAAATACTCAAATATATGGTGGTAATGAATGAAAGATACTCCACATCTAATGAGGAAACAAACAAAAACGGTGGCTAAATGCCTGTTACATGATTTTGTTCCACGATTAGTTGTACCACAAAATGATGATAAAGGGGACACATTTCAACTTGAAGATAATGAAAGCACTGTGTGACACGATGCAAGATAAGAGACATTTTCATGTACCGTTTCACCCTGAAAGTTTTGTACTTGTAGAACGCTATAACGTCGTTCTGAAAAATAAACTGCCAAAAATACGTTCTCAAAACAGGACTCAACTAGGTGGATGCGCTACCCATAACCTTGTTTTCAATATGTTCCACCCCAGTCCGGAAATCTGTCCTCAGTCCACGGGGTACTGATGGCCCGTCCCATGAGGACCCCTGTGTCGCCACCAGCTGCAATCCCAGATCCTCATTTGTCTGATGACACTGATGAAGTACTGGACAGCTCTGACTTACTGTATTTGAGCTGTTCACGCACAGGTCTCTGTTGCCCAAACTTCCCCAGACGGCTGTTCCCATCACGATCTCCAGCCTGGAGATTGGGTAGTGGTCAGGAGGCACGACAGAGGTAAAGAACCTTTAAAACCCAGGTGGAAGGGACCACATCAGATCGCCCTCACCACCCCAACAGTGGTAAAATGCTTAGGGAAAGACACCTGGATCCACGCCTCCCACTGTAAGCTAGTAGCAGAGCCAGAATATGTTACTCCTTCACTCCTAATACCCAGAAGTAGATGACCCCGCTGACCTGAACCTGGTCTTTGATGACCCCACGGAGAAGAAAAAAAGGTCATATACATGATTGGGTTTTCCCCCGGGTCAAACACTTTCTTACAATTAGCTAGTAATGTCTCTGTACTGAAGAATGTATCAGATTGTTGGGGTTGTGGATTGTCACCAGACTATGCCATTACTAGCTACACACCTCTGTGATTATTAAATATTGATGTAGACCAAAACAGGTAACCTTAAAAGACAGAGAGCTTGATTGGATGGAGGATAAGGTGTTTTATATGAGGATAAAAAAATCTGCCCAAGCAACCTATCACCCTGGCCTACTCTTCCCCAGGTTATTTGTGTTATATAGCAAATGGAACCAGTCTCCAGTTGGGGGAAAGTCATTGTAAGTATAACCTTTTTATCAACAATAACATAACCCTGCCCTGACCGTTGAGAAATGGAACATTCCACCCTAACATGTCATTTGGGAATACGTTATACTCAACTTATAAACTCAGTGAATACGCTAAACCTACTTCCTCAGTAAATGGAACTATGTATGTGTGTGTGGGGGGGGGGCGTACTATGATCTGTCTACAAATTGGTCAGGGTCCTGCTATGCTGCCTGTTGTTCCTGCTCTGTATGCTACCCCAGTATACCCAACTCACCACCTCTCCCACTTGTATAGGAGGACCATTGTAGCTGGCCCTGCAAAAGCTTTTTCTCTGCATTAATTCCCAATTATGGCATAACAATTGTGTTCGATTCCATTAGAGAACTAGCCAATTAAGTAGAAAGAATGGGTAATGCTACTGTTCCTGCTATGGAATAATTAACAGCTGAATGTGTGGCTACACGTACCATGGTTCTACAAAATAGATTGGCTTTGGATATTCTCCTAGAGGATAAGGGAGGGGAGGGGTTTATGCGGTGGTGGGGGCAGAATTTTGTACCTACATTCCGGATTTCTCCATTGTGGTAGCGGAGTCTGTTGCCACTGTAAGACAGGTGGTAGCTACTGTAAACAAGTGAGATAACAAGTGGGATTGGAATATGTTTGCATGGGTGAAAACGAGGCAACATTGGAACTCTCATGTTGCAAGGTCTCCTCGCCTTGGTTGGAGGCCTTGTGCTCTCATTCTGCCTGTTCTCATGCCTGACAACCTTGGTGAGAAGGTTGTGTGAAACAGCAGTATCTCCTCCCCATCAGATGGTCATGACCACAGAAGTCAACTTAAATGACCTGACGGATCTCGCCAGATTGACCCTTTATTGGGGATCCAAAGAGAGGATAGTGCCTACTGCCATCGAAATGACCCCGATTCCCGTGAACCTTCCTTTTCCCTGGATTGTTATTATTAAATGTACCTTTTTAGGAGTTCATTCACACCACCGCTTTGTGTAAAATGTCAATATCCCAGAAAATAGAATTTTTCAATTCTGCCTGACAACAGCTCAGACATGTAATGTATGGAGATGCTTATGGTTTCCATGGCATCAAAGTGGGAATTGTGGTGGCGGAATTTGGGGTTGGGGAAAATTCGATCCAAAGATTAGGGCAGAGACTATTTAATTGTATAATAGCGAAATATTTAATACAAGCGGCTGTAGGACAGATCTAACTCTGATTTCAGAGGGAAGAACTCCAAGAGTGAATGGTTACATGTCTCTTATATAGTGGGAGGTGATAATACACTCATATTGTTTACACAATTACACAAGTTATTTTATACAAGCAACAGTTCCGGGTGACAATGGCCTTGCTAGGGTGCAGACATACCAGGAGTCTATGAAAGGTATAAATCACAGTCCAACACAGAACATATCTCTTGAAGTTACAACAGTTCAGGAGGAAGCATAGGAAGGAGGAAGCACAGGAGGAAGCACAGGAGGAAGCACTTTGTGTTCCTGTCAATTAATAGATCAATGGATGGATGCGCCATGAGTGTTTCTCTGATTCAGAGGGGTTGGGTTAAACGCGGAAGACATTTCGGTTGAATGCATTTAGTTGTGCAACTGACTAGATATCCCATTTCCCCTTCCCCTTCATATTCAAATGCTAATATGCGCTTAAGGCACTATTTATAGCTCTATTAAATTGACTTTTTGTTTGTTTTAATGCATTTTTGCCTAATGTATGTACAGTGCATTCGGAAAGTATTCAGGCCTCTTGACTTTTTCAAGAGTTTGGAACCACCAACACGCTTCCTAGGGCTGGCCACCTGGCCACATTGAGTGAAAAGGGCCTTGGTCAGAAACCCATGGTCACTCTGACAAAGCTTCAGAGTTCCTCTGTGTAGACAAGAGAACCTTCCAGAAGTACAACCATCTCTGCAGCACTCCACAAATCAGGCCTTCATGGTAGAGTGGCCAGACAGGAGCCACTCCTAAGTAAAAGGCACATGACTGCCCTCCTGGAGTTTGCCAAAAGTTACCTAAAGACTCTCAGAGACCATGAGAAACAATATTCTCTGGTGTGATGAAACTAAGATTGAACGGAGTAAAGTATAGAGATCCTTGATGAAAACCTGCTCCAGAGCGCTCAGGACCTCAGACTGGGTGAATGATCACCTAGCAAAAGGACAACGACCCAAAGCACACAGCCAAGACAACGCAGGAGTGGCTTCGGGACAAGTCTCTGAATGTCCTTGAGTGGCCCAGCCAGAGCCCAGACTTGAACACAATCAAACATCTCTGGAGAGACCTGAAAATAAATCTGCAGCCATCCAACCTGACAGAGCTTGAGAGGATTTGCAGAAACGAATGGGAGAAACTCCCCAAATACAGGTGTGCCAAGCTTGAAGTGTCAAAGGTGCTTCAAAAAAGTACTGAGTAAAGGGTCTGAATACTTATCTAAATGTGATTTTTCAGTTTATTTTTAATACATTTGTACAAATAAAAATGCTTTTGTTTTGTCATTATCGGGTATTGTGTGTAGATCGATGAGGGGGGGAAATAAAATGTAATCAATTTTATAATAGGTCTGAAACCGAACAAAATGTGGGAAAAGTCAAGGGGTCTGAATACTTTCCGAATGCACTGCATGTACTGTATTTGTTTTCCTTTAGTTCAACTACTGTTGCACATAAATCATAATATATTTGTACTATTAATACATAATAAAATACATTTGGTTCAAGCTGGGCTGAAGCGCATTCTAGTATGCTTTCATTCCATCACAATTTATTTGAAATACAAGTGTTACATTTTGGGGATTGTGAAAAGTGCTTTATGAATGAAATAGTCCTTAGTAGAGTGACCTTCAAACGTAATATATTGCACTTGTTCTCAGTGTAACGATGTTTCGACTCGACCGAAATGTAGACAATTACTGTATGGCAAAACAGCATGATGTGTGTGTGCTGTCAGCTAAAGACAGCTGAATGTGCTAATCTTTTGGTTAGCTCTGGCACTGTCTTACAGACAGATCTGTGTTAATACCACTTAAAACAGATTGTGTATCACGCACTCATGCTTAGTTTTTCTCAGATCGCTATCCGAGTGTGCACATCAAGCTCAGCTTTAGTCTGATGTTTGGACTGTTTGGGTCATTAAATAATATACATCAATTCTGTTTTATGAAATTGTATCTTATGAAATAACACCTACTTAGACAATAATGCTTTGTTTCAATTAGCTATTTAAAGAAGTGATATATTCTTGTACATTGTGGACAATTCTTTGACGTGCTGCGATGTATGTTCTGAAATGCAGACAATACAAATGAATTATTTGACATTCAACAATGTATCTTGGTTGTGTGTAGGAAAGGGAGGGGATTAGGATTACACTGAAAAAATGACCCAGCTACTGGGTCAATCCCCCAACCCAATGTGCTGGGTTTATATGTCACCACCCAACAATGTTTTAACCCAGCAATATAGTCTAATTTACCCAGAAGCTGGTTCAAGCGCTCAACCCAAGGCTGGCTTTCTGTTCAGCACTTTGTGACATCAGCTGATGTGAGAAGGGCTTTATAAATACATGTGATTGATTGAAGGCGCTGGGTTAGAAGCACAACCCAACCCTACTGGGTTGAATTAACCCAATGTGGTGTTTGGCCAATATCGACCCTGCACTAGGTTGTCGAAGTGACACAAATTTTGTTATTTTTAAACACAGAATTTTTAAAAAGCATAACAATTAATTTTGGAAAAATAATATGAATTGCCATATTAGGCATAACTAAATTTCTACCTTTCAAGATCCCAAAAGAAAATGCTTTCAGTAATTGTTTTGGGTATGCTACTGTTGTTATTGTTTTGTGCTTTCTGATTATTCCTGTGCATGCATTCAACAAGCTTTGGACAAAGGACTTCTACAGGGCTGCCATCTCTAAAGTTCAATCAGAAAGGCAATAGTTCTGAACCGGGTTTGATTTAGTTTTAATTATTGACATTTTGTTAATTATCTGTTAAAGTTCAGCTGGTTGAAATCCATTGCTCAGTTATCACTTGGCTCATGTAAATAATTCTGAAGTTGCCACTAAACATCCTAAGGTTAACATAGGATACACGTTTCTCTCATGTACAGTTGAAGTCGGAAGTTTACACACACACATACATTTAAAAACTCAGTTTTTCACAATTCCTGACATTTAATCCAAGTAAAAATTCCCTGTTTTAGGTCAGTTAGGATCACCACTTTATTTTAAGAATGTGAAATATCAGAATAATAGTAGAGAATTATTCATTTAATATTTTATTTATTTCATCACATTCCCAGTGGGTCATTACATCTACCAAATACTAATTGAGTGTCATTACCATTTAATTGTTTAACTTGGGTCAAACGTTTCAGGTAGCCTTCCATAAGCTTTCCACAATAAGTTGGGTGAATTTTGGCCCATTCCTCCTGACAGAGCTGTTGTAACTGAGTCAAGTTTGTAGGCCTCCTTGCTCGCACACACTTTTTCATTTCTGCCCACAAATTTCTATAGGATTGAGGTCAGGGCTTTGTGATGGCCACTCCAATACCTTGACTTTGTTGTCCTTAAGCCACAACGTTGGAAGTATGCTTGGGGTCATTGTCCATTTGGAAGACCCATTTGTGACCAAGCTTTAACTTCCTAACTGATGTCTTGAGATGTTGCTCCAATATATCCACATAATTATCCTTCCTCATGTAGCCATCTATTTTGTGAAGTGCAGGAGGTCCCTCCTGCAGCAAAGCACGCCCACAACATGATGCTGCCATCCTCGTTCTTCACGGTTGGGATGGTGATTTTTGGCTTGCAAGCCTCGCCCTTATTCCTCCAAACATAACGATGGTCATTATTGCCAAACAGTTCATCAGACCACAGGACATTTCTCCAAAAAAAGTCTGCATTGGAAACCGTAGTCTTGCTTTTTCATGGCGGTTTTGGAGCAGTGGCTTCTTCCTTGCTGAGCGGCCTTTCAGGTTATGTCGATATAGGACTAATTTTACTGTGGATATAGATACGTTTGTACCTATTTCCTTCAGCATCTTCACAAGGTCCTTTGCTGTTGTTCTGGGTTTGATTTGCACTTTTTGCACCAAAGTACATTCATCTCTAGGAGACAAAACATGTCTCCTTCCTGAGCAGTATGTTCGCTGCGAGGCCCCATTGTGTTTATACTTGCGTACTATTGTTTGTACAGATGAACTTGGTACCTTCATGCGTTTGGAAATTGCTCCCAAGGATGAACTAGACACGTGGAGGTCTCCAATTTTTTTCCTTCTTTTTCTGAGGTCTTGGCTGATTTAAAAAAAAGATTTTCCTATGATGTCAAGCAAAGAGGCACTGAGTTTGAAGGTAGGCCTTGAAATACATCCACAGGTACACCTCCAATTGACTCAAATATGATCAATTAGCCTATCAGAAGCTTCTACAGCCAAGACATACCTTTCTGGAACTTTCCAAGCTGTTTAAAGGCACAGTCAACTTAGTGTATGTAAACTTCTGACCCACTGGAATTGTGATACAGTAAATAATGAGTTAAATAATCTGTCTGTAATCAATTGTTGGAAAAATTACGTGTCATGCACAAAGTAGATGTCCTAACAGACTTGCCAAAACTATAATTTGTTAACAAGAAATTTGTGGAGTGGTTGAAAAACGAGTTTTGATGACTCCAACATAAGTGTGTGTAAACTTCCGACTTCAACTGTAAATATGAAATAATTGATTTGGGAAATATCCAGTCTTTGCTCTTTTCTTCATTACCATGCAGATGATTTCAAGTTGTATAGGATTTATTTGCATCTGTTAAGACATTGAATGTGTGTTTATAATATTTACTAGATGTAGAATGTTTCGTTTTTTCGCTGAGAAGTAAATTAATTTAAAGATGTGAGATTTGGATTATGTAGATACATTTCAATGTTGCACATTTGCGACAAATCGGCCAAAGGTTTATTTTTTTAGGGGGTTGATCAGCTTTAATATTGCGGTTTCTGTTGGCCAAAGGTTTACCACAACTGTTTGCCAGAAACCCGTTTTATCGGTAAGCCATTTAATTCACTATAGAAATAACACCCTTACTGATCCAGTTCTACTGTTTTGCCTGTGGCTGTGTGCTACCTTGTCTCGGACCAGCTGTTTTCCTCTCAACCTCTGAATGCGCGGCTATTTATATGTATTATGGATCCCCATAATAAATGCCCCTCTTCAATACGATACATTCACAGATTTCACAACATCCTGTGTGACCTCAGGCCCCTACCACATATCTACTTTACAAAATCCATGTGTGTATAGTGCACATGAAAAGCCAAGTGACATTTGTTCCTGAGGGGCTGACCTGTTGCACCCTCTACACTGTGATGATTATTTGACCATGCTGGTCATCTATGAACATCTTGAAGAACGGTCTGGCCTTAATGGCCATGTACTCTTATAATCTCCACCAAGCACAGCCAGAAGAGGACTGGCCACCTGTCAGAGCCTGGTTCCTCTCCAAGTTTCTTCCAAGGTTCCTGCCTTTCTAGGGAGCTTTACCAAGCCACCGTGCTTCTACACCTGCATTGCTTGCTCTTAGGAGTTTGACTGCGTTTCTGTATAATTACTTTGACATCTGCTGGTGTAAAAAGGGCTTTATAAATACATTTGATTGATTTATGTTCTGAAAAGGGTCGACATTTCCTGATATAAAAATGGGTATCATAAATACCCATCTTAATAACAAGACAATGAATACATGGTGAAATATTGTTGTTGGTTGATGTTGTCTTATGTAAGGATGAGACTGTTTCGCTATACTTTTCTGAGACAGCGTCATGATTTTTTTATTCTCCATCCTCCATTGTCCATCCTATCTTTCGGTTTATAATCTAATGCTAAATTAATATATTGTTGTCTGATAAGAGCGTCCCAGTGGGTAATTGACACACTTTTTTTTCAAGCGATATTTTGATATTGAATTTTGGATCTTTTCTGGTTGTATTCATTGTCTCTCCCCTTTAACGGTCCTAATTGCTCTATTTTTATAACCTCCTATGATCAATCTCTGGATTGAGTCTGTTGGAGAGAACCAGCTTGAGCAAAGAGAGGTGTAATCATCACTGATCTAAAAATAGTGTTCCCTCCCAAATAATAGTGTCGGGAAGAGTAGGCCAGAAAGCTAAACTGGAAAACCTAACCTCTACCAAATGAAACGATGGCGGAGCCGCAAAAGTACTTCTGTGTAAGGGTGTTTATTTACATTGTGGTCCCGGAAGAAAAACAGTACTGCCACCAAAAGTATACATTATGGAGACAGCTAAGTGCTGCGCCATCAACAGCTCAATCAAAACGCCCCCACCACCCCTTTAAACAAAAAGTGGGGTTCCTTTTGTAGGGAAGCCCCTCCCATCAGAACATATCAAACTCATGAATTAAGCCATTACAAACATCAAAGCCTATATTTTCCACTCAGCTAAACATATCATGAATTATCTTCATTGATCCTTTGCAACCAGTTTATCATAATACAATAACACATTTACAGAATCTCATCACTACGGACATGGTGACTTCCAATACACCCATTCGGGACAAGAACTACAAAGCCAGCCACGATTTCCGTAGTTCGCGTCCTTATTCCAGCACACCCGGAAGCTACAGAAACGGAGAGAGGGGAACAGAAACAAACAAACAGCGTGCTCATCATTGATAAGTACAATAAACGTCACTTAAAATTAAAACATGAAAACTTGTCTGCATATTCATTATACCATACTGTTACTGACGGGAAGTAAGAATGTGTGTAATGTATGAACTGAGATCGCTAAATTAACTTGTGGGTCGACCCACATTGCTAACGGAGTTTAAAACGGAGCAGGGAGGGAGAGATGTGTGTGTTACATGCAACAATCAGAGCCATCAATTATGAGAGTTGGGCCGGGTTTTAGAACGGCCGCCATGTTGGTGCCTTTATTCTCAAAGTGTAGGTAATGTAACAGTACGAGAATGGCTCAGACAATTAACTACGAAATTACACGCTGTAAACCAGCAAAACAGAGCAGCACATTTTTATTGATTAGCATTCAGGGTAATGTGTATCCAAGTCTGAACTGTGTTGTGGTGTCAACAAACAGCATATAGAGTATCTGCTTTCCTTGACATCTTCATAGATTTGGAAAAGTATCAGAAATAAACAGCACAACGTGGAAGCGTCACTTAGCAACGGCTATGGTTGAGAAAGTGGTGGTCTCAGAACATTGACATAAACCGCATTGGCTTAACTCTAAATAAACATCTGGAAAGGATCATAAGAGCACCATCTTAAAAATGTATTTAAGATGCTTTTAAATTAAAGAATAAAATTATATTACCAGCTTTTACAGCAGCTTATATAGCAGTAATACACTGAACCAAAATATAAACACTACATGCAACAATTTAAACAATTTTACAGTTCATATAAGGAAATCAATCAATTTAAATAAATTAGGCACTAATCTGTGAATTTTACATGACTGGACAGGGGCGCAGCCATGGGTGGGCATAGGCCCACCCACTTAGAAGCCAGCACAGTCAATCAAAATGAGTTTTTCCCCACAAAAGTGGTTTATTACAGAGATAAATACTCCACAGTTTCATCAGCTGTCCAGGTGGCTGGTCTCAGACGATCATGCAGGTAAAATAGCCGGTTGTAGAGGTCCTGGGCTGGCATGGTTACACAGTCTGCGGTTGTGAGGCCGGTTGGACGTACTGCCAAATTCTCAAAAATGACATTGGAGGCGGCTTATGGTATAGAAATGAACATTAAATTATCTGGCAACAGCTCTGGTGGTCATTCGTGCAGTCAGTATACCAATTGCACCCTCAAAAAAATTGAGGCATCTGTGGCATGGTGTTGTGGCCTTTGTCCCCAGTACAAGGTGCACCTGTGTAATGATCAGGGTTGGGGAGTACTGGATTCCATATAATCCGTTACAAGGGATTACAGAAAAACGTAACTGTAAACTGTTACATTACTATAAATATGGTAATCAAATTATACTTTTATAAAACTAGATTAGTTTGAGGATTACTTTTAAATTCAGAAAGGATGTTTGCAGAGTTTTTTGGGGGGGACACTTCTGTTCTCAATGACATTCAAATCAGCATTTAAAAAAGGTGTACATTTAAATTCTACCTGAGTGAGTCTGACCACAATTCAGAGACCACTATGATGACACACCAAATGCGTTTGATGGATCACAGGAAAAGAGCAGGAATAATTGAGTCCAAACTACAGTCCAAACTATGTCTTCCAATGGTGCGACTGCTGTCGGCATCCAAAGATGATCCAACTTGAATAAATAATTGGAGGTAAGGATGACAGCGGTGGTGTAGTCTATGGCGATACAGATCACTTATTATTGAAAACTACAGTGGGCTCCAAAATGACTGGCAATGCACAAACAATACTTTAAACAAATAAACAATATAATTATGGAGATAAATTCAAAATACCAACATGTGAGAAATTATGTACTTTATTAATGTTTCAATGGAACTCACCAAAATCATTTATTGATTTGATAAAAAAATATGCCCTACAAATTAAGGTTTCAATATTAATGGCACCCTTAACATTATTGTAAATAACTACAAAAATTAAACCCGGAATTAAATTCCACTTATTTAAGTTGATCTAAGTCTTAAGGAAGTATATTGAGTCATTACATCACTTCCTGTTTCACTGGGTATAAAGATTAGGTAACACACATGCAATACCCCTTTGTCATCCAACACCATGAATAAAATAAAATAACTGGCAGTTCAAAAAGAGACAGATGGTCATAAATCTGTTAATGGCAACAAGAAGATCCACAAACGATTGAATATACCACTGAACACTGTCAGGGCAGTTATTATTTTTTAATCCAAAGATATGGAACAGTTGAAACCCTCACGAGGACGCAAATGCATGTTGTCCCCCGGGATAGGGAGGAGGACCGTCAGAGAAGCAACAAAATCCCCAAGAATAATTGCAGGCCTTGGTGGCATCTTGGGGTCAACAGGTTTCAAAAAGCACCATCAGACGCCACATCCACAACCAAAGACTCTTTGGAAGGGTTGCCAGAAGAAAGCCCTTTCTGACCCCAAGACATAGACGTAAGTGCCACGTAAGTGCCAAAGTTTGCCAAATGTAATTTAAATTATGCCTGAAAGAAGGTTAGATGAGACCAAAATTGAAACATCGGCATGATTGGCATCGAAACAGAGATGCATACAAGGAGAGGCACCTCATACCCACAGTGAAATATGGTGGTGGGTCAGTGATGTTTTGGAGCTGTTTTAATTCCAGAGGTCCAGGGGTATTTATCTCTCTGGTTAAGATTGATGGCATAATGAATTCCAACAAGTATCAGGCAATTCTGGCTGAAAATTGGGTTGCCTCTGCCAGAAGGCTGGGACTTGGCCATCTGTGGACTTTCCAACAAGACAATGACCCAAAACATACCTCAAGATCCACACAGAAATGGATCTGTGACAACAAAATCAATGTTCTGTCATGGCTCTCTCAGTCGCCAGACCTCAATCCAATAGAAAACCTGTGGGCTGAGTTAGAGGGCAGTTGATAAGCGCAAACCCAAGAATGATCTTGAAAGGATCTGCATAGAGGAATGGTGCAAAATCCCTCCAAATGTGTTCCTGAACCTTGTCAAACATTGCTGTTATCCTTGCCAGAGATGGTTGCACTATGTCCAAAATTGGGAGTGCCAATAATTATGAAACTTTGATTTGTGAAATGTATTTTGCATTAAATAATTGTATGATTTTGGGTTCCATTGAAACATTAATAAAGTACTGTGGGTTCCATTGAAACATTAATAAAGTACAGTATTTCTCTATAATTATATTGTTTATATTTTTTAAAATATTGTTTGTGCATTGCCAGTCAGGGGTGCCTGTAATTTTGGAGCCCACTGTACATAGAGCATTAATGTGAATCACACTGTTGCTCTCTTATTTAGCTATTTGCGCCTTACGGATTGTGGTTGTTGTGGATGGCTGTTCACAAATCTAAATGTGTATTTGAACGCAACAATGGTTGAATTAAAAAAGTTCAAGCTGCCTCTCAATCATTGTTTTTGAAACCAATGGACAGTCATTGTGCAATTGCAACTAGGGTTAGTCATTTTTGGGGAATATTCGGAGGTGGAAATTTTCAGTGGGAATTAACGGGAATATATGCAAATTAATATGAATACCATTTTAATGTAGATGTGTTTTGCATTACCTTATCATAAGTAGAGATAATTCCAAATTATAATCCTTCTAATATAATTTTTTTTGAATACATTTTGCTAAGAATTTAACATTAATTAAACGAGTTGACGCTTCACATGGGATAATTTCACTGAACAACAAAAGGGTCTGTCCATATCGTCAGACTGATATGGCCATTTCTTGGAGAGACTCCTTCCCCTCCCAGGAGACTGTGGGTGTTGTTGGGCAGCTTCAATGTGGTGCTCTTATTCTTCTCACTTTGCTTGGTGAGGTAGATGGCTGCTATAACTTGATGACCCTTCACATACCTAACCATTTCCGTGGCTCTCATGTAGAGTGTATCCATTGTTTTCAGTGCCGTGATGTCCTTGAGGAGCAGATTCAATGCATAAGCAACACAGCCAATGGGTGTGATGTGAGGGTAGGACTCCTCCACTTTAGACCAAGCAGCCTTCATGTTCGCAGCATTGTCTGTCACCAGTGCAAATACCTTCTGTGGTCCAAGGTCATTGATGACTGCCTTCAGCTCATCTGCAATATAGAGACTGATGTGTCTGTTGTCCCTTGTGTCTGTGCTCTTGTAAAATACTGGGTTTAGGGGTGGAGATGATGTAATAAATTATTCCCCCCGTTAACATTCGACCACCCATCAGAGATGATTGCAATACAGTCTGCTTTCTCTATGATTTGCTTGACCTTCACTTGAACTCTGCATCCAGAAAATTAGTAGATAAAGCATGTCTGGTTGGAGGGGTGTATGCTGAGTGAAGAACATTCAGAAATCTCTTCCAATACACATTGCCTGTGAGCATCAGAGGTGAACCAGTTGCATACACAGCTAGGGCAAGACATTCATCAGCATTTCTCTGACTACGTTCCTCCATTGAGTCAAAAAAACTCCAGGAGGACCATGATCTCTTGCTATCAATAAGGTGTCCGTTTCATCATTTTCACCTTGAATAGAAGTAGAGGGACTTTTGTCAAGAGATTGCTTGTTGAGAGCGCTGAGGGAACTTTATGCACTTGGCCAGATGATTCTGCATCTTTGTTGCATTCTTCACATATGAATTTGCTTTTCCTTCTACATTAGCTGCAGTGAAATGTCTCCATACATCAGATAGTGTCCGTGGCATTTTCCTGTGGCATTTTAGAATACATTTTTTTATTTTATTAAAAAAACAATTCCATGTACAGATAAATAGCGAAGCTGTTAGATAAAAACAACTTCTGGGATGTCGTTCTGACCCTGAACAAGGCAGTTAACCCACTGTGGCGATTAAATAAATCACTTACTTTTGAAAATCTTCATCTGTTTGCAATCCCAAGAGTCCCAGCAACAACATGAATGGTCGTTTTGTGAGATAAAAATCCTTCTTTATATCCAAACAAGTCTGTTTAGTTGGCGCCATCAATTTCAGCAATCCACTCATTCAACATGCAGACAGGAGTCCAAAAAGCTTTCGCTAAACTTTGTTCAAACAAGTCAAACTACATTTCTATTAAATTATCAGGTATCCTAAAATGTAAATAAACTATAATATTTCATACGGGAAAAAAAGTATGTTCAATAGAAATGTAAAATTAGCAGGGGTGCCTCCTCTAAATCACGTGCAGACAGACTGATTTTCAACTGGGACTCGTACAAAAAAAAAATCTAAATTCTTGCTCCTTTTTGAAGGAACAAGCCTGGAACAATGAAAAGACTGACATCTAGTGGAAGCCATAGGAATTGCAATCTGGGAGCTGGAATTACATATAATAGAAAGCTATGGGTTCTAAGACCCTGGGAGCAACAAAAAAAATCAGTTAGATTTTTCTTTGGATTTTCGCCTGCCATATCAATTATGTTAGTTTCATACATTATTTTAACATTTCTACAAACTTCAAAGTGTTTTCTATCCAATGTTATTTATATGCATATCCTGGCTTCTGGGCCTGAGTAACAGGCTGTTTTCTTTGGGTACACCAGTCAGGCGTAAATTCAGGGAAATAGACAGCTATGCCTTGTTAAAGGTTCATTTGTGGAATTTCTTTCCTTCTTAATGTGTTTGAGCCAATCAGTTGTGCTGTGACAAGGAAGGGGTGTTATACAGAAGCTAGCCCTATTTGGTAAAAGACCAAGTCCATATTATGACAAGAACAGCTCAAATAAGCAAAGAGAACAGTACATTACTTTATGACATTACATTTTAAGGAACTTTGAAAGGTTCACCCGACCTCATGCCAACTGAGATGAGTTGGACCGCAGATTGAAGGAAAAGCAGCCAACAAGTGGAAAAGCATCCCTCATGAAGCTGGTTGAGAGAATACCATGAGTGTGCAAAGCTGTCATCAAGGCAAAGGGTGACTACTTTTAAGAATTTCAAATATATTTTGTTTTGTTTAACACTACACTACATTGGTTACTACATGATTCCATGTGTTATTTCATTGTATTGATCTCTTCACCATTATTCTACAATGTAGAAAACTGTAAAAATAAAGAAAATCCCTTGAATGAGTAGGTGTGTCCAAACTTTTGACTGGTACTGTATATAGCACAATGATGTGAATCACACTGCTGGTCTCTCAATTAGCTACTTGCCCCTTACAGATTGTGGTTTTTGTGAATGGCTGTTGACAAATGTAGGTGTATTTTAACCCAATAATGGTTGAATTGAAGGAGTTTAAGCTGTCTATAATCATTGTTTTTGCGACCAGCGATGTATTCATTATGGAGACCGTTTACTGTTTAAGAACCAAACGGAAGCGAACAGAGAAAAATTAGTTTGTATTGGACAAATTCAGGTAGGTCTCTCCCCGTTTCATTGGCTTTCATTTAAGAAACATTTTGCAACAGAATCAGCGTAATGAATATGCCCCAGTGGACAGCCAGTTAAAAATGTGCTCTTGCAACAGCTGCATAGTGTAGATCCCAGCCTATGGAATAAACGTTGAGTTCCTCCCTTCTAAACTCCATGGTATTGTGCTCAATACTGTCAAAAACAAGTTTAATTTCAGAAGAGACCACGAGTGGGGATTTTAGAGCTCAATAGAATACGTGCTGAAAAATATATCCATCGGCCTAACGGACACATGCTCAAACTCGCACAGCTGCAAATTATCGAGATATCAAAGTGTCACCAACAAAAACAAACAATAGGCCTGCAGCAAATGGAATATATTTTTCACATGCAAATAGCACTTTTCAGTAGTGCTCAAAGCACCCCATTTCGAGAACAGCATTTATTTTCAACTCGTATGCAATGAGCCTAATCAGTACTCCATGACAACAAAACCATAAACAGAGTAGGCTAATTAGTTTTTGTGTTAATGCTCAAGTAAAACAATTTGACTAATCTATATTTCCATATTTCTTCATCCTATTTTTGAAGATCAAAGGGTATTGAATTAATTGGATTGACAAAATCTGAGACAGTTGTTTTTTTTAATGTAAAGATATAGACTAATGATATTATTGTCTGTAGTACAAAGCAATGGGTTAGAAGAAGCCTACATTACCAACCCATAAAGTGAAATGCAACATCCATTTATGGTCAGCTATGTAAACTCAAACATTGATTTCTCCTGCTGTAGATGTTCAATTGGTAATATACATTTTTGTTTCTTCTAATTCCTCTTAAGCAGGTTTACGTTTATTGGGATGAGTCTTGTCCTTGAGGCAGAACTGAGTGATTTCCACTAGATGGGCCAGCTGCAAAGTCAAAATTACTGAACAAAAATATAAACGCAACATGTAGTGTTGGTCCCATTTTTCATGAGCTGAAACAAAAGATCCCATAAATGTTCCATATGCGCAAAAAGCTTATTTCTTTCCATTTCAATTGTTTTCCACCTGACTGGTGCGGCATATCAAGAAGCTGATTAAACAGCATGATCAGTACACAGGTGCACCTTGTGCTGGGGACAATAAAAGGCCACTCTAAAACGTGCAGGTTTGAGATGTCTCATGTTTTGAGGGAGTGTGCAATTGGCATGCTGACTCCAGGAATGTCCACCAGAGCAGCTGCCAGAGAATGTAATGTTAATTTCTCTACCATAAGCCGACATACGTCGTTTTAGAGAATTTGGCAGTACAACCGGTCTCAGAACCGTAGACCACGTGCAACCACGCCAGCCCAGGACCTCCACATCCGGCATCTGCACTTGCGGTATAATCGGAGACCAGCCAACCGGACAGCTGATGAAACTGGGTTTGCACAACTGAAGAATTTCTGCACAAACTGTCAGAAACTGTCTCATCCGTGTTCTCGTCGTCCTCACCAGGGTCTTGACTTGTCTGCAGTTCGACGTTGCAACCAAGCTCAGTGGGCAAATGCTCACCTTCGATGACCACTGGCTCACTAGAGAAGTGTGCTCTTTATAGATGAATGGTATGGGTAGGACTGCCGGAATCATGGTAATTGACCGTTAATTAACATAAACAAGTTCATAATCTCCACATTGAAGCCACTGATGCTGCCTTTGGAACATCTCAAAAAGTATAATAAATCAATTTAATAGACACCATTACAATAAATCCAGGATTTATTTTAGTCGGGTCTAAAGAGGCATAATATGAAGAAAATGTCTTTCAGAAGAACAGAATAGGCGTTGGCCTACTTAGTGGCTATACTCCATGCCATAGGCTGTAGGCTTGTTCAGTATAAGCTTATGAGATATGCTTATGAGTTCCATGACATTATCATTTTATAGAACGAAGAATATAATTGAACTCAGCTGAATAAAATAGAAAGGATATGTTTCCCATTACGGAGCGAGTTTGCATATGACGCGTCTCTATTGAGCGCAAAAGTGATAACTTTAAATCTAGCATATCGTACCCGTCTCAAGTTATTTGGCAACTTTAGATGTGAATGAAACAAACCTTAAAATGTGTTAGAAAACAAAACAAATGCTCTACGGTGCGACTATAGACTATTTATTGATGATTTAAGAAAGAACAAAATAAAAACATACGCCCTGTTCCTTGCCTCAGGCTGCACAGATGTTCTCTCATCAAGTGATTGTATTTTCACCCATCAGACTTTTCTCAATTTAATCTCATCCTTACCAATATTCCAAATGTATTTTGATTTACAAAATGGGCCATTATCAAATGGGAAGGAACAGGAGTAGGGGAGAAAAAACATGTCATCTGTCATCCAATAGGGACTGGAGGCAAGGAGCTTTCCCGCCAGTCCGTTTTGTTGTCTACTTCAGCTTTATAGCAGAGCATGTGCTTAACATGAGCAGCTGAGGAACAAATACAACACCACCTATTATACTCCACGGATCAACCACTGTTTCAGGAGCATGTGCTTAACATGAGCAGCTGAGGAACAACTACAACACTACCTATTATACTCCACGGATCAACCACTGTTTCAGGAGCATGCTCTCGCTGCCCGACAGTTGATATTCCACCCAAATGTTGTATGCCATGGGCTCTCCAACCTTGTCCCTGTAGCTACCCAGCGCTTAACTTGGGAAACCAAGTGAAATCTGTTCAGGACAGTGGCAACCCGTCATTCGGGGAAGGTGGAGCCCCACCTGTTTTGAGACCCACATTTTTAGCAAAAAATAAATAAATCTATCAATAAAATTGTACTTTTTTTTGGGGGGGGGGGGGCTTGCCTGTTTTGCATGTTATTTTGGCATTAATACATGTCACATATCAGTTCGTAAACAATGTAACAACTATTTATCATGGTGTTAAAAAAAAGCCTCATGCAAACGTGGTCTTTTTTTCTTTTCTTGAGTAAGGCAGCTCCAAAATGCAGGTGTTTCAGCCTAGCTCAGTGCTTTCTGTGGTGGAGGGGCAAGCCAGCAGAAAATACAGAGCTTTGTGCTGTGATTGGCTCAGTGTTCTGTCACACATGGGGACACTAGTCAACCGCCAACTAGATATAGAAAATTCTAGCCTTTTGAGTCCTGCCATGTAGTTACATTAGAAGTGCCTTTCCAAGAAGGCTCAAGGTTGTTGGCCACAGATAAAATTGTCAAATCACATTTTATGTACAGTAGCTTTGATTGGACTAATCATGTCAACATCATATTTTCAAAATCTTAGCTAGCAGTCATCATGAATCAAGTCGACAAGCTACTGGAAAATTGTTTTTAATCCTTGTAATATGACGTGAAATAATGAAGAGAAATTACAGATAAAACGTATCGGTGCTCATCGGCCATTGGACAAAGATTACACAACAAGTTGGAAATGGCAAATTCAACAAATGAGTGGTTTGGAAGGAATCGGTGAGTGGCAAACTGCAAGCATTGCAACTAGGAAGTCGGAAATAAATAAACTCAAACTGGGAAAATACGATTTCAACAGTCATCCCACTGGGAATTGTAAATCCGGCCTCTTTCGCTTTCTGAAAGTTTGCCCACGAAGGATCGCCGCACCACTTTCCTGTTCAAGTGAGGACATCACAACAAGGTAAGACTAAAAATGTCTTAAATGCTGCTTCATAAATTATGTAATATGTCAGGGAGATTTGTACACTGTAGCTAAGAAAGTAATACTAACTGTATGTTGTGTCGCAAGATGTTAGTAGCCCATGTGATTTGGTATATTTTCCCCTCTTAATTTCGCCTAATGTTCTGACTAGGTGATGCACATGTAGCCTATACCCTGTTTTTGAAAAATGTCATCATTGAATATTGTAAGAGCTTTCATTGTCTGATTGTATGCCCCCTTTATTCATCCTACTGTTCTAACTTGGTGTACTAGGAAAACACTAAGAACGGCCCATGTTCTGAATTCTGTCAGTGTACATTTCAAAAGTGCTGAACAAATATTTATATTGACGACGTCCGTCCTACCTTGCTCATTAATGTCTTAATCGAAATTACGGATTGCCTCTTATCTGCTTGTCGTCCCCTTATGCCAGAGTTTGTACATCTCAATTGTCAGTAGAAACCACATTTGTTTAAGCAAGTCAGCCATATCAGCTATGATTTTTTAAAGTCAGTAAATGAGGCTGAATAAACAGTTTCTCTGCCAGACAAGGCTCTGCTGATAGCCAGGTGTAGCAGTGTTAAGAAGTTGGGACAGCTTTATGTAGGCGCTAACAGTTTGTGGACACTGTTTGTCACCGTTATAGTGCAATTCATGTATTGTTTAGTGTTGTGTAGTGGCTATGCAGGCATGCATCCCACATATTTTATTTTGGGCCTCACCAAGATTTACATGCTAAAATCACCACTGGTTAGGGAACATTGATAGTAATATGTTCTTGCAACAAAACATATTTCACGAATCTGTTGACATCCAATCTGCGCACTCGAGAAAGGAATAAAAGGAGAGAGGGAGAGAAGAGATGGAAACACATGGGGGTGAGATATTCTGTGTAGCTAAAAAGGTCATCTGTCACCGAATTAATTATGAAAATACAAAACATTTCCTCCTACTAGGCTATTCAAATTCAAATACAAAATTCACTAAATGTAAGGAGCACTGCACAATCAATGAACCAACAGCATCGCCTAGGGCTATACGTTCTCACCCACACTCATGCATATACCTTTTGGAGTGTAGCATAAGGTAACCAGTCCATTCAGAATGCATATAATAATACAGTAAACACTCAAAGGCAAGACAAATTATATATCAAAGACATCTTAAATCAGTTTTGTTTTATGTTTTTCTCCCATGCGGTAGGTTATGTATTGTATGATGGCTCATAAGCTCTAATATGCATTTGCTTGTTTTAAATTAATCAACACCTTAGAAACTGCTGTCCATTTCGTTTACACTGTTTCAACCTGCAGTTTCACTTCTTTCTTCAAATTGATCATCACAGTGAGGTGAGTTTAAAAATATGATGTTGGCCGATGTAGGCTGTTTTGATTGTATTTGCATGGATGTCAGAGTGGTTAGAGGGACATTAAAAACTGGGTGGTTAGAGCCCTGAATGCTGATTGTCTGAAACCCGTGGTATATCTGACCCTGTTACCATGGGTATTACACAACATTTATTTTTACTGCTCTAATTAAGTTGGTAAAAAGTTTATAATAGCAATAGGGCACCTCGGAGGTTTATGATATGGCCAATGGATCACGGCTAAGGGATGTGTCCTAGCATGCCGCGTTGAGTCATACGTAAGAACAGTTTTTCACAAATCCTGAAATTTAATCCTAGTAAGAATTCCCTGTTTTAGGTCAGTTAGGATCATCACTTTAATTTATGAAATGTGAAATGTCAGTAGAGAATTATTTATTTCAGCTTTCATCACATTCCCAGTGGGTCAGAAAGTTTACATACACTCAATTAGTATTTGCCTTTAAATTGTTTAACTTGGGTCAAACGTTTCAGGTAGCCTTCCACAAGCTTCCCACAATAATTTGGGTGAATTCTGCTTTTGTCACTTCTAGGTTAGACTACTGCAATGCTCTATTTTCCAGCTACCCGGATAAAGCACTAAATAAACTTCAGTTAGTGCTAAATTACGGCTGCTAGAATCCTGACTAGAACCAAAAATTTTGATCATATTACTCCAGTGCTAGCCTCTCTACACTGGCTTCCTGTCAAAGCAAGGGCTGATTTCAAGGTTTTACTGCTAACCTACAAAGCATTACATGGGCTTGCTCCTACCTACCTCTTTGATTTGGTCCTGCCGTACATACCTACACGTACGCTACGGTCACAAGACGCAGGCCTCCTAATTGTCCCTAGAATTTCTAAGCAAACAGCTGGAGGCAGGGCTTTCTCCTATAGAGCTCCATTTTTATGGAACGGTCTGCCTACCCATGCCAGAGACGCAAACTCGGTCTCAACCTTTAAGTCTTTACTGAAGACTCATCTCTTCAGTGGGTCATATGATTGAGTGTAGTCTGGCCCAGGAGTGGGAAGGTGAACGGAAAGGCTCTGGAGCAACGAACCGCCCTTGCTGTCTCTGCCTGGCCGGTTCCCCTCTTTCCACTGGGATTCTCTGCCTCTAACCCTGTTACGGGGGCTGAGTCACTGGCTTGCTGGGGCCCTCTCATGCCGTCCCCGGGGGGGGTGCGTCACCTGGGTGGGTTGATTCACTGTTGTGGTCAGCCTGTCTGGGTTGGCACCCCCCCCCCCTTGGGTTGTGCCGTGGTGGAGATCTTTGTGGGCTATACTCAGCCTTGTCTCAGGATGGTAAGTTGGTGGTTGAAGATATCCCTCTAGTGGTGTGGGGGCTGTGCTTTGGCAAAGTGGGTGGGGTTATATCCTTCCTGTTTGGCCCTGTCCGGGGGTGTCCTCGGATGGGGCCACAGTGTCTCCTGACCCCTCCTGTCTCAGCCTCCAGTATTTATGCTGCAGTAGTTTGTGTCGGGGGGCTAGGGTCAGTTTGTTATATCTGGAGTACTTCTCCTGTCCTATTCGGTGTCCTGTGTGAATCTAAGTGTGCGTTCTCTAATTCTCTCCTTCTTTCTTTCTCTCTCTCGGAGGACCTGAGCCCTAGGACCATGCCCCAGGACTACCTGACATGATGACTCCTTGCTGTCCCCAGTCCACCTGGCCATGCTGCTGCTCCAGTTTCAACTGGCCTGGGCCCTCCATGTCCCAGGACTACCTGACATGATGACTCATTGCTGTCCCCAGTCCACCTGGCCATGCTGCTGCTCCAGTTTCAACTGTTCTGCCTTACTATTATTCAACCATGCTGGTCATTTATGAACATTTGAACATCTTGGCCACGTTCTGTTATAATCTCCACCCGGCACAGCCAGAAGAGGACTGGCCACCCCACATATGCTCTCTCTAATTCTCTCTTTCTTTCTGTCTCTCGGAGGACCTGAGCCCTAGGACCGTGCCCCAGGACTACCTGACATGATGGCTCCTTGCTGTCCCCAGACCACCTGACTGTGCTGCTGCTCCAGTTTCAACTGTTCTGCCTTATTATTATTCGACCATGCTGGTCATTTATGAACATTTGAACATCTTGGTCATGTTCCGTTATAATCTCTACCCGGCACAGCCAGAAGAGGACTGGCCACCCCACATATGCTCTCTCTAATTCTCTCTTTCTTTCTCTCTCTCGGAGGACCTGAGCCCTAGGACCGTGCCCCAGGACTACCTGACATGATGGCTCCTTGCTGTCCCCAGACCACCTGACTGTGCTGCTGCTCCAGTTTCAACTGTTCTGCCTTATTATTATTCGACCATGCTGGTCATTTATGAACATTTGAACATCTTGGTCATGTTCTGTTATAATCTCTACCCGGCACAGCCAGAAGAGGACTGGCCACCCCACATAGCCTGGTTCCTCTCTAGGTTTCTTCCTAGGTTTTGTCCTTTCTAGGAAGTTTTTCCTAGCCACCGTGCTTTTACACCTGCATTGTTTGCTGTTTGGGGTTTTAGGCTGGGTTTCTGTACAGCACTTTGAGATATCAGCTGATGTACGAAGGGCTATATAAATAAATTTGATTTGATTTGATTTGTTTCTGGCCCATTCCTCCTGACAGAGCTGGTGTAACTGAGTCAGGTTTGTAGGCCTCCTTGCTCGCACATGCTTTATCAGTTCTGCCTACAAATTTATATAGGATTGAGGTCAGGTCTTTGTGATGGCTACTCCAATACCTTGACTTTGTTGTCCTTAAGCCATTTTGCCGCAACTTTGGAAGTATGCTTGGGGTCATTGTCCAATTGGGAGACCCATTTGTGACCAAGCTTTAACTTCCTGACTGATGTCTTGAGATGTTGCTTCATTATATCCACATAACTGTCCTTCCTCATTTAGACATATATTTTGTGAAGTTCACCAGTCCCTCCTGCAGCAGAGCACCACCACAACATGATGCTGCCACCCCCGTGCTTCACGGTTGGGATGTGTTCTTCGGCGTGCAAGCCTCCCCATTTTCCTCCAAACATAACGATGGTCATTATGGCAGCCTTTCAGGTTGTCGATATAGGACTTGTTTTACTGTGGACATAGATACTTTTATACCAGTTTCCTCCAGCATCTTCACAAGGTCCTTTGGTGTTGTTCTAGGATTGATTTGCACTTTTCACACCAAAGTATGCTCATCTCTAGGAGGCAGAACGCGTCTCCTTCCTGAGCGGTATGATGGCTGCGTGGTCCCATGGTGTTTATACTTGTGTACTATTGTTTGTACAGATGAATGTGGTACCTTCGGGCATTTGGAAATTGTTCCCAAGGATGAACCAGACTTGTGGAGGTCTACACTTTTTTTCTGAGGTCTTGGCTGATTTCTTTTGATTTTCCCATGATGTCAAGCAAAGAGGCACTGAGTTTGAAGGTAGGCTTTGAAATACATCCACAGGTACACCTCCAACTGAGTTCTGCCCATTGACTCATTAGCCTATCAGAAGCTTCTAAAGCCATGACATCATTTTCTGGAATTTTCCAAGCTGTTTAAAGGCAGAGTCAACTTAGTGTACATAAACTTCTGACCCACTGGAATTGTGATACAGTGAATAAGTGAAATAATCTGTCTGTAAACAATTGTGCACAAAGTAGATGTCCTAACAAACTTGCCAAAACAATAGTTTGCTAACAAGAACTTTGTGGAGTGGTTGAAAAACGAGATTCATTGACACCAACCTAAGTGTATGTAAACTTAGACTTCCACTGTACCATACCCCCTCGGGCCTTATTGCTTAAATAGATCCCCGATTACCAGGCAATTAGAACCTGATGGTAGTTAGCAAGTTGGGTACTACCAAAACATGTCCAGTGTGCATAAAAGGAGATTACGTGACTCAACAGTCACGTGGAATTTTAATGCGGTCATGACTCATGACCGTCGGTCGGGTGGCTGTAATATGGTCACCGCAGCAGCCCAAGGTATGGGCAGGCATATGCTACAGACAACGAACACAATTGCATTTTATCAATGGCTATTTGAATGCACAGAGATACCGTGACGAGATCCTGAGGCCTACTGTCATGCCATTCATTTGCCGCCATCACCTCGGCCATGTCGCAAGGATCTGTACACAATTCTTGGAAGCTGAAAATGTCCCAGTTCTTTCATGGCCTGCATACTCAGACCCATTTAGCATGTTTGCGATGCTCATGATCGACATGTACTACAGCGTGTTCCAGGTCCCGCCAATATCCAGCAACTTTGCACAACCATTGAAGAGGAGTGGGACAACATTCCACAGGCCACAATCAACAGCCTGATCAACTCTATGCGAAGGAGATGTGTCACGCTGCATGAGGCAAATAGTGGTCACACCAGTATTCCCTGTCATGTGAAATCCATAGTTTCGGGCCGAATGAATTGATTTAAATTGACAGATTTCCTTGTGAACTGTAACTCAATAAAATCTTTGAAATTGTTGCATGTTGCATTTATATTTTTGTTCAGAGTAGCTACACTATATATACATAAAGTATGTGGACACCCCTTCAAATGAATGGATCCAGCTGACAGGCATTATACCGTGTCAAAAACTACATGTGAAGTGTTAACAATAGGAAGGTGGCAGCAACCTCTGTGGTAA
The DNA here is from genome assembly GCF_021184085.1 of Oncorhynchus gorbuscha. Lineage (NCBI taxonomy): Eukaryota > Metazoa > Chordata > Actinopteri > Salmoniformes > Salmonidae > Oncorhynchus > Oncorhynchus gorbuscha. The sequence goes on along the minus strand of NC_060188.1, from coordinate 43,933,165 downwards.
GCAGAAATAGACCAAAAGGGGTGACCCGGATTGATTAAGAGGAGCCCAGGGCTAACTCAGCCTTGGGGAGGAAGACCGGTAGGCCCCCTCACCGGTGAAGAGGATCATACTGTGGGATAATCCAGGCCTACGGCACGTGGTGGGAGTTGACCCACCCGTGTGGTCAAGAGAATAGCCACTGGCAATGACTACCCGCGCATTAGTGAACCTAGAAGGACCGTCTGGGAGGAGGTCCATACTAGTCACCTCGACACCAGGCAATCTCCATAGACAAACATTGGCAGTAGAATGACAATACTGAAGAACTCAGGGACTTTCATCGTGGCACAGTCATATGATGCCACTTTTCTAACAAGTCCTTTGTCAAATTTCTGCCCTGCTAGAGTTGCCCGGTGAACTTTAAGTGCTGTTATTGTGAAGTGAAAACATCTAGGAGAAACAACTACTCAGTCGTGAAGTGATAGGCCACACAAGCTCACAGAACGGGCGAGTGCCGAAGCACATAGCGCGTAAAACATCATCTGCCCTTGTTTGCAACACTTACTACAGAGTTCCAAACGGTCTCTGGAAGCAATGTCCGCACAAAAAATATTTGTTGGGAGCTTCATTAAATGGCTGAGCAGCCACACACAAGCCTGAGATCACCATGCGCAATGCCAAGCGTCGGCTGGAGTGGTGTAAAGCTTGCCGCCATTGGAAATAACTTTGTGGCAACAGTTTGGCGAAGACTCTTTCCTGTTTTAGCATGACAATGCTCCCATGCACAAAGAGGTTCATAAAGAAATGTTTTTTCGAGATTGGTGTGGAAGAACTTGACTGCCCTGCACAGAGCCCTGACCTCATCAAACACCTTTGGGATGAATTGAAAGGACGAATGCCAGCCAGGCCTAATTGCCCAACATTAGTGGCAAACCTCACTAATGCTCGTGGCTAAATGGAAGCAAGTCTCTGCATAATCTTCCAACATTTAGTGGAAAGCCTTTTCAGAAGAGTGGAGGCTGCTTAAGCCGCAGGTGTCCACATACTTTTTGGTTAAGTAGTGTACATTGTACAAATGAATGAAAACAAAAATGTTAGGGTTAGGCATTAGAGTGCCAGTTAACCTGCGCCTCTTACATGCTGACCACACCATAAATGAACACATACATCTTATCCAATCATTTCATCCAAACTGCTTGCACGCCAACGAGTGTCTTGCTGCAAGTCCTGCCATTCCCATCTCCTCATGGCTTTTTAGGAGCATGTGTGAACCTCAGTTCCAGTCAAAGTTGGTTGCCAACCGCCATATAAAGTCCACAGAAGACGACTGGATGAGAGACTACTAGAAAATGAACTAGGTTTCCCCTTTTATACTTGGATTAATTGTTGGGAGTAAAGAACACACAATTTTGTGTGACTCAAAATGGGTCAAAATTCTACAAAGATCCAGAAAAAAAGGGCCTTGCGCATTTCAGGTAAAATAACAATCCCAGGGCAAATTAGCTAGCAACGGCAAGCTAGCTAGCTAAATGTCCATGAATGTTTAATGCATTTCGACCTGTCCCCAAATGAATACAGTTGGTTCAGAGTTCGTTTTGATATTTCAAACTGCGTGTGGTACAAACTCCCTCACGACGCCAGGACAGCGGAGTCAATCACCACCTTCCGGAGACACCTGAAACCCCACCTCTTTAAGGAATACCTAGGATAGGATAAGTATTCCCTCTCACCCCTCCCCTTTAAGATTTAGATGCACTATTGTAAAGTGACTGTTCCACTGGATGTCATAAGGTGAATGCAACAATTTGTAAGTCGCTCTGGATAAGAGCGTCTGCTAAATGACTTTAAATGTAATCGCATCTGGTGTGGACTGACACAAATCAAGATTGCACAAAGGCGTACACACATACCCGGTCAGGTAATCAAAAAGCAATTGAAGATAATCACGTTACTGTTTGAGTAATCCAACAGTTCCATTACTGATACATTTTGGACAGGTAACTAGTAACTAACGGATTACATTTAGAAAGTAACCTACCCAACTCTGGTAGTAGGGTACATATTAGAGGTCGACCGATTATTGGAGGACCAAAAAAGCCGATACCGATTAATCGGCAGATTTAAACCATTTAAAAAATGTATTTGTAATAATGACAATTACAACAATACTGAATTAACTCTTATTTTAACTCAATATAATACAGCAATAAAATTAATTTAGCCTCAAGTAGATAATGAAACATGTTCAATTTGGTTTAAATAATGCAAAAACAAAGTATTGGAGAAGAACGTAAAAGTGCAATATGTGCCATGTAAGAAAGCTAACGTTTAAGTTCCTTGCTTAGAACATGAGAACATATGAAAGCTGGTGGTTCCTATTAACATGAGTCTTCAATATTCCCAGGTAAGAAGTTTTAGGTTGTAGTTATTATAGGACTATTTCCCTCTATACCATTTGTATTTCATTAACCTTTGACTATTGGATGTTCTTATAGGCACTTTAGTATTGCCAGTGTAACAGTATAGCTCAGTCAGATTATATGCAACGCAGGACACTCTTGATAATATCTAGTAATATCATCAACCATGCGTAGTTAACTAGTGATTATGATTGATTGTTTTTTAAAAGATAAGTTTAATTCCAGCTAGCAATTTACCTTTGTTTACTGCATTTGCGTAACAGGCAGACTCCTTGTGGAGTGCAACGAGAGAGGCAGGTCGTTATTGCGTTGGACTAGTTAACTGTAAGTTTGCAAGATTGGATCCCCCGAGCTGACACGGTGAAAATCTGTCATTCTGCCCCAGAACAGGCAGTTAACCCACCATTTCTAGGCCGTTATTGAAAATAAGAATGTGTTAACTGACTTGCCTAGTTAAATAAAGATTAAATAAAGGTGTAAAAAAAATATATATATATAAAAATATATATATATAATATAAAAACGGCAAATCGGCGCTCAAAAATACAAATGTCTGATTGTTATGAAAACTTTAAATCGGCCCTAATTAATCGACATTTCCGATTAATCAGTCGACCTCTAGTACATATAGGATGCATGTGGACACAAGATGCAATTCTTTATTTTATTTTATTTTCACCGCTTTTTTGTCCCCTATTTCGTGGTATCCAATTGGTAGTAGTTAGTCTTGTCTCATCGCTGCAACTCCCACATCCATTGCAAAACTACCATTCCAGTGTTTTACTTGCTATATTGTATTTACTTTGCCACCATGGCCTTTTTTGCCTTTACCTCCCTTCTCACATCATTTGCTCACATTGTATATAGACCTGTTTATACTGTATTATTGACTGTATGTTTGTTTTACTCCATGTGTAACTCTGTGTCGTTGTATCTGTCGAACTGCTTTGCTTTATCTTGGCCAGGTCGCAATTGTAAATGAGAACTTGTTCTCAACTTGCCTACCTGGTTAAATAAAGGTGAAATAAAAATAAAACATGTTTAAAAAAATATGGACTCGGGAGAGGCAAAGGTCGAGAGCCATTGCATCCTCCGAAACACAACCCAACCAAGCCGCACTGCCTCTTGACACAATGCCCATCCAACCCGGAAGCCAGGAGCACCAATGTGTCGGAGGAAACACCATACACCTGGCGACAGTGTCAGCGTGCACTGCGCCCGGCCCGCCACAGGAGTCCGGCCCGCCCCGCCACACTAGTGTACAATGAGACAAGGATATCCCTGCCGGCCAAACCCTCCTCGAACCCGGACGACGCTGGACCAAATTGTGCTGCGACAGAGCCTGGACTCGAACCCAGAATCTCTAGTGGCACAACTAGCACTGCGCCAATCAGAATAGCATTTTGTGGCCTTCCATCTGAACTACAGTAGGCAATTTTATATATATATCTATATATCTCTCTAAAAACATAATAATAATAAAGTAGGCCCTACTATTTTATTAATCCACTGCATCGCCACACAAAACAGGCACAAAAACATAAGATCTCAATTTGGAAGTCAGTTGTGACCCAATTTGATTGTCACACAGATGGCTTCTTCGCTCAACCAAATGTATTAGTATTTTTCTGTAATCGTTTTACTACACTAATCATGACCTGCTGGCTGGTCTCCACCATGCTGTGTTGGCAAAGACATGCAAAGGCCTACTTTGATTTGGTTATAGCTTTAACAGACAACTGCCTCGCCTGGAGAGTCAGAGTATGAACTGTATTCTAAATGTCTTTCTGCCTGGCCAGCCAGAAGAGGGATCTGGTTCCAATCTGATGGTTTAATTTCTGAAATTAATGACAGGTTTATGTTGAGTTTGAAAGTTAAAGCATGTTTGTGTGTGTGTGTGTGTCAATCATAACAGTGGACATTGATTCCATAGTTGAGCATGATCCATGTGTATAGAGATTGAGAGGTAACTCAAAAGTCTAGTTTTAATACCGGGAATAATTCATATTTATCACGAGAGTCATTGGAAATACAGAAAAAATGTGCCTTTTTTAAAGCGTCTAAATACCAAGATATGGTCACTATGCCAGGGTTTTCCTAAATTAAGAGGGGAGCTGCACCACCTTGTTGGCTTGGCCACCATGTAAAGATATCAGAGCATATTAAACTGATGACAGTAACTATCTTTGATCGCCGATGACATTGTTGTGAATCGCAAAAACAGGCCATTCATAAATTCCGAGTGTTATCATGTTCCTTAATTAATTTAGCGCATTTCAGCGGTAGGCTCTCGACACAGCATGCTCAGAGCGCACCCAGAGTATAGAGTTGTCGAATCATACAAACTAACGGCAGTCAAACAAAAAAGTAGATAACTTGCTAGATAACCTCCAATAAATTACAGAATATATCCTATATTTGGCAAAAATTTAGTTGATGATTACAGAGTTGATGATTATTTTTGTCAGATGTTACTATGGAATACTGAAGTATAACTACGAGCATTTCATAAGTGTCAAAGGCTTTTATTGACAATTATATGAAGTTGATACAAAGAGTCAATATTTGCAGTGTTGACCCTTCTTTTTCAAGACCTCTGCAATCCGCCCTGGCATGCTGTCAATTAACTTCTGGGTCACATCCTGACTGATGGCAGCCCATTTTTGCATAATCAATGCTTGGAGTTTGTCAGAATTTGTGGGTTTTTGTTTCTCCACCCGCCTCTTGAGGATTGGCCACAAGTTCAATGGGATTAAGGTCTGGGGAGTTTCCTGGCCATGGACCCAAAGTATCGATGTTTTGTTCCCCGAGCCACTAAGTTATTACTTTTGCCTTGTGGCAAGGTGCTCCCTCATGCTGGAAAAGGCATTGTTCGTCACCAAACTGTTCCTGGATGGTTGGGAGAAGTTGCTCTCAGAGGATGTGTTGGTACCATTCTTTAATCATGGCTGTGTTCTTAGGCAAAATTGTGAGTGAGCTCACTCCCTTGGCTGAGAAGCAACACCACACATGAATGGTCTCAGGATGCTTTAATGTTGGCATGACACAGGACTGATAATAGCGCTCACCTTGTCCTCTCTGGACAAGCTTTTTTCCAGATGCCCCAAACAATCGGAAAGGGGATTCAGAGAAAATTACTTCACCCCAGTCCTCAGCAGTCCAATCCCTGTACTGTTTGCAGAATATCAGTCTGTCCCTGATGTTTTTCCTCCAAAAGTCTTCGCCTCACTGTGCGTGCAGATGCACTCACACCTGCCTGCTGCCATTCCTGAGCAAGCTCTGTACTGGTGGTGCCCCGATCCCGCAGCTGAATCAACTTTTGGAGACGGTCCAGGCGCTTGCTGGACTTTCTTGGGTGCCCTGGAGGCTTCTTCACAACAATTGAACAGCTCTCCTTGAAGTTCTTGATGATCTGATAAATGGTTGATGTAGGTGCAATCTTACTGGCAGCAATATCCTTGCCTGTGAAGCCCTTTTTGTGCAAAGCAATGATGATGGCACATGTTTCCTTGCAGGTAACCATGATTGACAGAGGAAGAACAATGATTCCAAGCACCACCCTCCTTTTAAAGCTTCCAGTCCATTATTCAAACTCAAATCAGCATGACAGAGTGATCTCCAACCTTGTCCTCATCGACACTCACACCTGTGTTAACGAGATAATCACTGACATGATGTCAGCTGGTCCTTTTGTGGCAGGGCTGAAATGCAGTGGAATATTTTAGGGGGGGATTCAGTCATTTGCATGGCAAAGAGAGACTTTGCAATTAATCTGATCACTCATCATAACATTCTGGAGTATTTGCAAATTGCCATAATACCACCTGAGGCAGCAGACTTTGTGAAAATTCATAATTGTGTCATTCTCAAACCTTTTGGCCACTACTGTATAATATACCATCTATTGCACCTTGCCTATGCAGCTTGGCCATCACTCATCCATATACTTACATGTACATATTCCCATTCACCCCTTTAGATGTGTGTGTATTAGGTAGTTCTTGGGGATTTGCACTGTCGGAACTAGAAGCACAAGCATTTTGCTATACTCACATTAACATCTGCTAACCATGTGTGTGACAAATACAATTTGATGACGAAACAGTGTATCACTCTGTCATACAGTACACACTTTTAATTTTTGTTGTCATAGGCTAACTGGTTAAAATTCTTGGTTGAAAGCTTAACTTCCTTTCATGGGCAACATTAGCTAGTTAACATTAGCCTTCTACATCTAGCTAGATATTGAACTTCCATCCTCTCAGGCCAGGGGCACAATATATGAATTTGTGGTTGCATTGCCGTTATAATCATTGGCCATGACGGAGAATTAAATAAAACCATAAGTACAACTCCTTATCTACATCCATTTCTAATTTAGGAAAGGGACTATTTTAGCTAGCTGGCCACCGGAGGACAACAACTTTGTCAATGATGTATACTCTTGATTCGATTGGAGTGAAGCCAAATCCAACCTGGCTTCCCTTGACACTTTTTTTTGGGTGCGCCAGGACCATTCACAGTTGAGCTCACTCAGATAAGCTCAACGCTGATTGGCAAATCTATATATATATATATATATATATATAATTATTACTATTTATTTTTTAATTGTGGGTGTTGCTATGGTGACCAGTGAGCTGACATAAGGAGGGGCTTTACCTAGCATAGACTTATAGATGACCTGGAGCCAGTGGGTTTGGCGATGGACATGTAGTGAGGGCCAGCCAACGAGAGCATCCAGGTCGCAGTGATGGGTAGTATATAGGGCTTTGGTGATAAAACAGATGGCACAGTGATAGCAAACTGGATGTAGTCTAAGTAGAGAGTTGGGGGATATTTTGTAAATGACATCGCGAAAGTCTAGGATCAGTAGGATAGTCAGTTTTACGAGGGTATGTTTGGCGGCATGAGTGAATGAAGCTGTTGCGAAATAGGAAGCCGATTCTTCATTTAATTTTGGATTGGAGGTGCTTAATGCGAGTTTGGATGGAGAGTTCACAGTCTAACCAGACACCTAGATATTTGTAGTTGTCCACATATTCTAGGTCAGAACCATCCAGAGCAGTGATGCTAGTCGGGCGGGAGGATGTGGGCAGCAATCAGTTGAAGAGCATGCACATAGTTATACTAGCATTTAAAAGCAATGAGGCCACAGAAGGAGTGTTGTATGGTATTTGGAGGTTTGTTACCAGTGTCCAAAGAAAGGCCAGATGTATACAGAATGGTGTCGTATGCGTAGAGGTGGATCAGAGAATCACCAGCAGCAAGAGCAACATCATTGGGAGAAAAGAGTCGGCCCGAGAATTGAACCCTGTGGCACCCCCATAGAGACTGCCAGAGGTCCGAAAAACAGGCCCTCCGATTTGACACACTGAACTCGGAGAAGTAGTTGGTGAACCAGTCATTTGAGAAGCCAAGGCTATTGAGTCTTCCAATAAGAATGTGGTGATTGACAGAGTCGAAAGCCTTGGCCAGGTCGATGAAGATGGCTGCACAGTACTGTCTTTTATCAATGGCGGTTATGATATCGTTTAGGACCTTGAGCATGGCTGAGGTGGACCCATTACCAGCTCGGAAACCACATTGCATAGTGGAGAAGGTACGGTGGGATTCGAAATGGTCGGTGATCTGTTTATTAACTTTACTTTCAAAGATTTTATAAAGGCAGGATGGATATAAGTCTATAACAGTTTGGGTCTAGAGTGTCTCCCCCTTTGAAGAGGTGGATGAAATGCATTCAACCCTTGCAAATTGAAGGAAAATTATGGAACAGAGACAAAAGCTAAATTATAATTTATAATTTTTTTCCTTGGTAAATTTTTGGGGTAAGCCTGGCTTCAATGAATACAGGCCACCGTTTCCGGTAGGGTTTACAAACTGCATTCAGGTTGCGAATGCAGTCCAGCAGTGTCAATTATGCGTGTGAATTTATGGCGACTTTATGTGAAGTAAATATGCATGTCTAAAAGCTTCCATGTGACAGCCTGATTGGATAATATGCTATTTTATTATTTGCTAAACTACGGCGTATTTTGTGAAATTGCATTAGTGCGACATTGGCGAAATGTGAAGTGTTCCTGGGACAGTCCTGGATCCCTGTTACCCATGTTAATCCCTATTGCAAGCATATCTGTTCCCAATCTGCTCATGGGTTTAAATAAACATTTTGTCTGTGTGGGGGGAGAATTCCCACCAGTTTATATTCATTAGGCTATCCCTTTGGATAAACTCTCATTGTAAGAAAAACTAATTAAAAAGAACCTTTTGATCATCACACTATAAAACACACAATAATAATGAGCCAAAGTTCTGTGCTGTTCACAACACTATCCTCACTGTTTTAATTCATTCAAAAAGGCCGACACATTTTTCCCTTTCGGTTATTCCCTCTCTTCTTGCCAGTAAAATATTTTTGCTTCCAGGTACATGACAGCAACTGTTTGCATGCAGCTTTACACCTTTGTTTCCATGGTAACCATGCAGTGGCTCCGGAAAGATTTTTGCATCTAAAATGGACAAACACTCATTCTGATTGACACACACACACACACACACACACACACACACACATTGCAAACCTGCTTTCTCTTCACTTACGTAATGGGTGGGTGGAGTGGGCTCTGGCTTGCAGTGCTCATCCCTGTAATAGCTTCTCCTCTCCAGGGAACGACAGCGATTATTCCGGCTGCCTCCACTTCCTACAACCAGCCCTCCTCCACTTCCTACAACCACCCCTTCTCCACAGTAGTGGTTTGTCACACCCATTATTTTAAAATCACCCATCAACACAGGACGTTTCACCCTTTCTCCCTCTCAGAAGAGACGTCACAATGTTACTTAGGGGGCAGATTCATGAATCCATTTTGGTTCCAAAGACGAAGAGAATTGAGTGTATATGAACATGGTGGATTTTGACCAAACAAAACAAACACGTACACTTCCAGGTTAAAACATGCAATAAATAAGTCATATATACAGTGCCAGTCAAAAGTTGACAACTACTCATTCAAGGGTTTTTCTGTACTTTTACAATTTTCTACATTGTAGAATAATAGTGAAGACATCAAAACTATGATATAACACATAGAATCATGTAGGAACCAAAAGTGTTAAACACATCAAAATATATTTTAAATCTGTCAAAATAGCCACCCTTTGCCTTGATGACAGCTCTTGGCATTCTCTCAACCAGCTTCAACTGGAATGCTTTTGCAACAGTCTTGAAGGAGATCCCACATATGCTGAACACTTTTTGGCTGCTTTCCCTTCACTCTGCAGTTCAACTCATCCTAAACCATCTCAACTGAGTTGAGGTCGGGTGATTGTGGAGGCCAGGTCATCTGATGCAGCACTCCATCACTCTCCTTCGTGGTCAAATAGCCCTTAACACACCTCCAGGCTGTGTAAGTCAAATCAAGATCAAACTTTACATTTGTCACATGGGCCAAATACGTGTAGACTTTACCGTGAAATAATTTCTTACAAGCCCTTAACCGACAGGGCCATAGACTCAGATTCTCAGTTTCACCATTCCAGAGTCCAACTCAAGAAAGGTCTTGATTTACAAACGCATATACAGTTGCAGCTGTATGAGAAGGCCTGCAAAACTGAGCAAGTGTTGCCAGCACTGCCACCGCCTGGGTGGGAGCACCCCACCGGCTAGGCACAAGGTTGTCAAGGTTCTCACCAGCAGCTTCGAGAACTTCCTTGTATATTATTCTCTCCCATCAGGGGGCTCTGGCCTTGCAGGACCAACCCTGCTAGGCAGGCTCAGAAGGTCAATGACCGCATTTTGGCTGCATACAGGCAGATTAAAGGAGGTCCATAAAACAGATAGGGACTTCTCTTTAGTATCTGGGTCATTCAGGTGGGTGTCTAGGGTATAGGTTGGTGAACCGTTCCATCAAGATAGGACTATACATAAATAAATGTATGTATAATTTATTTAAAACATGTTGTTCCCCATGATAGGAAAATAAATAAATTAGATATATAATTTGACAAAAACACAGTTTGAGCTGTTCTTGCCATAATATGGACTTGGTCTTTTACCAAATAGGTACTATCTTGTCACAACACAACTGATTGGCTCAAATGCATTAAGAAGGAAATAAATTCCATAGGCCCATAGGCTCATCTCTGCAACTCTTCAATGGTCTCGGGAGTGGCAAAGGTCGAGTCTAAACATGATAAAGGTGAATCTAAACATGATACACCTGACCACCTACTTCTTATCACACTGTTCGCTTAACCCGGATGTCAGCCGCACAGTGTCTGAGCAAACACATTTCAACTGACGACCGGAGTCAGCTTACAGGCGCCCAGCCTTGTCACAAGAGCACGTTGCGCCAAGGAAAGCCACACAGGCCAAACCCTCCCTTACCACGGACGGTGCTGGGCAAATTGTACTGCATCCTATGGGGCTCCTGGACATGGCCGGTCGTACCCCAGGCTGTAGTGGCACCTCAGCAGTGCTTTTGACCGCTGCGCCACCCAGGATCCCTCTTAACATTTTGTGTTAAGTATGACGCAAAATGCAGAGACCATCAGCTTCAGGTGTCCTTCCATTGAAATGAACTGACATCTGGTATTTTGACATCCATATTTTTACAATATTTTGTGTCACCCATTTCAATAGGCTTCAAAACATTTTCTTTTGTGCCTACTAGACACAACCCAGGCTTCCATTATGTGAACAAGAAATATCAATATTACACTGCAAGAACATCTGGGATAGAGGTCGACCGATTTCAAGTTTTCATAACAATCGATAAATCAGCATTTTTGGACACCGATTATGGCCGATTACTTTGCACTCCACGAGGAGACTGCATGGCAGGCTGACCACCTTTTACGCGAGTGCAGCAAGGAGCCAATGTAAATTGCTAGCTAGCATTAAACTTACCTTACAAAAAAAACTATCAATCTTAACATAATCACTAGCGAACTACACATGGTTGATGATATTACTAGTTTAACTAGCTTGTCCTGCGTTGCAAATAATCAATGCGGTGCCTGTTAATTTATCATCGAATCACAGCCTACTTCGCCAAACGAGTGATGATTTAACAAGCGCATTCGCGAAAAAAGCACTGTCATTGCACGAATGTACCTAACCATGAACATCAATGCCGTTCTTAAAATCAATAGACAAGTATATATTTTTAAACCTGCATATTTAGTTAAAATAAATTAATGTTAGCAGGCAATATTAACAAGGGAAATTGTGTCACTTCTCTTGCATTCAGCGCATGCAGAGTCAGGGTATATGCAGCAGTTTGGCCACCTGGCTCGTTGTGTACTGTGAAGACCATTTCTTCATAACAAAGACCGTAATTAATTTGCCAGAATTGTACATAATTATGACATAACATTGAATGTTGTGCATTATTCATAGAGTTATGGATGCTACCTGTTCGATAAAATACAGAACGGTTCCGTATTTCACTGAAATAATAAATGTTTTGTTTTCTAAATCATAGTTTCCGGATTTGACCATATTAATAACCAAAGGCTCCTATTTGTGTGTTTATTATATTATAATTAAATCTAGGATTTGATATAGCAGTCTGACTGAGCGGTGGTAGGCAGCTGCAGGCTCGTAATCATTCATTCAAACAGCACTTTCCTGCGTTTGCCAGCAGCTCTTCGTAATGCTTGCTTCACAGCGCTGGTTATGACTTCAAGCCTATCAACTCCCGAGATTAGGCTGGCAATACTATAGTGACTATAAGAACATCCAATAGTCAAAGGTATATGAAATACAAATGGTATAGAGAGAAATAGTCCTATAATTCCTATAATAACTACAACATAAAACGTCTTAACTGGGAATATTGAAGACATGTTAAAAAGGAACCACCAGCTTTCATATATTCTGAGCATGGAACTTAAAGCTTTTTTACATGGCAAATTTTGCACTTTAGTTTCTTCTCCAACATTGTGTTATTACATTATTTAAACCAAATTGAACATGTTTATTCATTATTTATTTGAGACTAAATAGATTATGTATTATATTATGTTCAAAAAAAAAAAAAGTTCATTCAGTATTGTCATTATTACAAATATATTCAAATAAATAAATACATGTAAAAAAATGTAAATGTAAAGAAAAATGTTTTGTCTGATTAAATCAGTATCGGCTTTTTTTTGGTCCTCCAATAATCGTTATCGGTATTGAAAAATCATAATCGGTCGACCTCTGATCTGGATTACAGTGTATTCGTGTGTGTGTGTGTGTGTGTAGGATGGGAGTTAGAGATAGTCAGTCCTTTGCATAACGTCTTTATTTCATGCTCTGCTGAGCCAGAGCCTTCAGAGCGGCTCTTCACCTACACAACCGCGAAACTACCGCTGATGGAGAAACACTAATGAATGGAGAGAGCGAGGGAAGTTCCGGATAAAGCAGAGCCAGAGTGAAGAGTGGGAGGAACATTACTCTTGAAGGGTAACACTGAATTGATGGGAGCTTAGAGACTATTTAACGCTCCTACAGTGGGTGAACTCTGACTTTAACCTTGACGTCACCACATACAGTCACTCAGCGTCATCGGAACTGTGCCATAAACGTGTGGAAGTAGAAGCACAACTATATTCTTAACATCGACATCAGAACAACAAAAACATACCTGCCAAAAAACAGAAGTAAGATTTCCCACTCTTGGTATTTTTGTGCATTCAATTGAACAGATAGGACAGTGAAGAGCAGATAGGAAAAGGTAGGAGAGCTGCTAGTCAGAAGGGTTGTAATCCAAGCCATGCCTACTCTGGTGTGTGCTGTATCTAAAACAAAAGCTATACTATAAAGGGTGTCAATACTAGAAGTGGTCAGGCTGTGTTGGGGCAGGAGAAATACAACCACTTTCAAATTCATAGATTGACTATCATGATATCAAAATGATTGTTGACACATTTTTTTAAGGCTATACAGCAAGGATTACAAACAATGGAGTAAAACAAGATTATATTTTGGGTTCTGGTGAGAAACGACAGATTAACTAAAGTCATTAGGAATTTAAAAGTTCACTCCACAAGAGTAAAACATACTTTTTATAACGCTGTGTGATGCTGTTAATTAGCATTTTGTACAGCTAATTAACATTTAGTAATTATAAGGTCTAGCTGTTGTTGTGTGTACAACCTCCTGAATTACAACTGGTTCTCGTTTGTGAGGTTGACAGCAATAGCAAAAACATTAGCAATACGAAAACCTCGACACATCCTGGTTTTTGTGATTATTATAAAGTAAGAAGCAGTACACTAAGCCATGTTAGGCATTTCTAAGCAGTATCCTTCCCCAAAAACATGGAGGGAAAAAACATCTAATATGGCTTAAATGCAGGGATTGTTCTGCAATTAAAATCATTGGGCAGGCCACCTCAACATTTTAAAGTGTTTTTTCTTTAAAAAAATAAAAATCAGGATGGCTAAACTCTTTCAGTGTAAATTTAAGACTAGAACCAGACAGTGTGTATAGAAAAGATAATGGACCTATATATTTTTACAATATAATATTTGAGAACTAACAATAACCAAAATAAAAGTTGGACAGACATGGAAAAATGAAAATTCCCAAAACAATGAATTTAGCACTATTGATTGTGTTATGTTTGAGAAAAATAACATTAGCCATGGCAAAATGTGTATAATTGCAGGAAATTATCTTTAAAAACGGAAACTCTCTCAGCTGCATGGAGAAATGTGTAGATTTGCAGTAAATTGGCTGAAATATATTTTAAATAAAAAAATGTTTTAAATTCTCTACACCACCAAGATGGGATCCTCTAAAACCCAGTCGCACCGACCACACCCATTGCCACGTCCCCACCACATAAGTCCCTTTTTGATCCCGAAAACTCCTTGAAATGTTACATGTAGCATCTTTAAAAAGACACAAATGGAATGGATGATAGAGACTTTATGGTTAGTTGGCTAGATGTCCTTTGGGTGGTGGACCATTCTTGATCCACACAGAAAACTGTTGAGCGTGAAATATCCAGCAGCGTCTTCTGTCTTGCCCATTCACCCTCTGAATAGAACACACACAATAATCCATGTCTCAATTGTCTCAAGGCTTAAAAATTAATTTAAAAAAAATCCTATCTCCTCCCCTTCATCTACACTTACTGAAGTGGATTTAACAGGTGACATCAATAAGGGATCATAGCTGTCAACCTGGATTCACCTGGTCAGTCTGTCATAAAAGAGCAGGCGTTCCAAATGTTTTGTACACTCAGTGTGTGATCTGAACTTAGGAGGACAATTCGGTCTTCCTCACACAGAGGCCAGGGCCAGTCTATACACACTGCCTCTTGTGCAGAGGACAGACGCCATACGAGCATACACACATCAGAACTGCCTCGTTTACAAACTCTCACAATACACACACACACACACACACACACACACACACACGTGCGAGAACAGACAGGCCAGCTGAGCAATGTAACTCCAATGGCATATGTGAGATGAGAAGTGGTGGTGATCAGAGTATAAGGGAGAAAGTGAGAATCAGAACTTCTGCAACATGGCAAAGATATTTACATTTTATTGATTACTTTTCTTAATTACTGTACGTAACAGTTGTGCTCAAATAACAATTTCGGACTAAACAAGCAGGAAACAAAATGATATGGTCTGCCTCATTTATCCAGGTGGCCATTGTGTGTAGTGAAGCGAAGCGTTCTGGGAAAATACACAAGGTCTCAAGAGCCCGCGGGCCTTCCCGGTGTCAATCAGCACAGCTCCCTCCTGCCATCTCCATGTAAACAAGCAAAAACCACACTTTCTCATCTGACATCAGCAATCTGAAGAGCTAATGCGGTTCACTCTTCTCCCCAATGCCAAACCAGTCCCTCACCCCTAGCAACTTGGGGTCCCTCTGTTGTCACATGTTGCGGACAAAACTGAGGGTCACTTACAGAGCAAAACATTTTGACGAGGAGATACGTAAACCCATCAACTTTGGGACACATGCATTCAGTGTCACTTCCTTGAAATCAAACGTGGGAAAAAAACAACCTTGCTTTATTGTTAAAATGGAGGCAATCGAGGGTGCTGTCCAGCTGAAGCACTAGGTCCTCTTCTAACTACTAACCCAACAACACTGATAGTCACACAATAACGTTAGGCAACATCTACACGTTTTGAATGAGACCTGTCATTTATTTGAACGAGGACCTAGGAAGGAAGTATTCACATAGCACTGCTTTTTCAAAGTGTGGCTAAGAGGATATAGGGGCTAATTAGACCCTCCGATTGCCACTTCTCCACAGTCAGCAATCCAGAGCACGCAAACACGTTTGCAGAATTTCATAAAAATATATACAATTTAAGTGCCTAAAGCTTGGTATCCACGAGATCAAGCAATATGGCAACAACAACAAAAAATCATTCAAAGTGTAGCTAACCTCTATTATTTTTTACTCCCTCAGCTTTGGGACATATCTGCATATGGTAGAGAAGTGTGCAACCACACAAATCGAGGGAAGGTACCAGCTTAATATGGAGCATGATCACTAAAGAAACTGTTTTGAGTTTTGGCCCACCATGGTGTGGGAGAGGGCACTCAGAGATGCAACACCCACCCCCAACCATACCACAAACAGTCATGTCCATTTATGACTCACATCCATCTGCTTTATGTAAATACATATTTCCCTACGCTGAGCTTAGAAGAGAAATATTCAACATACAGTGCATTCGGAAAGTATTCTGACCCTTTAGCTTTTTCCACATTTTGTTACATTACAGCCTTATTCAAAAATGTATTATATAAATATTTTTAATCTACACACAATATCCCATAATGACAAAACAAAAACAAGTTCAGAATTTTTTGTAAAAGACTTTAATCAAAAATAGAAATAACTTATTTACATAAGCATTCAGACCCTATGCTATGAGACATCCTTGAGATGTTTCTACAACTTTATTGGAGTCCACCTGTGATAAATTCAACTGATTAGACATGATTTGGAAAGGCACACACCTGTCTATAAGGTCCCACAGTTGACAGTGGATGTCAGAGCAAAAATCAAGCCATGGATGTCGAAGGAATTGTCCGTAGAGCTCCGGGACATGATTGTGTCGAGGCACAGATCTGGGGAAGGACACCAAAAAACATCTACAGCATTAAAAGGTCCCAAAGAACACTGTGGCCTCCATCATTCTTAACTGGAAGAAGTTTGGAACCACCAAGACTCTTCCAAGAGCTGGCTGCCTGGCCAGACTGAAAAAATCGGAGGAGAAGAGCCTTGGTCAGGGAGGTAACCAAGAACCCGATGATCACTCTGAAGGAGCTCCAGAGTTCCTCTGCAGAGACGGTTGTCTTTCTGGAAGATTCTCCCATCGCTGCAGCACTCCACCAATCAGGCCTTCATGGTAGAGTGGACAGCCGGAAGCTACTCCCCTGTAAAAAATAAATAAAAAAGGCACATGACAGCCCGCTTGGAGTTTGCCAAAAGGCACCTAAAGACTCTCAGACCACGAGAAACAAGATTATCTGGTCTGATGAAACCAAGATTGAACCCTTTGGCCTGAATGCCAAGCGTCAAATCTGGAGGAAACCTGGCACCATCCCTACGGTGAAGCATGGTGGTGGCAGCATCATGCTGTGGGGATGTTTTTCAGTGGCAGGGCCTGGGAGACTAGTCAGGATCAAGGGAAAGATGAACAGAGCAAAGTACAAAGAGATCCTTTATGAAAACCTTTTCCAGAGCGCTCAGGACCTCAGACTGGGGCAAATGTTCACCTTTCAACAGGACAAAGACCCTAAGCACACATCCAAAACAATGCAGGAGTAGCTTTGGGACAAGTCTCTGAATGTCCTTGAGTGGCCCAGCCAGAGCCCAGACTTGAACATCTCTGGAGAGACCTGAAAATAGCTGTGCAGCAACGCTCCTCATCCAACCCGACAGAGCTTGAGAGGATCTACAGAGAAGAATGGGAGAAACTCCCCAAATACATATGTGCCAAGCATGTAGTGTCAAATCCAAGAATACTCTAGGTTGTAATCGCTGCCAAAGGTGCTTCAACAAAGTACTGAGCAAAGGGTCTGAATACTTATGTAAATGTAATATTTCAGTTTTCCATTTTTTATAAATTTGCTGAAATAAAAACTGTTTTTGCTTTGTCATTATGGGGTATTGTGTGTAAATTGATGAGAAAAAAAACAAATGTAAATCAATTTTAGAATAAGGCTGAAATGTAACAAAATGTGGAAAAAGTCAAGGGGTCTGAATACTTTACGAATTAACTGTATAGGGACTCTGTGAATGCAATTTTCTGTTTAATAAAGAGTTAGGCTGTGCTTTTACAGTATAATTCAATCCAGAAGGTCAACTCTGTGTGTGTGTGCTCATGACCCTGAACAAAAAAAAAGGTGTACTGTTTTTCATAGAGACAAATTTGATCACATCAGAGACAGCCATTCGTCATTTCTGCGGATGAATCACGCATTCTCCAGACTCTTGAGTGGTAGGGCCATTAAGGCTGTGAAATGGTGCAGAGCATAATCCTGTGTGGTCTCTGCTGAACAGTGGTTGCACGGAGTCGAACAGACCTTTGGGCTACAGCCAAAGTTTGGACCTTTTGGCCATAAAAAAGGTCCAACCATACCAGATTACATCGGAACGGTACAAGAGGTGACTCATCCCTTACTTCTGCAATCTAATTAGTGAGGCATAAGCTCCTAGGCTACAATTATTTGTGCGTGAGTTGTTGATTGGTCCTTTAATAAATGGTATAAATATGAATTTAGATTTAGGCAATTTGAATGCTCATGGTATTCAGTTTGCATGGACTGATATGTGCCAATACATTAACTTGATGGGGCTCCTCTGGAAGTGCAGCTCGTTCAGACCATCTGGAAGTGCAGCTCGTTCAGACCATCTGGAAGTGCAGCTCGTTCAGACCATCTGGAAGTGCAGCTCGTTCAGACCATCTGGAAGTGCAGCTCGTTCAGACCATCTGGAAGTGGATGCTCCACTGTTGCTGTTCCCTTCATTCAGGAAGTGTGCCATCTTAGCAATGTCGGCCTAACACAGATATTACCTTTCAAATGACCTTTCTGCTGTTCCCACCTGTGGGCTCCAACAGAAATTCTTACATGGCAAGGACCACAGCGAGATATATGAAATGCACAAGACCCTTTGGTAGTAGTATTGTAGTGTGTATCTAATCCTTATGGTGCCCTCTATTGGACCTGTGGCAGCATTATCAGCAACATCGTATATAATAACAATATGTGCAAAATATACACAACGCTGCAAGGTCATGCTCAACAGTTTCCCGTGTGTATCAAGAATGGTCCACCACCCAAAGGACATCCAGCAAACTTGACAAAACTGTGAAAAGCTTTGGAGTCAACATCCCTGTGGAACGCTTTGACAACTTGTAAAGTCCATGACTCAAGGAATTGAGGATGTTCGGAGGGCATAAAAAGGAGTTCCTAATGTTTTGTACACTCAGTATTCATATATTATATATAATCTGCATTTATAAATCCAACTAACGTTATTTACATATTGTTTCAGTACATGTTGTTCATGGTTTACAAAAGGGTATGGATTCACAAGGCAATTGACATTTGCTACCTTTCCATATTCCACTGTTTTCTATTGTTAGTTTCTACAGATCCTGTGGCACTACCGATTTAGCTGCTGCCCCGAGTAACAATTGTCCTTTTCTGTCTGCCATACTTTAACAGATAAAAATGTCCACCAAAAATGGCTCCTACATCCTCTTGAAGGCATGGTTGCACAATGGTCAAATAACATACAGGCTACTAGAATTAAATAGTATACCCAATCCATAGGGAAATTGAGGAAATGACCTGATAGTTCCCACCATCATGGGGGTTACACGCACCAACACCGAGCTGTAATGCTCTTGGTATCCTCTTTAACATGTAATAGATTTCAGTGCGTGTCACGCAGACGACAGAAAAGGAGAGGACATTGCAAAATGTCATGTTTTCTGTCAAACCATAAATAAAACAGTGCTCCACCGTCTCGAGATAAAGTAGTGGGAAATGAACTGCTGCAAGTCTAACATGCCACAAGATGGCAGTATCCCTTCCTAATTTACTTAACCCCTTTTATTATCCATCAAGTTTGTAGTCTATAATAATGATCATTACACATCATTAGCATGTTTGCCTAGCTTATGTGTAGCATTGCTCCTATTCCCATCAAGAAACAGGTGATAAACACGCACCCACCCACCCACACATCCAATCAAGACCCCGGCGACTGATTCTGAGGGAGATGTGTCACCCCCCCCCCCTCCTACCAGTCAGGACAGTCATCCTGTGAGAGAAGATATTCAATTCAAGTTCAGCTTTGGGGTAGGGGGCCCCGGGTGCTACCAGAAAGAGGCTCTCCATGAGACAGGAGAGCAGTGAGATACCTTCCCTATTAAGGGAGGCTGGCATACAGCTTGTTTTCATCTGAATAACAAATAGAGCCCATTAAAAACTTCTATGGAGCAAATTGGCAGACTGTGGTCTGCTTTTGCGATTAGGCCACTGGAGCTAGTCTGTGTATCCCACTGATTCAGATGAATAGATGTGATAAGTCTAACTTAGATAATACATGTGCAGGCAAGATGGTTTTTAAAAGTCATACAAGCCTTGTGGTAGATGGATCTAAAGGGGGCAAAGGGCACATCTAATGGAACAATCATGCTAGGTGAAGTGAAGCTACTGAATGTGAAACATGATTGCTCTGCAGTGTTTGACATTCACAACAATGGACCTTATTCACACCAGTCTTGCCCTTTTTAAACAACAAGTTATTATATGTGTAAAACCACCAACATGTGAACTCTGGAAAGGCATTGAGCTTCAGGGACAAACTTAAAAATCAGCAGGAACATGGCCTTCCAAGACTGGCATGTGTAACAAGTGAATCTTTCCTTGCCCTCCATCTCTGTAGATGCGTAGCTGAGTGAGAGGCCTCCAACCTTACTCCTTTGCCTGGTCCTGAGATAAATTGGTAATGGTGAACAGGTTAAACCATCCACAGTTTCACTTTGCTGTGATGGGTTTCAGCAGGTTGCACATGCCCTGACCAGATTAGACAGCACCTAGGCTAATGCTTCATAAGATGATTACATCTATTTCAGGAGGCATTAGTTCCATAGCAGAGTTGGCAGAGAAATGGTGATTGATCAACAATTTACAAAGAGCAATAGATCTCATCCAGAGCGGCAGTGGTTAGAGCATTGGACTAGCAGCCGAAAGGTTGCAAGATCAAATCCCCGAGCTGACAAGGTACAAATCTGTCATTCTGCCCCTGAACAGGCAGTTAACCCACTGTTCCTAGGCAGTCATTGAAAATAAAATGTTCTTAACTGACTGTATTTAATTAATTAATTTATTTTGCTCCTTTGCACCCCATTATTTTTATTTCTACTTTGCACATTCTTCCATTGCAAAACTACCATTCCAGTGTTTTACTTGCTATATTGTATTTACTTTGCCACCATGGCCTTTTTTGCCTTTACCTCCCTTCTCACCTCATTTGCTCACATTGTATATAGACTTGTTTATACTGTATTATTGACTGTATGTTTGTTTTACTCCATGTGTAACTCTGTGTCGTTGTATCTGTCGAACTGCTTTGCTTTATCTTGGCCAGGTCGCAATTGTAAATGAGAACTTGTTCTCAACTTGCCTACCTGGTTAAATAAAGGTGAAATGAAAAATAAATAAATAAACTTGCCTAGTTAAATAATAAATCAAATAAAAATCCCCCAAACACACACTCCATAACAAAAGGTATATGGACACCTGATTGTCAAACATCTCATTCCAAAATCAAGGGCATTGATACAGAGCTGGTCCACTCTTTACTGCTATAACGATCTCCACTCTCCTGGGAAGGCTTTCCACTACGTTGGAACATTGCTGTGGGGACTTGATCCATTCAGCCACAACGGGGCGGT
This sequence comes from Oncorhynchus gorbuscha, assembly GCF_021184085.1. Lineage (NCBI taxonomy): Eukaryota > Metazoa > Chordata > Actinopteri > Salmoniformes > Salmonidae > Oncorhynchus > Oncorhynchus gorbuscha. Next base: position 43,911,812 of record NC_060188.1, on the reverse strand, counting down.
GTCATGCTGAAACGGTAAAGGGCCTTCCCCAAACTGTTGCAACAATGTTGGAAGCACAGAATTGTCTAGAATGTCATTGTATGCTGTAACATTAGCCCGAACCATATAAAACAGCCTCAGACCATTACTTCTCCTGACACCAAACTTTACAGTTGGCACTAGGCATTGGGGCAGGTAGCACTCTACTGGCATCTGCCAAACCCAGATTTGTCCGTCGGACTGCCAGAAGGTGAAGTGTGATTCATTACACCAGAGAACGAGTTTCCACTCTTTGCTGTGTTATTATTATCTCTTGTTATTGTTATTTTCTTACAACTGCATTGTTAGTTAAGGATTTCTAAGTACGCATTTCACTGTGAGGTCTACATGAGTTGTATTCGGCGCATGTGACAAATAAAATTAGATTTAGATTTGATTCCACTGCTCCAGAGTCCAATGGCGCCAGCTTTAAACCACTTCAGCCAACGATTTCCTGGTAATGTGGGAGAAAAAAACAACAACACTTGCAGTACCAATCATTAAATCATGCAAGTTGACTAATTTGTAAGACCAACAACACACACAAAATTCAAATGGCAAGGATTATAACCCTGTAGATAGTGGGTCATCCTTATAGTAACTGCAAGTCTATGCTACAAATAGGTCAAGTGAGGGATGAATCATACATCAACAGCCACTCACACCTTCTGACCAAACTACATCTCAAAACTATGGCCTATATGGTTGTGTTGTTCTTCTGTAGCTCAGCACATGAGAAACACTACAGTTAGAGTGCCCACACATTCTTAATTGTATTCCAATGATTATCCATGAATCAGTATTGCACAATCTTGACGCGTGGAAGCGGATCAGCGCAAGATATGGGTGTGCTCCTATATAGCCGAACATCTGTTGCGGGGGGGCATTACGCAGCAGTCGAAGAGCACATTGTAAAAGATTACATATAATCCCCCAATATTTTGTTTAAAGGCTCCTAGCCAAGCTTGGCAGTGTGGAAGCTTCACCATGTATTAAGAGTATTACAACTTCCCCCAGCACATTTCAGTATGAGGGCGTCCAATCCCCTTTAGATTTCATATTCCAAAAAAGAAGGCCACAAAATCATAACAATATACTCCCACTCGGCAGTTGGCCAACCTTTAAAAGCGTTGTATAAATACGGAGATAGTTAAGCAAATAGGCCTTGTTAATTACATTTCAAACTACTAGACCACGGCTGTGGTAGACAAATGTTAAATGTTTCTGACAGTGGCAGATACATTAATGTAGTTAATGACCATCATAAAAATTGTATTAGAACAAGGCCAAAAGAACAGGGTGACAAACCCTATTAGCAATGGACTCTTCATCATAATCGGTTACATCATCAACTTCCTAGACCCCAGGAAGAGTTTCAACTGCCTTGGAAGCAGCTAATAGGGATCCTAATAAAATACAAATTGTTTTACAATTTTGGTAATTTAGCAGATGATCTTAACCAGAGCGACTTACCTGGGCAATTAGGGTTGCTCAAGGGCACATCGACAGAACGTTCACCTCGTCAGCTTGGGGACTCGAACCAGCAACCTTTTAGTTAGTGGACCAACGCTCTTAACCACTAGGCTACCCGCATGAATACCTATTACCAAAGGCTCGAAATGAAAGGCCTTGAAATGAAGCATTTCATATTGGAGTTACCAGTCCCACAAAAACTCAATCTTGATCTGACAACCACAGGAGCCATTGTCATCTTATTAAAGGGATATGAATACAGTTGTGGGCAAAAGTTTTGAGAATGACACATACATTTCCAAAGTTTGCTTCTTCACTGTCTTTAGATATTTTAGTCAGGTGTTACTATGGAATACTGAAGGATAATTACGAGCATTTCATAAGTGTCAAAGGCTTTTATTGACAATTACATGAAGTTGATGCAAAGAGTCAATATTTGCAGTGTTGACCCTTCTTTTTCAAGACCTCTGCAATCCGCCCTGGCATGCTGTCAATTAACTTCTGGGCCACATCCTGGCTGATGGCAGCCTATTCTTGTATAATCAATGCTTGGAGATATTCAGAATTTGTGGGTTGTTTGTTGGTCCACCCGTCTCTTGAGGATTGACCACAAATTCTCAATTGGATTAAGGTCTGGGGAGTTTCCTGGCCATGGACCAAAAATATCTATGTTTTGTTCTCCGAGCCACTTAGTTATCACTTTTGCCTTATGGTAAAGTGCTAGCTCATGCTGGAAAAGGCATTGTTCGTCACCAAACTGTTCCTGGATGGTTGGGAGAAGTTGCTCTTGGAGGATGTGTTGGTACCATTCTTTATTCATGGCTGTGTTCTTCGGCAAAATTGTGAGTGAGCCCACTCCCTTGGCTGAGAAGCAACCACACACATGAATGGTCTCAGGATGCTTTACTGTTGGCATGATACAGGACTGATGGTAGCGCTCAACTTGTCTTCCGGATGCCCCAAACAATCGGAAAGGGGATTCATCGGAGAAAATGACTTTACCCTAGTCCTCAGCAGTCCAATCCCTGTACCTTTTGCAGAATATCAGTCTGTCCCTGACATTTTTCTTGGAGAGAAGTGGCTTCTTTGCTGCCCTTGACACCAGGCCATCCTTCAAAAGTCTTTGCCTCACTGTGTGTGCAGATGCACTCACACCTACCTGCTGCCATTCCTGAGCAAGCTCTGTACTGGTGGTGCCCCGATCCCGCAGCTGAATCAACTTTAGGAGACGGTCCTGGCGCTTGCTAGACTTTCTTTGGTGCCCTGAAGCCTTCATCACAAAAATTGAACCAGTTCTTGATGATCCAATAAATGGTTGATTTAGGTGCAATCTTACTGGCAGCAATATCCTTGCCTGTAAAGCCCTTTTTGTGCAAAGCAGTGATAACTGCACGTGTTTCCTTGCAGGCAACCATGATTGACAGAGGAAGAACAATGATTCCAAGCACCACCCTCCTTTTGAAGCTTCCAGCCCGTTATTCGAACTCAATCAGCACGACAGAGTGATCTCCAGCCTTGTCCTCGTCAACACTCACACCTGTGTTAACGAGAGAATCACTGACATGTCAGCTGGTCCTTTTGTGGCAGGGCTGAAATGCAGTGGAAATGTTTTTTTGGGGGGGATTCAGTTCATTTGCATGGCAAAGAGGGACTTTGCAATTAATTGCAATGCATCTGATCACTCTTCATAACATTCTGGAGTATATGCGAATTGCCATCATACAAACTGAGGCAGCAGACTTTGTGAAAATTAAGATTTGTGTCATTCTCAAAACCTCTGGCCATGACTGTACACCAATCTAGCTCCACTTAGTTACATTTTCTACTGATCACAACAAAAGTCAAAAACATCTGCATCGTCTTTCGAAACAGATACTTTTATTAGACAGTGTGATTTTTATTTTGACATCTTATTCTAGTTCATGGAACTGAAGGAAGAGAGAGGGTTGTTCGGTTCGGAGTGATTTGAGGAACCCCTTTACAAATGAAGATGCAGTGTCTATGGATCATTCTTATTAATTGTCCTTAGGCTATATGTTAGTGGAAGTGAGATTGGAACCCACGCCTGCAGGCAGTATGTAAGGCCGACTATGAGAAGAAAATAATAAAAAGGGAGCAGCAGAGAGTGTGGCACCTAACTATAAACCCCAATCAGCACTTACTCTAAACCCTAATCAGCACTTACTCTTCCTCCTAAAACCATAAAATAAATCCCAGTACGGTCTCCAAATAAATGTATCACATTGCCATAAACGTTTACTGCAACAGCTCATGTCAATGCAATGACTCTGGGGATCAATAAACATTGTCAGGTTTGTAAAATCTACATGAAACAAATTAGTTCATTATTCGTTTTACCAGTGACTGCTTAATCCTCAAGTTTCAAGCTTCTAAAGGAAACATGGCCAAAAGGCATTGAGAGTGCAATATTCATGTTCGACATATAATATCTCTACTTAGGTTTAGAGATCAATCTATTTAAATGCATGTTAAATGTAATTGATATTTCCGCTCTCCTTATCATTGTTGCCCTTTTTGATAACCAGTGGGGGCTTGTGCCAGAAAGATTGAAAGCCCATTCTCAGACAAGCTAAAATAGCATTTGGAGGATAGAGATTCCAGGTGGTCAAGTACAACAGGGTCTGATCGGTGTGTAAAAAGGCATGCCCAGCCTTTGAATGCCAACTCACAGGGAACTATGTATGATGAACTCCTCTCGTGTTACTTCGTTAAAGGTGCACTTACATTGCTCGGAATTTCATGTCACATATAATAATACAGATATTGTAGCGTGCCAACATTCTTTTCATCTCGGCTTTGCCACTGCTAACTGAGAAGGCTTTGGGAACAATAATGTGTGGCCCGAGCAATACATTTTACAATACATTTTCAAACTCAACCTGAGAGGTCAGATTGTAGGTTTTATCATTTGGAAAATGACCATGTCATGAACCTTTGAATGATGAATGAGAATCATGCATTATACCCATCTCCAATAATGCATTGACGAGATACTTGCATGCCCTTCAAATCATTGAAAGGTATCCAGGGGAATGATCAAAGATGCAAAAGTCCCACATCATTATGCTTCGTTTGAATCCTTACGAAGAGTGTGAGGAGCACCTTAAAAATACCACAGGCACTGAGAAGCATCGACTGCAATATCAGCAGAATTCAAAATAACTATATTTCAGAAAAAACACGGGCATAGCAAAATGCAGGTTGAGCAAATGTGACAATAGACAAATCTCTAGAGTTCTATTGTGAATCCCAAAAACTACTGACTAGATTATAAAAGAGGTATTACTTCACTGTGTCTATCAAAATCCATACTGTATGTATGAAATAGAATAAGGGTGAACATGGCTAGACAGTTGAGGGGAAAATTGTTTTTTTGTTATGCTATAACATTCATGACATTCCTCTGATTTATAATGACAGGTGAAGCATTTGACATATTGGAGTCAATTAAAAGAATGGATGGATTCCAATATCCAGCTTGACTTACCAAGCAGTGCTTGGAACAGGCTGCTTTTGAAGACCCCCATCACTCTCTGAATGGAAGTTTTGAGCTGTTGTTCCTCTGGCTTCCTCAGTTTAGCACAGTAGTCTTCCAAAAGGCCTAGGGCCCTAGCTGTATCTGCAGGAGGGTACGGATTGGAGACCAGTTAGAATGTTATTCAAAAGAGAAAAAGTCATTTTAGTTTATAGTTAAACATACAGTCGAGTGATAAAATGGCAAACATCAGACAAGCACCGCCAGGACTAATTTACAAAGCCAATTTGTTTGAATAAGGTTTACAGTAGCTTGAGCTTCTGCCCAGATTTTTGTCCCCATTTGTGAAAACAATTCTAAAAAATATGTAATCTTAAGCATGTAATGACAACTGCATGTGCAAAAGACGATATGGTCACTTGTATGGTTTATAATTTGCAACCATTTTCACTACTAATATGAGGCAGTTTTGTAACTGCACAGAAATGTGGAGCATGGATAGTGTCCCCGCTTGGCACGGGTGTCAGGGGGCGAGATACCACTCAGTCACACAGAGACATCATCCTTGGGCTCAGACCCTGTCACCAAGGGAGACCCCAGTACACTAAACTTTGACTTGTTTCAAAGAAACTCATGAGAACAGACTGTAAAATGGTCTTTACTTACTGCTATTGACTTATAATTCCTGCTAACTTGATGTGGCCGTCTGCTGTCTAGTTAAAGTTTCAAGGAATAAAAGTAAGTCTGGAAGGTTGAACGATCTTGTATGACTTTGTTAATTATTTTATGTTAACCCCCGTTTTCGCCCCAATTTTGTGGTATCCAATTGGAGGTTACAGTCCTGTCTCATCACTGCAACTCCCGTACGGACTCGGGAGAGGCGAAGGTCGAGAGCCGTGCGTCTTCCGAAGCACAAACCAACCAAGCGGCACTGCTTCTTGATGCAATGCCCACTTAACCCGGAAGCCAGCCGCACCAATGTGTAGGAGGAAACACTGTGCACCTGGTGACCGTGTCAGAGTACACTGCACCCGGCCCGCCACAGGAGTCGCTAGTTCGCGATGGGACTAGGACATCCCTGCTGGCCAAACCCTCCCCTAACCCTGACAACCCTGTGCCAATTATGCACCAACGCATGGGTCTCCCGGTTACTGCCGGCTGCGACAGAGCCTGGACTCGAACCCAGAATCTCTCGTGGCACAGCTAACACTGCGATGCAGTGCCTTAGACTACCACGCCAATTCGGGAGGCCTCTTCCATTACTTTCATTGTACAGTACAGTTGAACAACTCCGACAGCATTTCTTTTTTATTGCTGCACAATTACAGACCAGTGGATGAGACGATCTGAGGTCACGCCAGGACAAGCCTCATTACACCTTTATTTACACGGAGTTGCTTTGTGGACTGAACTTACACTACAATCACCATGTACAGAAATGATATAAAAATCCTTTACTGAATATGATCACACAATTCCCATAAACACTAGACATAGTTGGGATGGAAGTTATCTCCAGTATCCACGACATACATAAGTCCTAAGGCTATTCCCTGCAATATTCAATTAAAATAATGCCATCACTTAAATTAATAAGGCTTCATCAATTCTTACAAATAAGTATAAATGCTGTATAACTTATACATGATTTAGAAATAAGGAATTATTCGGGAAGTATTCAGACCCCTTGACTTTTTCCCCAAATTGTTACCTTACAGCCTAATTCTAAAATTGATTTTTTTTTTTATCCTCATCAATCTACACACAATACACCATAATGACAAAGTAAAAACAGGTTAAGAAATGTTTGCACATTTATTTAAAAAATACCTAACTTACGTAAGTATTCAGACCCTTTGCTATGATACAATTGAGTTCAGGTGCATCCTGTTTCCATTGATCATCTTTGAGATGTTTCTATAACTTGATTGGAGTCCACCTGTGGCAAACTCAACTGATGGGACAGGATTTGGAAAGGCACGCACCTGTCCCACAGCTGACAGAGCACGTTACAGCAAAAATCAAGCCATGGATGAATTGTCCGTAGAGCTCCAAGACAGGCTGGGTCAAAGCACATATCTGGGGAGGGTACCATTTTTATTTTAATTTTAATCCATTTACATAGGTATTCAGACCTTTTACTCAGTATTTTGTTGAAGCACTTTTGGCAGCGATTACAGGAATCTTCTTGTGTATGACGCCACAAGCATGGCACACGTGTATTTGGGGAGTTTCTTCCATTCTTCTCTGCAGATCCGCTCAAGCTCTGTCAGGTTGGATGGGGAGCGTCGATGCACAGCTATTTTCACGTTTCCCCAGAGATTGGGTTCAAGTCCGGGCTCTGGCTGGGCCACTCAAGGACATTGAGACTTGCGCTCTGGAGCAGGTTTTCGTCAAGGATCTCGCTGTACTTTGTGCCGTTCATCTTTCCTGACTAGTCTCCCAGGCCCTACCACTGAAAAACATCCCCACAGTATGATGCTGCCACCACCATGCTTCACCGTAGGGATAGTGCCAGGTTTCCTCCAGACGTGATGCTTGGCATTCAAGCCAAAGAGTTCAACCTTGTTTTCATCAGACCAGAGCATATTGTTTCTCATGGTCAGAGTCCTTTCTGTGCCTTTTTGACAAACTCCAAGTGGGCGTTCATGTGCCTTTTAATGAGGAGTGACTTCCGTCTGGCCATTCTACCATAAAGGCCTGATTGGTGGATTGCTGCGGAGATGGTTGTGCTTCTGGAAGGTTCTCCGATCTCCATAGAGGAACTCTGGAGCTCTGTCAGAGTGACCGTCAGGTTCTTGGTCACCTTACTGACCAAGGCCCTCCTCCTCAGATGTTTCAGTCTGACCGGGCGGACAGCTCTTGGAAGAGTCTTGGTGGATCCAAACTTCTTCCATTTAAGAATGATGGAGGCCACTGTGTCCTTGGGGACCTTCAATGCTGCAGAAATATTTTGGTACCCTTCCCCAGATTTGTGCATCGACGCAATCCTATCTCTGAGCTCTATAGACAATTCCTTCGACCTCATGGCTTGGTTTTTGCTCTGACATGCACTGTCAACTGTGGGCTCTTGAAAATACAAGTGTGTGTGTGCGCCTTTCCAAAACATGTCCAATCAATTGAATTTACCACAGGTGGACTCCAATGAAGTTGTAGAATCATCAAGTATGATCAATGGAAACAGGATGCACCGGAGCTCAATTTGAAGTCTCATAGCAAAGGTTCTTATGTAAATAAGGGTATGTAATACTTATGTAAATAAGTTATCGGTTTATTTTTAACACATATGCAACACATTTCTAAACCTGTTGTCGCTTTGTCATTATGGGGTATTGAGTGTAGATTGATGAGGGAAATAAATGTAATCAATTTTAGAATAAGGCTGTACTGTAACAAAACGCGGAAAAAGTGGTCTGAATACTTTCCGAATGCACTGTATTAGGCCTAGTACTTAAAATATTTATTAACGCTTATTCCTGAAAACAATAAAAAATAGTTTGTTACCCAATATTCCGATCTATAATAAACTACAGGTAACTGCCAAAATAAAGGAAATGCTTGACTAAATGAGATATTATATTACAAATATTTTGAAAGCAGGTGCTTCCACACAGGTGTGGGTCCTGAGTTAATTAAGCAATTAACATCATGCTTAGGGTCATGATTAAAAATGCCCAGTTGCCCATTATTTTGGCTACCACAGCTAGAAGAGATCTCAGTGATTTTGAAAGAGGGGTTTTCAAAGAAGCAGAGGGTTAAGTGTCACCAGATCGCCACCCAACTGAACACTTATGGGAGATTCCGGAGCAGCGCTTAAGACACTTTTTTCCCACCATTAACAAAACACCAAATTACAGATTTCTCATAGAAGAATGGTGTTGCTTCCCTCCAATAGAGTTCCAGACAATTGTATAATCTTTGCCACTCCTATAGAGTTCCAGACAAGTGTATAATCTTTGCCACTCCAATAGAGTTCCAGACAAGTGTATAATCTTTGCCACTCCAATAGAGTTCCAGACAAGTGTATAATCTTTGCCACTCCAATAGAGTTCCAGACAAGTGTATAATATTTGCCACTCTAATAGAGTTCCAGACAAGTGTATAATATTTGCCACTCCAATAGAGTTCCAGACAAGTGTATAATCTTTGCCACTCCAATAGAGTTCCAGACAAGTGTATAATCTTTGCCACTCCAATAGAGTTCCAGACAATTGTATAATCTTTGCCACTCCTATAGAGTTCCAGACAAGTGTATAATCTTTGCCACTCCAATAGAGTTCCAGACAAGTGTATAATCTTTGCCACTCCAATAGAGTTCCAGACAAGTGTATAATCTTTGCCACTCCAATAGAGTTCCAGACAAGTGTATAATATTTGCCACTCTAATAGAGTTCCAGACAAGTGTATAATCTTTGCCACTCCAATAGAGTTCCAGACAAGTGTATAATCTTTGCCACTCCAATAGAGTTCCAGACAAGTGTATAATCTTTGCCACTCCAATAGAGTTCCAGACAATTGTATAATCTTTGCCAAGGAGCATTGAAGCTGTTCTGGTGACTCAACTCCCTATTAAGACACTGTTGGTATTTCCTTTATTTTGTACATTATCAATGACTTCTGTTTCATAGGCCACATTAGGCTTACATTACAAGTCATGGGTATTTTTTTATTTAATTTGCCATTAGCTTACCTACAGGAACATAACCTAGAAAGGCTAAAGGCAAGCCTACACTCCGACATGGGTCTAAAAGTGCTGAATGACAAAGAGCCACTGGTGTTTTTTCACTTGTGGCTGCTTAGTGGCGAGACACCTGTTGTGCCAACGACGTTTCTGCTCACCTTTTTTTCTTACAGGCATAGTTGAATCCTGGATCCGTATTGGTGATTTACTCCATTAAAAACTGTTTCCGGCAGTTGTAACCGCTAGGTAGGAAACCACAATCATTGGCGAATTAGTTTTGCTATAGTGTGTGTGCCCTTAGGTTCAGTTTTGAAAGCTATAGGCTTTTGCTCCAACAGAATCAGTAGGCTAGTCTAAAATAATAGACTATAGCATAGGGCAAAACAGGCCACAAACAAAAACTATACTTGCCATGTAGTTCGGCATGCTTGTTCAATTAATCGTCAGCAAAGATGTAGCCTAACCAATGCTTCGCCGGGATGCATTCAGCCCGAAAGTGTTCAAGTAAATAAATACAATTCCAAATCCTCCTATTGTCGGTTGTCCTATGAAAAGTGTCTTGTCTGTAGAGTGTGTGGGCTATGGTTCCGATGAAGGCTTGCTGCTGTGCAGACAGGTGCAACGGCTGTAGCGGAGGCGTTCCGATGTTCTCATACAGACAGTTATCAGGGGATAATGTCACGGACATGAACAACAGCCTAGGCTAAGTAGTCGGTCGGTATATTCTCTCAATTGACAAACTTTTATTGAGCCCGGCTCAGCGAGATTTTCCGCGTTTCTATCACTGTCCTTGCAGTTTGATGCTGGCATTGAGTCAATGGCGCTCCCATGTGATGACCTGGAGATTAAAAAAAATAAAAACCAATGTCAGTCCAAAGAAACGTTAAAGGTGGGGTAACGCTAATCCGCAGTGAAATATGCAACCGTTGCTATTTTAGCGCGTGAAAAAACCCGCTAAATAATTAAATGAGTAGGGGTAGCCGCCTATTTATAGCCTAACACTAACATCACATCAAGTTTAATTAAGCTACCTTGCAGAAATTACCCAGCCTAATCTTTTTTTCTATGAATTTGGGGTGGCCCAATTAGTCAAACGAACCAGGTGTGCAGATATATATGGCAATCAAAATACATAACATTAGCTGGCCAAAATGTATTGCAAGTCATACCACCACGAATACAATTGATGGGCTCCATCCAATATCTCAGTTAGCTAAGGTTGTGTAGCTGGTATGATTCTCCGTCATCTTTCTTTGATTTAGGATATGACATCCTTTATAGCCCAAGTCTATTCAACCATTCACAAACTGAAATGAACCAGTGCTCGCAAACACATGCATCGTTGTTGCTCAACCAGCTAGGCTACCTAAAAACGAAAGACTGGACAGTGGAACTGGAAGTTGGCAAAGCGTTTGGTTAACGATAACCTTTCCTGATGGCAGTGCGCTCGCGCCTGTAGGAAATACCTGCCTGGCTGATCTTGCTGTAAAAGTAATGTCTCTGCAATAAACCCGTCTATTTTACACATTTCATATATTATTTGCGAAATATCTGGAACTTCCTCGTCCTCTTATTTGCTGTGTCACATCACCACGTTTTTATTTCCAAATCTAGAGCCACGGAGTGGAAAGCAGTATCAGTTTTAGCTAAGCAACCGAGAGATTTGTTACTAGCTACACCTTGATTGACAAAACTTTACATCCAATGGCATGGCGGTGCTTTTTGTCCAGGCTCGGGATTACGAACCAATACAATTTGTTGTGAACGGTTCAGAGTTCACTCTGGTGCACGTGGTTTAAAATGGCTGCGCCCTTCACTAAATAATGATACAGAAGAAAATATTGAAACAGCTAAACGTTAAACCCCACCAAAGAAGAAGAAACAGCTAAACATTTACAGAACATAGCTACATTAGAGCTGAAACATCGTCAAGGTAAGGAAGGAATACTCGACAGTACAGAAATACATAGACTGGCGTTATTCCAGTGTAATCGTGATTAATAATATAGACATGTTTTGCTCTCTGAACTAGGCTACATGGACGGGGTTTTATAAAATGTCATGTTGGCTAGGTAATGTTATCAGTCTTATCGAACGTGTTGCATACACGTTCACTCAGCCCTGTCAATGATAGCCAACATTATTGACAGACAGTGACATTTATTTTAAAAATGTGGTCATGCATTGCAGGGAATCTTGTTGAAGATGTCAGAAAACAGCAATGTCGTTGTACAGAAAGGCACCAGCCGCACAGTTTCCAGAGCCCTGATCATTCAAATGATGGCGGAAAATTTCGAACGGTTGCCTGAACTTGACAGGTACGTTTTTGTAGGCCTATGCCATAGAGAATGATAGAGGCCTCTAGTGGCCAAAATGTTTATTTTATTTTTTATTTGACCTTTATTTAACTAGGCAAGTCAGTTAAGAACAAACAACTTCACAAACTATGCGCACGCTTCAATGGCGCATAAGTCCATGTGTTGTTATTCTGGGTGGCCAGATTGCTCACAGTGATGGGGAAAGTAAGCTTCCTGAAGCATAGTTAAGCACGTCTGTTTTGTTGCTAAACAACCAACCCGTCTAATGGCACAGGTACAAAGATGAGTCATCCATCCATCTCTATAGCCTAGACATGTTTTCATTGCCTTGACAGCCCTAGCTCTACTTGTAATTGACAGCCTTTTGCATTTTGCTCTCATAACATTAACAACTTATGAAATATCACTGTTGTTCTACAGGAAAATCTTCACCTATGGCCCCATGTACCTGGGAGGTAATGGGGCATTTGCAGGACTGATTGCCAACAGCTTATACAGGAGAGCACTGAATGTCACTCAAGGGCGTTTTACATCAAATCTCCCAATGGCTGTCCTACCATTCTTGACAACAGTGGCCATGTATAATGTAGCTGTATCCAAACCATTATTGTCTGGTGAGTGTTTAATTGTTTCAGTTGCAGTTGAAGTTTGACAATATTTTAATTGTTTCTGATATTCTTAAACTAATTTCAGGTGACCTTAACTGTCCAACCTGTGTCCTGATAAGAGGTGCCCTTGTCGGCGCAGTTGCTGCTGGCGTATATCCTATTCTGTTGGCTTTGCCTGTGAATGCAGGCCTTGCAACCAGGTATGTGCAACTCTTTGCAGTCGAAGGTTTCATCAAGATGCTTGGCTGACTGAATTTGCATAATTATGCCACTGTAATTCCGACAGGTACAACACTACACCATTGCCAGAAAAGGGAAACGTCCTCCGTTTTTGGATGAACGTTACCCAACCCATCTTAAGGAAAATGGGTGTTGTGATAGTACTACAGGTGTTCTTTGGAACCTACCTAAGCTCCAGACACTTTGACAGCTACTTGAAGTTGATTCAGTTGTCCACCTCAAATGGCGAGGAGCTTCAGGATTAAAACAGTTTCAAACAAACCTAAATGTTCTGTATTTTTATTTTCTTCAGTCCTTGAGTTGTACAAACGTCTGGATAATCATAATGTAATGACTAAATTATTTCAACGCTATCGCTGGACTAAATTTATATGCAATGTCAAAGGGCAAAACAAAACCATGGGGGTACTGCAGATTGTAATTTTTCCCACTTTTCAATGAGGTCGTTTACGGCTGTATCGGAGTAGAGGCCCATTCAGAACTGTAATTCCAAATAGATGGCAGCGTTCACACTGCAACGATAACTGGCTGACATTTTTGCAAAAGTTATTAATTTTTTAAAATCGCATAAGTATTCAGACTCTTTACTCAGAACTTTGAAGCACCTTTTGGCAGCAACTACAGCCTCTAGTCGTCTTCGGTATGACGATACAAGTTGACACACCTGGATTTGGGGAGTTTCTCACACTCTTCTCTGTAGATCCTCTCAAGCGCTGTCAGGTTGGATGGGGAGCATCGCTGCACAGCTATTTTTCAGGCCTCTCCAGAGATGTTCGATTGGGTTCAAATCCAGACTCTGGCTGGGCCACTCAAGGACATTGAGACTTGTCCGGAAGCCCCCCGAGTCAAGTCCTGAGCACTCTGGATCAGGTTTTCAAAGATCGCTCTGTTCATCTTTGCCTTGATCCTGACCAATCTCCCAGTCCCTGCCGCTGAAAAACACCCCCACAGCATGTTACCACCACCATGCTTGCAGTAATATTTCGGTATCCTTCTCCACATCTGTGCCTCGTCACAATCCTGTCTGACATACACTGTCAACTGTGGGACCTTATTATATAGACAGGTGGGTGCCTTTCCAAATCATGTCCAATCAGTTGAATTTGCCACAGATGGACTCCAAGTTGCAGAAACATCAGATTGATCAATGGAAACAGGTTGCACCGGAACTCAATTTCGAGTCTCATAGCAAAGGGTCTGAATACTTATGTACATAAAAGGTATGTTTTTTTAAAAGTAAATTTGCAAATATTTCTAAATTGGTTTTTGCTTTGTCATTATGGGGTATTGTGTAGATTGAGGGTGAGGGAAAAATTGTCACCATTTTAGAATAAAGCTAACGTGAATGTGAGGAAGGGGTCTGAATACTTTCTGAATGTGCTATATATACATATACACACACACACCTCACTCAGAGCTAGTCTAAAAATCAACCTTGATTTTCAAGAATGTGCCTTATCTTAATGAGATGCACAACTGCCTTATCTCAGCAATTATCCTGTCAAATTATAAATCCCCTCATGTTGATATTCCTAGAGTACGACAAATATTATTTAAATCCCTAAATCACATTTAGCTCTGCCCAGAGTACCCCCTCCTGTGCATTTTACCAGTAGGCCTATGTTATGATTTTCCAAGTATCTGAGCTATTTGCATTGTGAAAACGTAATAGGATACATATGCTCCATTGTTTACATTTAGTCGGAGGCCCACTGGTGGTAGGAATAGCTGCCTTCATCAGAGCACTATGTAGTGGAACGCTCAGATATATCGTGTAGAATAAACAGGCCTGACAGAGCTGATGTGAATCCGTAACATTCGCCTGTTGAACAGGGAACACCTTACAGGGTTATTTATGGTATTACCATGTTTGTGTGTGGTTATAAACATATGAAAACTAGTTTAATAACCTCTAGGGAGAATGAGCATGATGTACTGACTAGAATTAGTAGACAGGATTCCAACCCACAGATTAATTTACCTGCAATCAACTTGGAAAATGTTGCATTGGAAGTGGAACCACAGCAAAGCACACACCTAGTTCAACAGTGCCTTCAGAAAGTATTCACACACCTTGACTTAATACACATTGTTGCATTAGCCTGAATTTAAAGTGGATTACTTGATGTGCATTGTCATACACACAATACCCCATAATATCAAAGTGGAATTATGTTTTTCAAAATGTTAAAATTAAATGAAAAGGCTGGACTGTATTAAATCAGTACATTGGCAAGCCTAAATACATTTGGGAGTACAAATTTTCTTAAAAGGTCACAGAAGTTACATGGACTCACTGTGTGGAATAGTGTTTAACAAAATTTCTGAATTACTACCTCATCCCTGTACACCACACATACAGATAATTATAAGGTCTCTCAGTCACCGGGAATTTCAAACAGATTCAACCAAAAAGACCAGGGAGGTTTTCCGATGCCTCGCAAAGAAGGGCACCTACTGGTAGAAGGGTAAAAATAAAGACATTGAATATCCCTGAGCTTGGTTAAGTTACAATTACACTTTGGATGGTGTATCAATACACCCAGTCACTACAAAGATGCAGGCGTCCTTCCGAACTCAGTTGCCGGAGAGGAAACACTCACGGATTTCACCATGAGGCCAATCGTGACTTGAAAAAGGTTTAATGGCTGTGATAGGCGAAAACCGAGGATGGATCAACAACATTGTAGTTACTGCACAATACTAACTTTAAAAAAAGGAACACTTGTGACTAATGTTTGCATTACTCATCTCATATGTATATACACAGTAGAATAGTATAGAATACAGTATCTTAGTCTATGCTGCTCTGACATTGCTCAACCATATACTTAATAACATTCCTTCCTTAGATGTGTGTGTATTGGGTATATGTTGTGAAATTGTTAGATATTGCTGCACTGTTGAACTAGACACCAACAATATATGCTAAACATGTGACTAATAAAATGTTATTTGATTTAAATGACAGAGTGGAAAAGGAAGCCTGTACAGAATTTAAAAATATTCCAAAACATGCATCCTGTTCGCAACAAGGCACTAAAGCAATACTGCACAAAATGTGACAAAACAATTCACTTTCTCATGAGTACAGTTATGTTTTGGGCAAGTCCAATATAACTGACTACCACTCTGTATTTAAGCATAGTGGTGGCTGCATCATGTTATAGGTATGCTTGTAATTGTTATGGACTGCAGAGTTCTGCCAGGATAAAAAAAAGAAACTCCATTCCATTTCTAAGCACAGACAAAATGCTAGAGAAAAACTTGGTTCAATCTGCTTTCCTGGGAGACGAATTCACATTCAGAAGGACAACCTAAAAATATTTAAAAAACTGGTCAAATCTACACGAGTTGCTTAGCGAGAAGACATTGAATGTTCCGTGGCTGAGTGAAATCTAAGTCAAAACTACAGCAAAACCTGAAGATGGTTGTCTAGCAATGATCAACAACCAATTTGAAGGTACTTGGAGAATTTAAAAGAATATATATATATATTTTTAAAATGGGAAAATGTTGCACAATCCAGGTGTGGAAGGCTCTTAGAGACTTACCCAGAAAGGCTCAGCTGTAATCGCTGCCAAAGGGTGCTTCTAAAGTATTGACTCAGGGATGTGAATTCTTAAGTAATTGAGAGTTCAGTATTTTATATATTTGCAAAAATGTCTAAAAACATGTTCACTTTGTCATTATGGGGTATTTTGTGTAGATGGTGAGAAATCTATTTAATCCAGGCTGTAACGCAAAGTGAAAAAGGGTATGAATACTTTAAACCACAGTACATATGTTATACCTTAATGCACACTTTAATTTCCATTAGAATTAAGTGATTATCAGCTTGTAAAACAGTTCTGCATTTTGAATGTTTTAACTTGGCATATCACACATTTGAAATCAAAAGGTATTTTGCCAATTTTAGTGATAGGAAGTTAAAACCTCCGAATCAGGGTCGCAATGAAATGGTTGTTTTTGTTTAAATACACAAATTAATATTGGGTCCTAAATTGGATGATCTTTTAAGACAGGACAACAACAAAAAAGCAGTCAATATGTGTATAAGACCATCAGGTGTGGAATATTATCTTTTTTTTGAGTGGCCCGACATGGGAAAATGTCCGAAAGTGCCATATCCTAGGGTAACGCAACTGATAAACATAGCAAATATGTTCCAATTGCAATCCAGTCAAAATAGCGTAACATTTAGTTATCAATGTCAAGCAATATACACTTAAACACCACAATGTAACTCCAAGTCAATCACACTTCTGTGAAATCAAACTGTCTACTTAGGAAGCAACACTGATTGACAATAAATTTCACATGCTGTTGTGCAAATGGAATAGACAACAGGTGGAAATTATAGGCAATTAGCAAGACACCCCCAATAAAGGTGAAGGTGAATGCACCAATTTGTAAGTCGCTCTGGATAAGAGTGTCTGCTAAATGACTTAAATGTTAATGTTAAATGTAAAGGAGTGGTTCTGCAGGTGGGGACCACAGACCACTTCTCAGTTCCTTGAAAATGACCTCCAGCAGGCCACAAATGTGCATGTGTCTGCTCAAACGTTCAGAAAGACTCCATGAGGGTGGTATGAGGGCCCGACGTCCACAGGTGGGGGTTGTGCTTACAGCCCAACACCGTGCAGGACGTTTGGCATTTGCCAGAGAACACCAAGATTGGCAAATTCGCCACTGGCGCCCTGTGCTCTTCACAGATGAAAGCAGGTTCACACTGAGCACGTGACAGAGTCTGGAGATGCCGTGGAGAACGTTCTGCTGCCTGCAACATCCTCCAGCATGACCGGTTTGGCGGTGGGTCAGTCATGGTGTGGGGTAGCATTTCTTTGGGGGGGCCGCACAGCCCTCCATGTGCTCGCCAGAGGTAGCCTGACTGCCATTAGGTACCGAGATGAGATCCTCAGACCCCTTGTGACACCATATGCTGGTGCGGTTGGCCCTGGGTTCCTCCTAATGCAAGACAATGCTAGACCTCAATGTGGCTGGAGTGTGTCAGCAGTTCCTGCAAGAGGATGGCATTGATGCTATGGACTGGCCCGCCCGTTCCCCAGATCTGAATCCAATTGAGCACATCTGGGACATCATGTCTCGCTCCATCCACCAACGCCATGTTGCACCACAGACTGTACAGGAGTTGGCGGATACTTTAGTCCAGGTCTGGGAGGAGATCCCTCAGGACACCATCCGCCACCTCATCAGGAGCATGCCCAGGCGTTGTAGGGAGGTCATACAGGCACGTGGAGGCCACACACACACTGAGCCTCATTTTGACTTGTTTTAAGGACATGCCATCCAGCTCGACAAACGTATGAGTGACAGTTCCTTACATTATTTGTTGAACATTCAGACCTCAAGTGGTCTGTCAAAAAGAGTCAATGGCCTACGCTACCAGGTGTGTAAATCCTACTCTATGCCACAACTCCAAATTAAAAATGGGAAAGATATCCAAAATGACCTGTATTTATCATTTTGAACAGCACATGTATTTTCTATCAAGATTTGTGCTTCAGGCATATAGCTAGACATGAACTTATTCAGTCAGACTAATTTTGAGATCTGAGAACACCCGAAGCCAATTTAAGAGAGTGAACTATTACATTATACCTAAATGCAGCAGCATGTCAAAAGCAAGTACACCAGATGAATAAGTGTATGCATATACAATATGAGCTCTCTGCTCAAATGAAGCCTCACGTGTTTGGGAACCATTAACAATCCCCCCCCCCCCCCCATTTTGTTGAGGAATTGATAGATCTTTGTCTGCAGAAAAAGCTTGCTGTTTGAAAAGAGAAAATAAGGTTAATATCAATTACAAACAGCAACAGTCAAGACAAAATACATAACTGAAGCAAGCATAATCAAAATAAGATTTATTGTCAATTACTTTATCAAAACCAATCTTCCTTAAAAAAAAAATCTCGTTTAGAGATTGGCACAAAATCTTGTATTATACATAATTCTTCAAGACATACTGACTCAGTTTATACAACATTGGTGAAGTCCATTTCTATCAGGATCACCACATCAATAATAAAATATACTTTTACAAATGTGTTACATTGAAAAGTGTCAACACAAGTCAAGTTAAACTTGCGAAGAAACTATTATACAACATCTGATATTGTCAATGCAATAGGTAGTGGAACACTTGTCATCCACAATATTCTAAATTCACTACTTTTTTCAAATGTGTGGTGGGATACTGGTAGTCACTTGCACTATTTGTTATACTACCTTTAAAAAAATAACAGGCCAAGTTGGCAGCAGCGAGTTCCACCTCTTCAGCTTCCGACAGCAGAATCCACTTCAGCAATAAAGAAACATAGGGTCGCTAAATAAAAACATCCTTTAGCAGAATAGTGATGTTTCACAAAGAGATCATTTCTAAACAAACTGTGGTAACTATATTTGTTGTTTCTCCCCCCATTCTGGTTAGAGAGGCAATATGAACTAATAATCTAATACTATAAAACTCATTGTGAAACATCACCGTACTCCTTTTATTTTTTCTTCAAATCAAATAAAACTTGACTACTAAATTCAAAAAGCCACCATTTCTTTATATTTGGGCGTGAAATCAGTCAATTTGTATTTACAGGTTAAATTCTTAATGCATATAGAGCTTAATTAAAGAAGAGTTTAATATAAAATTGAGGTAACAAATTGAAGTAATTACTCAACTCAAACAAACAGAAACATATGTTCCAGTGTATACCTAGTTATTTTAAAACTTGAAATAACCTTGAAAAACATCTGAGAACATATCAAATGATCAGCTTTTCTTGTTAAGAGATCCTTACCATGGAGCCAAGCAGACAGGGACGTTCTGTAACCCATTCATCCAGCATGGTTGAACAATCATCACCTAGAAGAAAACTGGCAACAAGGTTTAACGAGTAATGTGTTCTTATAATCATTGGTTTCATAAGATTTCACACATGCTCATTCAACAATTCTTAACTAATGATCTCAAAACAGTTTTAAGTGTTCATAAATTCTCCTGATATTTTTTACTCTGAGGTTAAATCAGGTTCAGTCTCAACATCTGAAAACAGATAAAAGTACTCGACCCTACATTTTGAGTGATGCGCTTGCACTCTCTGCACACTTAGTGCAGAACTCCACTGAGACGTGGTTCTTGTCCACGTGCAGACAGACGCCACCAGAGGTCTCCTTCTCCATCTTCACAAGTTTCCTAGGCAAGGCATAATCGTGGTCTTCGTTCTTGTTGGACTCCTGGAAAAGCGAGGAAGATAATTTCATGCCATTCACACCGCTCAGCCTTGACAACAGCTGGGCTAACATACTCTCGTTGGCCAACACAGCTCTCAGGTACTTCGACTCATCTTCCAACTCTTCCACCCTCTTATTCAATTGGACGTTTTCCTGTTTAAGTATGTGGTTTTCTGACGACAGAGACCCGACTTTATTCTCCAGCCCGTTTACGTATTCCTTCTTTTTCAGACGATTCATTCTTGCAGCGATGGCGTTCCTGTTGATGATGCGCCCAGACAGGTTCTCTCTCCTCTTCCTTTTCTGACCTGCAGACATTCCTTCTGGCGATGGCGTCCTGGACGCGCCAATTCCAAAATCTTGATCTGTTGTGTCACCCACACCTAATTCGGTCAATCCAATGTCAAAAAGAGGGGAGACGGCATCCTTCTCAAATGTCCAGTCTAACTTGTCGATTCCAAATAAACCATCAAGCTCTAATCCGACTGTACTATCCCCATTCTCTGAGCTAATGTCTTCGTAGGGACTCGTTTTAAAATGTACAGTTTCAAAGTCAGGGACTTCAATTCCAAAAGGACAATTTGAGGTGTGCTCCTCCACATCAGTGTTGTCTGAATGACCTCTTCGTCTGGTGATCATTTTAGCTTTTGATGACAGGCACCACCAATGTATTCCCTCTCCAATCTGGACTCTGCATAGATTGTCTGTGGATACACAAAAGGACATTGATTAATAACACTGTTTTTAATTAGGTCGGTTTAATGAATGTTGGGTTTCAAAAGATTAGCAATTAAATAAATATTTGAGCATTCAGTGAGTAAGTTACGCCTATTCTTCAGATTCCCTCCATTATCTCAATCCCCATTTGGAAGGGCCTTCTGTCTTGAGGCCATGCACATTTCCTTTACCAAATATAAAAGCAGGTTCTTGTGATCTAAAAATGTTGCATCTAGTTAGCTTGCTAATGTATTCTTTATTGCTGTCTGTTTGTGGCAAGGCTTGCCTTAGCTAACTAGTTAGGTTCTAAAGAACATGCTCCTGATAAATATAAGCTAACGTTTGCTAGCTAAAATTACCATCACTAGTGAATAAGTTGTTGGCGACATCATCGTCATATCTGTGCAGTAGTGTAAAAACAAGTATTTTGGGGGGGGTATCTATACTTTAATACATTTTTTGGACAACTTATACTTTACTACATTCCTAAAGAAACAAATGTACTTTTTACTCCTTACATTTTCCTTGACACCCATAAGTACTCGTTACATTTTGAACGCTTAGACCATTTTCCTGTCCTGCTAATTCACACTTAAATTTAACAACTTACTACTAAAGTAAATTTAAGCAATTACATTTACTTTTGATATTTAGAAACCAATAATTTTACTCAAGTAGTTTTTACTGAGTGACTAACTTTAACTTAAATAACATTCTATTTAAAAAGGTATCTATACTTTCACTCATGTAAACTCTGTAAAAAGAATCGTCCCCTTTTCAGGACTCTGTCTTTCAAAGATAATTTGTAAAAATCCAAATAACTTCACAGATCTTCATTGTAAAGTGTTTAAACACCGTTCAATGAACCATAAACAATTAATGAACATGCACCTGTGGAATAGTCGTTAAGATACTAACAGCTTACAGATGGTAGGCAATTAAAAGGTCACAGTTATGAAAACTCAGGACACTAGAGGCTTTTCTACTGACTGAAAAACACCAAAAGAAAGATGCCCAGGGTCCCTGATCATCTGTGTGAACGTGCCTTAGGCATGTTGCAAGGAGGCATGAGGACTGCAGATGTGGCCAGGGCAATAAATTGCAATGTCCGTACTGTGAGACGCCTGAGACAGCGCTACGAGGAGACAGGACGTACAGCTGATCGTCCTCGCAGTGGCAGACCACGTGTAAAAACACCAGCACAGGATCGGTACACCCAAACATCACACTTGCTGGACAGGATGGCAACAACTGCCCGAGTTACAATTCCTCCATCAGTGCTCAGACTGTCCACAATAGGCTGAGAGAGGCTGGACTGAGGGCTTGTAGGCCTATTGTAGGCAGGTCCTCAGACATCACCGGCAACAATGTCGCCTATGGACACAAACCAGAACTGGCAAAAAGTGCTCTTCACTGATGAGTCGCGGTTTTTTCTTACAAGGGGAGATGGTCAGATTCGTGATAATCATCAAAGGAATGAGCGTTAGACCGAGGTCTGTACTCTGTGGAGTGGGATCGATTTGGAGGTGGAGGGTCCGCCATGTTCTGGGGAGGTACGTCACAGCATCATCGGACTGAGCTTGTTGTCATTGCAGGCAATCTCAACGCTGTGCGTTACAGGGAAGAAATCCTCCTGCCTCATGTGGTACCCTTCCTGCAGGCTCATCCTGACATGACACTCCAGCATGACAATGCCACTAGCCATACTGCTCATTCTGTGCGTGATTTCCAGGAAGACAGGAATGTCAGTGTTCTGCCATGGCCAGCGAGGAGCCTGGATCTCAATCCCATTGAGCATGCCTGGGACCTGTTGGATCGGAGGGTTAGGGCTAGGGCCATTCCCCCCAGAAATGTCCGGGAAATTGCAGGTGCCTTGTTGGAAGTGTGGGGTAACATCTCACAGCAAGAACTGGCAAATCTGGTGAAGTCCATGAAGAAGAGATGCACTGCAGTACTTAATGCAGCTGGTGGCCACACCAGATACTGACTGTTACTTTTGACCCCCCTTTGTTCAGGGTCACATGTCTGTGGAACTTGGTCAGTTTGTCTGTTGTTGAATATTGTTCTGTTCATACATAAAAAAAAAAAAAACATAATTTATTTCAGGTTTGCTGAAAATAAACGCAGTTGACAGTGAGAGCACGTTTATAACAATTGGGTACTTTTTCCACCACTGCAGCTGTGAGTCTGTCAAAAAAAAAAAATCTGTTTAACATGAACATTTCTTGTGCAGCTGTTCAAAGCAGGCTGCATCTAGGCGCCAAAATATTGTCTGAGAATATAGCTAGCCCGTAGCTATACAGTGATTTAGGAATGATTCCATACCGCCATACACATGCTGCGTATCAAACTCATAAAATATACACCCTTATGCCCTAGGGGGAATACCCGTCACCATCTTGGATGTCGGGCCATACAAGGGAAGTTCACAACGTAAACCCCTCAGCCCTCGTTTTTGATCGAGATTGCGAGTGTACAATTATGTTCACTACACGTCCTGAAACACCCCATAATTAAATGTGCAATGATTGTACAACCGCTATGAAAAGTCAGACAAAACCTCAACATGGAGATGTCAACATTCAAATGTAAGTAAATATGAATGTAAATAAGTTAGAAATTGTGCTACTAATGCACATGACAGCTCAAACACTTCTCGTAAAAGTGATTGTTTTTTTTTGGTTAGCTTTTGAAAACTGTAGAAATAAAACATTTTCCTTCAGAAGTTCCAGCTTGGCAGGCTAAAGTTAGTTAGCTAATTAATTTGATAGTTATATAGTATGCATATATTAATAATTATTTAGAAAATGTAAGCAAACATGCAATCATAATTGACTGTAGAGCATATAAAGCATGCGCAAGGTACCGGTGGTTGAAAACAATCATCGCGGGATTAACGCATTTCCGGGCAAGGGCGGTCCATTAAAAAAGTAAATCCTTCCTCCCTCACCCTGCAAGTGTATACTCGTCTAACGTCATCAAAAGTGTCCACTTAATTTCAGTGGATACAGTGTGTCTGTTAAGTGTTTGGTACGTAATCACAGTAGGTAGAGTATCACAAATTCGGTACTGCCCTGGTTTTTACCTTAGCTAAGAATTTGACTAACCTTTACTTGCCGATACTTCCTCAATTCCCGACTAGGAAGACCGACAACACCTATAAACGTCCATGTTTGGTTGCATGGGGTTCGAATGAATTTAGAAAATGCTCCGTTACTAACTTAGAGAAAATGTTTTGGGCCATGAAGTAAATCAAATACATTTGTCACATACACATGGTTAGCAGATGTTAATGCGAGTGTAGCGAAATGCTTGTGCTTCTAGTTCCGACAATGCATTAATAACCAACGAGTAATCTAACAATTCCAAAACGACTACCTTAAACACACAAGTGTAAAGTAAACCAACAATGTGTGGGCCCTGTCAATGAAAATATTTGAAACAGACAAGATGGCAGCGTACACATTGGATTAAGTGCTTCATGGAGCAACACGCATTTCATGTAATAATGGTGCATGTTCTTAACTCAAACGAACCCCATGCAACTAATTTAGTCATGGAAGTTCAGAATAACTTGTCTTTCAAGTCTGGAATTGAGGAAGTATCCCCAAGTAAAGGGTTGTCACTAGTTACCATCACACCATATCAATGGATATAGTAGATCGTGAAACTAGTTGCTTTTTGGTCTTTATTTAAGGTTACTATAGCACTGTGGTTAAATTTAAAATCCGATTTTAAGAAGATAAGTCGCAGAAATGGGCAGCGTCTATGGCTGTGGTTGGTTAACTCATTAACATTGCTTGCCAACTTTAAATAAAAGATAACGTTGGCGAAAACACCAACTACTTAGTAACGTTAGCATTATCAATTATCACGTGAGTACTTACATGGAATGCTAAGCTGTTCCAACAAATGAGAAAGTTGACAAACTAACTAGGCCTAACGACATTAGCCTTGCTAGCGTTAGGTAGCTAGCTATACTTGAAGCGGAGTAGAGTAAAGCACAGAATCTGACCAACCTTTTTACTTGGGTCGTCACAGGCTAACGTTACTTAAGACAGCCCATTGGCAATGCGCACAAACAAGGTCTGTCTGACACGGCGTTTTTTAAGTACTGTAACCACACACTTACCGTCCGTCAAGCTTTAAGTGGATCAGATTGTATATATTTGTTTGCAGTACTCTTCAGGTTCTTGTAGTAAAACAAAGTGTTGTTTGAAAGTCGGTAAACTTACTGACCACACAAACTGAGAGAACTTCGAAACGTACAAAAGACGTCAACGATGGCGAAAATTCAGAACGTTAACACTGAGGCGCCACATACTGTTAGTATTTATGACGCGTCCAAAACAACTCGGAAATGGCCGACTTAAGTGCTTTCAAGACAACTGGTAACTCGAAAACAAACCGCGCTCCGACTGGGGAAAATCGTTTTGAACGGACATCCAACTCAGAATTTCAATTTGGGCCTCTTTCTAGACCTCCGACCTGAAGATCACTGACGTCATGATTTGACCTCGTATTTTTCCCAGGTGCTTTGAAGGCACCATTTAGAAACTCTGTGCTGGTCGCGTTGTTCTCTGTTCAGGGATTAATTTTTATAACTAACCCAATAACTAGGCTCATTGATTTATATGTGAGGTAGTCACTAGTTACCACAGCCACAAAGTCAAAATGGTCTATATTGTCATTTTTTGTTGTAATATTCATTTAAGTTTAGCAGTGTGGTTAAGGTTAGTTTTTTTTAAAATCTGAATTTAAGAAGATAAATTGTAGAAATAGGCGGAGTTTGTGACTTTGTGGCTGTGGCAACCATGGTGATAATGGTGCTTTCACGACAACAGGGAACAAGGTCACATCAAATCTTATTTGTCACATGCGCTGAATACAACAAGTAGAGTAGACCTTACCGTGAAATTCTTACTTACAAGCCCTTAAGCAACTCGATAAATAGTTTAAAAATATTAACAAAAACAAATATAAAAAGTTACAAGAAAATGACATAACAATAATGAGGCTAGATAAAGGGGATACCTGTACAGAGTCAATATGCGTGGGTAAAGGTTAGTTAAAGTAATTTGTCAAGTGCCTATGCATAGATAATAAACAGAGTAGCAGCAGTGTAAAAACGAAGGGGAGGTGGGGGGTGTAAATGTAAATAGTCTGGGTGGCCATTTTAATAATTGTTCAGCAGTCTTATGGCTTGGGGGTAGAAGCTGTTAAAGAGCGTTTTGGTCCTAGACTTGGCGCTCTGGTACCGCTTGTCATGCGGCAGCAGGGAGAACAGTCTATGACTTGGGTGACTGGAGTTTTAGATCATTTTTTGGGCCTTCCACTGACACCACCTAGTATATAGGTTCTGGATGTCAGGCATTTTGGCCCCAGTGATGTACTTGGCCGTACACACTACCCTGTAGCGCCTTGCGGTCAGATGCCGGGCAGTTTCCATACCAGGCTGTGATGCAACTGGGCAGGATGCTCTAGAAGACGGTGCACCTGTATTACTTTTTGAGGATCAGGGGACCCATGCCAAATCTTTTCAGTCTCTTGATGGGAAAAATGTGTAGTCGTGGCCTCTTCACAACTGTCTTGGAGTGTTTGAACTATGATAGTTTGTTGGTGATGTGGACACCAAGGAGCTTCAAACTCTCAACCCACCCTACTTCAGCCCTGTCAATGTTAATGGGGGCTTGTTCGGCACTCCTTTTTCTGTAGTCCACAATCATCTCCTTTGTCTTGCTCACGTTGAGGGAGAGGTTGTTGTCCTGGCACCACACTGCCAGGTCTCTGACCTCCCTATAGGCTGTCTCATCGTTATCAGGCCTACCACTGTTGTGTCATCATCAAATGTAATGATGGTTTTGGAGTCGTGCTTGGCAACTCAGTCGTGGGTGAACAGGGAGTACAGGAGGGGACTAAGCACGCACCCCTGAGCCACCCAGTGTTGAGGATCAGCGTGTCAGATGTGTTGTTGCCTACCCTTACCAACTGGGGGAGGCCCGTCAGAAAGGCCAGGATCCAGTTGCAGAGGGCGATATTTAGTCCCAGGGTCCTTAGCTTAGTGATGAGCTTTGAGGGCACTATGATGTTGAATGCTGAGCTGTAGTCAATGAATAGCATTCTCACATACAGTTGAAGTTTACATACACTTAGGTTTGAGTCATTAAAACTTGTTTTTTAACCACTCCACAAATTTCTTGTTAACAAACTATAGTTTTGGCAAGTCGGTTAGGACATCTCCTTTGTGCGTGACAGAAGTCATTTTTCCAACAATTGTTTACAGATTATTTCACTTATAATTCACTGTATCACAATTCCAGTGGGTCAGAAGTTTACATACACTAACTTGACTGTGCCTTGGAAAATTCAGCTTGGGAAATTCCAGAAAATGTCATGGCTTCTGATTGACATCATTTGAGTCAATTGGAGGTGTACCTGTGGATGTATTTCAAGGCCTACCTTCGAACGCAGTGCCTCTTTGCTTGACATCATGGAAAAATCAAAAGAACTCAACAAAGACCTCAATATAAAGTATAAACACCATGGGACCACACAGCCATCATACCGCTCAGGAAGGAGAGGCGAAACCCTCCCTAACCTGGATGACGCTAGGCCAATTGTGCGTTGCCCCATGGACCTCCCGGTCGCGGCCGGCTGTGACAGAGCCTGGGCTCGAACCCAGAGTCTTTGGTGGCACTGCCTTAGACCACTGCGCCACCCGAGAGGCCCCTAAGATCATACTTTTTGGAGAAATGTCCTCTGTTCTGATGAAACAAAAATAGAACCTGTTGGCCATAATGACCATCCTTATGTTTGGAGGAAAAAGGGGGAGGCTTGCAAGCCGAAGAACACCATCCCAACGTGAAGCACGGGGGTGGCAGCATCATGTTGTGGGGGTGCTTTGCTGCAGAAGGGACTGGTGCACTTAAAATAAATGGCATCATGAGGCAGGAAAATTACGTGGATATATTGAAGCAACATCTCAAGACATAAGTCAGGAAGTTAAAGCTTTGTCGCAAATGGGTCTTCCAAATGGACAATGACCCCAAGCATACTTCCAAAGTTGTGGCAAAATGGCTTAAGGACAATAAAGTCAACGTATTGGAGCCCTGACCTCAATCCTATAGAAACCCCCTGACCTTAATCCTATAGAAAATTTGTAGGCAGAACTGAAAAAGCTTGCGCAAGCAAGGAGGCCTACGAACCTTACTCAGTTACACCACTTCTGCTAGGAGGAATGGGCCAAAATTCACCCAACTTATTGTGGGAAGCTTGTGGAAGGCTACCTGAAACGTTTGACCCAAGTTGTGTAAACGTCTGACATAAATAAAAAAAGTAAACATGGGCTATTAATTACATCATTTTTTTCACATGGTTGGGGTGCCAGAATTTTCAGATATCAAAATGGTGTCATGGGCCAAATAAGTTTGGATGGCATGCAGTAAACCCCTGGGGCTTCCACAAAGTCAAATTGGCATATCGTAACAAGTCATGAAAACAAACATTTGCTTTTTGGTCATAATTCAAGGTTAGTGTTAGCAGTGTGATTACGGTTAGAGTTTAAAATCAAATTTTAAGAAGATAAATTGTAGAAATATAATGAGTTTGTGACTTTGTAGCTGTGGTACCTAGTGACGACCAACATGCAGGAACGGCCAGAATAGGCCCACAGTTCACTTTCTTGAAGCTGGGGGGCAATGTTGAGTCGATATAGAATATGGGGTTTCCATGGAAATAGGGGAACGCTGACTTCTCGCTCAGCAGACAGTAAGGTGTCAAACAAACATTCATCAGCTGTTTAGTGAAGTTTTAGCAAGCCAACATGGGTAAGAAGAAGTCATCAGATGAAGACAAAACTACGTTGGCGGAGGCCTTTATCAATTTTCAGTAAGCACTGTTTTATCAACCTTCTTAGCTAATAAACCAATCCAATGTTGCAACGCTAGTTTATTGCAAACATCACTCTCTAAAGTCAGTGAACTAACGTTAGCTAGCTAGTAAGCGAGACAGTTTGGCTAGCTAGCTAGATTTGCTTGTCCGTTTACTAAGCTAGCTGCGATCTGAATTGAAAAGCCGTATATGTAAAGCCTACTTTTTTATGATCCATTCGTTCAACTAGCTAGCTATATAGAATGATGCAGAAAGTCACGACGTATGTTATAGCTCGATACATAATAATCTAGAGGCAAAGAAACGCACACCCATTTTGGCGAGGTGCTGGCTAGCGGAGTAGAGGAGTGCCGCACACTCTACGAGCTCATACACAATAACGTAATAACCAACGTTTCGTTACACCCGGATGTAGACAGCGTGTCTGTCGAAACGTTGGTTATTAGGTTATTGCATTTGAGCGTGCGGCTCTCCTTTAACTTTTCATAGCTAGATTACATAACCTTTGAAATAGACAGAGACATTAAGCCTCTAGCTTGATAGACCTTAACGTTTTGAGCACCAGAAATTGAACTTGCCATTTTTTTTTGACATTGACTCAAACCACACATTCCCAGACTATGACTTACTTGTGTGTTGTATTTAGGCTCCAAGTTAAGCGAAAGGAAATACATGAGTGCCAGGAGGAGGTCAGTCAACTCGAGACAAAGAAGCAAAGATACACAGAATTGGTGAGAACATTAAGCAATTGTGAATTCACAAGGTCTGTATTAATTTTCCATTCCCCAAAACATCAGTAGTTTTATTTTGCAACAACTTTATTAACTTTATTAGTTTAGGACAAAGTTTCCCCAAATATGCCCCTTCCCCCCCCCCCAGCACTACATAGTAGATTCAAATAATCGAAAATTGATGTGTTGGTTATTTGAATCAGCGGTGTAGTGCTAGGACAAAAACCCAAATGTGCCACTAAGGTCATTGAATAGCCTACCCACTGACTCATTGAGTGAGAGAATCTGCACTATAAAATGAATGTGTTTTGTGCTCACACAGAGGGAGCAGTTGAAAGAGGAGCAGTTGGGGCACATCAAGGTCTTGCGGAAGCAGGCTAAAGAACAGGAGAGTAAGCTGGAGCAGAGAGAGGTGGTCAACAAAGAGCAGGTGGAGCAAGCTCTGCAGCAGAACATGGAGCTAGTCCGCAGCCAGGAGAAAGAACTGGCAGGTAGTCTCTCGGCTCTCCAATACCATATACCATAATCATAAAGCTACCTGTCAATAACTGTTTTTACCATCCACCGGTACTCCCCACCTGAAATATTATGAATGTGCAATATTAATGTAACATGAATACAAATAGTTTGTCCCTGTGCGTGAGAGAGCTGCGCGCTGAAGTCATCCGCCTGGAGGAGGAAGTGCTCGTCTTGCAGGCTGAGAGGCACATCAGGCAGGAGTATAAGATGGCCGGAAGCCAAGAGCACCAGCAGCAGATCCAGCACCTGGAGGCTGAGCTGGCTCAGATGCAGAAGGGGTTTCAGGAGATGGCAGGTACATGCACTCACAGGCTTGGTTCCTCTAAGAGTCAACTCTTATTCGGACCCCTGTAACCCTATACAAACCAGTAACTGGTTTTAGGAATCAACTCTTCTCAAAGAGATAATATTTAGAATGTATGCACACATGACTGTAAGTCGCTTTGGATAAAAGCGTCTGCTAAATGGCATATATTATTATTATTATTATTTACAAAAACAAAAGTCAATTCATTTACAAGACCGAGAGAGACAGATGTCCTCGCAGCTTTTCCCTTGACCGTGTCTCTTACTTCTACAGACAACATTCAGCGCTCTCTTGATGTAACTTTCAATGAAATTGACAAGAAGACAGTGCATCTCATAGATGACAAAAAACAACTGGCTACAGAGGTAAGACATAAGGCACATCAGCAGAACAGATTTATTTATTTTCGATGATAACACACTTTTTCCTCAGAGGGCCATCAAACACCTTGACAAGCACAGCCGACAGGAGATCAAAGAGAATGAGTGGCTGAAGAGAGAGGTATGGCCAAACATTACCAAACATTAAGAACACCCAACACTTACAATTCAGTCCCCCCACCCCACTGTACAAGGTGTCGAAAGCGTTCCACAGAGATGCTGGCCCATGTCGACTCCAATGCTTTCCACAGTTGTCAAGTCGGCTGGATGTTCTTTGGTTGTTGAGTAAAGTATTACCAGACATGATCAGAAAGCACATACCCTTGCTCCAGGGGTCTGTACCAGAAAGTTGGATTCATGAGTATAAATTATCCAGCTAACTGTCAAAAATAATTTCATATTTTTGAGAAATATAGATTTAAAATTGACATGGTATAATTGACTGAACAGCAACAACCAATATCCAATTTTTCTTAATCAACCAGAAAATCAAGTTTGTGTGGATGTTTATCAAATTTAGTTGGCTAATTTAATTATCCTGCTTTCTGGAATACCCCACAGCTTGCTATTTACACAAGAGAGGTATCCATTACAGCATTGGCCGTCCAACAACTGGAGGAGGAGAACCTTGAGCACATGGGTCAACTGTTTGAGCGTCGCCTGGAGGACCTGCAAATCTCTAGGTCCCTCACCTCAACATAACTCTTCACCCACATTCATATACTGTAGATGGCCATTTGCCCTGATTTCACTGTCACATTGTGTGACATGCCATGTCATATATGTTACTGAATGAAGCTGGACAGCCTGGTCCTAGATCAGTTTGTGTTGCATAGCCAACTCCTATGGTATTTGTCATGCCATTTTTAGGCAAGACAGCCCAAACAGATCTGGAACCCGGCATCAATTATATGCAATGCTATTCTATTAATCCACTCACCTGTGGTAAAACGGCACTCTCCTTGCTTTCCATTTGTGGTTTCACTCATCTCTCTGCTCTCCTGTCCACAGAAACGTCTTCCTGACTCAGGCGGCAGGCCTGGGACCCTCTGACTCCACAGTACAGGAGACCATTATGAAGAGTAACACAAATCAAATATTGTTTTTTGTCACATGCTCCGAATACAACCGGTGTAGACCTTACAGGGAAATGCTTATTTACGAGCCCTTAACCAACAATGCAGTTTTAAAAAATACAGAAAAATAACAAATAAAAGTAACAAGTAATTAAAGAGCTGCAGTAAAATAACAATAGCAAGACTATATACAGGGGGGTACTGGTACAAAGTCAATGTGCGGGGGGCACCGGTTAGTTGAGGTAATATTTACATGTAAGTGGAGTTATTAAAGTGACTATGCACAGATGATAACAACAGAGAGTAGCAGCGGTGTAAAAGAGGGGGGGAATGCAAATTGTCTGGGTAGCCATTTGATTAGTTGTTCAGGAGTCTTATGGCTTGGGGGTAGAAGCTGTTTAGAAGCCTCTTGGCCCTAGACTTGGCACTCCGGTACTGCTTGCCGTGCAGTAGCAGAGCGAACAGTCTGACTAAGGTGGCTGGAGTCTGACAATCTTTAGGGCCTTCCTCTGACACTTCCTGGTATAGAGGTCCTGGATGGCAGGAAGCTTGGCCCCAGTGATGTTCAGGGCCGTTCACACTACCCTCTGTAGTGACTTGCAGTCGGAGGCCGAGCAGTTGCCATACCAGGCAGTGATGCAACCCTTCAGGATGCTCTCAATGGTGCAGCTGTAGAACCTTTTGAGGATCTGAGGACCCATGCCAAATCTTTTCAGTCTCCTGAGGGGGAATAGGTTTTGTCGTGCCCTCTTCACAACTGTCTTGGTGTGCTTGGACCATGTTAGTTTGTTGGTGATGTGGACACCAAGGAACTTGAAGCTCTCAACCTGCTCCACTGCAACCCCGTCGATGAGAATGGGGGCGTGCTCGGTCATCTTCTGTAGTCCACAATCATCCCCTTTGTCTTGATGACGTGGAGGGGGAGGTTGTTGTCCTGGCACTACACGGCCAGGTCTCTGACCTCCTTATAGGTTGTCTCATCGTTGATCAGGCAAACCACTGTTGTGTCGTTGGCAAACTTAATGATGGCATTGGAGTCGTGCCTGACCGTGCAGTCATGAGTGAACAGGGAGTACAGGAGTGGACTGAGCACACAACCCTGAGGGGCCATGTTGAGGATCAGCATGGAAGATGTGCTGTTACCTACCCTTGCCACCTGGGGGCGGCCTGTCAGGAAGTCCAGGATCCAGTTGCCGAGGGAGGCATTTAGTCCCAAGGTCCTTAGCGTATTGATTACCTTTGAGGGCACTATGGTGTTGAATGCTGAGCTGTAGTCAATGAATAGCATTCTCACATAGGTGTTCCTTTTGTCCAGGTGGGAAAGGGCAGTGTGGAGTGCAATAGAGATTGCATCATCTGTGGATCTGTTGGAATGGGTCTAGGGTTTCTGGGATAATGGTGTTGATGTGAGCCATGACCAGCCTTGCGAAGCACTTCATGGACTGTGGCCAACCATCAGGTTATGATGATCAATTGTATTTTTTATTTGACATCCTTGTACAAATGTCAGCAACAAGCTGAATTGAAGGTACAACTTAAATGCAAATGAACAAAACACCATAATATACAAACACAGCTATCTTCAAGTGTTTAGCAGGCAAACCAAAGCTGGGATGGCACTGCAGAGATAGTTCTCGGTCCTGCAGTGTAGATCCTAGGTCTAGGATGTCTTTCAAATTGAAACTTTTTGCTTTTTGTTTTTGCTGACAAGTGAAGACATTTGTCCAGTGTTGCCAGTAGTGCTCCTTGACTAGAAGCAGGGAAGACCACAAGAGGGACAGAGTAGTGATTCCTTGTCACTTTTGGAGTTTGTGCAACAGTTGCTGCCTTATACTGTATTGACAAGCATATATCACAAATCTAAATATGTTAGCCTTTCTGAAATACTCACGTTTCTTAATCTGTTATTGCCACTTGCAAATGTCAATTATCACAATCGTCTGACAAAATAATTCATTTGTCACATGCTTTGTAAGCAACAAGTGTAGACTAACTGAAATTCTTACTTATGGGACCGTCGCAACAATGCAGAAAAAAAAGAGAAATAAAATTGAAAGATGCACAATTTCACATGAAATGGGAAGCAAGTAGAAATAGACATACCTGATCATTTTGATCTACAATAAAACATTTCGGAGACGACAACTTTCCTTTGATTGTTTAACTAACCAATCTTCCACCAGCACCAGTGTACCACTGAGAAGGGTGCTGTGATCAGTATCGTCTAACTCTAATGGGAGGCCCGCCCGGGCACAGGAAGCCACTGAGTCACAGCTCCCTCCCCAAGACTATTCGGCAACATGTTAACACTCATTTCCGTCTAAGATGGCATGTCCTCTCAGCTCAACTCAAGATAAAACCTTAAACAATGGCTACCAGCATGTTCCTCTCTTGTAATGTGGCATTTTCATTTACTGAGCTAATTCTTTTCACCCCTAACCCAATTTCCTCCATACTGGATACTGTACAGGCTTTTTATCTTTCAGTAAATCACTGTAGTCATTTTAACCCCTCCCTCCCAATTTCTAATTGTTTTCATGATTCCCTCCAGACGGGGTAAGCAGCAGCCCCGTACCTCCCCTCCACCCAGCAACAGAAGCATGGCGGGCTCAAAAGCAGGCCAAAGAGTTGGAGAGGGATGAAACAAGTGGCAGCTGCAGTGAGGCAGCCTACAGGCCAACAGAGGACCCCCTTCAGGACCTCAGTGTACTTCTGTACGGCAGCCAGACCTACCTGCAGGTAAGACCCATCTCAGGCTATTCTCGGATTCAACACATCCGTTAGCGTTGAAGTAGAACTGAATCTCTATACGTCTATGGGCATATCTCAATAATCAAATGTGGTTTCCTCGACTCACCTTTCCTCCATCTGTGCCAACATTAAGAGGTATCTTATAACACTATTCAACTCAGCTTCCCTCGACCAAGAGAATAAGCTCTGTTAACAGCAGTTGTCTCTAAGTGACATTCACCTTGCTTTGGCCGATAGTTCTTCCATTTGACGGTGGCTCAGGTCGAATAGAAAGCAAAAACATGGTCTAACCCATTTTTGTTTTTCTTAGTTGCCAAAGTTCAGTAGAAAGATAAAGCTGTACTGGCAGCCTCCATCGTCATCTGTCGATAGATATATAGGTCAGCCTCAGCTGAGCGACAGCACAAGTTAGAGCTCGTATCTACACTGAACAAAACTATAAAAGCAACATGTAAAGTGGTGGTCCCATGTTTGAGCTGAAATACAAGATCCCAGAAATGCTCCATATGCACAAAAACCTTTCCTCTCAAATGTTTACATTGCTGTTAGTGAGCATTTCTCCTTTGCCAAGATAATCCATCCACCTGACAGGTGTGGCATATCAAGAAGCTGACTAAACAGCATGATAATTACAGGTGGAACTTGTTCTTGGCACAGTAAAAGGCTACTTTAAAATGTGCAGTTCTGTTACTCAACACAATGACACAATGTCTCAAGTTTTGAGAAGTGTGTAATAGACATGCTGACTGCAGGAATGTCCACCAGAGCATTTAATGTTAATTTTTTCTACCATAAGCCACCTCAAACGTTGTTTTAGAGAATTTGGCAGTATGTCCAAATAGCCTCAACCGCAGACCACGTATGACGTTGTGTGGGCGAGCGGTTTGCTGATGTCAACGTCATGAACAGAGTACCCCATGATGGCGGCGGGGTTATGGTATGGGCAGGCAGAAGCTACAGAAAACGAACACAATTGCATTTTACCGATGGCAATTTGAATGCACAAAAATCCCATGGTGAGATAGAGGCCCTTTTGCTTTTAAAGGTATGTGATCAATGGATGCATATCTGTATTTTCAGTCATGTGAAATCCATAGATTAGGGCCTAATTTCCTCATATGAACTATAACTCAGTAAAATGTTCATGTTGCATTTATATTTTTGTTCATTATAAATTACAGCAGTGTGTGGCTTGGGTGTTCCTTATGCATGCTGCTAAATCACAGCAATAATCTGTATCCAAACCATGTGCCCACCCGATTCACTTGGGAATTTCATTTTACCAGTGTTGAAGAGAATATGATTTCAGTAAGGCGCTAAACAAAGTCATGAATGTGACAGCGAACTTGGCTTTCCTTTTGATAGATGCCATTCATTCTAGATTCAGAAGGTATTGAATCAGACATTCAGCGCTTAATTGAATCCTCCTAAAAAATAAAAACCCAGGGACAGAGGCTTGAGTGAAGGGAGCGAGAGCCTTAGGGATTGCCTCTGTGCCACCTCTTGGCAGTGGATGCAACAGAGACAACGTAGGGATCTGAGAGAAACAATCTCTCCTTGTTGCGATGGGAAATCTTGGGCCAAACAGGATGCATCTCTTATATGGGACTACTCCCTTCCCCCCTCTCTGTGCTGGCCAGCAGAGAGACATGCACCTGGGCCCTCTGGAGATTAAGCTGCTGACTGTGGTGGGCCAGGCTCTTCCCCTGCACCCTGTGCCATCCGAGACCCCCGGCTCCAAAGGCTCCTCCTCAGCTCCAGAGATGCTCCAGGCTCCCGAAGACTGGCCCCTCACTGCCCGCATCATCCACAAGAGGTTCAAGTAGCCAGGCCCAAGCACTAATACACAAGTAACTAATAGTAATTATAACTATAACTACAAGTAATACACTTGTAACACTAATACACACACCTTTGTAAGTCTAGCATTGGCCTCATGTTGGGATCAGACATTACCATTAAACCTGGAATGATACTACAAACTCAAGGGTCTAAGAATAGATTCTTACACAACAATTATGCCACATGATGCTTCACAGGTTTAAAGTAGCTCAGAGTAGAAGTATTGATCTAGGTTCTGTCCATATAAATCTTATTCATTAAGATCTATAAACTGACGTTAAAATGTGGTTACAGACCCAGGTTATAACCCGGGGGAATTAGTGATTCACTCATCTTACTCTTCGCCAAACCTTTACCTCATTTATACCCAAATGGGTATAACTCAAGATACTCAAATCACACAAACTCAAGATACTGTTGCAAAACACTTTATTGAAAAAAAGAAGAAAAAATCTAACAAATTATGCATACATTTATTTATATATTTAATATAAACAAAAATATAAATCTGCAGGTACAATGCAGTTAAAATGCTAATTTGATGAATAGAATAACCTTCATGTTCTGACCATCCTGCACATGTCCCACCCACCCCCATGATGGAAAGGATCCATTTTATATACACAAAGCACCGATCAACAGTGCTCCATTTCCCCCCCCCCCTGCTCAACTGGATCCTACTGCCCACTTACCCAACATTAATTTAACATACTTTATCTGTGCTTGAGTGATCTTGTATGGCTTAATAGACCAATAGAATAATCCCAAAACTGCTAACCCAGCCCTTCTGGCACTCTAGATAAGATAGAGCAAACAAAGTATTTAAAAGATTTCAAATAGTATTTAATTCAGATCTGACACTAAGAGCTGACCAGTGACATCCACAGCTCTTTCCCCTGCCTCCTGTGACCACCTCCTTGCCCCCAACCCCAATGCTGGTCTATGTAAAGATGGCCTGAGCATGAAGGACACTCTGCACATTCATTTTGGAAAGGCAGCCATAGAATTGTTCCATGTAAATAAATTACATGCCAAGTGTAAAGCATAAAATGTGGATCGTTCAACGCAACGCCAGCAAATCACAAATGTAGTGCTTTGCTAGTGAGTGAAAATGTTCCCTTAAGAGAAAAAAAAAAGACCCAAGCTCACAGAATTGAATCATTAAACTTGTTTTATGCCAATATCACCCCAGGGTTGTGACTGAGCTACTAAGAACTGTGCTTGACATTATGCTGGTTCAGTCAGTTACATTTTCCATCTTTATATTAACTTTTTTTTTACTCAGTCTCACTCAAACTCCAATTATACAAATCCAATCATACCCATGTATACACCTGAAGAGTTCAATGTCATATCCTCCGTGGGTATAAATAAATACAAACAATGCACAAGGAATGTCTACTGCAAACATAATACAATTTCTTTTGAAAATCATGGTATAAACAGAGGTTAGCTTTACTAATCAGTTATGGTTCAATTAGATAATGTACGATTGATGATCGGATCAAGCAATTCTGTGATAAACCACTATTTTCCATACATAACAGCAAAGTCAAAATGTCTCCCTTTCCGCAACCATTTGTATCTTTTACAGAAGACCAATGGGATGAGTGATCCCTGTAGAGGGGTTAGAATGGCAGCGCACACTGTTTCTCGGAAGACAAATTACAAAATGGGATCAGTGTCCTATACTTGACGCCTCTTGGACATGGTTTCCCCCCCTTGAGTCCTTATTTGTGCTGATATTCTCGACGAGGAGTATAACAGTTAACTGGATTTTTGCTTGAAAGTTAGTCTCGCTGCTTCATGGTTTGTCTTCGGAGGGCAAAAGCCTCCTTTAAGTTACATGAACTGCATCTGCTGAGAGAAAGATAAAGGCCATGTTGAATGTATTTATTTTTTAAGTGCCAAACATTAATATTCCTTGTTTTCCTTGATAACCAATCAAATTCTTTCACAAAATGTAGGCCAGAATATAATAGAACAATCTTTGTAGATATTTTTTCTCCAGCACTTAAGTTCTCGGATGTGTGTTTGATCAGGACAGCAGTGTGTCCTCAAGGATGGTCATTGACACGATTCAGTTAATCGCTGGTCCTGTGTCATGACTAGCTGAGAAGTCCTCCAGCACAAAACATATGACATATTCTTAGATCAAAAATGACTTTCATCTAGGACATACTTTTGGCCAAATCAAACACCTGAAAGCATAGTGCAAAATAAATTACTATCTATTAAATACATTCTGGCCACATTGATTTAATGCAAATGGAATGTATTGCAATGAAGATAACAGCAAAAAAAAATATTTAAAAAGGGGGGGGGAAACGATTAAGTGTTTGAAGCAGAGATTTGAAACCGGTTCAGGGAACAGAACTGAAAACCGTAAAATACGATTTTAAGGAACAGAAACAGAACCTTTACTTTTAAAGCATGGGAACCGGTGAATAACCTTATTTTACGTTGCAGGCATGTTTTTTCAAGTCCCACAACAAAACACCTATGCAAAATCCTCACTGTCACTCAAGAACTTATTCCAGTGTCTGCCTGCAAGCTGAAAATATCTGCCCTAACTGACATTAGTTACAAGCTTGATTCAGAAAATACGGAGAAAGATTTTTAATTAGATAGAGAAGAATGGATTCACTTTTTCAATGCTAGTTAAGGACACTACAGGCCTAGTTATCACGTCTCAAGTTGGATCTATTAACTACAAAAAAGGTAAGACGTGTTTTTAATTCTGGTGCCACTCTGCACACACGAGCTTGCTAGCTTGCTCAAGGTAGCTCAAGCCTGTTAGCTACAGTAGCTAGCTCAAGCTTTCAAGCGCGCTAGCTAGCTCAAACTAAGGACATTCAAAATTGCTCCTCCTAGGTACAATTCTGGACCTAATTCGTATAATGCATGTCACATTTTACACAATGTAAACAACTAGCTTGCCTGCTCTATTAAGTTACTTAATGAGCTAAATGTAAAAAATAAAAATAAAAAAACTTGATTTCACAGGCTAAAAATAATAAAAACCAGTACTTTGAGGGGTTTGAACTGGTTCCGAACTTTATTTTGCTGGTCAGAACAGTGGAACATAGTTTTGGTTCCACCCCTGGTTTGAAGCTTGAATTGCAGCATGATAAACAAACATACAGGGCTTAAGTCCACTCAAGAGAAAATTAACATTTAGAATGCTCAAAGCGCTCCATTTTGTCAGCATAGACGTGTCAAAAGAAACCATATTCCTCCAATACTAGTGGTGACATTTATTTTAACGGTCAACTTCCACAAGAGGCTGCTGATCATTTATGCAAATGCTTGTAAACGGACAGTGAATATTTAATGCACACCAATGTGACTTTGTTTTCAAAATAAATGTCTCAGTTAATTAAGTGATGCGGTCTGTTGATTAACAGCGCTGCTTTCATTACGTTGTCAAAATGTCACATGGGCCAATGTACTTTTCGAAAAGTGTTGTTTCGCAGTCTAGGTCAGACTTCCGTGCAGACATGCAAGGCAACGGAGCAAGCGACATCTTACAGGTGGTTGAGTGATTATGAAGGGAAAGACTGGGCCATTAAGCTTTGACGCACAAATAATTATCAAACCCAAGAGACATTGGTGTGTTGGCAAGCGGGGCAGAAGTGTGCAGATATGAGCATGCAGAGGACATGTTGTACCTAAAGAGGTTCTACAAGAAATCCTTGAGAGAGAGTTGTGCAAAGGGGTCCTTTCCTGGTGCTCTGAGAGGACTCTGACTGGAAGGACTAGAAGCTGCCGAGGGCTAGTTCAGAGAGAGAATGACAGGGTGAAGGGAATCGCGGAACGACTAGAGGAAAATTACAAACAAGAGGGGAGAACCTAGCTACAGATAAAGGGATCAGAATGGAGAGAACAGGCTCAGGTCCAGAGTGTAGCGCCCTAACACGGTCAGTGTGGAGGTAAAACCTTACAGCTCTTGACAAGAGAACAGAAATCGTGTCAGAAAAAAAAAAACACATGCTTCACAAGATACTCTCCTAAGGCAGCTATCGTTCTGATTTAGAGCCTACTGAAGAGATGAAAGGAGGATGAGGGTGTTAGATCCTAAATACTATGTTGACATGCCAGGCATCATTCAGAATAATAGCTGAAATGGTACGAGGGTGAATGAAAGCTTGTTTTGAATAGAATTCCCAATGCGCAGAATTCCTATTGACCTCCAGAATATAATTCCTTAAGTCACTTGCCACTTTAAACCATTTACCAGTGATATGAAATAACCATGTGTATATTCCAATACCACTTTTATGGAGAATGAGTTGTGGGGCTGGACAATGCATCCTGCAGATATATTTTTCATACAGACAGCAGGCATACCAGCTCAGAGGGTGTTTAAGTTGGCCACAGTCAGAAGTCATTCTATTGCAAGGCAGAAGGGAGCATGGTTGGGCTCAAATCCATTTCAAGTCGGCAAGTAAACTGAAATAAACTTGTCAAATTGCAATGTAATCAACTCCATTTTGAAAGATACTAGTTTGAGGACGTGAACAATCTAACCAGGCTCCTCCGAGGGCAGGGAGAGTTTGTAAATGCTCTGGGGGGGTGAAGTATACCCAAGGTACAGATCAAGGATCAGCTTCCCCTCATCTGTTCCTAAACTTAAAGCGGAGATCCACATTAGGGCGAAACAGCAGAGAATCCAGCAGCGTAATATATGATCAATTCTAGTACATACTCTGCTGTTCTATCACAAATGCATTAATGTCAGAAAGAATAAAAATGGTGTTTGAAATAATGTACATTGCAATACACTCCTACTTTAGTGCGGAAAATACTAAACTGACCCAAGATCAGCGTCTACGGGGGCAACATCACCCTACTGCTTGGCATCTGTTCAGAGAAAAGCTTCCAGGGAAGGGAATAGAATGGAGAGTCCAGTACCTGTGCTCCTGGGGCTGTGCCAAAGGGGTTGGCTGGCCTCATGACTGGTTGGCTGTACATTATAGTGGGCTGGGTCATCATGCCCATGGAACCCATCTGGGGAGGCTGAAGGAAGACAAACAAAAAATGAAAACGTCATGAAGAAATGGTGATAACATGAGCAATTGTCAATTATTTCAGCGATATGATGGGTTACATAGTAGTACGATGTCTCAGTTCAAGCACAGTCGAGTTAACAGAACAAAATCATTGTACCGGTACATGTCCTCGGCAGATTTGACACTGGTTACTGATTAACTATAGTTCAAATATAGCTCCATAATGACACGAGCACTCGGATGTAAAAGTTCATGGCTGATTCAGCTCATCTTGATGCATAGCAACAGCTTGCATTGTCAATCATTACAAGGTGACATCCATTACAATGTCTTGGTCATTTTTCCATTTGATTCGTCATAGACCTTAATCTAGTCTGTGGGTGTTGAAATGAACGAGAACATTGTCACAAATTGGTTCTAGTGTCACATTTTTCAAAAGCCTAACAAGGTATTCCCCACCAAGATTCTCTTTGATAGAATTTAGAACCCCAGGAAACAGGGTCATGTTCATTACTGCACGCAATGGAAAACTTTTGCAACAGAAAACGAGCATTTCTTATTGGACATTACGGTTTTTCACCAGCAATATCTAATAACCCATCCGCATCCACCAGACTACGTGCTAGTGAAAATCTGAGGCTGCATCCAACCCAGAAATACAGAAAATGCACTATAGGCTACAGTCAAAGACTCCAGAACAATTTACCACTTTCTTCTCCCCAATTTTGTGGTATCCAATTGATAGTAGTTAGTCTTATCTCATCACTGCAACCCCCGTACGGACTCGGGAGAGGCAAAGGTCGAGAGCCATGCGTCCTCCGAAACACAACCCAACCAAGCCGCACTGCTTCTTGACAACGCACATCCAACCCGGAAGCCAGCCACACCAATGTGTCATACACCTGGCGACCTAGTCAGCGTGCACTGCGCCCGGCACAGAAGTTGCTAGTGCGCGATGAGACAAGGATATCCCTGCCGGCCAAACCCTCCCTAACCCGGACGATGCTGGGCCCCATGAGCCTCCCGTTCGTGGCCGGCTGAGACAGCCTGGGCTCGAACCCAGAATCTTCAGTGGCACAGCTTGCGATGCAGTGCCTTAGACCACTGCGCCACCCGGGAAGCACGCAGAACCATTTTGTGACAGGGGGTGCAGGATTCTGTTTTGCCATTTAAAGACATGTTTCTGCTTAGAATTTGTA
Source organism: Oncorhynchus gorbuscha (assembly GCF_021184085.1). Lineage (NCBI taxonomy): Eukaryota > Metazoa > Chordata > Actinopteri > Salmoniformes > Salmonidae > Oncorhynchus > Oncorhynchus gorbuscha. Next base: position 43,869,303 of record NC_060188.1, on the reverse strand, counting down.
CAGAGTTTATGCTGGTGAAATTTAACATTTTGATCATTGCCCTATGGCTTCATTGAAAGCACAGGGATGGGTGCCTTTGCATCGGAAGATCTAGTCAAAAAATGTCAAATAGGGCTGATCTACGATCAGGCCCCCTCCTGTCCATTCCTTATAATCTAAAAAGGCAAAACTGATCCTACATTGAGATGTTTTATGAACCCGGGCCCTGGAGTAGACCAGAGGCAAATGTATAATCTTAAAAATAGAAATAAGTAAACCCAACAATTGTTATTGGTTCAAAGTGTGGAATTCTTTGTCAGCTAAAAATAAGGTTCAGAAACATAATTAATGTACTGAGGGAGGCATTCACAAAGCTCCAGAAGTCAGATATGGTTGCACATTCTCACGAAGATTGAGGCATGGCTGCAATAGCTTGAAAATAAGATCTTACCATTCCATATGCCATCATTCCCGTCGGCGTTGTTGCAGGGAAGGCCATGACAGATGGTGCCTGAGATAACAAGCAAAGATGGTCACTCAATAAACCAGGACACTCAGTCACTTTTACGCAGTTCGCATATAACCAATTGTAAATAATGTCCGTTTTATATTCATGTTTTAGTTCATTAATCACTTTTGCAAAATAACAGGTGCAAATGCTTAGTCATTTTGGTCCGTATAGTTCCCTCTCCAGAAACAACCCACCTGAACAAAGTAGTCTTTGTTCATCTCTCAGACAAGCTACAATTGTCCCATTCACATGCAACACTTCAGTCTCATTGCCTGCCTGCTCCCACTTTGGCAAGACTAATGGCACATCTGGGAAACATTTGGCATGCCTGTCCTTATTCCCCCTAGTTTACCCTTACAGTGTGTGTTAGGGTGAGAGAGAGAGCCCTGAAGCAAGAAGCTGTTACTTGCAGGTGCAGAGCTGCTCTTCTGAAAAAGACAGCGTGGGGGGGGGGCTTTTATAGAGAAACTACTAGACTCTCAAACAGCCCTCAGAGTAGTAACAAACCCGTATTTGTTTCAACATCACAGGCCTTTCAGTTGAATGAAAAGGCACCCTCAGGAAGGAAATATTTAATTAGCAAATCAGGCCATTGAAAAACGGACAGAATGAACAAGTGGACGTATATAAAACATAAATGTGGGTTTCATTACATACTCCGCACTTGTTTCGATAGTCCAGCAGCCATTTTTCAACTTCTCACATTCATCACAAATGCTTTGCATAAAAGCATACTCTGCAGACAATATAGGCCATGCAAAACGATTGCAGACATTTGCTTGAATAGGAAAATATGGAGGTAATTATCATGTTCCGGAGAAGCTCACTCTGCAATAGTCATTATAGCCCAGCACCTTCTGACAACAACACTAAAACACAATGTTGATAATTTAGGCCAGGGAGTCCACTGTGTAAGCTTAAATCACAGTCAATTCAATGGGACAGAAACCATTCCTAGCAACTACTGCTGCATGGCAGTAAAGTTCTGATTCAAAGACTTACCAGAAAGTGTCCAGGGTGAGGTGAAAAAAAACGAAGAAAGTTAAATGTTGCTTAAATTATAAGTATTTGCGTTTTGGAATCCAGTTTTGATCATGTTGCCCAAAAGGTTAACATCTTAATCAAACATAATGTTTACAAATATTGGTGTAAGGCAGTTTTTTTTTTTTGATGTCAAGTATCAGGGAGACTGAACATCCAAACATCCCCCAAAAAATGAATCTGTATTTCCATTCAAAACAAAGGCCGCTTTCAACGGCTTGGAAGGTGAGTCATTATTCTTGGTGACCAAGGTAAAACCACTGTAATGATTTTTTTTGTGATCGATTTTACTACCATTAACCTTCCACTGAATTATCAGTTAGAATGTGGCAAATCTTAACTCCGGGTTTTCACCAGATACTATTTATAATGCCCAAACAGTAAGCAGTCATTTTCAATGAAAGGGAGGTGAAGTGCAGAGGCTTGACGATGCCATTAGAACTTTATGCAAATCATGAGCAGTCACTTTGCGATAATAACCAAACTGGGGTGTCTTGCTAGCCTCCCAGCCAACATGCTGTTTGGCACACTGTTCAGAAGAAACAACAAAGGAAAAAAATAAATTATATATATACATTTTTTTAAATCGAAAGAGATGACTTACTGTAAAGTGATGTCTTGGTAAAACATACCATAAAGCGTGTTAGTTGTAGATCATGCAGCTACCCAAGAGCTTACCTCAGTTTCTTGTCCATCCTCCCATTGGCCTTGACAGTATCAATAGACAAAAGATACCATGGTCTTTTGGCATACTTCTATAACAGTTTTCACTTGATAATTGCGGACTAGGCTTTTGTTGTTGTAAGAATGCTTATTTAACATTCTTATGGAAATAATAATAAATAAATATATATATATATATAATAATAATTGCCATTTAGCAGACGCTTTTATCCAAAGCGACTTACAGTCATGTGTGCATACATTCTACGTATGTGTGGTCCCGGGAATCGAACCCACTACCCTGGCGTTACAAGCGCCATGCTCTACCAACTGAGCTACAGAAGGACCACACCATACCTACTCACAAACCATGGAAACCTTTTTGGAAACCCTTCAGTCATGAGCTTGGAGAACAGTCTTAATAATGACATTTGAAAGGGTTGTGAACAGGCGAGATCAGCTTATGGAAACAGATCTAGCTAACTTTTACAGAGTTAGTGTGGTCTAGTGGTTACACCACCACCCTCAAAACATACAAGGGCACACAGTAGCAAAAGGGGTGTTCCTATTGTAGAAATTCAGATAGTAGGGTGAAACATTTTGGAACTAAAACAGGTTGTCATGTTATGACTGTCGTGGTGTCACAACAGTTATGTCCTTATTATACAGGTAGTATGTGACCCTTAATGCAGGCTCAGAGTAATGTGTGACCAGAAGTTAAACAAAGGATTATAAAAAATTAAATGAATAATACATTTAAAAATGTACAGTAGGTGTAACAACGGTCCATATGGACATATTCTTAGTCTAGAGACATGTCGTTAGACCTAGTATAAACCAGCCTTTGGAGAACAAAGGGTTGATGTGAGGAGGAGAGGTCAGTCATGACAGATCATGCTGTGGCATCGGTGTTAGATTGAGGTCAGCAGGTCGCAAGGCGCCCGCAGGGCGGGTGATGAGTGACCCTGGCCTCTTGGCCCACAAGTCAGAGACAAGACGTGAATGTGTGGGGTTAATACCAGGCATGCCAGCTTTGGTAAAAGTGCAGGAAACGGTACGACCATTGAAACTTACGTATTGCGGGAAATGCATTCCGTTCTGTATTTTTTCCCCAGGAGAACAATTATACAATGCAGCAGACATTTGAGACAGAGATTAGAAAATATTGAAACAAAAAATACAAGTTCAGTTTACACAGAAAAAAAAAAAAAAAAAACTCTAAAAGGCATATGATCCGTATGCACCAGGAACTTAAACCAAGCAGCGTTTGGGCGTTTGGGTTGGATAAACAATTCCAAAAGCAGATGAGGAAATGACAAATTTCCTTTCATAAATCGTATAATTTATATTGATCACCGCAATCGATTTTTGTGATCAGAACTTTGAAAACTATAGATAATTAAGACTTCTAGTGAACAAACTTACCATCGTGGCAGGGTTCCATGTGGTAGAGGGAGCAGTCTTTGGTTGCCAATTGTTTCCACCCGTCAACTTCTTCTCACCAGGCTGACTCCAATGAATATCACTAAATAAAAAATGGAAATGTTAATTATTTTTAATTTAACTGCCATATCAGTATTGGGGGGATTTAAAAAAAAAAAAGTTTTTAAATTGATTCCGGTTTAGTTAACATAGCATTCTTACTTTTTTGCCACGCCATTGCCAATTCCCAAGTCTGAAAAGGAAAGAGAATGCATTGACAGTTGAGTGCATAGAGCCACTGATTTGACAATGTCCAACAGAGCTGGCACGTGACACTTCAACTGGAAGCTGGTCTGCTAAAAATGTTGAGTATTCATCAACAGCATATGCAGTTGACCATTACAGTAAAGTAGGAGAAAGGCCTAAGGAGCACGTTAATGATACATACTGCCGACAAGGTTGGCCAAGGACGAGTCCAGGTCGTCGGATACCAGCTTCCCAGGCTGCTGCCCGCTGGGGATTTGCCCCTGGCCGGGCAAGGAGGCCACTGTGGGTTTGAGGATGCCACCTAAAACATTGTTTTAAAAGAAAAGGGGGCAGGGTGGGAGGGAGTGACAAAGCAGGTAGTAAAGGAACGCCAGACGACACACAACAATGACACACAACACCAAAGACGAGACAGGTAAGAGGAAATGGTTAACGTGAGCGAAATGGGAAGAAGGTGTCGCTTGAGAAAATGACATTTCTGGCGGTCCAGGACTAAGGAGTGTTGTAGTCAACTCACTCACCCAGTCATGCATGTGCCATGCAAAAGCCAAGGCCCAAAGTGTGTGTTCACCCAATGGACAAGGGAGAGAAACAAAAAACAACAGTGAGGTCGTGAGCGAAACGCCCCAAAAACCACACATTACATACGTGTGCATTCTCCTCTCTTCACTGACACTTTATTGAGCTGACATATGTTCCCATCGGTGACGTGCTTATGACTTCATAGGCACAACTACTCAGGGGCAGTAGTCTATATTAAGAGATTGATATAGTCCCAACACTAATATCCTAAGCTCTTCCATTTTCCTTAAAGATCATGCAAGATTAGACAATGTGAAAGGAATAAAATGACTAGATGGACTTCAGGAATACTACACACAAAAAAAAACATGCATTTTACATCCTATGATGTATCATGGAATGTTTTTGCTTTCCATAAAGTGCTTTATCTTGAAAACATGAGAAAAAAAAGTGGGGGGATTTTATTAACAATAGAAAAATTGACAAAGTACTAAAATATGTTTCTTGAATGTAGTATTCTTTTAAAGAGACACTTTAAAGGAATACTATGCTAAATGCATCATACAGGCTGCATTTTGAAAGTTGATTGCAAAACATTCTGGGACTATATCAACAACGGGATAATGAAACAAATACCAAAACAGTTTTTGGGTAGTTTTCCTTTTAAGTGTTATGTTACAGTGTGATGCTGAGGAAAGCACTACCCGGAGTCTTTGGGTTCTATTCATGACAAACTGCCATGTTGCAGGCCCCAGCAGTGAAAGAGTTCAAGAAGTGTTCGTTAATGAAGCTCAAAGGCAACAGAGCAGACCTGAAACCCACCATAACTCGAATGACAGACAGGTAACTGAAAATACTGCATATGAATCCCTGAGGGAAGTCTGTGCTTTCCCATCCCCCAAAATGTACAAATAAGAAAATGAATGCTTCTTTTGGAACACTTCAAAGCAAATCATTCATGCCCATATTTCATGGTGGTACATTTTCTCAATCATTGACCAAGCACTCGCTGCAAGTATATTGAAGTCATTTCCAAAACATCCAATCCCCAAGCACTGCGATGGCCCATGAGGTGAGTTGCCCCCAGTGGGCAGCAGAGGATGTGGTGCCCATGGGAGAAGCATTATGTTGCCCCTAGACACTGTTCTAAGTTCAGGTTTGTGATTCCCCTCTTATGGTTAAGGTTAGAATTAGGAGAGGGTAAGCTGATCCTAGAGATGTGCCGAAGGGTAACTTATGTGAAGCGACGGAACACTTCAAAGCAAATAATTTCATGCTCATATTTCATGGTGGTAAATTGGGAGAGGTAGGGGGATATGTGAACTTTACCAGCAGAGTCAACGTTGTTGCCAAACACAGAGTCAAAGTCGACATTAAGGCCTCTGGCGGTCTGAGGCTGCGGGGTGGGAGAAGCTGAGAACCCTGGGTCAGAGGAAACAGAGGGTTAGGGGCTGATATTAGTTGAGGCATTAATCAAGCCATGAAGCTTTCTGGTGTAAAATGGAAGTAATTTATTTCACTTGTTCTTCAGCCATCTTGCAGAAACCCTTCTTGTCTATTCAAATCTATTCTGTACACCCATGTTCACTATTCAGACCAGAGATAAGACAAGGAGACAGTAGGAATGGCAAGCCCCAGGTACTTACCTCCAAATAGACCAGCTACAGCAGGGGGCTCAGATTGAAAGAGAGGGGTGGTAGGGTAAGATGCTGGCCCACAGAAGGAGTCTGACACACAAGAGGCAAGCAGGAAGGATGGACAACAAAGAGAGGCCGTTTTAGAAGGCACGTTGAGAAACAAGATAAGAAAAGAAAAACGACAAATGAGAAGTATAGCTCCAGAAAAGTGCACAAGATGGTCAAAATGGCTAAATAAAATCTAGCAGAGCAGTTTGTGAAAAGGAAGGAATTCTTAAAAGCTTAAACACAAAACCCTAGTACTCAAACAAAACAGCAATCTGGAAAGCAGCTACACCAGAGAAAACATGACCCCGGGGTAGGTTCAGGATCCTATTTTTCCGTGGTTTCCAGAAAACATTGGTCAGTTGGGTTCCCCATCATAGTACCTGAGATAAACTGCTCTATCCGCACTGTGTGCTCATGATCAGATGCAATGGAGGTGCTCGAATCAATAAAGGGATTGTAATGATCTGGAGAATCAAAAATAAAATACAAATTCAAGCAACAATGCGATTGGTTTCCTTATCACTTAAAAAAAAGAGGCAAAAACAAATGACAGAAGTCTTATGTTACATTATATACATTATGAGGAAACAGAGTCAGCGGCATTCCAAAATATCCTGTGTTATCACAGCACACAGTCAAACAAAAACTAATAATATACTGTCGCACCAAGTGTTTTAGGTAGTGGTGCTAGAAATTGACAAAGACCACACGGTCAAAATGCAGCATCTTTTTCAAAATAAAAGTGCACCATATACTTAAAACCTTGTTGGTGCGGTCATTTATGGGAAACGCTATCACCTTTCCTTATTTGGAATACCAAAGACCAACAACGACCCAGATAAGCACCCGATTCTGAAAAAAACATTGGTAGCTCCAGCACATCTAACTACAACATCATATACCCCATGTAAATACAAATCACACACACTCACAGCTTGAGGTGTAAAAACAAGGACAAAGAGGGCAGAATGGTGCATCCAGGCTGAATACGACAAATGGGGACATTTGACAACACCCCATAGAGAAAGAAATATGTTGTTTACCACCAAACATTTCATGACTGGGTGTCCTAGAACTAACACCTTCGGAAGAGTCGACAGGTAGATGGACAGCATCAACAACAGGATGTGATAGGAAAGGGTTAAAGTTTGGAATGGAGTCATCGACAGCTTCTGTAGAAGTGAAAGGATCTACACAGGCAAAGGGAACAAACAGAAGAAGAGAACCGGGAGGTATTAGTAGAGGACGATGAGTCAGGTCAAACGAAGCATGCAGAAACACAACACAGGGTGCGGCAAAACATAAAACCCACACCAGAATTCTTCATGAACTGAGTTCTTATTAAAAAAACTCAACGCATCATTGCAAGGAAACAAAACAGCCTCATTGTCACCCAGTCACAATAATTGTATCTAAGCTATAGTAAGCAATATTTGACATGAAGCCGGTTCTTCTATCACATGCATCTAACCCCATAATATGTTTACACCAAAGGCCATATACTAAATTTGTGCACCAGTCCAAAATGTTCACTTCTTCACATGAAACAAACAGAGCCTTAAAAAAGGGATACTTCAGAATTTTGGCAATGATTCCCTTTATCTAATTCCCTAAAGTAACATGAACTTGTGGATACCATTTGTATGTCTACGTGTTCAGAATAAAAGGAAGTTTAGTACGTTCACGAGCCAATGCTAACTAGCGATAGCACAATGACTGGAATAAAACATAAAATAACGTTTTAGTTGAGGGACACTAAACTTGTTGTATTTGTAAGTGAAAAGGCTAACACAGGTTAGTTTGTATCTAATCATTTCAACCTTATTATTTACTTTCCATTTGACACAAGACCCTGAATTCCAAAGCACACAAAACATTACAGGGCACTCAAGATAAAGGTGCCTCTTAATTTGCCACCTCTGTCATGAAGTTTAACTACCAATCCCATGAATGGACAGAAGGTGTCATAGCAATCAGATGGGGTAGTAAATTAACAACATGAATATGTGCACAGTCAAGCCGGAGTTGCTGACAGTTTGCCTAGCAAACTACCCAACTGTGATTTAACTATTGGTTGACTTTAGCTGATATTGAGAAGTCTCACCACCCAAATGTTATTTTACCCCTATTTTCACCCCAATTTCTATCTAGTCTCATTTCTGCAACTCCTAAACGGGATCGTGAGGCAAAGGTCGAGTCACGCATCCGCCAAAAAGCGCTTCTTAACACCCGCCTGCTTAACCCAGAAGCACCAATGTGTCGGAAGAAACACCATTCTACTGACGACAGAGGTCAGCCTGCAGGCACACGGCCCACCACAAGGAGTCGCTAGAGTGCGGTGAGCGGAGTGAAGCCCCCCTGGCCAAACCCTCACCTAACCATGAAGACGCTGGGCCAAATTGTGTGCCGCCCTATGGGACTCCCGATCACGGCCGGCTGTAATACAGCCCGGGATCGCACCCGGGTCTGTAGTGACACCTGTAATCTAGTGCCTTAGACTGCTGCGCCACTCAGGAGGCCTCACCACCCAATTCAAGTTCCCCAATAGCCTTCAGGAGTTAGGTCAAATACACAAGGAATATCCCCCACCAGCAAACTGAGTTAATAAGTCGTTTAAGTAAGCACGAGCTTGCTTGAACATGTATGACTATGACACATGTACAGGCCTATCACATTAGTTTACACAGAGGAATACAATGAAAGTGTGTATATGTACAGTATGCTTGTCAATAAGGGGTGTGAAACAGGTGTTCATGGTGTGATGGGAGCTTTCACCTCCCCATGTGTTAGCTGTCGGCAGGCCAGTGGAGATGGGCAGTGCCTGCTGCTGAAACACAGGCTGCAAGTCCAGCAGGTCGCTCGCCGCCTTGGAAGTGCTTGAGTGGAGAGGAAGAGAAGTGTAAAACAAAGATTCAGTCTCCCAAAAAGCTAAATCCCCAACTCTACCGTAGCCTATTCAAAAGGTTTTCATAACGCTCAAGGTAGAAGTTGAATTTAGCAGATGGGGGGGGGGGGCTTTCTAGCTATCCCTTACTCCTACCCCTCAACTACAATTTTTTTTTTTTTAAACAATCCCAAACATTTCAATTACACACATTGAAGACAAACATTGCAGTCTTGTTTGAGCAGTCGAGCAGGTGAAACAGTAGTCTCTGAAAGTCACATGCAATCAATAACCTTTGAACAGCCAGAGGCGCTCCTTGAACAGCTACCCTGATCTGACTCGAACATGGGAATGCAATACATTCTAGAGGTGCAGTTAAGCAACAAGCACCCTTGCCATCCACCTTAATGTTGGAGACACAATTATATTATTATAAATGCTTACATTTTATGTATGAGATTATTTTTTAGAAGTACATTGACATTGGCATCGATTTCTTTAGGTGGGGAAAGGCAGTGTGTAAGAATAGATGGGCAGGCCTATTAATAGCAATGGAGTGTTTGGCTATATGGTAACATGGCACCGACTGTCTTGTCTGGCTTCTCTTGGAATAGGCCCTGAACTACTGAGCAGTGGCTTGCTAGTGTGGAATGAGGTTTGCCCAGTCTAAATTCAACAACCTCAACCACAAGGCTATTATTAATGCCCCACTCAAAGATCTGAAATAACTGGATGGGTAAACAAATGTAAACATAATGTGCATCCCAAATGGCACCCTATTTCCTATATGGCTCTGGTCAACAGTAGTGTACTTTAGGGAATAGGATGCCTTTTGGGACTACCCATAAACTCCACAAGGAGTTGTGATCATATCAGTGCCTGGACACTACGCATGTAATCTAGTTTTTTTGGCCAACACCGCCACTTCTACATTAATGTGCACTGAAAATAATGGAATTACAATAGTAGACCCGGGTACATAAAACCACACAGAAAAATAAGGAAACCGCAACAGTGTCTTAACAGGGCGTTGGGCCACCACAAGCCAGAACAGCTTCACTGCGCCTTGGCATAGATCCTACAAATGTCTGGAACTCCATTGGAGGGATGCAACACCATTCTTCCATGAGAAGTTCCATAATGTTTTGTTGATGGTGGTGGAAAACGCTGTCTCAAGCACCGCTCCAGAATCTCAGATAAGAATTAAATTGGGTTGAGATCTGGTGACGGACAACCATGGCATATGGCCAAACTATTCAGTGACCATTTGTGCCCCGTGGATGGGGGCATTGTCATCCTATGGGGGCATAGCCATGGTAGCCAATATAATGGCCTCCCCAGCATTTTTATGCATGACCCTAAGCACAATGGGATGTTAATTGCAGAAGCACCCGCTTTCAATATACTTGGTTGGTATCCCTCATTTACTCAAGTGCTTCCATTCATATAGGCGGTTTCCTGTTTATAAAAAGTACTTAGGCCAGCCAGCATGGCATCTATGATGGAGTGGAAGTATATTTTAAATAAAGAAACATAACTGTGAGGGGTTAGGCTGTTTATTGATAAATGACAGTGCTACCAACCTTTATGTACGAGTTGGCATCAAAGCAATGGCACCAAACTCCTCATTATTTTGCTCAGCACAAGTTTTATTAGCTGGCCGAGTAACGAGTTTGTCAATATGAACTACTAACATTTCTCAGTCTATGAAACTTCACAGCATTTTGCTAGACAGATCCGACAGCTGTTTGAGTATCAGCCTCTGCCTTCACTACTCTGCCATGTTGCCTGCTTAGTGACACTCCTCGCTCCATCAGTTACACTGGGAAGACACCGGTGTTGGGTCAGAAGGGAGGAGGCAGTCGGGCATAGATATGGGTAAGGGCTAGGATAGAAAGGGTGCCCTCACCTGTTTGCAAAGCTGGGCGTGGAGAGGAGGTCGATGGCCGGTGCTGTGTTGATGGTCCCACCGTCCATTGACACAGGGGAGGCAGCCGTGGTGGCAGAGGAAGAAGGCCCCTTCTGGAGTTCCTTCAGACGCTGCTCCTAAGTGGACCGGGACAAATTCAATAAAACCCAACACCAGGCCTACCTACTAGCCAGATCAAATTAAAATACAAGCTCTGAAAATGTAATTTAACTTAATTTGTTACTGGGGAGTCACTGGAATCATCAGCCAATGACTAATGACCTCAGGAGACCAACTTAGGAGCTAAAAAAAAAATATATCACAAAACACTGAAAAGCCAGAACAGATTAAACCCAGTAGGGTAATATGCAGAGTGAACAAGGGCACTAGAAGAAAAATGTACCTTTAGCGCTTTTAGGCGAGCCTGCTCTTCCTCCAGAGCTGCCTGTTTCTCCCTCTCGTCCACTTTGGTGAAAGATATGCCCGTGTTGGCCAAAGAGGAGACAGCATTGGAGAGTGTGCTAGCCCTTGAGGGACAGAAAAAGTGGGAGAGACCGGGGTCAGCAGGGGGGGGACTGTTAACAGGCAATTGTCAAAAGTGCTGTGCTGGCAGAAGAAGAGCTCTACAAGCTCAGTAAAATAAAGTGGTGCATATTTTTACAACTGCACTTCGATAGATGGCTACAATAGTAGCAGCAGATTGGCATAAAATAAAGGATTTCTGCTTGAGGGATAATTCAATTTTATAATACACTTCTCCCATTCTAAACAGAAAACCTGTATGAGCACTGATGGTCAGTGCACATAATTATAGTGCATTCAAAGAAACAAGAAGGAAACAAAAATCAAATGCCCCTGATATTAGTCACAGACAAGTCTAACAATGTAGGACTTGCATAAATTGAAGATAAAAACACTGCAACTGTAGCTCCCGGAGCATTTGTCAATATTTAAGGAAACTGGCAAAACACAGAAAGGAAAAGCATACATTGGACCACAGTAACAAAACATATCGTTGGGATTGCTGCCCACCAACAAACACTTCAGCTCCAACTCACACCCACTTGCTAAATTTGGTGCCTGAGCAAACAGGCTTTGTCTAACTGGACTGCATTGGACTGGCAAGTGAGCAAAGGGAAGGGAAAAGGACTACCTGCTGGCTGCTGTGGAATCTTTCACCTTCTTCCCTTCTAAAGAAGCCAAATGCTGCTCCAAGGCATCTAAGAGGCTACTGGGGGCCTATTATAATGGAAAGACACAGTGAGTTCAAATTTCAGGAAAAAAATATATCACAACCGGGTAACAGCAGAAGGAAACAGTAAGGATGCTCAGCTATTTCACAACGCACACGAAGAGAACGTACTAGGCTTACAAACACAGAAAGAGTGAGATAGATACTTACACAAACTGTAATCTGAAGATGGAAAATTAAGGAAAGATACAGAATATGAAGGTGATAATTGTCAGAGATAATAAAATAGGTTTTGGGAGAAAGGTACCAACTAACTATAGGAATTTTAAAAAATCCAAAACAGTAAAATACAAAGCACAAAATGAGGGACCTTGTAAAATACTGCTGGTCTTGGTAAAGCACCATCTAAACATGTTCGTAAAAACAATGTTAAACATATTATTCTAAGATTAGATAAGCGAGAGAAACCGGTATCTGCCAAAATAAAGGAAACCCTTGAGTAAGTGATGTATACAAAGTATATTGAAAGCAGGTGTTTCCACATGTTTGGTTCCAGAGTTAATTAACCAATTGACAGTCCATCATGTAGAAAAATGCCCAGTGACTCATTTTGGCTAGAAGATATCTCAGTGACGTGGTCTCAAAAGGAACATATTGGGGGGGGGGGGGGGGACAGGCTCAAGTAAACAGTACAAATCTGATAAAATATGACATTTTATATGAATCATTTCCTATTCAACAAAACTGTATGAAATTATTTTTTTTATATATAGTATACAATAACTAAGATGTCGCCTTCCTTATAACTAGTAAAATACATTTGTACATTTAAAATGTTGGAGATTTATATTTTCTACAGGGTCTCTCGATCTAAACATCTGCCCACATCGCTGTGAAAGTCAGAGCTCTAGCTTGGCTTCCTGAACTCGCCTTTCATCTTTTATTAATCTTGTCCATCTATGACAAAATGTTTGTTTCAAATCTATGAGTCTATGATGTGATCTTCCTGTCTGGGTTGGCACCCCCTTGGGTTGTGCCGTGGCAGAGATCTTTGTGGGCTATACTCGGCCTTGTCTGCATAGTTATGTCTGTAATTTGTTGAAGCTCAGTAATTTGTTGAAGCTATTTTGGCAGCAATTACAGCCTCGAGTCTTTGGTATGACACTACAAGCTTGGCACACCTGTATTTGGAGAGTTTCTCCCTTTCTTCTCTGTAGATCCTCAAGATCTGTCAGGTTGGATGGGGAGCGTCGCTGCACAGCTATTTTCAGGTCTCTCCAGAGATGTTAGATTGGGTTCAAGTCAGTGCTCTGGCTAGGCCACTCTAGGACATTCAGAGACTTGTGCCGAAGCCACTCCTGCGTTGTCTGGTCTGTGTGCTTAGGGTCGTTGTCTTGTTGGAAGGTGAACCTTTGACCCCAGTCTGAGGTCCTGAGCAGATTTTAATTGAGGATCTCTGAACTTCCCTCTGCTCATCTTCGCCTTGATCCTGACTAGTCCCTCTGTCCCGGTCACTGAAACACATCCCCACAGCACGATGCTGCCACCACCATGCTTCACCATAGGGATGGTACGAGGTTTGCTCCAGACACTACGCTTGGAATTCAGGCCAAAGAATTCAATCTTGGTTTGATCAGACCAGAGAATCTTGTTTCTCATGGTCTGAGAGTCTTTAGGCACCTTTGGGCAAACTCCATGTGCCTTTTACTGAGTGGCATCAGTCTGGCCACTCTACCATAAAGGCCTGATTGGTGGAGTGCTGCAATGATAGAGGAACCTTCCAGAAGGACAACTAGCTACACAGAGGAACTCTAGAGCTGTGTCAGAGTGTTCGGGTTCTTGGTCACATCCCTGACCAAGGCCTCCCCAGAATGCCGTTTGTCTGGGCAGCCAGCTCTAGGAAGAGTCTTGGTGGTTCAAAACTTCTTCCATTTAAGAATTATGGAGGCCAATGTGTTTTTTGGGACCTTCAACGCTGCAGAAATGTTTTGGTACCCTTCCCCAGATCTGTGCCTCGACACAATCCGGTCTCTGGGCTCTACGAACAGTTCCTTTGACCTCATGGGTTGGTTTTTGCTCTGACATGCACTGTCAACTGTGGGTCCTTGGAAAGGCACACACACCGGGCTATACAAATCATGTCCAATCAATTGAATTTACCACAGGTGGATTCCAATCAAGTTGAAGAAACAGCAAGGATGATCAATGGAAATAGGATGCACCTGAGCTCAATTTAAGTCTCATAGCAAAAGGTCTGAATACTACGCAAATAAGGTTGTTTATTTAATAAATTTTCAAAAATGTCTTAACCTGTTTCTGCTTTCATTATGGGATATTGTGTGTAGATTGCTGAGGATGTTTTTATTTAATCTATTTTAGAAGGCTGTAACGTAACTACATTTGGAAAAAGTCAAGGGGTCTGAATGCTTTCCAAACGGAAATGGTCGGAACCGGTACCAGAACCAAGGAGGTGTGGGGTCTTGGATTACTGTCCTCGTGGTTACCAGAAATCGACAAGTCCCCACAAGTATAGTAAAATCAAGGACCCAGTCCCCAAGAACAAAGGCTATTTTAGGCTCAAGGTTTATGGAAAATAGGAGTGTAAATACATTTCAGCTTCCCACAAGGACAGTCGAATATTTGCTGTGTGTGTGTGTCTAAGTCACCAGATCTGAATTTCACCTATCAGATAGGATTAAATGCATAGCAATAGAATGAATAGAGTGGACTATTAATTACATTTAACCCTGTCGGCAAAATCCAGATAATTCATTTTTGAAAAACTGGGCCCAGATTTGCAACCCAATTGAACACTTAAGGGAGATTCTATAGAGGCGCCTGCGACAATGTTTTCCACCACCATAAACAAAACACCAACTTATAGAATGTATTGAGGAAGAATGGCACCACATCCCTCCAATAGAGTTCCAGACACTTGAAGAATCTACATCGCATTGACACTGTTCTGCCAACTTGTAACGCCCTATTAAGACACTTTATGGTGGAGTTTCCTTTATTTTGGCAGTAACCTGAAGCTAACCCCATTCAAAATGTCCCTTTTTGAAAGGTGACATGTAAATGGTATAGTAGCATACCGTGTCTATAATTTCCAATATATGCAAAGTAGGTGTATTATTTTCCTCCTAGTTCTTTCATCTCGGCTCTAGCCAACTCGATATAACATCTGCCTTTGTCAAGGGCTAACACCTTTATGTGCTGTATGCAGTGCAAGGTTAGGAGAGAGCGAGTGAGGCCCGGTTTGAATGCAAATAAAGTGCACCCTTCCTTTCTCCCTGCTTTGATCACAGGTCTAGAAGTGATTGGATAGATGAGAGAAAGGATATCAACCCATTGCTATTGCTTTCACCAATCCAACCAAATCAGATCTGTGATAATCTGAAGGGAGGACGGAAGCATTTTGAAAGTATTCGGACAGGGACCACGTCTGGCATTTCCTCTATGACTGGCCTACATGCAGTGTGGGCCCAGCAAGCAATAGGTTATAGCTAGAGCTGTGCATAGGTACAGAGCCCCGGAGCAATTTGGAAGGTCTGAAACTGCAGCAGGTGGCAGGGTGGTGAGAGTGGTGAGAGCAGTCAGCACACTGAGGTGGGGTTGAAAGTAAGGTCAAGCTAAGGGGTCCAGCAGGGCTCCATCTCAGTGCACTTTCAGGCAGATAGAGGAAAGTGACAAATACATTTTATTTGGGGAAAGCCTTTCAAGATAAAGGACAGTTAAAGTAAGCCTACATAAAATTAACAAATTAAAAGTAAAAATCAAAAATCAAAGGACCAGATCAAACAGGACCGATAAAAAGGTTCTCTAAGAGGTGTGTTTTGAATGAGATGACTGTCTGCATGTCATATGTGTGGGGAGAGTGCTTTCCAGAGCCTGGGTGCCAAGAAGCTGAGGGCCCTGGCACCCATGATGAAGAACTGGAATGTGGGGGTGAAAAGGAAAACAGCAGAGCGGAGGGAGGGGGCATAGGCTGGGAGAAGGTCAGCAAGTTCAGTGGGTGCCAGGTTGTGGAGGAATTTCTAGGCGAGTAGGTATGTCTTGTAGTCAATACGGGATTGCACAGTGAGCGATTATTGATTGTGGAGTATTGGTGTGATGTGTTTAGTTGATCTGAGGATGCTGGCAGCAGTTTGCTTTTACCTCACTTTTAACATCTTACCTGGGAGAGGTCTGGAATGTCCCCTCGATCAATCCCTACTTGCTGAAAGGAAGAAGAGCGGTGGGTCAAGATGACGGAGATAAAAGCGAATGTAGGAGTCCGATTACACAGAGGTTTCCAAAAGGTGGGATCTTACCTCTGCTACTTTGAGGAATTCAGAGATTCTTGTCATTCGAGTAAGGAATTTCTTGTAGATGTCAAGGCCCTCCTTGCATTGAGTTTTCTTCATGTCAAAGTACTTCTCTGTGAAATGAATAGATAGGGAAATTATAAGGGAGACCTGGAATTAATGCAAAATAGCAGTGATAAAACGCTGGTATTACAGTGCCTTCAGAAAGTATTCAGACCATTTGACTTTTCACATTTTGTTACAGCCTTATTTTTATACATACACATTTTTTATTTAACTCGGCAAGTCAGTTAAGAACAAATTCTTATTTACAATAACGACCTACCAAAAGGAAAAAGACCTCATGCAGGGACAGGTAACGGGATTAAAATGTTTAAATAAATAACAAAAAGGACAACACACACATCACGACAAGAGACAACAACATAGAGACCTAAGACAACACCACAGCATGGAAGCAACACAAAACATGGTACAAACATTAGGCACAGACAACAGCACAAAGGGCAAGGTAGAGACAACAGTACATCATACAAAGCAGCCACAACTGTCAGTGAGTGTCCATGATTGAGTTTTTGAATGAAAAGATGGAGATAAATCTGTCCGGTTTGAGGGTTTGTTGCAGCTCATTCCAGTCGCCAACTGCAGCGAACTGAAAAGACGAGCGACCCAGGGATGTGCGCGCTTTGGGGACCTTTAACAGAATGTGACTGGCAGAACGGGTGTTGTATGTGGAGGATGAGGGCTGCAGTACATATATCAGAGAGGGGAGTGAGGCCTAAGAGGGTTTTGTAAATAAGCATCAACCAGTGTGTGTGTCTGGTGATGGGCATACAGAGATTACCAGTTTACAGCGGAGTATGGAGTGCAGTGATGTGTCCTATAAGGAGCATTGGTGGCAAATCTGATGGCCGAATGGTAAAGAACATCTAGCCGCTCTAGAGCACCCTTAACTGACGATCTATAACTTATGTCTCCGTAATCTAGCATGGGTTGGATGATCATCTGAATCAGGGTTAGTTTGGCAGGAAACCAAGTCTAGATTTAACTTTAGCCTGAAGCGTTGATATGTGCCGAGAGAATGACAGTGTATTGTCTAGCCATACTCCCAAGTACTTGTATGAGGTGACTCTCTCAAGCTCTAAACCCTCAGAGGTAGTAATCACACCTGTTGGGAGAGGGGCATTCTTCTTACCAAACCACATGACATTTGTTTTGGAGGTGTTCAGAACAAGGTTAAGGGTAGAGAAAGCTTGGGACACTAAGAAAGCTTTGTTGTAGAGTGTTTAACAACATCCAGGGAGGTGCCAGCTGAGTGTAAGACTGGATAATCTGCATATAAATGGATGAGAGCTTCCTACTGCCTGAGAAATGATGTTAATGTAAATTGAGAGGAGTGTGGGGCCTAGGATCGAGCCTTGGGATACTCCCTTGGTGACAGGCAGTGGCAGCAGATTCTGACTTTATACACTGCACTCTTTTAAAGAAGTAGTTGCAAACCAGGCCAAAGACCCCTCAGAAACACCACAAGAATGGAATGGTCTACCGTATCAAAAGCTATGGCCAAGTCAAAAATAGCGCACAACATTGTTTAGAATCAAGGGCAATGGTGACATCATTGAGGACCTTTAAGGATGCAGTGACACATCCATAATCTGAGCGGAAACCAGATTGCATATCAGAGAGAATATTATAGACATCAAGAAAGCCAGTTCGTTGATTATTGGACACATTTTTCCAACACTTGATACAGGGCAAAATAGAAATAGGCCTATAACTTCTTATGGCTGCAGGGGCAGTATTGAGTAGCTTGGATGACCGGTGCCCAGAGTAAACTGCCTGCTCCTCAGTCCCAGTTGCTAATATATGCATATTAGTAGTATTGGATAGAAAACACTCAAGTTTCTAAACTGTTTGAATGATGTCTGAGTATAACAGAATTCATATGGCAGGCAAAAACCTAAGAAGAAATTCAAACAGGAAGTGGGAAATCTGAGGTTGGTTGATTTTCAACCCAGCCCCTATTGAATACAGTGGGATATTGGACCGAATGAGAAGGGAATGAGTTAAGGTCTGCCATGAGCTGAGCATGCTCTGACCACGCACGTTCACACGAGGGAGCTCTGTTCCATCACACTTCTGAAGACAATGGAATTCTCCGGTTGGAACATTGACGGTTTATGTTAAACATCCTAAAGATTGATTCCATACAGCTTTTGACATGTTTCTACGGACAGGAACGGAACTTTGACATTTTGTCTGCAACTAGGGAACGCGCTTCATGACTTTGGATTTTTTTACCAAACGTGCGAACAAAAGTAGCTCTTTGATTTCGTTCGATAATGTCCATTTATGTCCAAACATTTAATGTGGAACTGGGATTCCTGAGAGTGCATTCTGATGAAGATCAAAGGGAATAATTATAATGCCATTTATGAATAATGTTGACTACCCAATAAGGCGGATATCTTTTGGCTGCTTTGTCTGAAAGCTGTACTCAGATTATTGCATGGTTTGCTTTTTCCATAAAGTTTAAAAAATCTGACACAGCGGTTGCATTAAGGAGAAATGTATCTATATTTCCATGTCTAACAATTGTATTTTTTTCAACATTTATAATGAGTATTTCTGTAAAATGACGTGGCTCTCTGCAATATCACTGGATGTTTTTGGAACGGAACGCGCCAATGTATACCGATATTGTTTTATATAAATGTGCACTTCATCGAACAAAACATATATGTATTGTGTAACATGAAGTCCTAGGAGTGTCATCTGATGAAGAGCAAAGGTTAGTGATTAATTTTATTGCCATTTGTGCTTTTTGTGACTCCTCTTTGGCTGGAAAAATGGCTGAAGTTATCTGTGACTTGGAGGTGACTTAATAGTTTGTGGTGCTTACGCTGTAAAGCCTATTTGAAATCAGACACTGGTGGGATTAACAAAAAGATTACCTTTAAAAATGGTATAAGACACTTGTATGTTTGAGGAATTTTAATTATGAGATTTGTTCGAATTTGGCGCTTTGCACTTTCACTGGCTGTTGTCATATCGATCCTGGTAACAGGATTGCAGCCCTAAGATGATAAGTTACGATCAGATTGATCTCCCCATTTAAACAAAAGGATGAACAGTGGCTGCCTTCCTAGAAATGGGAACCTCCCCAGAAAGGAGAAGTAGGTTAAAAAGGTCAGATATGATTGGCAATGACAGGGGCATCAACCTAAAAGAAGAAAGGGTCAAACCATCTGACCCAGATGGTTTTTGGGGGTCAAGTAGCAGGAGCTCCTTTAGCACTTCAGGACTCAGTAACTTCCTGCAGGGAGAAACTTTGTAGCGGGGCAGGGGGAAAAAAAATAGGGAGAAGCATCGGGGAAAGTCATATTAGAAGGGGTGGGAGATGAGGAAATGTTGGATGGGCAAGGAGGCATGGCTGAGTCAATTTCCTGTCACAACTTGTAGACGTGCTGCTGTGCGGTTTGTTGCTAACCTTACTTTGCTACCTGCCAACTTCACAGTTTTTAACTTAATTATTGTTCTATATACATCTTCCCCCTGCTCACTTTTTTCATTCAACTTAAACGATATTAGGCTGAAACAGTCAGAGGTCAAAGCGTAACACATCTTCAGTGTGTAAATCAGCATCGAGTAATTGTCTCTGGCCCCCTCCCAGTTAGGGGTAGTGATGAGCTCTACAGCAGAGTCTCACAACTCAAATCGCTGGTTGAAAACGGTTTTCTGCCCCTCCAAAAATATATAATTTGTAGATAATTGGCCCTCTTTCTGGGACTTACCCACAAACAGGACAAAGCTTAGCCTGCTGAGGAGTGACGGACTCCATCGTAGTTGGAGGGGGTGCTCTCATCTTATCTACGAACATACAGGGCTCTAACTCCCCTAACTCCACAATGAGATAGACCCCACTAAGCTGGCAGGCTGGCTGCCAGTCAGTGTAGTCAGCTCAGCTATTCCCAATGAAACAGTGTCTGTGCCTCGATCTAGGTTGAGCAAAACTAAACATGGCGGTGTTTGCCTTAGAAATCTCACTGGAATAATGACCCTACATTCCTGTCATTAAAAGAGATTGTGATACCTCATCTCAAAATAAGGCTATTTAATGTTTGATCCCTCACTTGCAAGGCAGTTATAGTTAGTCAATGAACTAATCACAGATCATAATATTTATGTGATTAGCCTGACTGAAACATGGCTTAAGCCTGATGAATTTACAGTGTTATAGGCCTCACCTCCTGGTTACACTCGTGACCATATCCCCGCACATCCTACAAAGGTGGTGTTGCTAACATTTACAATCGCTAATTTAAATTGACAAAACAAAAATGTATTTTGAGCTTCTCGTCATGAAATCTAAGCCGCCTACTCAATCACTTTTTATAGCTGTTTTACAGGCCCCCTGGGCCATAAACAGCGTTCACCAAGTTCCTATCGGACCTTGTAGTCATAGCAGATATTCTAATCTTTGGTGACTAATATTCACATGGAAAAGTCCACAGACCCACTCCAAAGGGCTTTCGGAGCCATCATCGACTCAGTGGATTTTGTCCAACATGTCTCCGGACCTATGCACTGCCAGTCATACCCTGGACCGAAATTTTGTCCCGTGGAATAGAAAGTTGTGGATCTTAATGTTTTTCCTCATAATCCTGGACTATCGGACCAGCATTTTATTACGTTTACAATCGCAACAAATAATCAACTCCGACCCCAACCAAGAATCAAAAGCAATGCTATAAATTATCGGACAACCCAAAGATTCCTAGATGCTCTTCCAGACTCCCTCCGCCTACCCAAGGACGTCAGAGTACAAAAATCAGTTAACCACCTGAGGAACTCAATTTAACCTTGCGCAATACCCTAGATGCAGTCGCACCCCTAAAAACAAAAAACATTTATCATAAGAAACTAGCTCCCTGGTACACAGAAAATACCCGAGCTCTGAAGCAAGCGTCCAGAAAATTGGAACGGAAATGGAGCCACACCAAACTGGAAGTCTTCCGACTAGCTTGGAAAGACAGTACCGTGCAGTATCGAAGAGCCCTCACTGCTACCCGATCCTATTTTTACAACTTAACCTTTCTGGGATAGGGGGCAGCATTTTCACTTTTGGATGAAAAGCATGCCCAGAGTGAACTGCCTCCTACTCTGTCCCAGATGCTAATATATGCATATTATTAGTAGTATTGGATAGAAAACTGTTTGAATGATGCCCGAGTATAACAGAACTCATGGCAGGCGAAAACTTGAGAAAAATCCAACCAGGAAGTGGGAAATCTGAGGTTTATAGTTTTTCAACTCAGCCCCCATTAAAGATACAGGTTGATATTAGTTATGTTTCACTTCCCAAAGCTTCCACTAGATGTCAACAGTATTTAGAACCTGTTGAAGATTCTACTCTAAAGGAGGGGCTCATAAGGGCTCTTTGAGTGAGTAGTCTGGCAGAGTGCCACAGCCTCGGTCTGGCGCACTCACGTGAAAGGTAGCTTCGTTCCACTTCATTTGTACAGACAGGAAGGAATTGTCTGGTTGGAACATTAATGAAGTTGTTAAAAACATCATAAAGATAGAAACATGCCAACCCAAGTATGGAATCAATGGGCTGTAACAGAACTTTGACATTTCGTCTGCAACTAGGGAACGCACTTCATGACTTTGGATTTTTTTTAACCAAACATGCTAACAAAAGTAGCTCTTTGTTACTTATTTTCCACCATATTCTGCAAATAAATTCATTTTAAAAAATCCTACAATGTGATTTTCTGGATTTCTCATTTTGTCTGTCATAGTTGAAGTGTACCTATGATGAAAATTACAGGCCTCTCATCTTTAAGTGGGAGAACTTGCACAATTGGTGGCTGACTAAATACTTTTTTTGCCCCACTGTGTGTGTGTGTGTGTGTATACACATATATTACACACAGTGATATTCTGGATTTTTGTTTTAGATTCTCTCACAGTTGAAGTGTACATATGATAAAAATGACAGACTTCTACATGCTTTGTAAGTAGGAAAACCTGCTAAATCAGCAGTGTATCAAATACTTGTTCTCCCCACTGGATATATACACTGCTCAAAAAAAATAAAGGGAACACTAAAATAACACATCCTAGATCTGAATGAATTAGATAATCTTAAATACTTTTCACTTTATAGTTAAATGTGCTGACAACAAAATCACACAAAAATGATCAATGGAAATCAAATTCATCAACCCATGGAGGTCTGGATTTGGAGTCACTCAAAATTAAAGTGGAGAACCACACTACAGGCTGATCCAACTTTGATGTAATGTCCTTAAAACAAGTCAAAATGAGACTCAGTAGTATGTGGCCTCCACGTGCCTGTATGACCTCCATACAACGCCTGGGCCTGCTACTGATGAGCCTGCTCCAACTACTGGACAGTCTGTTGCAACGTGGCATTGGTGGATGGAGCGAGACATGATGTCCCAGATGTGCTCAATTGGATTCAGGTCTGGGGAACGGGCGGGCCAGTCCATAGCATCAATGCCTTCCTCTTGCAGGAACTGCTGACACACTCCAGCCACATTGAGGTCTAGCATTGTCTTGCATTAGGAGGAACCCAGGGCCAACCGCACCAGCATATGATCTCACAAGGGGTCTGAGGATCTCATCTCGGTACCTAATGGCAGTCAGGCTACCTCTGGCGAACACATGGAGGATCAAGAGAGACGCTCAAGTGTTTTAGTATTATATCTCGACACAATGATGAAAATAATCATGGCCTCTAAACCTTCAAGCTGCATACTGGACACTATTCCAACTAAACTACTGAAAGAGCTGCTTCCTGTGCTTGGTCCTCCTATGTTGAACATAATAAAACGGCTCTCTATCCACTGGATGTGTACCAAACTCACTAAAGGTGGCAGTAATAAAGCCTCCTTGAAAAAGCCAAACCTTGCCCCAGAAAATAGACAACGTCGGCCTATAACGAATTTCCCATTGCTCTCAAACAGTTTTAAAAGCTGTTGCACACCAACTCACTGCCTTGCTGGAGACAATGTATACGAAACGCTTCAGTCTGGTTTTAGACCCCATCATAACACTGAGACTGCACTTGTGAAGGTGGTAAATTACCTTTTAATGGTGTCAGACCGAGGACCTGCATCTGTCCTCGTGCTCCTAGACCTTCGTGCTGCTTTTGATACCATCGATCACCACATTCTTTTGGAGAGATTGGAATGAATGGTTTGTCCTCTGACAAATCAACTGTATATTTCAGTGTTCCTCAAGGCTCCATTTTAGGACCACTATTGTTTTCTCTATATATTCTTCCTTTTGGTAATGTCATTCGGGAAAATGTTAACTTTCACTGCTGTGTGAACGACAAACAGCTGTACATTTCGATGAAACATGGTGAAACCCCAAAATTGCCCTCACGGGAAGCCTGTGTTTCAGACATAAGTGGATGGTGGCACATTTTCTACTTTTAAACGCAGACAAAACAGATGCTAGTTCTAGGTCCCAAGAAATACAGAGATCTTCTGTTGAATCTGACAATTATTCTTGATTGTACAGTAGTCTCAAATAAAACTGAAATACCTTGGCGTTACTCTAGACCCTGATCTCTTGACAAAACAAATTTGAAAGACAGTTCAAGGACAGATTTTCCCCCATCTACATAACATTGCAAAAATCAGAAACTTAGCCCCCCCCAAAGAAATGCTTTGGTCACTTCTAGATTAGACTACTGCAATGCTCTACTTTCCAGCTACCCGGATAAAGCAATAAATAAACTTCAGTTAGTGCTAAACACAGCTACTAGAATCTTGGCTAGAAAAAAAAGATAGTCTTACTCCAGTGCTAGCCTCTACACTGGCTTCCTGTTAAGGCAAGGGCTGATTAAGGTTTTACTGCTAACCTACAACGCATTACATGGGCTTGCTCCTACCCATCTTTCCAATTTTGGTCCTGCCGTACATACCTACATGTACACTACGGACACAAGACTCAGGCCTCACTGTCCCTTGAATTTCTAAGCAAACAGCTGGAGGCAGGGCTTTCTCCCATAGAGCTCTGTTTTTATGGAATGGTCTTCCTATCCATGCGAGAGACACAAACTCTGTCTCGGCCTTTAAGTCTTTATTGAAGACTCATCTCTTCAGTAGGTCCTATGATTGAGTGTAGTCTGGCCCAGGAGTGGGAAGGTGAACAGAAAGGCACAGGAAAAAAGAAAAGCCCTTGCTGTCTCTGCCTGACCAGTTCCCCTCTCCACTGGGATTCTCTGCCTCTAACGCTATTACGGGGGCTGAGTCACTGGCTTACTGGTACTCTGCCGTCCCCAGGAGGGGTGCGTCACTTGAGTGGGTTGAGTCACTAACGTGATCTTCCTGGACGGGTTGGCGCCCCCCCTTGGGTTGCACCATGAGGTAGATTTGTGGGCTATAGCCTTGTCTCAGGATGGTAAGTTGTTGGTTGGAGATATCCCTCTAGTGGTGTGGGGGCTGTGCTTTGCTAAAGTGGGTGGGGTTATATCCTTCCTGTTTGGCCCTGTCCAGGGGTATCATCGGATGGGGCCACAGTGTCTCCTGACCCCTCCTGTCTCAGCCTCCAGTATTTATGCTGCAGTAGTTTGTGTCGGGGGGAGCTAGGGTCAGTTTGTTATATCTGGAGTACTTCTCCTGTCTTATCCGGTGTCCTGTGTGAATTTAAGTATGCTCTCTAATTCTCTTTCCCTCCAACTTTCTCTTCTCTCTGAGAACCTGGCCTGATGACTCCTTCCTGTCCGCTGTCCACCTGGTCGTGCTGTTGCTCCAGTTTCAACTGTTTTGCCTGCGGCTATGGAACCCTGACCTGTTCATCGGACATGCTACCTATCCCAGACTTGCAGTTTTCAACTCTGGAGACAGCAGGAGCGGTAGAGATACTCCACCTAATATCCACCTGGCACAGCCAGGAGAGGACTGGCCATCCCTCAGATACTGGTTCCTCTAGGTTTCGGCCTTCCTAGGGAGTTTTTCCTTGCCACCATGCTTCTACACCTGCATTGCTTGCGGTTTGGGTTATAGGCTGGGTTTCTGTACAGCACTTTGACATCAGCTGATGTAAGAAGGGCTTTATAAATACATTTGATTGATTGGAATAGGAATCCTGACTTAATTAAGTGGTGATTAAAGAGCTCAGTCATTTGCTCCTCGTCTTTAACAACTACATCAACATTAAGGGACATGGCCAGCTGTGAGGAAGAGTGTTTATTCCCAGGTCTTTAACCATTTTCTAGAACTCTGGGTTAGACCCACAGAGAAAAAAACTGCTCCATGAAGTTACTAACTTTGGCCTTCCGGAGAGCATGAGTGCACTTATTTCTCATTTGCCTGAACTAGAGTCCATTAGCCCTTCACCATTCTTGAGGTGGATTAACTCTGCAAGATCACGGTCAAACCAGGGGCTGAACCTGTATTTAATTCTCATTATCTTAATGGGATCTTAAATGACTTAGTGTAAGGAGCCAGGCGAGGGAGCTTAGGACAGGTAGGGTGCAGGCCGGTGCTGATGGAGGACAGTAACACCCAGCAACAGTCAACAAAGAGGCATTTGAAAGTTGAATGCTTAAAACCAGCAAATCAAATTGTTTGGGGACAGACTTGGTGGAGACAACCGAGCATTGAAGGTGATCCTTGGTAAAGATTGCCACTCCACCATTGGAAGATCAGTCTTGCTGAAAAATGTTAACCAGAAAGGTTAACATCAGTGTTCCAAACACTTTCTTAACCACCTCTCAGTAATGACCAACAAATCTGGATTGGAGCTGTGAACCCACAATCAATCCATTTTTAGGTAATAAGCTTCTAATGTTAAGAACAAATTCTTATTTTCAATGACAGCCAAGGAACAGTGGATTAACTGCCTTGTTAAGGGGCAGAACAACCAATTTTTACATTGTCAGCTCGGTGACTTGATCTTGCAACCTTTTGGTTACTAGTCCAATGCTCTAACCACTAGGCTACCTACCGCCCCCTGGGGTTTTGTGTGTAGATTGAGTGGGGGGGATAATTCCATAAATTTTTGTATGAAATTGCTAGCCCCAATTCTTTGTGCTATGCTTCACCGATTTCTGCTCCTGTAAAAGCATGTTTTTTTGCACCTCTCGGGGGTGTGGGACGGTAGCGTCCCACCTGGCCAACATCCAGTGGAATTGCAGAGCGCGAAAAAATAACTCAATTCAAATATTTAACATTCTTGAAAATGTGTGTTACACATCAAAATAAAGCTTACCTTGTTAATCCAGCAGCCGTGTCAGATTTCAAAAAGGCTTTACGGAGAAAGCAAACCTTGCAATTATCGGAGGACAGCACTCAGCACACAAAGCATTACGTACAAGTTACCAGCCAAGTAGATAAGTCACGAATGTCAGAAATAGCAATAAAAGTAATCACTTACCTTTGATGATCTTCATATGGTTGGACTCACAACACTCCATGACAATAAAAGTTTGTTTTGTTCGATAAAGTCCCTCTTTATAGCCAAAAACCTCCATTTTGTTGGCAAGTTTTGTTCAGTAAGCCAAAGGCTCAAATGCGGTCACAAGAGGCAGACAAACTCTAAAAAGTATCCATAAAGTTCATAGAAACATGTCAAACGATGTTTATAATCAATCCTCAGGTTGTTTTTAGCCTAAATAAATCGATAATATTTCAACCGGACAAAAGCTTCGTCAATATGAAAGGAAAACAAGTGCTCCCAGTAACCAGCTCTGAGAACACACAGGGTCCACTCACTCAATGTTGTCATTCTCCCTCATTTTTCAGAATAAAAGCCTGAAACAATGTCTAAAGATTGTTCACAACTAGTGGAAGCCGTAGGGAACGAAATCTGGGTCCTATCCCTTTAAGTGGTGGACAGGATTTCATTGGAAAAAGCCATTTCAAAGTAATGGCACTTCCTGGATGGATTTTTCTTCAGGGTTTTGCCAGCCATATGAGTTCTGTTATACACAGACATTTTAACAGTTTTAAAAAAACGTCAGTGTTTTCTATCCAAATCTAATTATATGCATATTCTAGCTTCTGGGCAGGTAGTTTACTCTGGGCACCTTATTCATCCAAGCTACTCAGCTACTTGGCCATCGTTGAAAATAAGAATTTGTTCTTAACCGACTTGCCTAGTTAAATAAAGGTAAAATAAATGACAAAGCAATAATGGGTTTTTAGAAATATCAGCAAATGCTTAAAAATGGAAAACTGAATATTACATTTACATACATATTCAGACCCTTTACTCAGTACTTGTTGAAGCACCGTTGGCAGCAATTACAGCCTCAAGTCTTCTTGGATAAGACGCTACAAGCTTGGCACACCTGTATTTGGAGAGTTTTTCCCATTCCCCTTTGCAGATCCTCTAAAGCACTATCAGTTTGGATGGGGAGCGTTGCTGCACATCTATTTTCAGGTCTCTCAGAGATGTTCGATCTGGTTCAAGTCTGGGCTCTGGCTGGGCCACTCAAGGACATTGAGACTTGTCCCGAAGCCACTCCTGCGATGTCTTGGCTGTGTGCTTAGTGTCGTTGTTCTGTTGGAAGGTGTCCCTTTGTCCCCAGTAGGTTTTCATCAATGATCTCTGTACTATGCTCCGGTTATCTTTGCCTCGATCCTGACTAGTCTCCCAGTACCTGCCACTGAAAAACATCACCACAGCATGACGCTGCCACCACCATGCTTCACCGTAGGGATGGTGCCAGATTTCCTCCAGATATGCCGCTTGGCATTTCATCAGACCAGATAATCTTGTTTCTCATGGTCTGAGAGTCTTTAGGTGCCTTTTGGCAAACTCCAAGCAGGCTGTCATGTGCCTTTCTACTGACGGGTGGCTTCAGTATGGCCCCTCTACCGTAAAGGCCGGATTGGTGGAGTGTTACAGAGATTGTTGTCCTTCTGAAAGGTTCTCCCATCTCCAAAGGAACTCTGGCGCTGTGTCAGAGTGACCATCAGGTTCTTAGTCACCTCCCTGACCACGGCCCTTCTCCCCTGATTGCTCAGTTTGGCCTGGCAGCCAGCTTTAGAAAGAGTATGTGGTGGTTCCAAACTTCTTCCATTTAAGAATGATGGAGGCCACTGTGTTCTTGGGGACCTTCAATGCTGCAGACATTTTTTGGTACGGTTCGCCAAATCTGTGCCTCGACACAAATCATGTCTCGGAGCTCTATGGACAATTCCTTCAACCCCATGGCTTGGTTTTTGCTCTGACATACTGTCAACTGTGGGACCTTTGCATATCATGTCCAATCATTTGAACTTACCACAGGTGGACTCGGTCCTTGATCTTTCTTCAACTTGATTAATCAGTGGAAACAGGATCCAGCTGAAGATAATTGAGTCTCATAGCAAAGGGTCTGAATATTTCAATTTAAAAAAACACCTTTACATATTTGCAAAATTTATAAAAACCTGTTTTTTTCTTTGTCATTATGGGTTATTGTGTGGAGATTGCTGAGGATTTGTATTTAATCCATTTTAGAGAAAGGCTGTAACTTAATTAAGAAAATGTGGAAAGTCAAGGGGTCTGAATACTTTCCAAGGCTCTAACAGACATTGTTATCAAATCAGGATAAACTGTATCAAATAATTAAAACAGCCTTTACAAATGAATGGGAGAGATGTTTAATTTTTTTATAGTATAATTCCAGAACTGTTCTCTCAAATTAGAAACTTGGCAGTTAAATGTGGATGTGTGCAGGACGTATAGAAACTCTTCAGAGTGGTGCATGAATGTCTCACTGGCTTGTAAACCTCACTGATGTTTGCGCATCTCCAATTTGCTCCCCTCCAAGGACCTGCTCATTCCCCTCAAAAGACCCAAGGCTCACATCTGAGTGAGAAAGGCATACATCCTCATAGCAGAGAATATAGCCTTGATATGAAAGGACTAGAACTATAGCATAAATATCACATAGCTGCATAAAGTTCTTAAACAAGTCTAGTAAACAAGTGCAATTCTCTAACTATTATAATGTCCAACTTTGTGGAGCATACAAGAATGTCAGTGTACTGGAACTTCTATTTCCAACGTTAGATATTATTTTAATTTCAAAACAGACAAATCACACATGCACTGATGAACATGCACAGATCTAATGTTACAAAGTTGTTGAATTCAGACTGTGTGCAAAACCAGTCTCTCCACCAGCATTGAGCTCAATTTCAGTTTAACCCAGTCCCTTCAGGAAACTCATTTAATATGAATGAGAAGAATTGGAAACTAGATTTGTTTATGCATTTCAGAAATCAAATAGAATGGCTCAGTTCAAAAGGGAATTCACCCAACCCCTAAACCTATATACAGACCAAATGTCACCCAGCACAACTAGAACACGAGAGCAAAACAGAGTAGTAGCACAACACATGTCCTTCGTCGTCCCCCGTTAAGTCAGCCAGGCTAGCATGGCAGCAGGCTGATAGTGAGTGGTGGCCAACATTTGAGCCCAGGGATACAGTATGAACTAAGTACGACATGGTGCAAAGGTGTCTATGCATCAAAGGTGTCTTTGCATCAGTACTCAATGGTAATGATGACAGCAATAAGGACTTGGTTTTGGCAGGACAGAGACTCTTGAGAGCTGGAAGGCGGAAGCACTTACCCAACAGATTGATAATGCCTTCATTGTAGGCCGCAAACAGTCGAATGGAATCTTTAAACAGAAGCATGAAGGACGCGTTGATCACTCCATTGGTGAGCTCGTTGGCGTTGACCTGGAGATGGAGGGGTCCAAAGCAGATGAATGGACAGTCAACCTATCGAGCACTCATTGGTCTGACTCCCAGAGCTCTCAATCCACAGGACAGAGGTAAAGGATATCGATTACTCAATCGTCGACTATGTTTCTTGCAGTTGAGGCCATAGCAATACCACGTACAAAACGTCAAGCATTGAAAACTCACGTTGAAGTCAAGTAGCGCATCCATCTGGTTTTGGATAATCGGTATGGTCTTCAGTAACTTTTCTGTGTTCATGGTTCTCATAACGCCATCCGCCCTGGGGTAAAGATAATATTCCAATCATTAAGGGCCCAATCCTAATGGCTTTGGACTGTCATGAATGTGTGTACTAAGCTGAAGCATGCAATTTAAAATGCACTTTGATGCCAAATCAACCCCTAGCCGATAAAATATATGCACTTGTGGAAGAATAAGCACGATGCCAAAAAAATATCCAAAACACTTCTCAGGACTCGACTGTACAGTATTTATACAATATAGATGCTAGCTGAGCCTGACGGTATAAGGAAATGTGAATAGAGAATTAAAGTCCTTACCCTCGTTTAACTTTTGTAAAGTCAAAAGCGACTTGTCGATACGACACAGCCTTCTCATTCAGGTAGCGACTATATCTCCTTATGAACGTTGACATGTCATAGCCTGAAAAAAGACAATAGGGGAATTACTGAGCATCTTGGTATACAGTACTAGTCAAACATTTGGACACTTACTCATTCAAGGGTTTCTTTATGTGTACTATGTTCTGCATTGTAGAGTAATAGTGAAGACATCAAAAACTAAGTAACATATGAAATCATGTAGTAACCAAAATAAAAGAGTTAAACAAATAACTATATTTTTCAAAGTAGCCACCCTTTCTTTGCCTTGACAGCTTTGCACACGTGGCATCAAGGGTGGCAACTAGCCTATACTCTTAACTGTTTATTAGGGAAAATAAGGGATGCACTTGAGCTTGAATAAGCCAAGGCACATACCATTGATTTATGAAAGTTACGGCTGATTTTTTTCATCGATTTAAGAGCTACTTCCCGTTGGACAAATACACAGGCAAACTTTAGGACACTTCAAGTGTGTGTTCCAGTGTTGCCATGATACCAGTGTCACACTATCATAATACTTGTGAAAGCTTTACATGGAAAAAGAAAACCGATTGAATTGTATGGCCCTTTGAGGAACACCTGTTATGTGAAATAGTATGTGCAATAGCTTGAAAAATAAACAATTGGGACTCATAAGGGCGTCACATTTATTTTCCAAGCTATTGGACATGCAGTCAGTTTTCTGATTTCTTTTCCGCAACTGCAATACTGAGAATTGTGCCAAAACAACTTCAAAACAATGTATGAAAATGACCATGAACTATCATAAATACTGTACGTATCGTAAATATAGTCCCATATTTCTCCTAAAGCAAAGGCCCACCATCTAGTGGATTTCTGTCATGAGCACTCCAACCTAAATCCAGTCGTCATTAAAACTGATAGCTCCCTATCCCCCTAATTTATAAGTAACAACTTGACAAAAGCCATTGGGTTATTATTAGGGGCGCTTAATCTGCCTTTACACTCCCCCTTGAAAGTCCCACTGGTCTGGACTGCCAGGCATCTTGTTAACATGGGAAACAACTAAGTAAATACATTTTTCTGGGCCTGATGTGAGCAGAGTGTTGCCATTTCATTGGGAATAGAGCAAAAGGGTAAAGGGTAGGACTGTCTAAAATAACAGTTCTCCGCTTCTAACATAGTTTGGCAGGTTTCAATATCGCCTGTTGTGTGTACACACACACACAGTAGGTAAAAGTTATGGTACGCTGCAGGTTTTGAATAGAGCTGACGTTTCCTTATTCTACATGTCAGATGCTTGTTCTGGAAAATATATTTATATCTGAATGCCTCAAAAAAAGGTGCTACAGTACACAGGATTTTTTTTCAATGTTTGCATTGTAACTTTAGAAACCGTCCATAATATATTTGCTGCCAACAGTGGAATGATATTGTTTCACAGTATTACTTATCTGCCAGTGTTGTGATTGGCTGTGATTGATTTCGTCTGCTGGAGCGGCATCTGTTGTCAAACTGGGAAAGCTGTTCTGACTGTGGCTGTGTTATCTAGTGGAAATCGCTCTGTCATTCTACAACGTTCCCTCAATGATTCCCTAAACTGAAGTGTAGGGAATCATTGTACCATCTAAATCCCTGAGAAATATATTTCCATTAACAAATATCATTTTACAGCTGTTTGAAGCTGTAAAGTCAGAACAGCTTTCTTAGTTAAACAACAGATGCTGCTCCGGTGGGAGAAATCAATAGGTGAATATCACAGCCAATCAAAACACTGGGCGGGTAAGTAATATTGCAAAACACAGTAGATATATTAAGGACATTTTCTGAAATTACAACGCAAAAATTCAAATGTGTAGCACCTTTAAAATATTGGAGCGTGTCATCTCATCCAGTTCAGACGATACTGAACCCCTGATAAAATAGAGTGCTGCAGCAAAGTTTGTGCAGAGCTGACATTACTCACCTTGCAGGCCACTTTTATCCAAAAAGTTACTGAGGTTGAAAAGCGTATTCCTTGAAGCCATGTACTGTATAAATCTCTGCAACACAGAAACATGTGTGCAAACCTTCATAGATGGTGAATGCAAATGATTGACTAACAGCAATAAAAGACAACCACTTTTGAAAATGTTACATAAGAGAGCCCCCTCAAAGAAGTATAATACAAAATGACAATTCTGTGGACTGGATATTGCTGACACTTTTCAAACCACTAGTGTTAAAAGGATTTCAAAAGACCTTAACACCACAGTATTAGTGTCACTTCTGACACTGAATTTATTTTCATACACGTGAAATCTTTCATGACATCATATTTAAGAGAGAAAGGAATCACCAGGAGTAGAGCATGTTACAATGGTATAATTGCCATATGTATGGAGGGATAGGGGTTGAGTTGGAATTCAGAGTGTGTCTGGCATGACATGCCTCTCTGATCACCAAGGAGTCAGATCCATTATCTACGGCTCTACTGGAAGTGTTGAGTTGCAGAGCTCTGGAGTGACAAAAATCCCCAGGTACAGAATTCCCTCACCCAACCTTAACCATGTGTCCCTAGACAGTTTCCACTCACCTCGTTGCCGTAGACCATGGTGTGGTGGGTGGCGGTGAGAGACTTGAAGACCACCACCCAGCTGGTGCTGGCCGTCCTCTCAAACAACGTGTCTGCCAGCTGGGGGATGTTCACGTTCATCTCATTGGTGCAGTGGATCAAGTCTGGGGGAGAGAGAAGGGTAAACAGTCACTGTAGGGTCTTAATGGAATAGTATTGTGTGTGTGATAGTCAAAGAGTGTGTTTGACTGCATGCGAGTGAGTAAGCGAAAGCGTTGGCAAATGTTATTTTGAACCACCAGTTCCACCGAATCAAACCGTTGTGGTGAGCTAACGACAAACTTCTTGGTACAGGCTCTCGTCAGTTGGACCCACCAGGTTTGACAGAGCACCAAGTCCTTATGGTGCTGTTTAGCACAGCCCAGGATAGGTTGCACCCAGTGTTTATATTCAGGCTGTTGTCACAAACGTCTGAGGATAGCGCATCCTGGGCATTATTTAGCCTTTGGCAGGGCTCCCATGCCATCTGGCCTGTAGTGAAAGCCGATGCCTTCTGGCACCTTTCCATCAGTGCCATGAGACTGGTCTCTCATGCCAGATCTCATCAGGTCATTCATACACCCTCTAATACAGGCCTTAAACAAACAGAGATTTCTCCCTCTCACACACAGATGGTCCATCACTGAAAGCTCGAGGAAATCAGCTGCTAGCACTGATAAGATTTCACCAATCATGTACCGTTCTATGACAACACAGTAGGTGGCTGATCAAACATTGAAATACACTGAACAAAAAATTAACGCAACACGTGAAGTGTTGGTCCCATGTTTCATGAGCTGAAATAGAAAACTCCAGAAATGTTCCATACGCATGAAAAACATATCTCTCAAATTCTGTGCACAAATCAAGAATCTGATTATGACACAGGTGCAACTTGTGCCGGGGACAATAAAAGGCCACTAAAATGTGAGTTGTCACAACACAATGCCAC
Source organism: Oncorhynchus gorbuscha (assembly GCF_021184085.1). Taxonomy (NCBI): domain Eukaryota; kingdom Metazoa; phylum Chordata; class Actinopteri; order Salmoniformes; family Salmonidae; genus Oncorhynchus; species Oncorhynchus gorbuscha. The sequence goes on along the minus strand of NC_060188.1, from coordinate 43,835,065 downwards.
ATGTCTTAAGTTGAGGGAGCGTGCAATTGGCATGCTGACTCCAGGAATGTCCACCAGAGCTGTTGCCAGAAGATTGAATGATCATTTCTCAACCATAAGCCGCCTGAAATGTCATCTTAGAGAATTTGCCAATACATCCAACCGGCCTCACAACTGCAGACCACGTGTAACCATGCCGGCCCAGGACCCCCACATCTGGCCTCTTCACCTGGAGTGCTTGTCTTAGACCAGCCACCCGGACAACTGATGAAACTGCGGGTTTGCACAACCGAAGGATTTCTGCACAGAAACAGTCACAGGGAAGCTCATTGTGCTCATCGTCCTCACCAGGGTCTGGAACTGACTGCAGTTTGGCGTCATAACCAACTTCAGATGGGCAAATGTTCACATTCAATGGCCACTGGCATGCTGGAGAAGTGTGCCCTTCAGATTAATCCCAGTTTCAAGTGTACCAGGCAGATAATCTGATGACACTATTTGTAACACAATCACTTGAGAAGATTTCAGTTCAGACAGTTGTCAGCCAAGACATAGAATATAATTCAACCTTCACAGCTTGGGGGTTATTCAATCAAAAGTGGTATACAGGAGTTTGCACATACAATGCACCATGAGAGCGTGCAAGTGCAAAAGGCTGATTAAACAGGCTGATTAAAACCCATTGAGACCCTGTTCTCTGATTTTCCTTCCCCGTTTCAACCAACACTTATGACTTTAGGGGTGTTCCCGCAATAGAATATTCAAAATGATCACTTGCCAAATGGTTGCTTGGCAAATAACGTCAACATATTTTAGAAATGATTTGTTGTACAAAGCAAATCATTTAACAGATCAAACTAAATATCCATTAACAAAATGTGGAATTTATACACATCACAAAAAAATTGTGTTACAGTGAAATGCAGGCTAGTTATTACTAAGTGCTACCATGTTGACCTACAGTTTAAGTCGGAAGTTTACATACACCTTAGCCAAATAGTTTCACATTTCCTGACATTTAATCCTAGTAAATATGCCCTGTTTTAGGTCAGTTAGGATCACCACTTTATTTTAAGAATGTGAAATGTCAGAATAATAGGAGAGAGAATTATTTATTTCAGCTTTTATTTCTTTCATCACATTCCCAGTGGGTCAGAAGTTTACATACACTCAATTAGTATTTGGCAGCATTGCCTTTAAGTTGTTTCAGGCAGCCTTCCACCAGCTTCCCACAACAAGCAGTTTGAGTAGTGGCTTCTTCCTGGATGAGCAGCCTTTCAGGTTATGTCAATATAGGATATTGTTACTTTTATACCAGTTTCCTCCAGCATCTTCACAAGGTCCTTTGCTGTTCTGAGATTGATTTGCACTTCTCGCACCAAAGTACGTTAATCTCTAGGAGACAGAACGAGTCTCCTTCCTGAGCGGTATGACGGCTGCGTGGTCCCATGGTGTTTATACTTGCGTACTATTGTTTGTACAGATGAACTTGGTACCTTCATAGGTTTGAACATTTCTCCAAAGGATGTACCAAACTTGTGGAGGACTACCATTTTTTTCTGAGGTATTGGTTGATTTCTTTTGATTTTCCCATGATGTCAAGAAAAGAGGCACTGAGTTTGAAAGGTAAGCCTTCAAATACATCCACAGGTCCACCTTCAATAGGTTAATTGACATCATTTGAGTCAGAAGCTTCTAAAGCCATGACATTTTCCAAGCTCTTCAAAGGCACAGTCAAATTAGTGCATGTAAACTTCTGACCCACTGGAATTGTGATAGTGAATTATAAGTGAAATAATACACCTGTAAACAATTGGAAAAATTACATGTCATGCACAAAGTAGATGTCCTAACCAACTTGCAAAAACTAGTTTGTTAACAAGCTATTTGTGGAGTGGTTGAAAAATGAGTTAATGACTTCAACCCAAGGGTATGCAAACTTCTGACTTTAACTATATATTCATATCGATGTCTGACATATTCAATCAATCCCTATCCCAGTCTGCTGTTCCCACATGCTTCAAGAGGGCCACCATTGTTCCTGTTCCCAAGAAAGCTAAGGTAACTGAGCTTAATGACTATATTGCCCCATAGCAAACACTTGTCTTCATGAAGTGCTTTGAGAGACTAGTCAAGGACCATATCACCTCCACCCTACCCGACTCCCTAGACACACTCCAAGTTGCCCCAATAGGTCCACAGACAACGCAATCACACTGCCCTAACCCATCTGGACAAGAGGAATACCCATGTAAGAAAGCTGTTCATCGATTACAGCTCAGCATTTAATACCATAGTACCCTCCAAACTCGTCATTAAGCTTGAGACCTTGGTTCTCAACCCCGCTCTCTGCAACTGGGTCCTGAACTTTGACGGGCCGCCCCTAGGAGGTGAGGGTAGGAAACAACAATCTCCACTCCGCTGATCCTCAACACTGGGGCCCAACAAGGGTGCGTTCTGAGCTCTCTCCTGTACTCCCTGTTCACCCATGACTGCGTGGCCATGCACACCTACTCAATCATCAAGATTGCAGACTACACTACAGTGGTAGGCTTGATTATACCAACAACGACGAGACAGCCTACAGGGAGGTGGAGAGGGCCCTTTGAGTGTGGTGTCAGGAAAATAACCGCACACTCAACAAAACAAAAAGATGATCGTGGACTCCAGGAAACAGCAGAGAGAGCACCCCCCTATCCACAATGGGACAGTAGTGGAGAAGATTAATCGGTGTACACATTACGGACAAACTGAAATGGTCCACCCATTCAGACAGCGTGGTGAAGGCGGCGCAATAGTGCCTTTTCAACCTCAGGAGGCTGAAGATATTTGTTATTGTCATCTAAAACAAACTTTTACAGATGCACAACCGAGAGTCAGGCTGTATTGCCGCCTAGTACGGCAGCTGCTCCGCCCACAACCACAAGGCTCTCCATAGGGTAGTGACAGCGGCACAACGCATCACCGGGGTCAAACTACCCGCCCTCCAGGACACCTACACCACCCGATGTCACAGAAAGGCCGAAAAGATCATCAAGGACGACAACCACCCGAGCCACTGCCTGTTCACCCCACTATCATCCAGAAGGATAGGTCAGTACAGGTGCATCAAAGCTAGGACCAAGAGACTGAAAAACAGCTTCTCAAGGCCATCAGACTGTTAAGCAGCCATCACTAACATTGAGTGGCTACTGCCAACACTCAAATCTCTAGCCACTTTAATAATAAAACATTGGATGTAATAAATGTATCACTAGTCACTTTAAACAATGCCACTTTATAAAATGTTTACATACCCTACATAACTCATCTCATATGTATATACTGTACTCTATACGATCTATTGCATCTTGCCAATGCCGCACAGCCATCGCTCGTCCATATATTTATATGTACATATTCTTATTCAACCCTTTACATTTGTGTGTATAAGGTAGTTGTGAAATTGTTAGACATTACTGCAGTCGGAACTAGAAGCAAAAACATTTCGCTACACTCGCATTAACATCTGCCAACCCTGTGTATGTGACCAATACAATTTGATATAAATTTGATTTGACTGGCACACCCCTAAGTCTAGGAGAGAGGAAACTGACCATCTATTCACATAAAGTATTAAAAGCCATAAAAATCCATTTAAGGGCAGAATTCAGAAGATGTTAGTCAACCTGAGCATAGCACCTTGTGGTAGACAAAATACAGATGTTAATTGAGTCTCTGTTAACATCTGGAGACACTACCGTCAGAAAGTTGGCTTCGGCCACAGCAGAGGAAGAGGACAAAAACTAGAGCCTACTAAAATGGCTGGGATTGCTCTTGGAACTACTAGCAAACATATACTTTATCACCATTCTAGTTGATGTAGCGTTTCTGAAACCCTTTGATTCTGATTCAACATCTACCAAACTATTGGTTCTAGTAAAACATTTTTTTTAAAGTGTTTAAAATTAGACCAAATTTTTGTTAAATAAGCTTGCCAGAGTCCGATTTAAACAGGCTGAATTGGGCAAAATGCCTGACACATTGGTTCAAAAAGAGAGCCAGGCGTAGCAAGTCCAGCAACCTAAATTGCAGTTTCACTCCATAAAGCAAACCAAGACCAATTTGCATGTTCTCTCATCTGACCCATGTATTCCAGGCAGTCGGTCTGATTCTTTGAAACTTCCCCCCAAAAAAGTATCACGCTTGAATTGAGATTTTGCACATGTTCAGTAAGCACTGCAATCATGTACATAACGATCATAAATCTCACAGATATAGGGTCTCATGAGACCAGCCTCTAACCAAAATAACACAGTTGATGACTTGTCCGTTACTTTAGTTACCCAACCAAGTTTAAACCACCGGTCTCTTTGTAAACCACCAGCCTGAAAATCCTAGAAGGCCTACAGACTTTAGTCTAGTGCTAAATCGTCACAATGAAAGAGTACAGATAAGACAAGTCAGTCTTGGTGAGCCACTATGGACCTGGGGCAGACCAGACAAAAATAACTAAAACAATGGCAGCAAGTGCCATATCAACAGTGTGCAAATGGAGCTTTTCACATCAGAACTGATTTTGGAAAGGATGTCACAGCTGAAACTGCAAAGGTCTCGAATCCAAAGCATGAAAAAGTAAGGGAGTGCAAAGAACACGCTGGTGGGAATCAGACAAGGCTCTATTCTGAATACTTTGTGGTTTGGGAGGGTTGTGTGGAAAGTTTAAAAATGAAAAGCATGACAAAAGGATTCCAGTAATGGCAAACCATGATATTTTGGGTAGAGAGAGTGCATTGCCAATGTCTGCAAAAGAGCCTGCATCAGTAGCTGTAGCCACATGTCAAGTCACAATTAAAATATGAAATAAAGTGAAAATGATTACTAAACCATCCTAGAAAATAAAAGCTAGGTCACTTTCATAAGCTACTGGATATCATTTATTTGCAATCAATTTATAAATAATTGTAATACATGCATTAATACATGGAATTCATGAGTCCAGATTTAGTGTGATGACATTAAGTGCTATGGAATGCTTATGCAGTGGTTGACCTGGACCTCCCGTTGTAAGTCTTTCTTCCCGCACCATTTTCTCAGTCCTCGGTCATTGAGTCTACACACATTTATTCCAATTGCAAGGGTCAAGGGCTTGTACATAGGGGAAACATACTGTAGATAAGGGTATTTAATAGCCATTACATGTTAGTGTTGACATGGTCAGGGCAGCTGACGTGAATTAAAAGCATTAAAATTAATTAAACAGTCCAATAAAAAGTAGAAGCCCCCCCATGCGGAACTCTGGACAAGTTAGCAATGATTGGAATGCAATGGCCGAGGCATTTCCCTCACATTCCCTTGAGTTCCTTAATTAACAAGATTAAGGGCCAAATATGCAAGGAACAGACTGATGGCTTCGGCAAACAGTTCCAATAAGCTCAGCAGAACACAAGGTTTACAGGGGGGAGATTATAATGAAGTCCTTTTTTACACTTATTGGAAGAAAAAAAAAGTGGTTAGCATTAATTACCCCAAAACACTTCCTGCCTCCGGCATCTGTTTGACAGAAGAAAAAAAACACATGAAGTGTACAGTATCGAGTTATGGGCCTTGCCAATGACTATTCATTTTGAAGAGACGGGTGCCAACCATAAACATGAGCTTGGGAGGACACCATAGTGAAGCTATAGGCCTACAAGGGTTCAACATCTAAATAAAGAGTAATTTGTGATACAACTAATACCTTTGATGACTGAGTTACAAAAACTATGCTTGAGTTAAGAAAATGTCCCCAGAAGTAGATTTCTTTTGGTTGGGAGGGTAGACGAGTTAATTTAGAAAGTTGAGTTGAATCATTTTGTGGAAGACATTTTCAAAATGACAAAAACTGTGCTTACTTGAAATGCCATAAGCCAAAGACTAATTTGTCAAATCGTCACAGCGCTCTGTGGGGCGGCAGGGTTGCCTAGTGGTTAGAGAGTTGGACTAGTAACCGGAAGGTTGCAAGTTCAAACCCCCGAGCTGACAAGGTACAAATCTGTCGTTCTGCCCCTGAACAGGCAGTGAACCCACTGTTCCTAGGCAGTCATTGAAAATAAGAATTTGTTCTTAACTGACTTGCCTAGTTAAATAAAGGTAAAATAAATAAAATAAATATTCAAAATGGTGTGTGGGCAGTAAGGCTGGGGCGAAATATCACATCATTGTATTTTTCACATTTTTGACACTATGACAGTATTTTATGATTTTGATTAATAAAAGTTCTAAAATTTGCTTTAAGAGTAGTGTGCCCTAGGGTGGCAACATATATATTCTAAATTATTTCAAATGGGTCTTTTCCATTCGGATTGTTTTATACTGTTCAATTCAACCTAAATCATTTGCTGTATTTCCATCAATTTCTGCATTTCCTGCACATTTGAGATCATTTCCACACTGCCACGATATGGGCTTAAATACTAGGCCTCATTTTTAACCAAATGTTGCAATTGAGATTTAGATCAAAACACTTGGATGAACTTTTGGAATCATGGAAATAGAATATAAATAGTGGGCACTTTGAATACAGTGTTTGACATGACAACGAATGAAAATGCCATGGATGAGTTATTGCTCTGACTCAGTACTTTTATTAGCAAACACGATTTGGCTTAACTTGCTAAGAAAAGACAAACTAGCCATTTGCAGATGTAAGAAACAAACTAATATTGCAACTATAAAACACTTGTGGATTTATATTAAGATCAAATTGGAAACAATGTTGCGTTGACCATGCAGACTGAACAAAAGTGTCTACTGGTCAAGCAACAAATGTGCTCCTTGAGTGACTGGGTGGGACTAGGTCTGTGTGGAAAGCGGTGTGGAGAGAGAGAGAAGAGGGATGACTCAAGTAGCAGAGTAAACTATAAACGGACGTTACACACGGCATATCACATTTAACAAACCAAACATTCAAATACCGTTATAGAAGGTAAAGTAAAAACCCAAACCGGTCCCTGCATCAATACCAGTACATTGTAAAATACGTTATGCCGCCCAGCCCTAGTGGGGAGACAGTGGACAGACGATACGCATTCATAAATGACAGGAAGCCGATCAAAAGGGTATTACTCTTTTCCTACCCTCCCAAACAATCATCTTCCTGACATATTTGGAATACACATGCATATAAATCAACATCCTGCCCGGCTGTTGACAGTCAGGAAGTGAGTTTATTTCCCAAGCCTGCGGTGTAGTGGAGGGTGAACACAACCAATGTCTACGTACCTTTATTTTACCCATCCATTGTGAATATATGCATTGAAAATGTTGGGCGTTACTTTATTCACTGCAAACGGCGATCAGTGTTAACCCACAAAAATGTTATTTGCACTTCCCTAAACATTGATGTAGCATACAGCTTTGAATTAAGGCTCTACCTCCTCCAGTACATATTTATCAAGTAGAACAGTAGCAGTTAACACTAGTAGTCAATATCCCGGAGGATTCCCCCCCTTTCAGGATATTCATTTCAATTCAGTTTCTGAAATTGTTGAGGGATATGTTCCAGGAGAGTACAATTAGGTTAGTTCACTACGTGATCTTGCAGTGGACAGATGCAAGACGATTACAGTGCATCGATATTCTCAGCTAGAATAGTCAGTGGCACTTTCAAAGGTCTACGTTTGCATCAGTGGAATTAGTTACCAGTTTCCTTTTTTTCCTCTATATTAGGGACCAGCTCTACACAGCATATGGATGATATGATCCAATCATTTTATACTGATAGAGTTGACCATGCTAAAAGTATTCAGTGATCACAACACAGGTATAGTAAAACCAGAGTGGGCCAATCTTTAAAAATCTTGCAAAAGACCCTGAACCGAAGGCAAACTGCCCACTTCACTTCATTGTAGACAAATGGCTAATGAGGTTAATCTATGAGATTGGCCAATAGAGAAAAAAAATCTCAGAATATGGAGGTTAAAGAATGAGTATTTGATGGTAGTGCCTGGTTTGCAGCTTTGAATCATGACACTGAATCGCAAAGGCTTTTCAAAATTACAGTGGGCTCCATTCACTGGGGCAGGCGGTGTCAGCACTCTTTTTGCGAGACTGTCATTCGATGCCACTGCAGTCACATGCTCTGAGTGGGGGGGGGGGGGGGGGGTAAGGTTGAACCTGTGGCAGAGCCTCTCATGCTGCATGTGCTACCGTGTCCTCTGGTCTGACCCAACTGACTGCTACCGCAGTGGTTACTGGACAGGACAGTAGGCATTAAGTAATAATTCAAGCTGTAGGCAGCCTAGTAGGTCCTAAAACCCCACTAACACACTGTGCAATACGTAGGTTAAGAAAAAAAAAAAGTTGGTTCACATTCAGTGCTTCAGAGGACAATTCATACACCCAATGAAGGTTTCCTATCTATAACACAAGCAAAATAAATGGAGTCCTCATGGCAGTCTTTAAAAAAATAAAAATAGTTGTGCTCTGGGCCTTTACTAGTCCTGTATTAGCGGACCAATATAGCCGTCTGTAGCGGCTTCCCACCAAAACATCTTCCCGCAGCAATGCTTCATGGCACCTTCACACAGTTACTAGCTAAGCTAAAAGTGGGCCCAATTCAACCAGTACCAATCCTCCTTGTCCACATTTTGAATCCATGTAGGCTTACTCAACATGCAATGTCAACTCAAAACGCATAGAATTCTAAACGTGCTTCCTTGCTCAGCAGGGAGAATATTATGGTCACCAGTTGATTGTATCCATTTCATATACAGACCACAAACAAGAAAAAGAGCTATGGGGCACTGAAGTGAGAGGGTTCCACTCTACACACTGCTGAGGTTTTAAACCTACATGAATCATGCCCCTAAACCCTCAGCAGATTCTAGGGAGCATCATGTTGCAGGATTGACTCACAAGTCAAACTCCCAGATTAAGTTTGGATCCTATAGAACATGCTTGCTCAGTAATCAGTATTACTACATGCACAGAGAGGAGAGATGTCCTCAACTTAACATCGTTCTAAAATTACCTTTTACATTTCTGGTTAATTATCTAACTGAAATACACTCCTGCTCAGGGCTTTAAGTAGGAGATGGTTGAGTGTTCAAGTGACATAACACTGTGTCCCATGCAGCTAACCTCTATTGTGATGCAAATAGGTCCAGGAAAAAAATATACAAGTGTTTTGTACAACAGATATTGTAGGCTTACATTATAATCAAAGTAACAAGATCAGGTAAACTCAAGCTTCCTAGTCTCAGTCTCACCTACACACACAATAATCGGACAACCTTTTTTAGTAATGTAGCTACAATACAACATGGATACCTGGTATTTGCATTTTCATATGAGAGAAATGGAAAGGAAAGTCAGTGAAAAAAGGAAAGTCAGTGTTGAGGTTTCCTTCACAAAAGGAGGTGTGCTGACCCTAGATCTGTGTCCAGATCATTTGGACAACTGAGGTACTGTCAGGTGACCACGCCACCCACCCAGCTACTGTCGCTGAGGGACTATCATTATCTACTCCCTCCTGTGTGATTACTTTGGTTTAGGGCATGTATTGAGAGTTGTATGCCTGAGCTCGAATAAGAAATTAAGACTTCAAAGTAAATTCCTTCTGGAAATAAACAAGGTGCAACTCTCATCCATCATGTTTGCCTAATTGTAAAGACCTTTGCACAAACAAATACAAAGGATGCAATCAAAAGGGGAACAATTCCAAATGGAAGTCCAGACATGCTGACTCAATGAAGGAAGGTGACGTTATAGTCAAGTACAAAGGTCCTCATCGCAGACTTTAAAAAATAAAATAATGACTTTATTGTTCACCAAATGTAGCCATCATATCACGTGGCAGGTGATGTGGGAAGTTGAGAACTATACTTCAATACCTCATTATGATCACACATCCTGTTTTGGGATGCAAAAAAAATTTAGTGACACAATGACAAGATAAAATGTTCCATTTACAGTGGTTGAAAAGTCCCGAAAGCATCAAATAGACTACACTCGCGATTGACCCTTGCACTTTGGGTTGGGCAGAAATGGGTTAGCGTGAAAGCAATTTAACCATAAAGTCACTAACATGCAATAAAATGGCAGTCTTTTCCGCTCTCTGTAAATAGATGGGTGCAGTATTGAGTTGGGTAAGTTGCACCCATAACAACAAACTGGATACTAAAGTGATAGCTCTATATTTCTAAAATTGCAAGAGCAGTCATCTTGGAGCAAATTTTGCACCTGCTCTTAACCAAAGCAGATCAGAAAACAAGAGCAGGCTCATAATGTGGAAAAGACTACAGTTTGACACCATTTTTCCCCCCTCTCTGGTAACTGTTAAGTCTCAAAGTTGTTTGGTGGAGTTTATTTAACGGGCCTTGTTAAAGAATGCGGACACTGGTCAGGAAACCCAACCCAAATCAAAGGAGCAAAGAGAAAGGGGCCATATCTAGCGTACAAATCAGACCGGAGGGGAGCTAGACACCACTGCTATTTCGGTCTGAGAAAACGCCAACTCCAAGTGCTGCCGGCCCTCCTGAAGTACCTCCAACCTTTGTGACATTCCTGCTCCGCTCCTGCCACCCCCAGACTACAAAAGGAGCCTTGAGGCCCTCCCCAGCAGCCTCCTTATCAAGAAGCCAATCAAGAAGCCTTCTAGGGACAGAAGTCAGTGAGGTATGATGGCCTCTACACACTCTTAGCTTCGAGTTTCAGACATGCCCTTCAAAAACCCCCGTCAAACACCACACATGACATTTCTTATTACAGAGCCAATGCTAAAAATAGTGCCCAGCAGGAAATTGGTTTCAGTCTCTAGTCACCGAAACGTATGCAAATAAGCAGCATGGTGTGAACAGATATTGATGTGGCGATGCCTGCAGTCAATCTGCTTCAGCACTGATGCTAGGGTGCTGAGAATGACCCAGAATTAAAACCCATTAAACGGGAGTAACCCGACACGGCAAGGGCAAACACCAGGAAGAAACGGAATAGACTAGATGAAAAACCACCCTAGACTGAGTGAACAAATTTTACCACCACCATAAACCAGGATACAGTCGAAATGGGTAATGCTAATGCCAACTTAAAACCTGTTCAGCCATTGAGAAGGCTTGCTATTGTAATTGCAAATAGTCACTGTAACAGAAAACTGTTCTGCTGCCGACTAAAATCGGCTGGCCATAAATACTTGATACCTTCAGTTTTTCACGAACAAGACTTGATGCACTCTTTTGTAGGTGTTATTTTTGTGTGTCACAACGTCAGTTTGTTGGAAAGGAAAAGACTTCACTGCATTGGGACCTGCTTGTGCCTTTTCTTTCACCAGCTACACTCCTTGCAACATTACAAGTGGTTGTGTTCTGATGAACTAGTTCTCCTTGGAAAATACTTATCACATAGATCTGCAACATATAACAGCAGCCCACCAACTTCCCAGGTATCCCCCCCAAAAAAGACAGACCAGAACCTAGGTATGTCTGCAAAGCACATGCAGCGGTGGTACGTTGAGGACCCATATTGTTTTAACACAGTAAAAGGTGTGGACAGGATGAGGACCTTTAAGATGAAGTTCACTTGATTTTTCAATGGCGAAGGTACATGGAGATGTCGGGATTCAGATATGACGTGATTGTTTTAGCACAATCCACAGAGTTATGACGCTTAGGTGTGCAACATGGTTCAATGCATCAATATATCAGCAGTCTACTTTCAGTTTTTCAAATTGCCAGCATGTTATGGCTGAAATTGGGATCATGTATACTGTGCTATTAGCAACTTAATTTTATTTTTATTTTTTATGTATAGAGTAAGAGAGAGCCATGAACAATACAGCGAAATTAGTAAAGGAGGAAATTCTGGTAAGTGCATGGAGGACGCCATATTTATGCACCACCGCCACTGTGAATTAGGGTAATTACGGGTTATAAGACCCTGCGCTTTCGAATCCTGGTCTGGAGGTGGGTCTGATCCTGGTTTTTATCTCGAATCAAATACTTTTTCATTTGTCACATGCTCTGAATACAACAGGTGGAGACCTTACCGTGAAATTCTTACTTAAAGCCCTTAACCAACAATGCAGTTCAAGAAATTGTATTAACTATTAAATAAACAAAAGTTATTATTTTTCTTCCATTTTTAAAAAATCTAATAAAAAAGTAACAAATGTACACAACAATAATGAGGCTATGCACAGGGGCTACCAGTACCAAGTCAATGTGAGGGGATACATGTTAGTCGAGGTCATTTGTAAAAATTTTAAAAAGTAACTATGCATAAATAATAAACAGCGAATATCAGCAGTGTAAAAATCAGGTGAGTTGGTGGTGGGGGTCAATGTAAACAATCCAGAAGGCCATTTGACTAGTTGTTCAGCAGTCTAACTGGGTCTGCTCTGGTGTATTTGGGGAGCCATGGATTTATGGGGCGGCAGGTAGGGTTGCCAGTTCAAATCCTAGGTCTAACAGGAGAAATCTGACAGGAAGTGAGCTGGCAACTGGAGGGTTGCTGGTATCAAATCCTAGATGCTATTCTGAAGGCAAAAGGGGGAGCAACTCAATATTAGGTAGGTGCTCCTGTTTTGTACACTGAGTGTATTCAGACCCCTTCCCCTTTTCCACATTTTGATACATTAGACTTATTCTAAAATGTATTACATTTCTAAAACCCTGTTTTTGCTTTGTCATTATGGGCTATTGTGTGTAGATTGATGAGGAAACATGTTTATATAATCCATTTTAGAACAAAGCTGTAATGTAACAATTTGGAAAATGTCAAGGGGTCTGAATACTTAGTGAATGCACTGTATAAGTGTGTCTTGGAGGGGTTTGCATAAAGCAAAGTCAAATTTTGGTTGGATTCAGAAGGATGAACCTGAAAAACCTGAGTAGATAGCCTGTTGTATTAAGGAATTTAAATAGAGCAAAAACATCACTGCAGTACTCTGAGCACACTCATGACATGCTTCAATAGAAAATATTTAATGAGAAATCACTTCCATGCCTTTATGTAGATCGTTCTCCGACACATACATTGCTCATAAAATATACCAACACATGGTTGTATTGATATCTAATTTCAGTAATTGCTTCCCAAGTTACTTTCCTGATTCAGTGTTTATTTTATTGTGTATTATGTGCATGCACGTTGATTTCACAATGATCATGAACCATATAACATGGGTGTGGTATAAGGCGTGGCGCACTGTGGTCTGGTCACAAAGATCCCATGGTACTTATCACAAGAGTAGGAGGTGTGAACCTGTGTCCCCGCTTTATTCCCAACATCATGGTCTAATGGTCCCCTGATCCCTAATAGGCAAACATCACTCCTCACTGTGATAGCTGGGTCTTATCCATAGGCCCAAAAAGGGTAAAAACTGACTGAATGAAAAACTGACTCAACTATGGTCAAATGTCAGGAAGTGAATAGGGTATTATTTTACATGCCTAGTCAGACCATCTTGCGGGTAATGACACTAAAAGTTACGTTTCTGTCGAGGTTCCCCATTGAACGATTAAAGAACAGAGTCAGCCAAAAAAAACTGGGAGGAGAAACCCTCTGATAACGTCTAGGTTCGCAGAGCATACGATCATGTAGGCACACTCAGTGGACAGTAAATTGCCTGTAAGCAAGTAAAATCGCTATTGGAAAGAGATAGAAGCCAGCATAAACAAATTAGAGCAGTTCATATTTATATTAAATAATTGCATTATATATATAATTAAAATTAGAACCATCATCCTTGGAAGTCAAACCATTTCTTGATAAGTTTAAAACGTTACAATAAATGGTAGCCTATAGGCTATGACGTGATTGTAATCCAGTTAATCTCATTGTTTACATGGCAAGCACGTGCCAAGGCTAATTTCAATTGAAAATTGACAACATGACATCTGACTCGAATTTAGGGTAATTGTAGAACATTTCTAGATGATCTCGCATCGTTTCATAGGTAGGCGAACATCAGACAAGAACTACTTGATTATAGCCTACGGGTCAGTTTTTGTTCGTAGGCCTCAGCCAGTCCAAACAATTTCTAACGAATACATACGCTTGATCAAACGCAACATTGTGGCAACTCGCCGACATATTGATACTTACAATCTAAATGTTTCTTTTTCGGCCCCATAATTTCATGCGTAGTCGCCTTGCACACAGTTTTTGCCACCGCAGATCCGGTAACACTGTGTTGAGCTGCGGTTATCCTGTCCGTAATGCTTTGCCCAGACATCTTCGCACTTCTGTATTAAGATATAGAACAAATGTTTCAAATCCTCTGTGGAATCGCTATTGTCCTCTGTAGCTTCCACAGTTCTGCCACATGACACAAAATAAAGACGAGAAAAATGAGACGGCAGGAACGTTACTCTTGTAGCTAAATCCCAGGGTGATATGTAGCCCACATCCACGATAAGTGAGCGTAAAATTGAAGTTTGGTTGTATATTATATTGGATACAAACTTAAGAGTTTTTACCTCTTGCCAATTCCGAATGAGCTCTCTCTCCTAACAAAGTCTTTCTCTCGCACTAACTGACTCCCCCTCTCTCGCTTTCTCTCGCACTAACTGACTCCCCCTCTCTCGTTCTCTCGCACTAACTAACTCCCCTTCTCTCTCGTTCTCTCGCACTAACTGACTCCCCCCTCTCTCTTTAGTTCCCACTGAATAAGTCTGTGCTCTTTTCTACTTCACCTCCCCCTGCTGGCTCCAATGGACTGGAGGCTTGCAGGAAAATGGCGGGTCTGAATCCTCCAGGGGCGGGCTATAGCCTATCAGAAAGAAGCGGTGAAGCAGTAGGGTCAACTCCACCCAGAATCTGTCCAGGCACATTGAGGGCGCGTTCCTGTGCCCAAGTTTTTTTAGCCATATTTTAATCATTCTCATGTGCCATCATTTTGCTATGGTGAAACTTGCACTCAAATATAGAGAAATAGTGATGGCGGTTTATTGTAGGCACTAACTCCTATCATGGTTCGTTGGAAAAAACTTATTGGGAAAATGAATGGCATTTTTTGTAGGGTGTTTGGATAAACGCCAAAAATAAGGTATGAAGGAAACACGGGTTTATATTTTATAAATTTTGTTCTCTGAGATAATCTTCATCAGCTAACATCACTTTTTGTGAATTTTGAAGAATGTATGTCATTTGTAAAAAGCACAAAGGCTTCATAATTCATAATCGTAATGTTAAATTACTGTTACAATCTAATAGAGCTAAATGTATTAACCAGATTAAGCCTGTGTTAGCTTTATCACTTATTTTAAGCATTATTTTCATGTACATTTTTTCGATGGGATGGCTGAACCAACCAGAGGTCACTAATTTCCCGGTTTAAGACTTCAAACTGGTGAGCTCAAGATCTGAAATTGGATGGTGAAACTTGCTAGCCAACCAGAAAAGCAAGGCAAAGCTATTAAGGCATTCTTGAAAGTCAGGGCAATCCTTGTCCTGCAAAGAGTTTGCATTTATTATTTTGCAAGTATTAGGCATTTAGAATGAAATGTGGAGTGGCGCTTTTAAACTCGGACAAAAGAGATTCTAGTTCTAGGTCCCAAGAAACAAAGATATTCTGTTGGATCTGACAATTCATCTTGATGGTTGTACAGTCGTCTCAAATAAAACTGAAGGACATCGGCGTTACTCTGGACCATGATCTTTCTTTTGAAGAACATACAAAGTACCCGGACAAAGCACTAACTGCTAGAATCTTGACTTGAAACAAAAACTTTGATCATTTTACTCCACTGCAAGACTCTCTTCACTGGCTTTCTGTTAAGGCTAGGGCTGATTTCAAGGTTTTACTGCTAACCTACGAAGCATTACATGGGCTTGCTCCTACCCATCTTTCTGATTTGGTCCTGCCGTACATACCTATGGTCACAAGACGCATGCCTCCTTATTGTCCCTAGAATTTCTAAGCAAACAGCTGGAGGCAGGGCTTTTGTCTACAGAGCTCCATTTTTATGGAATGGTCTGCCTATCCATGTGAGAGACGCTGACTCGGTCTCGACCTTTAAGTCTTTATTGAAGAATCATCTCTTCAGTAGGTCCTATGATTGAGTGTAGTCTGACCCAGGGGTGTGAAGGTGAACGGAAAGGAACTAGAGCGACGAACCACCCTTGCTGTCTCTGCCTGGCCGGTTCCCCTCTCTCCACTGGGATTCTCTGCCTCTAACCCTATTACAGGGGCTGAGTCACTGGCTTACTGTTGCTCTTCCATGCCGTCCATAGGAGGGGTGCGTCACTTGAGTGGGTCGTGTCACTGACGTGGTCTTCCTGCCTGGGTTGGCGCCCCCTTGGGTTGTGCCGTGGCGGAGATCTTTGTGGGCTATACTCAGCCTTGTCTCTAGTGGTGTGGGGGCTGTGCTTTGGCAAAGTGGGTGGGGTTATATCCTGCCTGTTTGGCCCTGTCTGGTGGTATCATTGGATGGGGCCACAATGACTCCTGACCCCTCCTCTCTCAGCCTCAGTATTTATGCTGCAGTAGTTTATGTGTCGGGGGGCTAGGGTCAGTCTGCTATATCTGGAGTATTTTTTAAAGTTCTCTCTCTCTCTCTACCCACCCTAGGACCATGCCTCAGGACTACCTGGCATGATGACTCCTTATTGCAATTTACCACTTGGCTGTCTATTATAACACCCTGTCAAAGGCCTTTCCCAGTCAACACCACCTCATAAAATGACCTGCTGCAGTTGTTCGAGAGATTTGCAGCCGAACATGCAACATAGTGAAGACCAGCAAGGGAGCTCTCATCAGCATCATGCAGACATGCCCTCTCTGTGAGCATTCCTATGAATGGAACAGTCAGACACATGTTGGCAAGTATCCGGCCAGCAATCGTCACCTGTCAGTGGCATAATTTGTACAAATGCTGAAGGTAACCTACGTCATACTTTTCCCCCATATAAAACATATTAACGCGCTAGAACTGATATAACAACAACAACGGCGCTAGAACTGATATAACAGCGACAAAGCGCTAGAACTGATATAACAGCGACAACGTGCTAGAACTGATCATTGTAAATTACCTCAATAAGAGGACATCGTAAAGGAACATTTGCCATAACTGAAGAGATATAGATAGCTAACAACCACCTTTTGCACGTGAAAAAAACAAACAGTCGACAGACACTTGATAGCTAGATGGCTGGGATTTTCTACAAGGAATCTGCCTCGAAAAAAAAGCTTCTCCCGAACGGGTGTGACACCTACTATCGTTGACCTCTGCTAGGATTCCATCTGGCGATCTGTTCACCACCTGCCCTGGCCTGTCTCCCCCTGTCTGGGACAGGTACCCCCGCCACACTCCCCCCTCTCTCCCGGGCTTTCTCTCCCCTCCAGTACACACGCACTTATACACACAGCAAAGACTTTGGACTGATCTGAATTTTAGGTAGGCTAATTAACTTGTGAAGCTTATTATGTGAGCTTACTCAGAAATTCTTTAATTAACTAGTATAGGCCTACTATTTATTTATTTTATCTCATACCTTTATAGCCTACTGGACTCAGAGAGCTCCTCTCTCAAGTTATTTTGTTGGGGCGAGTGACTTTTTGAACTTACAATGGCTAGCCCCAAGTCGTTATATATTTTTCTTGTGCTTTATGCTATTTGCCTCATGACTCTCGCATGCTTTGTTGACTATGAACTTTCTTTTTTTCCCAACCGTGGGACAGACTGTTGTTCCCACACTCAGGACTCTGACTCTCTATTGATTACACAAACTCTTGGCCTCCCATCCTATTCTAACCACCTCTTGCTGGCTTTGTATTCATGTTACCTGATTAAATTTCTGTACAATATGATCTTGTTGCCATCTGATGCACATTTGAATGTCATAAAAAATCAACACTGCAGAGCTCTCCTGGTCCTCTGCCATGCCCTGATTGTATTACTGCTGATGATATCTGGAAATGTGCATGTACACTCTGGCCCATCTACTGTTGCCATCTTTATCAAAGGTGTCAATAATTCCAGACCCCACTGTATCTGTGTTTTGGGGCTGAGTGTGGTAATTGTAAAATTTGAAGAGTTGCATCACAACATTGATGATTTTATGTTTTTTCATCATGGTCTATCCACTAGAAACTCATCGACAACATGGACAAAAAGATAAAGAATCAACAAAAATACATACTTTTACAAGTATAAATTCCCAATTTTTTAATCGATTTCCAGGATAATGAATTACCATGGTTTTTGAAAAATCCTGTTACTTTGCCATATGACCATGAATTGTGCAACCTTAATGGAATGTAGTTAATGTCACATTTAGAATACTTAATCAATTCAAGAATGTAATGAAAAATGGCAAAATGTCTGTAAGTTCTTGCTTTTTTCCCAGTGTAGACTTTGCACATGTCAAACCAATAACAGATGTATCTTCATCATTCAATCTCAGGTTCGGTGAGAAGTTTCAACCTAATTTTCAATTGAGGAATGCACTTTTAGGGAAGTTGACTACATAAGTCTAGCAAACACTAAAGTCAATTCATATCAAGATGTTCACGGATCCTTGTATTATAGCAAAGTGAAATGATTTTGAGGTCCTTGACTGACACCCTCACACTTTGATTATCGCAGAGAGACAAGCCATCATCCAGACAATGTTCGTACAGTGTGTTACCTAATCAGTTCACAACACAATAAACATGAGACATTCTTAAAAAATCTCCCAAATTGAATAAACAGGAATTTCAGAAATGTGCAATTGGTTGATGGATTTTGAAAACAAAATCAGCCATTTGCATCATCTATTCCTTTTAGCTTTGGTTTTGTCGGCGTTTTACATTATAATTCAGAATCACTGTGCACATATGTTATATCAACTCTAAAACAATATCATTGAGATTAGCATTTCTTTTCACTCACATACAGACAACTGACTCAACTGCTAAACTGTTAGTTAAGTGGCCACCTACCTTTCCAAAAAAAAAAAAACACTAACACAGGAACTATAAAACATTCACATCTGTAGATCAAGTCCACCTAATGTATTTCAAAGAAAACAATACAATTTGGACCCAGGTGTGATTTACATACACATGAATTGTATGCAACCCTGGATAACATTTCAAAACCCAGGTCTTGTTCCCATCACATACAATATATTCACTTAGGAGGACACCTATTGGCCAAAATCTGCAATTACCTAAGATGATTCCTCAATACTTTTAGGATAATGTTAGGGTTTGGTCATAACCTTAACCCATATTGTGTTTTGTCAATACAACTAACGTTACAACCATAAGGACCCATTCAACATGTTATATTTTACTCAAAACAGCATTCATCTTGCTCTGACCCCAAAAAACAACACACACAAAATGTTGATGCTAAGACATGCATTTAAAAAATAATAATAAGTCAAATACAGTATGGGTTCATAGCTCTTTCTTCTCTCCGTGGCCATCCATGGCCTCTTTCTCTACATTCACTGGGTCCTCTTTCAATACATTCACTGGGCTAACAGTGACCGATAAATGTTTGACCCTGGACTACACCAGACCTCAATAGGCCTACAAGGGTGCGCTCAAACTAAAACACATGTCAAATACAGTGGTGTGGTGAGTAGAAATTATAAGGTAAAAACGCAGTTCTATGTTTTCAATTGGTTGACTGAGTTTCTGCGTTTTTTTACGCATCAGTTTGTCTGTTTTGAAGGGCTTGACTCTTTGAAGTCTCGCCCTACTCAACTACCCATTCAAACCAATGGAGAAAACCACTCGCATTGAACCCCTAGAAGTCCGCAACCAGTTTGCCTCGCATGAAAACTCTCATTCCCTCCTTGATTGCTCCGCTTGCATTTGTGCTAGAGACACTCGCTAGCTGGACAGGCAAACTCTATGAAGTACTAAATAGTAAACCAATCAAAATGTGTGTGCTATCCAGATTACTATCATCTCCATATCACATCTGCCAATCATGTTCTCTGTGCCTAAGGTATATAAACACACCTGGTGATTTCTGTCTTTTTATATTTGTAATCTATTTAGTTATAGAAATTTGATACCATCAATGCAAGCTGTAAAATAACTCCCAACTTAGAACGCAGAAACGTTAGCAATGTAGCTAGCTACAACAATTAGACCTGTTGCTTGCTAGCAGGAGCAAATCTAATTTTATTGGTCACATACACAAATTTAGCAGATGTTATTGCGGGTGTAGCGAAATGCTTGTGTTCCTAGCTCCAACAGTGCAGTAGTATCTAACAACGCAGTAGTATCTAACAATATATCTAACAGTATCTAACAGCAGACAGCTTTATCACTAGTACTAGCATGTAATTCTGGGACATGGAGCTTTAGCTATCATTATTCCAAGTAATAATTTAAAACATTTAAAAAATCTATAGGCCAAGTATTGTAAAGCTAATACAGTCATCAGCTAATACTGTACAGCCATCTCTCTCTCTCCCTTCTCTCTCCCTTCCTCATGGGAGAGAGAGCGAGAGACAGATGCATGTGAGCTCTCACATTTTTCAACGTGTTTTTTTATACAAAAAGATAGATTTGGAATTAGATAAACTTGGATTTTTCAGCAGGGACAAATACAGGATGCTACCCTCCACAGCATAACCTTCACTCCAGATCAAAACTCGAAACCTACGACCTAATTTTGGACAGAATTACCTGGAAGGATTAATACTACCAAGGACACCATCCAACCTGGAACTGAGACAGACCAGATATAACTTCAATTAGCACTCAGATGTGAAGGTTTATAAGTCTTTGAGCCCAGCAAATGGCAGGCTATCCCACCCAAATCCAGAGGCCTTGAAGCCCCCTCCTGCTGTTCAGAGACAATCTGATTTTCTACAAGAAATCTGCCTCCAAAAATAAAAGCTTCTCCCAAGTGGGTGACACCTACTGCTATTGCCTGCTGCACTGCTGCTTGGATTTCATCCGGCAATCTGTTTACCGTCTGCCCTGGTTGTCTCCCCATGTCTGGTTCAGGTACCCCCACCACACTCCCCCTGTCTCCCGAGCTTTCACTCACCTCCAACACACAGGCACTGTTGGGGCGAGTGACTTACAATGGCTAGCCCCAAGTAGTTATATATTTTTTCTTGTGCATTTTGCTATTTGCCTCATGACTCCTGCATGCTTTGTTGACTATGAACGTTCTTGTTTACCCAACCGTGGGACAGACTAGGTTTGTTCCACACTCGGGACTCTGACTCTCTATTGGTTACACAGACTTTTGGCCTCCCATCCTATTCTAACCACCTCTCACCGACTTTGTATAGTTGTCACCTGATGAAATTGCTGTATAATATGATCTTGTTGTCATCTAATGCACATTTAAATGTCATAAATCAACACCCCATCATATGCCGTGCCTTGATTACTGTTGATGATATCTGGAAAAGTGCATGTGCACCCTGGCCCATCTACCGTTGCTGGCCCCAATTCTGAGTTGTGCTCTGATATCGGTTTCACTGATTTCTGCTCTTGTAAAAGCCTGGGTTTTCTGCAAGTTAACACTAGAAGCTTATTACCTAAAATTGATTAATTGAAAGTGTGGGTTCACAGCTCCAATCCAAATGTGTTGGTTATTACTGAGATGTGGTTAAGAAAGAGTGTTTTGAATACTGTTGTTAACCTTTCTGGTTATAACCTTTTTCGGCAAGACAGATCTTACAAAGGTGGGGGAGTGGCAATCATTAACAAGGATCACCTTCAGTGCTCAGTTGTCTCCACCAAGTCTGTCCCCAAACAATTTGATTTCTGGTTTTAAGCATTAAACTTTCAAATAGCTCTTCGTCGGCTGTTGCTGGGTGTTATCGTCTTCCATCAGCACGGCCTGTACCCTACCTGGCCTAAGCTCTCTCCTGGCTCCTTACAATAAGTCTGAATTTGTCCTGCTATGTGACCTAAACTGGAACATGCTTAAACTACCTAACCAAGTCCTAATACAATGGGATTACCAATCCCACAAGGTATGACTCCAAACACCCAGAAAAGGCTACTCTCCTTGATATTATCCTCACAAATAATCCTGATGGGTAATAGTCTAGTGTTTTCTGTAATGACCTTAATGATCTCTGTGTTACAGCCTGTGTTCGTAATGGCTGCTCAGTGAAACGACCTGTCCTGATTTGTCATAAACGCTTGCTGAAAAACTTTAATGAGCAAGACTTCCTTCATGATCTGGCCTCTGTAAATTGGTATAGAATCAGCTTGATCCCCTCTGTCGAAGACGCTTGGAACTTCTTATTTGATATTCTCAGTGATGTTAACCAACACGCCCCCATAAAGAAAATGGCAATTAAAAAGAGGTTCAGCCCCTGGTTACTCCACCTCAAGAATTGCATTTGGCGAAAGGCTTGGCACATGCATACTCAGGCTGACTGGCTCTGGTTCAGGCAAATGAGAAATAAGTGCCCTCAGGCTAACCGGAAGGCCCATGTTAGTTACTGTAAGGAGCAGTTCTCTCTCTGTGGGTCTAACCCCAAGAAGTTCTGGAAAATGGTTAAAGACCTGGGGCCGGATTCACAAAACCTTAACTGCCATTTTTTCCTTAACTATAGACTTATGAAGAAAGTTAAGCCAAGTTGCTATTCCACAATAAAGCCCTTGGATATGTTCTTAATTTAAACAAAAAAAATATTCCTAAGAAAAAAGGTAAGATGAAATGGAATTCTTGAAAATAATGTTTTAGGATTTCTTATTGGAAATGCACTTAACTTTAGGACAGCTAAACCTTTGTCTTGAGCCGAATGGATACCTTTGTAACCATGAATGTTTTCTTGCGCCACATACACAGTTGGCTACCAGATACTTATATACAGCAAGAAAACAAATTAAACACGCATTATCTAGATAGCTAGTAATTAAAAATATATTGAAATATTTGTGTTAAATAGCTAGCTCTATCTCGTCAATTTGCAAAGAAGAACTTGGCTAACGTTAAGGTCGTTAGCTATGTTGGCTATAATGTCGTTACGCATTAGCTAGCTAACGTAGCTACCTAACTTACCGGTCGCACAGTCCCCACCAGTCTCACCTATCATGAATGACACCTTCTCCTCCAGCTGGTCCACATGAATGGTCTATCAGCTTCCTTCTTCTTAGCAACCGACTTGATGCCGGACCACTTTTTTTACGGTGTCACTGTCCCTTGCCGTACCCCCGACGGCAGAGACAGACTCGGCCACTCTCACCAATCCGCTCTTTTTGGTCTCTGCAGTGACCCCACAGTTGGAGTGTCCCCAACAGCAACCTTTTCCTGGTTGCTATTTCCTCCACCATCACTTCAAGCTCTTGTTTTCTTAAGTTTTTATTGCACTTTCCTTGGTTATCCATTGTTGGTTTTCATATAGTTAGTCTGATGGCTGTAATGTGTGAACAATAACAACATAACCAAATCCTATCATCCCCGTCACATCCCTGCTTATTTATTGGTTTCAAGCACGTCCCTAATGTCAATGCCACATAAGATATTACGAAGAAACTTCTTACTTTTTTTCATCAGTAATGTTTTGTGAGAAGAGAATAAACCCTGCTCTCAGCTGCCCATGTCCCTTAAAGTTGATGTAGTTGTTACTGACAAGAAGCACATGGCTGAGCTTTTAAATCACCACTTCATTAAGTCAGGATTCCTATTTGATTCAGCCATGCCTCATTGCCCGTCCAACATTTCCACATCTCCCACCCCTTCTAATGCGACTAGCCCCAATGCTCCAAACCTCTTTTTCCCCTGCCCCGCTACAAAGTTTCTTCCTGCAGGTGGTCACTGAGTCAGAGGTGCTAAAGGAGCCTCTTAAACTTGACCCCCAAAAAACATCTGGGTTAGATGGTTTAGACCCTTTCTTCTTTAAGGTTACTGCCCCTATAATCACCAAGCCTATCGCTGACCTTTTTAACCTGTCTCTCCTCTCTGGGGAGGTTCCCATTGCTTGGAAGGCAGCCACGGTTTGTCCTTTATTTAAAGGGGAGATCAAGCTGATCCTAACTGTTATAAGCCTATTTCTATTTTGCCCTGTTTATCAAGTGTTGGAATAACTTCAAAATAATCAACTGACTGGCTTTCTTGATGTCTATAGTATTCTCTCGGTATGCAATCTGTTTTCCGCTCAGGTTATGGATGTGTCACTGCAACCTTGAAGGTCCTCAACGATGTCACCATTACCCTTGATTCTAAACAATGTTGTGCTGCTATTTTTATTGACTTTGCCAAAGCTTTTGATACGGTAGACCATTCCATTCTTGTGGGCTGGCTAAGGAGTATTGGTGTCTCTGAGGGGTTTGCTAACTACCTCTCTCAAAGGTGCAGTGTATAAAGTCAGAACATCTGCCGTCTCAGCCACTGCCTGTCACCAAGGGTGTACCGCAAGGCACGATCCTAGGCCCCACACTCTTCTCAATTTACATCAACAACATTGCTCAGGCTGTAGGAAGCTCTCTCATCCATGTATATGCAGATGACACAGTCTTATACTCATCTGGCCCCTCCCCAGATTTTGTGTTAAATCTTCTACACCAAAGCTTTATTAGTGTCCAACAAGCTTCCTCTTGCTTTAACTGTGAACAAACTCTTGTAAGAAGAATGCCCCTATCCCCACCAGTGTGATTACAGCCTCTGAGGGTTTAGAGCTCAAGGTAATCATCTCATACAAGTACTTGGGAGTATGGCTAGACGGTACACTGTCCTTCACTCAGCTCATATCAAAGCTGCAGGCTAAAGTTAAATCTAGGCTTAGTTTCCTCTATCGTAATCGTTCCTCTTTCACCCCAGCTGCCAAACTAACCCTGATTCAGATGATCATCCAACACATGCTAGATTACGGAGACATAAATTATAGATCGTCAGGTAAGGGTGCACTGGAGCGGCTAGATGTTCTTTACCATTCGGCCATAAGATTTGCCATCAATGTTCCTTATAGGACACATCACTGCACTCTATATCCTCAGTAAACTGGTCATCTCTGCATACCCGTCGCAAGACACACTGGTTGATGCTTATTTATAAAACCCTCTTAGCCCCCCCCGCCCTCCCTATCTATCTGAGATCGACTGCAGCCCTCATCCTCCACATACAACACCCGTTCTGCCAGTCACATTCTGTTAAAGGTCCCCAAAGCACACATATCCCTGGGACGCTCCTTTTTTAGGTTCACTGCAGCTAGCGACTGGAACGAGCTGCAACAGACTCAAAATGGACAGTTTTATCTCATTCTCTTCATTCAAAGACTCAATCATGGACACTCTTACTGACAGTTGTGGCTTCTTTGCATGATGTATTATTGTCTCTACCTTGCCCTTTGTGCTGTTATCTGTGCCCAATAATGTTTGTACCATATTTTGTGCTGCTGCCATGTTGTCATGTGTTGCTGCCATGCTTTGTTATCTTAGGTCTCGCTTTATGTAGTGTTGTCTCTTGTCATTATATTTTTTATTTCATTTATTTGTATTCTTAATCCCAGCCCCCGTCACTGCAGGAAGCCTTTTGATTTTTGGTAGGCCGTCATTGTAAATAAGAATTTATTCTTAACCGACTTGCCAAGTTAAATAAAGGTTAAATAAAAGATTTACTATTTTGATTCATGCTGACAAATAAATGCTACACTATCCCTGTCAATAGGCATAGTTGGAGCAGGATGCAGATTACCATGCCTCTCATTCTACTAGTAGCCGTCATTTTTTTTAGACTGTCAGGATGTTCATTCCGAGCGCATATGCTACAATCCTTTGCTGTGATGAATTATTGCCTAACTTTTTGTCTCCCAAGATGTAATTCAGCTCTCCTCTCCTTTTTTCCAGAGATCAACTAAGTGCTATACAGCATGCATAGGCTCAGCTAATTCACTCACTCACTCTTAGACATTGAGACCTGTTTTTTCTTTGTGGTTTTGCCAAATGCATTTTAGAGCTGAAGAGCACCAAGTACAGATACACATGCTTGTTAAAGCATCTCGAAGACTGAATACAATATATAAATCAGTTTGACAAGGTGAAAAACTGATTGTTTTTTCTATTATAGCATGCAGTGATTAGAATTATATTGTCCAGGTCAGGAGCCCAGGCTTTTGCCGTATAGTTTCACTGGACCGCACAATTTTAAGATTGCATACTGCTTAGGCATTTCTATTTCTCTACGGTTGGCTACATTGGTAACCAGGGCACAGGAATGCTCCTAGAGAGAGGGGGAATACTGAAGCATACGTTGATGACAGTTCTGTCTCCATCAGAGGCTCAGGCTTTTGGCATATAAGGTAAAACTGAAATTTCTGGACTAACATTGTGCCTCCCACCCGGCACTCCTCTATATACATTCATTGGTAGGTTACACACTATTTATATTGATCAAATAATGCCTGAGACACTGCCTGAGAAACCTTTGCCATTTGTCTCCATACTCAATAAATGGAGATAATAAATGTGATGTTCTTTGTTTAAATGTATATGCATGAAATGTACATTATCGAAAACATTCCTCATACTCAGTCATCCTTAGTTCTAGAATAAATGGACAGGCAAGAATTTGTCACTGTCAAATTAGGTTAGTAGGAACCTTAGCCTAATTTAAACCACCTAAATATTCACATTCACTTAACATTTAGTATTTGAAACCGGAAACATGCTGTTAGCTAGCTGACTGACTTTCCAACACAAGTCTGGAACTCTTCCAAGTCAAGGTAAGCTTTCGGTTTTACTAATTTATTGCCACCGGGGCCACCATTAATACAGGATTGTAGCGGGTTTTCAAACGCGTTAGTTCTATTAGCTATGCTGACTATGATGTTGCTAATATGGTGACAACGATGTAGGCTGTGTGTAGCGGTTTGGCTTGGAAAGGTGTTTTTTGCCTGGTCACATACAGCTGATGTGTTGTGCATTGAAATCCACAAGGGAAGAGGTGAGCGCATAGATGCGAAAAGGAATACAATGTGGCTGCTATGAAAGTGAACTGTGTTTACGCGTGATCAGTGTAGTATTCACTCTGCCGATTCTGTTGAAAACATTTCTTAAAAATAATCAAATGTAACAAAACAGGGATAAATATACCCGAATTTGTCCAATAAAAACTACTGTTTGCAACTGTTGGACTAATGATTACACCCTATTTCAGCTAGATACAGGTATGTGTGTGCAAAGCATTATTGAATGTCACCGTCTGTCACCTTAAATGTCTCTCGACCTGTGTGCACCTGTTATAAACTGTCATTTATAGGTTAGGTTGATGGGTATAGGACATGAGTATAGGAACATTTGAGTATCATGTAGTAGCCTAAACCTATTGCCATTACATTGAACTGGGTGAATGGAATATGAATGACAGTCCAATATCCTGTAATAGAAATAACGCCATGCTTAAAAAAAACAAGAACATTTGTCCTCCCTCATCTTAAAAACGGCACTGACTGCCACTGGAACGTACATTTCTGTGACTTGCTAACTTTAGCTTGCTCGCTCAATGAATGCTGCTGGGCGAAGTAATATGCACCTCTTGCGGTTTTTCGGTCACCTTATTTGGCCTGTTCTGCTTCTTTTGAGAAACGGTTCAATCCTACCTTGAGGCACTACTTGCTGAGTAATTAAAACACTAAATCATGATACAGTAACTGTTGGTCACATATGTATTCATTATAAATTGTGTCAGTTAACGATAAACCTTTAAACTGGACTCTTCCCATCTCTAAGTTTCAGGCTCAGATGGCAAAACCTGCACACATTCGAGGGTTGCAGGTCTGCAGACTTTCTATTGGTCACATTTAATACGGAGAAATATACAATAAACCAAAGACATTGCTTAACTGAACAAACTTTATTGCAGACATTTTCCTCAAATAAAATGGAGCATACATAAAATAAACTACAATGTATTTACATTGGGGATTATGTGTGCATGTTGCGTTTTAAGTTTCCTTGTCACCCACCCATCTCTGCTTTGTCAGTCTTGATAGGCCCAGTGTATGCACTTCTGGGTGAGGCTGTCTTGCAGTGGAGTGCATTGCAGATCTGAAAAGGACGCAGAAAGTGGCAGTAAGTATACAGCTCAACATGTTTGTGTGCACATCGGTTGGTGGGATTGAGCATATAAGCATGTAATACGATTCTGAATTACCTGTATCCAGTTGGGAATCCTCAAAAGTTTCTCCCTTCAAGGCCAGTGAAGTAAGAATTGGTGCAGCCGGTAAATTAAATACCACAGCTGAGGACTGCTGTGACTACAGCTGAACTACTGGGGGTGGCAGATCTAAAAGAGGCATACTTTTCTTAACTGACAATAATCATACAAGTAAACAGAGTGAATGAGTATAAGGCCTAGATTCAATCAGATCAAGCGTTAACTGACACCAACATTGCTTATGTTTTATCGGTGTCGGATGTTGGATCTATCAAATCGGCAAGCAGCGGCTCTTGATCATTGTCACGAATCTACACCGTAAACGAAAGTGTAGGTTATATATAAATATGACGCTCAAATAAAAAATTAAACTAAATGAGGATTTATATCAGCCTAATCGAGGTGTAGATTACATCTCAAATTCCACTGTTCTAACTTGTAAACAGGGCTGCATGAGATTTCTGTTCATGCGACTCCCTGACGCCAACGGCAATGTGCGTTTTAGGTATAACGCCAGGAGCCGCTTGTTAATTTGACAGCTTTAATACAGTTCCACCTCAGACACAACCAAAACAACCGCTATGCGGATGTGATTGAATAGAGCCCCAATTGAGGGAGAGTATGCATGTGATAATTACCTGCATCACCCGTCATTGCCGGTGAAGCAGGTGTAGACGTGTCAAAATATAGCTAGCGAGCATGATTGCATGTAAAACAACTTTACAGATGATTAAAGTTGGAAAGAAAAGTTGACTCACCGGTCTGCTGCTCTTGGGATTTAGATAAACATCCGCATAGGTCGGCTGGACAAAACAACGAGTCAAAATTCACCCAAGGCTGAAAACGGCTTTAGAACGTTGGCTAAAGCTAAAACTAGCACGAGCCCATATCAAACGAATGGAATCGAGCGTTCGCAGAGCCCGTTTTGACTGGAGTGAAGCTTAGATTCCCATTTAGCCTAAATGGCACCAAAAAAGTATCCATTTTTATTTTAACACTACAATCTGTTCTTAGGACGAAACTGAAAAATAACTCGTGTATAAAGGAAACATCTGCACCCCAGTGGAACCAATTGTGCTTGTCTGCATAGCGAGGAAGTAGGGGAAAAAATGACAACTGACTATTTCTGGTCTAGCGTTTGACGAGATACAATACCCAGCCTTACATAATTAGAAAGATAATGATTAATATGGTGTCCGAAAAGACAAAAAAACGCACACATCGCGAGATATGGCAAAGACAGCCATACCTATATTTCCCTATAGTAAACAATGGGACGACCTCAAGAGTAACATGAGTAATTCGTTGTTTACATTTTAACTTAACGTGAGAAGGTCTCAATTGCCAACTATAGCGAAACTACCATTGTTCCATTTGTTGTACTTTCTTGCTGGAGACACTGATAGCTAGCGCTGCTAACTAGCTAATGCTAACGGCGCTAGCTGAACTCCTGTTAGGCTGGACACATTACACGAACGTTCGGAAGGCGAGTTGGTACCACAGTGCTCAGTAGAACTAATAGGAGCTGGCAGGGTGATAAAATGCCCTAAATTAAGGCCTGCTTTTTCGTGATTACTTTAACTACGACAGGCAGCTGGGAAATATGAAACTTGGCTCCACCGCGGATGCAATGAAACACGTTTTATTAGAAAAAAAAACATTTAAAATGCAATGTGTCCAGCCTAACATAGGAGTTTAGCTAGCGCCATTAGCTAGTTAGCAGCGCTAGCATGTTAGCTATCAAAGTGTCTATCCAGCAAGAATGTCGAGGTCAAAAACGAAATCAAATAAATGTTACATACACATGTTTAGCGGGTGTAGCGAAATAGTTGTGTTTATACCGCCAACAGTGCTATGTTAAGCCATGCTGATTAATTTACTTTAAGGCCAATCATAATGAATAGGCTGAACGTACATTTGTGACTCACTAGCCAACTTCAGCTTGCTAACTCAGTGACCGGTGCTGGGCGAGGAAACACACACCTTTCGGTTTACAGTGTTCCATGGGGAAATCCGACTAGCCACAAAATTAACCAGTTTCCAGAATTATTACAGCCGGGTTGGTTTAGAAACCCCATTGACAATGCATGGTAAATTGTTGAGGTCAGTTTAGCCAAATAATCACGGCTGCCGGGGATGGCGGCCAAATCAATGGTTGGTTATAAAAGTATTCCAGTATCGAGATCCATGATTCCCCTTCAAGTGAAAATCAATCAATTCGAACTCATGCAATCAGTCAGTCAAAAGGAAATATTTTAAGTAGGTACTCTATCAATTGATCCCTCTTTTATTTCACTAGGCAAGTCAGTTAATACAAATTCTTATTTATAATGAAGGCCTAGGAACTGTGGGTTAACTGCCTTGTTCAGGGACAGAAAGACAGAATGTTACCTCGTCAGACCCGATCTCGCAACCTTTACGTTCTTAACCACTAGTCTACCTGCCGTTTCTCAGGCAAACTACTTCAACATCTATTAGGAATAAAACACGCAAACATTTTATATGACTATTGTTTAATTCTGGAAACTTCCACAAGAACAAATAATATCTTAAAACCATAGAACGAGAGACCAGAACAGCAACATCCTCTGGCATTGTCAAATGTATAAACGTCAACAATTCATACCTTTCCTGCAGTTAAGTACAATAAGAGTGACACCTTTACAGTCACTATTTATTCGTCATTACTTCTAAGATATATTCTCTTTGTATCAGAAAACATTCTGATATGTTCGTATTCCTTTTCACACTAACTATGTTACGACAGTGGAATTTGAAAAGGTATACCATTTGAGACAACATCCATGTTAATCGTACTCTGCTCATTCATGACAAACCACAATTAAGTTTAAAAAGTTCCGAACATTTTATTAGCGTCATGTCACTTTAATATGTTCATACTAAAATCAACAATTCTTTACCATAATGTAGTCTTTTCAATACACAAGTATCAATAAGCATGATTAAAAGATCACAATGGCTTTATGTCTGTATTCAAGAATGTCCCATATCCTATTATATTAAAATATTTCATATATAGCGTTTGTATTTAAACAGAGGTTTAATAATAAAAATGTCCCATCGAAGGCAATTAGAGGATTTAATCAGATCTGGATTCTCATATTTAACAAAGCAACGTCTTCAGAGGTGTCGCATGTCCATGACAAGTGAGAGAGAAGATAGACAGGAAATAAAGGTTGAGAGAAGGACAGACCAGACCCAAGAGATGACAGCATTGCATTGTTTCATCAACATTCAAAAGGCAGCAAATTATAACAAGGTTAGTTCGCCTTCAAACGTCTACATTTCTGCCTTTGCATTAATCCTAGATTTGTTCGACACAAGAACCAAAATAAAGTACACATCTGTCCTTCACAACTAAAATCAGTAGATCATTATTATTGTAGCTGAGATATTATTCTTACGCTCAATCAAGGTGACATCCAATAATAAGTCCTTAAGGGCAGGCGATACTCCAACATTGCCTTTAGCATGATACTTCTATTATTTTATTAGCAAATACAACTATGCTTTTGATCAAAAGACTTGACATCCATAGCCAGAACTGTATATGAAAAGATCTAAGAAAACCTTGTTCTTCGAGAATAAACACTGATGTCCTCAATCATTGACGTACATACCGTATCATGAGTTCCCTGGTTTCGACAAGTTGTCCCAGCTTGAAAATAGTCAAACCAGCAGCGAAATCAGACCTCGCTTAGTCACCTCTGTCCTTGTTCTGTTTACCACACAAAGTTTGATTCGTTTGAAAGTCTGCAGCTGGGGGAAATCTTCAGGAAAGGCAATGATACACACAAAAATGGTGAGCCACAACCGAAGATCCTGTGAGAGGCAGCAAGCAGTCCCTGACAGTTTCCCACAATGATGTTCCCAGAACTGACTCAATATGCTGGGTTTACTTGGAGACTTGCTGTTGGATGTGGAGTAAAAACTCATAGTAAGACAAGGCAGACTCTGTCCGGTCCTCTATCATGTTCTGCAAGAAGCTGGCTTTCAGTGGACTCTCATCCCTGAACGGGAACAGAAAAGGAAGATTGGATCCGCAACAATAACACACCGTCTCTTGCAGAATTGACCTGAGCCGGTTGACAGCGCAAAACTCCGTAGGCTGTCAACCATGTCAATAAGTTCAACCAGATCTAAATACTACGCATTCTATTTTGACCTTTGTTTACCCAAGGAAATCAGACATTGTATGCAACCAAATTTCACCCTTATTCCCCATAGTGTGCACTACTTTTGACTAGAGCTCAACAGCCCTGGTCAAAAGTAGTGAACTCTAAGTGGAATAGGGTGCAATTTGGAATGCAGCCATGGCCTCTGAACTCTGGTGTGGCTTTACTAGACCAGAGCACTGGTACTGTTCCTAATGCCTACCTGATGACATGCAGGATGGGGAAGAAGGGCCTCTGTTCCCTCAGCCAGCCAACGAACGCTCTGGTTCTCTGGGACTCTGCAGTGTCCAACTCTGGGAGCATGTTCTGGGAGATTCAACACCATTATAATGAAATATCTTTATGGCACCCCTTTCAGGAAATCTGTTGTGCCGTTTTAAATGAGATGCACTACTAATATATATATGATACTACCACATGTAAATACACAGAGGTCCTGGTGAGCGATACAGAACCTTTAATATATGCCATTTAGCGGACGCTTTTATCCAAAGCGACTTACAGTCATGTGTGGATACATTCTACGTATGGGTGGTCCCGGGAATCGAACCCACTACCCTGGCGTTACAAGCGCCATGCTCTACCAACTGAGCTACAGAACCTTGACAGGAGCAGAGCTGGGCTAAGAGAGTGAAAAATGGGAGCAGGTGTTTGGGTTCCTTACCATGTTCAGGGGCACAGCAGCGTAGTTTGGGAGCCCCAGGACTTGCGTGAGGAAGTTGGGGTTGCAGTTTCTTCCAATCCAGAGATAGATCACCTGTTAGGACAAAGGAGAAGTCAGTCAAGATTGTGTTTATTTTATCCATCGGTCCGTTTCTCCAGAAAAATCCACTGTAGATATGGTTGCATGTCTATTTTAGGTTGTTCAAATGACATTCCTAAAAAATAAAAATGTAAATGAGGGCAAGCTAAAGCATGATGGTGTGATGCAGACTGGATTATTCATATGTCAATGTTTGAATTGCACCTGTCCATAACAAATAAATGCATCATGGTCATACTAACCGAGCCAGCGTCCATGAGGAAGGCCCCATCTCTGCTCAGCTTCTCCACAGACAACTGCTGGACTCTGGGCTGGGGGATGGTGCGCTCACTGACGTTCAGGGCTCCCTGTGGTGGGAGAAGAAGAGGGGAGAAGCTAATAAAATAAAAGTTTAAAGGGGAAACGTACAATATATCCACATGTCAGATGGAAGCAGAACCATGGATAGACAAACAAATGTGGACACCCCTTCAAATAGTGGAGTCGGCTGTATAAAAATCCAGCACACAGCCAGACAATCTCCATAGACTAACATTGGCAGTAGAATGACCTTAATGAAGAGGTCAGTGACTTAACGTGGCACCATCATAGGATGCCACCCTTCCAACAAGTCAGTTCGTCAAATTTATGCCTTGCTAAAGCTGCCCCGGTCAACTAGGTGCTGTTATTGTGAATTGGAAACGTCTAAGAGCAACAAGAGGCTCAGCCGCGAAGCGTGACACAGAACCCAAACCAGCTGCGCGTGAGCCTTCGTGCATACATTTACATTACATTGAAGTCATTTAGCAGACGCTCTTTGTTTCTAGTCATCTCTCCTCCTTCCAGGCTTTTTCATCGTTTAACTTATATGGTGATCGCATCTAAACTTTCATTGTATTACCACAACTACAGGCAAAACAGTTTGTCTTTCAGTCACCCACGTGGGTATAACCAATGAGATGGCAAGTGGGTACCTGCTTCTATAAACCAATGAGATGGGAGAGGCAGGACTTTCAGCGCGATCTGCATCAGATATAGGAATGAGTTCAATTTTAGCCCTTGGTGTCGCAGACGCTTGTTGGTGGGCGCTAGCAGTGTCGGTGCAATAATTGAATAACATGGCTTTCTTAATGTAATTTGCGACGCTCACGCATGCGACGTGTCCGGTCTGGTCAGCATTTAAGGCCACAAGCTCACAGAACGGGATCGCAGAGTACTGAAGCTTGTAAAACCTGTCCTTGGTTGCAACACTCACTACGAGTTCCAAACTGCCTCTGGAAGCAACATCAGCACATTAACTGCTTGTCAGGAGCTTCATGAAATGGGTTTCCATGGCAGAGCAGCTGCATACAAACCTAATATGACTATGCACAATGCCAAGTGCCGGCTGGAGTGGTGTAAATCTCACCGCCATTGGATTCTGGAGCGGAGTTCCCTGGAGTGACAAATCACGCTTCACTGTCTGGCAGTCCAACGGACTAATCTGGGTTTGACGGATGCCAGAGGAACGCTACCTGCCCCAATGCAGTGCCAACTGTCAAGTTTGGTGGAGGAGGAATAACGGTCTAGAGCTGTTTCATGGTTCAGGCTGTTTAGTTTAATGGATAGGAAATATTAACCCTGCTGTAGCATACAATGACATTGTAGATGAATATGTGCTTCCAACTTTGTGACAACAGTTTGGGGAAGGCCCTTTCCTGTTTCAGCATGACAATGCCCCCATGCACAAAGTGAGGTTCATATACAAATTGTTTGTCGAGATCGATGTGGAAGAACTTCACTGGCCTGCACAGGGCCCTGACCTCAGAATGGAAGCAAGCACCTGCAGCAATGTCCCAACATCTGTTATAGGGGGGGGGGGGGGGAACAACTCCCTATTAATGCCAATGATTTTGGAATGAGATGCTCAACGAGCACGTGTCCACATACTTTTGGCCATGTAGTGTATGCATTATATAATTTAAGACATGCTCAAAATATAACATTGTATAAACTATAGAAAATATAGCTTCTCATTATTGGCATTATCTATCTGAGTGAAAATCTGGGTTTCCCCTAGCCCTGACCTCGTCAGTCAGATCGTCCACACGGTACAGCGCTGGGTGGATCATCAGCATGACGTAGGCCAGGGGCTGGTACTTCAGCTGACACATGGCAAACACACGGTCGTCCAGCCTGGTGCTTGTACCCGTTCGGAAGGCTTTCTGTGGATCAGACAACAAAAACGACATATGAGCAAAGCATGAAGGAGAAACAAATCGCAGTAGCTGGGTCTTACATTATCAGTTGATATGACTAGATTTCTTATGGTGTCTTGAAGCTGGTTTATGTTCCATAGCCTGTTTGGTGAGAGGTAGGTTCCGTCCCAAATGGCATCATATCCTCTTAAAAGGTGCACTGCTTTTTGGGGGCATTTCACCTCCTTTTTCAATCGTCTCATCGCTGCAACTCGTCAAAGGCGAAGGTAGCATCATGAGTCCTCCAAAACATAACCCACCCAACCGCGTTCCTTAACACCCGCCAGCTTATCCCGGAAGCCAGCTGCACTGTGTCGGAGGAAACACTGTTCAACTGGCGACCGGGGTCAGCACGCAGGCACCCGGCCCGCCACAATGAGTCGCTAGAGCCAAGTAAAGATCCACCGGCCAAACCCGGACAACACTGGGCCAACTCTGCACCGTCCTATGACCGTCCTACCGACTCAGGCCGGTTGAGGCACAGCCTGGGAAATGAACCCGGGTCTGGAGTAAAGGCTGCAGCACTACATGCAATGCAGTGCCTTAGACCACTGCGCCACTCGGGAGGCCAATGGTGCACTGCTTTTGACTAGTGCCCATGGGAACAGGGTACCATTTGAGACGAAGCTGTAGACTGCCAGGGGACTAGCCAGGGAGGGAGTGGGTGGATAGCATACCTGTTTGAGCAGGGCGAGGATGTAGAGGGGGAACAGTCTGAGACAGGCGGGGGCCAGGAGACCAGGCTGCTGGATGGTGAGTACAGAGGTGCGGAAGGACGTCAGAGAGTCGATGGATGCGTTGGTCATCGCGTCCCTGGCGTCACTCAAACTGGCCGTCACAGAGCGATCCACAGCTGGAGAGCGAGAGGACACACATCAGGAAAAAAGAACCAAATTCAAACCTCAGCTACGTTTTTGTCTCAGGGATTGTGATTCACAAGTTACATGAAAGTACAGTACATGTTTGTAGTCATGGCCTTCATTTACAAAAGAGAAACCGTTGGGTTAAATAATTTGTTACTTTATATTAGGGTAAACAATCAATAATAATGGTATAATATTATTACAGTAGGTTCTCTTTAGAAGACTAACATTTCATCAGTGAAGGAATAGACCTGGGTAAAACCGCCATCAACACACTATATGAAGATTAGTCCAGTCAGTTTCATGTAGCCACTTGGATCCCACAAAGGTCACGGTAACCAGGCAACTATCTGATATCACTTACAACCATCTGTCCATGCAAATTAGGCAGCTATGGTAGGGTGAGGATGACAATCCTGCTCTCACTATGAGACATTAACGATCACAGGATGATGGAACACACTAAGGACATCACCGTGATGGTAATAAACATGCTTTAATAACCACACAAATACCAACAAACTACCTACCCATGCTAGCCAGCAAGCAAGTGATGGCCTGGACATCAGCCCCAGCAAAGATGTCGGATAGGGAGTTTACAACAGGCAAACACATGGTGTGGACTCGGATTCGTCGCTCTCCTGTAGAAATACAACACCAAGCAACAAGTTACTGTTTCAGCATTACAATGGAAACAAAAAGTATTAACTCAATTGCACTTCAGAAAGAGCATGTTTACAATTTGGTATTCAGTTTAAAAAGTGTTCCATCTCACCCTTTCATGGCTCACGTTTACAAACATGGAATCCGAGTCCCAAATGGAACTTCTCTATATAGTGCACTTATTTTTATTTTATAGCCAGAGCCTTTTAAGTCCTGGTAAAAAGTAGGGAACTATGCATGGAATAGTGTGATATTTGGGACATATACAATGAGTCTCAACCAAGTAAATCCCACAGAAAAATGAAACTTTTTGGTAAACCCCAGCAGCTCCAGACAGTATACCTTTGCTGGACGTGTAGAGCAAAGCAGCCTGGAAGGAGACAGACTGCATGTCCACCAGGTTCTCTTCAATGGACATCTGCACAGCGAAGCCTGCATCCGGGTTCACGTTGGGCAGAGACAGCAGGTCCGTGGAGCGCACAAAGAAGTTCCCATGGAACGTGTGGATGGACAAGCCTACATGGAGGTTAAGGGCTTTGAGTTGAATTCATTCCAAGTTCATCCTCCCAGATAAAGTAATCTACTGGAGCAGGGACAGACTCAAGTTCACAGGGTTAATATTATCCTCCATCAATGAGCATTGAGATGATCAGCAAATAATTTACACAGATTTCAGATGAAATAAGATGCATTTTCCCCGAAGAGAAATTTGTTTCAGACAATTAAAGCTTTCACATAATACAATAAAACCACAACAGTGAAAAAAAAAGTCACCTTTAGAGCAGCGTATCCTCATGACAGCCTCGAAGCCGATCTTGCGGGTGAGGTACCTCTTGAGATCCTTCTGGAAGCACTCTACTCCGGCTGGATTGTGCTGCTGGTGGTAGGAGGGGTAGTAGTACACACTTCCCGCTGAGTACCTGGATATGCAACCTGACGGGAGGAGAGGGAAGATTGAGAGATTACACATGAATCCAGCCAAGGTATGATGTTCTATACACAAGGGGAAATTTGATTTGCCACCAACAAGACACATACAGTAACATACGCATACTGTAACATACAGAGACCTGCACAGGGCACTGCTTGCTTGTGGAATAAGGTGACTTCGTAAACAATCACACATTGTAGTGCAGGTGTATGCGGCTGAAGGCGCCACTCACCTAAAGAGGCCAGGTCACAGTACTGGGAGCTCAGTAGGAACAGATCCACAGCCACCTGCTGTCCTGAACAGTCCAGGGCCAGCTTCTTATAGAAGTCTGTGGCAGGAGAAAGGTGCTGGATATCCTGGGGAATCACCACACAACGAGCATCACAGACAGTAGTTTAAAAAAAATAAAAAAATAAGTGGGTATAGTATGCAGAACACGTTCCTTAAAACCTATCATGTTTCAACCATCACTGGACAACAGGCATACAACATGTTATACAACTAGAAATGTGTGTGCATCCCAAATGGCACAGTATTCCCTACATATGGGACATTTTAGGGTGCCATTTCAGATACAGAATGAATAAACCAGTGTGAACCGGTCTCTCTAGTCTCTACCTTGGCAGAAGCCCTCTGGTTGGGGTCCTCTCTGGACTTGAGGGCCCCCACACCCAGACTGGGCAGCTGTGTCTGGAAGACGGACACACGCCCTCCGGTGGCCGATAGCAGCTTGAACGCTGCCTGCAGGGCCGGGCCCAGAGCACACTGGGTCTCCATGGTCTTGCCAAACATCTGGGGCAAGCTCCTCAACAAATCCTGCACCAGCTGCAAAAATAAATAACACATTTACATAAAGTTTTGAAATGCAAAACAGAGCTAAAGAGAGGCTTAGGCAAAACTAAGTTACCCAATGCGAGTGTGTCTTGATTAATTCAGGCAATGTGGTGAGTTGTTAGACAGATTTGAGTCACAACCTTTTCGTTTTACATTAGCCAGTCTCTGGGGAATATTAGCTCCTTACCTCCTTGCATTCATTGAGGTTCACTAAAAGGCTGTCTGGTGTCGGTAAAAATATATCTGGAGGAAAGACAGCACAGAAGTCCATTAGACTATTTTTTCAGTATTTGATCACTTCTAGACGGTGAATTATTCTACAGATGAAGCTTGTAAACGCTTGCGCCTCAGTTTTTTTCTTACAAGACTGAGCAAAAATTGAACAGACCCCACACAACGCAATTTAAAGAGCTCCGGCCCATGTTCACAAACTTCTCTATTTTTCTCTCTCACCTTCGATGTCAGAGACTATGAGCATCTGTGGTTGGGACAGGCCCTCCTGGAGGTTGTAGAAGTGGATGGTGCTGTCAAATGTGATGAAGCCAATCTTTGTCCTCGAGTCCCCAGGGAGCCTGGAACACACAGGCATTCAGAAGGACATGTTCAGCAGACAGTCACAGGACACAATTTTTTTTGTTAAAGCTACATTGTTTTGGGGTTATTGGAGACGAAACACTAAAGCTAGCAAGTTGACTAAAACTTCCGGACAATGTTAGTTTATGAAGCCCAGAACATAAGAAAATGGACCATGCTGCAAAGGCCTCATCAGCTTTTTTGTTAGTGTCTCAGTGGTGACGTTGATCATACATACGCATTGATGTTCTCTAGCAGTGACTGACAGACGACATCTAGGTATCCTGTTTCCACGGCATTGTGGGATACATCCAGCACGATGAGGTAAACAGCAGGCTGGGGGGGTCTCAGCTGAGTATGACAGGTTTCACCACGTCAATACATAGACAAACACGCAGACAAAAACACGTAAACGTTTCCTAGAAAAACTGCAGCAAATGATTTAAAACTTAAGAGCATCATAAAGTCTGATGGAATCACTTCACGAACACAGCAGCACCTAGCTCACATCTGCATTTTATTAGCAGATTAAAGGGGGCAACATTCCACATAGATAAGAAATATTTTCAGGCAGAATATAGACAATCTTGAAAGACTACACATGTGAATTTACCATGTATTCTGATGGTGCAATGAACTCGAGGGTAGCATTCTGGACCTCAGGTCTTTTGTGTGGCTCGCCATACGATCTGCTGACTGGGTTGTACATGAACTCCTCTGGAACTAAACCAAACAAAGACAAAGGTTATCTTCAGTCAGAAAAGAGCAGCACCAGGCTTGTCCATCAGCACTAATATCGGCAGGTTAACGATATCCTGGACATTTAGGTCAAAGCGGTGTGCTTGAAAACCTTGATAGAGCATGGGTGAAGTTAGTCCTTGTGGTGCTCGTGTGAATTTCCCTTCCTTTTTTCAGCTTCAGACCAACCCAACTTCACTTGGAACCTAATTTTAGTTTTTAAATAATGAACATTGGATCTGGTCAAAGGAAGTGCCATATATGGGGTATAGGGTGTCATTTGAGAGGAGCTTGGTGGCTGTGGTCCTCACCGTCGTTGACCCGGTAACACAGGTTACACTTCCATCTCCTCTGGTCCAGGAAGGTCACAAAGGGGTTGATGTACGTCCTGCAGGAGCGACACCTCACTATAGTGCTGGAGGTGACCACAGGCAGTTGCTGCAGTGCACAGACAAAACAAAACAATTAAGGGGCAATCTGGGATTAGTACATACATTTAAATGAAATACTGTATATGCACCCATCGGCTCTTGAATAATTTAACTTATAATACAACTAGTTGCTGCAGTGCACAGAGAAACAACAAGATTGTCATAGACTTATCATCAATGCCAAGTTCCACACTAATCTAAAAAAAAAAAAAAAAATCTAATTACAATTCAGACATGATCACAGATGTGTAGATTGAAGACAATTATTCTAGGCTATATGTATCCTTTGATCTTTCACCAGAAGTAGGATTGATTATACTGAAGGTTGGGCATGTTTTGCATGGAGTGATTGGGCAACGTCTTACCGAGAGATCTTTGAAGGGGTGGAGGAGCAAGCCGAGTGGGAGCTTGGCTTTGTTTAACAGCGACTGGGTCTGGGGGATGCTGGTCAGGGTACTGCGGAAGACCCTGTAGTGAGAGGGAGATGCACAACCAGTACATATTATTTACATATAGGGCCAAGTTCAAGCACATTAACACAAAATATTCAACATTGTGGTGGGAGGGTTGATGTTGAGAAACAAAGCCAGACAAACTACTACGCACTCTGGGTGGCAGTTGATTTTCTGCAGGTCCTGGGGCAGGCAGGGCGTAGGAGGGGTGACTGGGCCCAGAGGGAGCAGGTTCCTCTCCTGCAGCAGGTTGACAACCCTCAGGGACTCTGGGGTCTGAGACTGCAGACTCAAACAAGACAAGGAGGGGCTCAGTTGGGCTGGACCTGCAGAGTGCTGGGGAGGGAAATTAGGACAGTTAACCGGTGAATACAATGAACGAGGGCAGCACTTAACTTGGGTGCACGCTTGAAGGTCTGATCAAAAATTAGTGCACTTGTGGTGCATCCCTGGTCAGTTTCAATATTTAAATCTATGCATGTCTTTTTTCAACAGAGTTAATTTTAAAAATGTGTTCAATAGTCAGACATACGCTAAGCTCTGACTGAATATCATACAGAAGGCTCAGCTATGAACTGTGGAACTGACAGCATTTTAGCATCATGAAATACGCGCTCTCACCACTGGTGTCCCCCAGGGCTCTGTTCTAGGCCCTCTCCTATTCTCGCTATACACCAAGTTACTTGGCTCTGTCATAACCTCACATGGTCTCTCCTATCATTGCTATGCAGACGACACACAATTAATCTTCTCCTTTCCCCCTTCTGATGACCAGGTGGCGAATCGCATCTCTGGCAGACATATCAGTGTGGATGACGGATCACCACCTCAAGCTGAACTTCGGCAAGACGGAGCTGCTCTTCCTCCCGGGGAAGGACTGCCCGTTCCATGATCTCGCCATCACGGTTGACAACTCCATTGTGTCCTCCTCCCAGAGCGCCAAGAACCTTGGCGTGATCCTGGACAACACCCTGTCGTTCTCAACTAACATCAAGGCGGTGGCCCGTTCCTGTAGGTTCATGCTTTACAACATCCGCAGAGTACGACCCTGCCTCACACAGGAAGCGGCGCAGGTCCTAATCCAGGCACTTGTCATCTCCCGTCTGGATTACTGCAACTCGCTGTTGGCTGGGCTCCCTGCCTGTGCCATTAAACCCCTACAACTCATCCAGAACGCCGCAGCCCGTCTAGTGTTCAACCTTCCCAAGTTCTCTCACGTCACCCCGCTCCTCCGCTCTCTCCACTGGCTTCCAGTTGAAGCTCGCATCCGCTACAAGACCATGGTGCTTGCCTACGGAGCTGTGAGGGGAACGGCACCTCAGTACCTCCAGGCTCTGATCAGGCCCTACACCCAAATAAGGGCACTGCGTTCATCCACCTCTGGCCTGCTCGCCTCCCTACCACTGAGGAAGTACAGTTCCCGCTCAGCCCAGTCAAAACTGTTCGCTGCCCTGGCTCCCCAATGGTGGAACAAACTCCCTCACGACGCCAGGACAGCGGAGTCAATCACCACCTTCCGGAGACACCTGAAACCCCACCTCTTTAAGGAATACCTAGGATAGGATAAAGTAATCCTTCTCACCCCCCCCCCTTAAAAGATTTAGATGCACTATTGTAAAGTGGCTGTTCCACTGGATGTCATAAGGTGAATGCACCAATTTGTAAGTCGCTCTGGATAAGAGCGTCTGCTAAATGACTTAAATGTAAATGTAATGTAAATGAAATATTAAAATAAATTCATATACCCCAAGGATAATTTTTTACATTTTTTATTTATTTAAATCTTAGCACTTCGATATGGTCATTTTCACAAATGTATAGAATGTTTGGGAATGACATATAGTAAGTAAGGCATTTGTGAAAATAGCAATAGAGTGGGAAAGCAGCTGTGCATTTGGACAATTAATAGACACTGCAGTAAATAAACCTAATGAAACCATCCGTCTTGATCAGAACTGGAGTCGACGCGGACCGGTGCGCCATAGCCAATCAGAGATTCAATAGGCATATATGCAAATAAGCCATTTGCAACCCGTGCCTTCCATCAATCATTTTGAACTGGACTGTGATTACAGGCAGTAGCAACAACGCAATTTTAGATCAGAACGCATTTGTCAAAAGCCACAAAATACACCAGAATGGATTTCTGCACATATGTAAATACCACAGGAGTCCTCACAGTCCTATTGATCAAACCACCATGAAAAGTTAAGCTCTCCTCCCCTCAGTTGCCTATGCACATCAACAAGATCAACAACTAATGCTAGCCAGAGCGAGATAAGGAACATAAGATAAACCCTCTCAAACTTAAAAAAAAAAAATCCTAAATAAAATAGTTGGCTGTTCAAATTGCACTTAAACATTGTGGAATAAAATCATGCTCGTCCTTCTGCAGCTTGCCTGCCAATGCATGCTTGTACCAACCCACCTTTTGACAACTGAATGGGAAACTTGCTTGCCCTCTCATTTAATTGATGTCGAATACATTTGATTGACAACTAAGAGATCTGTTATCCACAGTTCACATTCATTCAAGCTCAGCATAGCTACCTGGTAAAGCCATGTACATTTCTTTCTAGCTAACCAAATGACACCTGCCTCTAGCTGTAGCCACTGAAAAAAGGTGAGGGGAAAAGGTCAGTCACACCTCCAATGACATGACATCCTCCCAGCAGCTAGTGTTAGGCGCAGGGTTTTCAGCTTACTAAAAAGATACACTAGCTCAGGTGAGTCAAACTCAATCAGGGCAGACATAAAAATAAAAATAAAGTGAATTTGCAGGTTAGACATAGCCTATTTGTTAAAAGAAAGAGCAACTGTCCCAAACTGCCCATTGTTTTATTGGAAATACAGCCCTTTGTAATGTCCACTTATTGGATACTGTATACAGCACTTTAATATATTGAAACTAAAGAGATATGTCCAGCCGTTGCTGCTATGCTTGCAGATGTACATAATACTCTGCGGCCCTAATCAAAAAGGTATTTAGTAACTCCAAACAATCAAATCGTCACTATAGGTTTAATGCAACATTTAAACAAGTTTCAGTTTTTGCATTGCATGGATCACCAGTGGGGTTGAATGCCAGGCCAGCTATAATTTACAACAATAGATGGATAGTAGTACACAAATTATTGCTATAACTGCATCCACCTATTCTCCCAACAATGCCTTACAGTACGTACATCATGAAATAGATAAGTTCTATTTTTAACATCACTTAAAGTTGGTTGAGGCATAAACTGGGATTTTGGTATTTTTTTATTACTGATATTGTGATTGTCTGTTTCATATCTGCAAAGTAGTTCAAACACTGTCAAACAAAATCCAAGACTTGGCAAAGCATAGAGATGGGAGTCTGGTCACTTACCTGCTGGTATGGCTGAGGATGGCTGTAAGGCTGTGTTGAGGGCTGCACAGGATGTTGCATGGTGGCGGCAGTAGGGAGTGCCGAGGTGTTCTGGTACCCCGGGGGTAGAGAGGGGTAGGATAGACCCATGTGTCGAGTAGGGGGGCCTGGCTGCTGGGGTGGGAGTGGGCCAGCTATAGGGACAA
This sequence comes from Oncorhynchus gorbuscha, assembly GCF_021184085.1. NCBI lineage: Eukaryota > Metazoa > Chordata > Actinopteri > Salmoniformes > Salmonidae > Oncorhynchus > Oncorhynchus gorbuscha. The sequence continues at coordinate 43,790,831 of NC_060188.1, read as the reverse complement.
GCACCAAAACAGTACTCTTGTCAGTTCTTAGTGTTGCTAGCAGTAAATCTAGGGGACTATAAAGTTACATTAGTTATTCATTTCTGATTTTCTATAATGTAGTGGAGGACTGACCCATTTTAGGGCCCATCTCCAAGTGATCAAAGCTGTTGGGGACTTGAGCACCATTACCAGGTGTGGGCATGTGTCCTGTTACAATGCAAACATAACATTTAGGGGTCAGAATAAAGATGCATTAAAACAAACAAAACACTAATACTTGTGTAAGCACTTAAAAGCCACAATCTGTACATTTGCAAAAACTTAGTAATTTAGCATACATGTTTGTGTTATGTTTCAGGTCAGTTGTACTTTGTTTCATTGCCAAAGGGTTGAGAACATATGAATTATGCATTCAAGGTACCCGATTCACAGTCAAAATAACAGACAGTAAGACAACGTGATAAATTGGACACATGGGAGGGGGGGGGGGCGGACGGACAGACAGACAGACAAACTTGGAAATAGTGTCAGATGTAAACAGGTGATATCTGAAATAACCATGGAAGTTCGAGGCCTTCTGTTCCTTACGAAACCATGTTAACAAATCTGATAGAAGACAATGGATCAAATGTGATAGTCATCAAAACTGCACAGGGTACACAACACACGGACAGCGACGGAACCACACCTGGACACTCAAAGTCATTCTCCTGGTTCTCGTACTCAGTGTGGGAAGCATAACTAGCATCACTCCCACACTGAGCTGGCATGGTGGGAAGACAGAGAAGGCAATGAGACCCAAAGGGGGTGGCTGTTGGGAGCTAGTTCCACTACTGAGAAACCCCACATTAGACCCCACCACCCCAGAGGAAAAAAATAAATATTTATACAATTATTGTACAACTACTGAACAACAAACTACAGTACATATGTGGATAATTCAACAAGTAAGGTAAACAAACTAGGATCAGGTTCCCCTCTTATTCATTAAAAGGCTAAACTGATCACAGATGAGCACTCCTACTCAGACCTTTCATGCAGTATCAAAACTGATATTTCCTTACCATCAGTTTTGGGGCCAAGGGGAGGGGTGGCATTGCCCATGGGGGGTCCAGTAGTGGGTGGGGTGGGTCTCACAGAGGGTGGGGGGCCGCCGTAAGGTGTTCTCATACCTGGCTGGTATGAGTGAGGAGCCGCCATGGGGTTCATCAGAAGAGGGGCAGAGCCTGGACAACAACATTTAGCTACACATATCTCTTACACAGTATCCTATCACAACACCCATCAACTAAAACCTTGTACAATTGTTTGGTTGACATTTTGGGATATTACATCAATGGCACCTACATAGTATTGTGCTGCCAACCCAGACATCAACCTGGCTGTGGCACAATGGCTGTGGTTAAAACCTACACTCGATCCCTCCGATGTCAACAATTACAGACCAGTATCCCTTCTTTCTTTTCTCTCCAAAACTCTTGAACGTGCCGTCCTTGGCCAGCTCTCCCGCTATCTCTCTCTGAATGACCTTCTTGATCCAAATCAGTCAGGTTTCAAGACTAGTCATTCAACTGAGACTGCTCTCCTCTGTATCACGGAGGCGCTCCGCACTGCTAAAGCTAACTCTCTCTCCTCTGCTCTCATCCTTCTAGATCTATCGGCTGCCTTCGATACTGTGAACCATCAGATCCTCCTCTCCACCCTCTCCGAGTTGGGCATCTCCGGCGCGGCCCACGCTTGGATTGCGTCCTACCTGACAGGTCGCTCCTACCAGGTGGCGTGGCGAGAATCTGTCTCCTCACCACGCGCTCTCACCACTGGTGTCCCCAGGGCTCTGTTCTTGGCCCTCTCCTATTCTCGCTATACACCAAGTCACTTGGCTCTGTCATAACCTCACATGGTCTCTCTTATCATTGCTATGCAGACGACACACAATTAATCTTCTCCTTTCCCCCTTCTGATGACCAGGTGGCGAATCGCATCTCTGCATGTCTGGCAGACATATCAGTGTGGATGACGGATCACCACCTCAAGCTGAACCTCGGCAAGACGGAGCTGCTCTTCCTCCCGGGGAAGGACTGCCCGTTCCATGATCTCGCCATCACGGTTGACAACTCCATTGTGTCCTCCTCCCAGAGCGCCAAGAACCTTGGCGTGATCCTGGACAACACCCTGTCGTTCTCAACTAACATCAAGGCGGTGGCCCGTTCCTGTAGGTTCATGCTCTACAACATCCGCAGAGTACGACCCTGCCTCACACAGGAAGCGGCGCAGGTCCTAATCCAGGCACTTGTCATCTCCCGTCTGGATTACTGCAACTCGCTGTTGGCTGGGCTCCCTGCCTGTGCCATTAAACCCCTTCAACTCATCCAGAACGCCGCAGCCCGTCTGGTGTTCAACCTTCCCAAGTTCTCTCACGTCACCCCGCTCCTCCGTTCTCTCCACTGGCTTCCAGTTGAAGCTCGCATCCGCTACAAGACCATGGTGCTTGCCTACGGAGCTGTGAGGGGAACGGCACCTCAGTACCTCCAGGCTCTGATCAGGCCCTACACCCAAACAAGGGCACTGCGTTCATCCACCTCTGGCCTGCTCGCCTCCCTACCACTGAGGAAGTACAGCTCCCGCTCAGCCCAGTCAAAACTGTTCGCTGCCCTGGCCCCCCAATGGTGGAACAAACTCCCTCACGACGCCAGGACAGCGGAGTCAATCACCACCTTCCGGAGACACCTGAAACCCCACCTCTTTAAGGAATACCTAGGATAGGTTAAGTAATCCCTCTCACCCCACCCCCCCTAAGTTTTAGATGCACTATTGTTAAGTGACTGTCCCACTGGATGTCATAAGGTGAATGCACCAATTTGTAAGTCACTCTGGATAAGAGCGTCTGCTAAATGACTTAAATGTAATGTAAATGTCAAGGCTAACCTATTACATACCCTTAGACAAAATTGGCAACTATACATCATGACAATGTAACCTATAAGACATGGGGGTATATGAGAACTACCGTGCATAAGAGGGAAAACGTCCCGTGACAAGTAGCATTGTAACTAGAGGTCGACCAATTATGATTTTCAACGCCGGTACCGATTATTGGAGGACCAAAAAAGCCGATACCGATTATTGGGGGACCAAAAAAGCCGATACCGATTAAATCGGACGATTTTTCTTTTACATGCATTTGTGATAATGACAATTACAACAATACTGAATGAACACTTATTTTAACTCAATATAATACATAAATAATCTCAATTTATCATCAAACAATGAAACACATTCAATTTGGTTTAAATAATGCAAAAACAAAGTGTTAGAGAAGAAAGTAAAAGTTAAAAAAAATATATATATATGCCATTTAGCGGACGCTTTTATCCAAAGCGACTTACAGTCATGTGTGCATACATTCTACGTATGGGTGGTCCTGGGAATCGAACCCACTACCCTGGCGTTACAAGCGCCATACTCTACCAACTGAGCTACAGAAGTTCAATATGTGTCATGTAAGAAAGCTAACGTTTAAGTTCCTTGCTCAGAACATGAGAACATATGAAAGCTGGTGGTTCCTTTTAACATGAGTCTTCAATATTCCCACTTAAGAAGTTTTAGGTTGTAGTTATTATAGGACTATTTCGCTCTATACCATTTGTATTTCATATACCTTTGACTATTGGATGTTCTTATAGGCACTTTTGTATTGCCAGTGTAACAGTATAGCTTCCTTCCCTCTCCCCTACCTGGGCTCAAACCAGGAACACATCGACAACAGCCACCATCGAAGCAGCATTACCTATGCAGAGCAAGGGGAACAACCACTCCCAAGTCTCAGAGCGAGTGACATTTGAAACCCTATTAGCACGCACCCTGCTAACTAGCTAGCCATTTCACATCGGTTACACCAGCCTAATCTCGGGAGTTGATAGGCTTGAAGTCATAAACAGCTCAATGCTTGAAGCATTGCGAAGCGCTGCTGGCAAAACGCACGAAAGTGCTGTTTGAATGAATGCTTACGAGCCTGCTGGTGCCTACCATCGCTCAGTCAGACTGCTCTATCAAATCATAGACTTAGTTATAACCTGACACAGAAATACGAGCCTTAGGTCATTAATATGGTCGAATCCGGAAACTATCATCTCGAAAACAAGACGTTTATTATTTTAGTGAAATACGGAACCGTTCCGTATTTTATCTAACGGGTGGCATCCTTAAGTCTAAATATTTCTGTTACATTGCACAACCTTCAATGTTATGACATAATTACGGAAAATTCTGGCAAATTAGGCAGTCCAAACTGTTGCATATACCCTGACTGCGTTCATTGCATGCAAGAGAAGTGATTATTTCACCTGGTTAATATTGCCTGCTAACCTGGATTTATTTTAGCTAAATATGCAGGGTTAAAAATATATAATTCTGTGTATTGATTTTAAGAAAGGCATTGAGGTTTATGGTTGGGTACACACGTTGGAGCAACGACAGTCCTTTTTTGTGAATACGTGCCGCATCGATTATATGCAACGCAGGACACGCTAGATAAACTAGTAATATCATCAACTAGTGATTATGATTGATATATTGAAATCGGCCCTAATTAAAGTGGCCATTCCGATTAATCAGTCAACCTCTAATTATAACCCTTCACTGGAGGTATCAGGTCTGACGACAGCTGATGAGGCTGACCCAGAGCTAGCTAATGTCAATGAACTGGAAGACACCGCTAGGTGACTACAGAGACTACACTGGGGCATTCCAAATAAGAGCAATCTGATGTTGCTTCCAATATCAAAGATCTGTCATTCAGAGATGGCAAGTATGAATAAATACTCAATCAAATCAACTTGAATGAAAACAGTAAACTGGACAGATTAGAGTTATTGTTAAATCAGAAGTCAGGAAGGCTGTTATGTCAGCCAGATAATGTGATATTTCTTAGACCACAATGTTGTATAATGCAATAATGGCTTTGCTCATGAATCACTGATGGCTTCTGACCAAAAATAAGCCACACACCACAAATACCGCTACAGTGGTGGGGGTAAGTGGTGACTAAACTCAGAACTCTGGAAATGATAGATTTCAAATAACTTCACCAGAAGTTACTAAAACTAATTTGGCCTGTGAACAAGTATTTCTGAGTAGAGTGTCTGCCAAGGAGATAGGTGTTGCCAAACTGATCTGTTCGTGTGGGAACGGGAGCAGGAGGGGGCAATGTCCACTTTCAACATCAGTTAGCTCGACCACAGAACAAGGAGCCAGATGTTTCACCGGATGTGCAAATCTGAAGCATCCGGGCAGGCATTTCCACTACCCACAAAATATGGCTGAGGGGAAGCCCAGTGGCCGACAGTGGGAGAAGATGGAGTGAGATTGACTTCAGGCGACATTCTGCTCATCGATAGAACATTTCATCTCAATAGAGCGCTATTCACCAAACTAGAATCTGTTACGAACGGAGTGAACTAAGTTTTGTAGACTTCACCCTTTGCCATTTTTTAAATATTTTTTAAAAATGTGGTTTAGGAGTGCAAGGGTAAATAGTTACTGGACATGCCATGCTAGAAAGTGCCAATAGGATCTTGCTAGCTCGTGCTTGGCTCCGCCCAACTCCTTACTTGTTCTGCCACTATGATTGCGTTTTTTCCCCCACTGGAAACGACATGCCGTGGTCTGTCTTGGGTTAGTTCTAAAAAAATCTTTGGCTGAACCACCACCGGGGAGTGTCATTACACAGACAAAACAACGATAACATTTCATAAGATCATAATGATATCTCATGTTTTCAACAAAGTGTTCTTCATTGTGGAAACAAACAGCTGTGGAATATCTAACACTTAATCATGCAGCCTTTGTAATGCTCCCTCCAGCACTGGTTTACCTTGCTGGGTGTATCCCTGGAGCGAGGTGGGAGGACCCAGGGGTTGCATGGCATTATGGAAGACAGGAGGCGTTGCGCGGTACTCTGCCGAGGAGGCCTGGGGGGTTGCCAGGCTGGTCGAGGAGGTCATGTGATTACCCACAGGACGAAGGGGAGGCATGGCCATAGGAGGCGGTGCCCCCATTGATGGAGGAGCTCCCATCGGTGGAGTCCCCCCATACTGCCAGGCTGGGGTGTGCTGGTAGTTGTTAGCAGACACAGGTGGAGGGGTGGCATGCGCTGGGGGAATCCTGGAGCCTGGGTTAGGGCTGGCAGACTGAGGTGGGGTCATGGAATGTTGAGGTCCCATAGGAGGCCTTTTTAACATGGGTTGACTTGGAAGGGCCTGGTTAGAGCTGACTGGTGGGATGGGCTGGTAGGGACCGGAGTTATAGAGTCCAGGGCCGGGCGGCATAGGGCCCTTGGCTTGCATTGGGTTGTATGGAGTCTGGTGGGCCATGTAACCCGGTCCCGGTGGCTGCAGCGCTACTGGATTCTGAGAGGGACCTGGAAGAGAGGAAAATTATGAGGTTAGATGACTCCAAGCCAGTTTCACTTATAGACAAGCACCATACTCTGACATCCCATGTGAATGTCCCTATAATCTGCATTCAAACCATGGAGGTTAATTTTGCATGGCACAGTGCTTAGGGTGGGCAGAGTCTGCACATTATAGACTATTCCATTGGTCCTTAAGTGAAATCTCCACCCTCAGGACATGCAAAAACAAACTACATCAATAATAGCCCACTGCCCCATTTGCATGCCAGTTAACGCTGATGAAGAAAATCTCACTCTACAACCAATGTTTCATTACTACACTATGAACTGCATGGCACTACTGATTGCCTACAACCGTTTGTTTCTCTGAAGATATAGGCTAGATAACTTTGGGAACAGCAGCATTAGTATTAGGCTAAATTCAGCAAGGGAAACTAGGATTTAAATAGACTCCAGGCCTCCAAAATAAGGAAAACAGTTGTGAACACCCATAAACCCATAATCCCAGCATTTCTAAGCAGCTCTGGGGAAATGGCCAAAATGAAGCTAACGGCAGGCCACAGCTGTCATGTTGAGGGCTTCCTCCAATAACAGTGAACCTGGCATGGGCAGAGTACAACTGCTCAACCAATTAAAGAGTAAGACCAGGCAAATGAGCACAACGGGAAAGAATAGGAGTCACAGGAAGTAGATCCTGTACAGCAACGAAGGTCTATCGTTTTAAAGTGGAAACAGTAAGCAAAGTTAGATGAATTAAGCAGAGATTAAATCCACTTTGGCATGAACTTTAACACTTGAGTGCTAGCTTTTGCTACCAACATAGGACAGGAATTTAGTGAACATGCGGAATGCCTTCTTTTGGTAAGATGGATGTTTGAAGCATCTTGGTTTGATCAGAGTTGAAAGACCAATGTTGGAGTTCAGCCATTTAATTGCCTCGTATGCTGTTAGGAATTTTATTAATAAATGACTAAACAATATCTCCATTTCAAATAGAACTAACTAAGTAAACTTATACTCTTTTATTATATCTGATTAAGAATATAAATTCATTAGTGAGGGATTGTGGAGCATATAACACTGGGGTAATGGCATTAAATCAATATAATTCCAGCCAGGTTGGAGAAGATTGGAAGTGTTTTTTTAAAAGTAAGCATAAAGGGTATTTAACCTATGGTTGAACCGACTCAATTTAGCACTGGAATGTCCAGATGAGGCATTGTGGATTTTCTTAGGTTTTCCAATAGCTGGAACTGTCTGCTGAAGGGTGATGGATGAAAACCTTAAGTTCTCAAATGAACTTTTGAACCGTTGGGAGAAAGAATATTTTATGACCTGTGACGTCATATTTTGTATATAAACTGTTGTTCGTGGTTACATGGCAGCACCCTCCGAGAATAAATACTATTACCTATTTTTGATAAGACTGGTCTCTGTCTTTTATGCAAATAAGAATCTTGCAAACTCTCATAATAGATTAAGTGAATACAATTAATGAAAACATATTGGAATAATGAAATTACACCAACAAAATGCAGAGATAAGGAAAAAACAAAGCCAGATTAGCCTAGGGAGTTTAATCGTAATAGCTCATACACCAGTAGGATTGTCAAACATTCGACAACACTTAGCACCTCTGAACAGCGTCAGAAATCAGAATTGCATGTTCACACAGCAAAGACCTTAAAGTCGTCAGCCACTCAGACTTGTTAAATACTCCAAGCCAGAAGGTGGCAGTAGCATTGTTTGGCAATGCATGCCCATGTGGGTTGCTTAGTCTATGGTCTAGATTCTGATATTCTCTAGCTAGCTGTGCTAATGTTGCCATTTTGCAGAAAGCCCTTGTTGATACTTGCCAGATGGCCACAGCTAGCTGACTACCCAGCAAGATTACTTAATTTAATCCAGTCTCCAGAATGCCAGTGCTAGCTCATAGTCAAATGTTTAGCTAGCACAACAAAGTGCTTTCATTAAGTTCATTAAGTTCACACACTGACTTTTCATTTTGTTGCAGCCTAAATTGAAAATGGATTAAATTGAGATGTGCTGTCACTGGCCTACACATAACACCCAATTCAGTGGAATTGTGTTTAATTTTACAATTTAAAATGTAAATCTAAAATGTCTTAATAAGTGTTCAACCCTTTATGGCAAGCCTAAATAAATTCAGGAGTGAAAATGTGTAACAAGTCACTTAAGTTGCATGGACTCAGTCTATGTGCAACAAGTGTTGAATAACTAACTCATCTCTGTACCCCACATATACATTTATCTGTAAGGTCACTCAGAGCAGTGAATTTCAAACACAGATTCAACCACAAAGACCAGTGAGGTTTGAGCATGGTTAAGTTAATTACACTTTGGATTTTGTTTCAATACAGTCACTACAAAGACACAAGCATCCCTCCGAACTCAGTTGCCGGAGAGGAAGGAAAACACTCAAGAATTTCACCATGAGGCTAATAGTAAGTTAGAGTTGAATGGCCGTGACAGGAGAAAACTGAGGATGGATCAACATTGTATATTGAATAATGACAAATGCAACATTTTTACTGAGCTACAGTTGATAAGGAAATCAGTCAACTGAAATACATTTTATAAGCCATAAGCTATGGATTAAATCTAAAACGACATTGGAGGCAGTTTATGGTTGAAAATGGAACATTAATTTCGCTACGATAAGTTAAAAGATACATCTACAAACATTTAAACGAAATACTGTAGAAGTCTATTCATTCGTATGGAGGACTGCTTTTCTGAGGAGTGCCAATATGGCCGACAGGTGGCTTCAAAGCCTCTTATTGGCCAATACGTAGTACAAGCAATCGAGGGTCTATATACACCATTGGTATACACAGGTATGTTTACGAAGCATGTGAAAAATACAATTTGATCTCGAATTGCCAACTAACTGAAATGTGTCTCTAGAGGACAACCAAGTTAAGCTAGCTAACGTTAGCTAGTTAGCAAATATATCTGACTTGTCTCAACTATTCTGAGCCAGATAAATGTTAGCTACCGGTCGTAGTTGGGGAATCAAAACGCTAACTTAAAGCTATCCAAATAACGTCGCTATCTATATGAACATATGGTTGTGTCTCGATAAGAGCAACATTAAATTAACCCACTACTAGCAGCCATCATTCATGGCTAGCATTATTACCAAGGCAGCAAGCTAATGTTGTAATCTGGCCATCTTGCTAACAAGCCAAGTCAGATAAGGTCGGATAAAATCTTATCTTATTAGCTAGTTAACGTTATTTTAGCTAGGTAGAAAGCCAAAAGATAGTTAACCCGTGGAGAAAGTACTCACCGTTTGCGTAGGGCGGTCCTCCTGCCCCATTCTGAGAACTAAAATCTGTACTTGACATTATGAAATAGACACCAACCGTAATCAAATATACTGCAGAAATGCTTGGTTGACGAATAGCTAACTGCGTCTTACTTGGTTAAGTTGGCTGTTTAGCTAGCAGGGTAACGTTAGATGTTTGGGTAACGGAGCGACTTCACCACACAGGCTTTCAAGTAAAACAAAAAGTTAATTAGCTAGCCCACTTGTTAGCTATCACAGGCCCATGATTGGGCCGTTCCCCGTTCAACTACGGGTGTAGGACTTGTCAAGACAATCATGTGAGGCCACTGAAATCACTTATCTTCTTGCACAGGAAGTTGGGATCACCCAGTAGATATTGGCTAGATGGGGTACAGATTATGTCCAAAATAATTTGTGTTGCATTTTAGCCAACCCTTAACATAACCTTAACCTAATTCTCAGAACCTGTTACGATTAATTATCCAAACCTGCAGTGTAAATTATATTAAAAGTCAATTATGACATAAACTGTACCCATTCTAGTCCCACCCAGCAGGCACAACGTCAAATCTCTTCAAGCATGCGCAGTTGGTACACGTGGCACTTCCTGTGCATAGTTGATTTCGACAGTACTGGAAACAGTGAAACGCTCACAATTTTGTACTGCCTTCGCTTCCTTTGATGTTTGAGTCCAAAAACATGGGATCAGTTCAATACACGGCGACAGACTGGCTTTTACAAATAAAATGAGTTTATATAAAACCAGACTAATGCTTAACGTTTTAATAAATACTTATCTCCAGCGCGATTTTTGCTGGAGATTAAGATTTTGGACTGGAAGTCGTTCTTGTTCAGATCAGAAATGTGGACATACAAACTGCCCCGTCAGATTGTTTGTACAATATGGCCTGATGAACATGAGTATTGAAATGTTAACACCTCATTACAGGAGAGCACGAACTTTATTAATATTGTTGTTCTCCTACCGGAAAGATGATTGTGAAACATAAACAGGAAGCGGCAAGGTCTGAGGACAGCCATTGCTGTGTCGTGGCTCTGTAACAAAACACGAAGGTATAGAGGAAGACGCGAATTGCGGACTCTCATTTCACCAGAAGGCCGATTTTCATGATTTTAAGAGAAAACATATTTAGTCAATTGATATACACTTAGATAGCTAACGGGTAAGTGTTTCGCATTAATTATTTCAAATATGTCGTTTGCGCCAGTGAGTTTATTTGAACGTACGGCAACACTGCTTGTTAACGTTAGCTTTACGCTAACGTCATTTGAGCAGGAAGCCTAAAACAAAGTGTGTAGTTTACGGCTAACGTTAGTTAGCTAACGTTTTGTCTTAATTTGAAATATGTGGTAACCTTAAATTAGGCCCATTAGTAGTATGTGATTTACTATCTTGAGAAATGTTCTCTAGTTGTAACAAACCGCTTCACTGTTAACGCAATACAGCTAACTTTAGTTTTCTCCCTCCCACTACTAGCTCGATGCTAATGTCTGTAGCTAACTTTGAAAATGACACGTATCTATGAATTCAAATCCACTTAGCTAGCTGGAGGGCCAACCAATCGCTATGGCAACTTACGTGTGTATGTCAACGTTGTCGTTAGCTTGATTTTAATGTTAACCAGTTAGCTAAATGAGAATAAAACCAACTCCTCCTCCGCTGCCAGCTAAACGTAATAATAAAATTTGTGACTTTCACAGCTCGCTATCCGTTTAGCTTTGCTTCCAAACGTTAGCTAGCCAACTGGTCATAGTGGTCGTTGCTATATTATTCATCATGGTGATTTTGCACCATCAATTAAACACATGCCTTAATGTCAGGTAGTTAGCGGATTGTAACGGGATAATGTGATGCTGTTACAGCATTGGTAAGTAGGTTACTGTTCGGCATAACACAACTTTCGACCAACCTTAACTTGGCTATACTACAGTATCTTCGTTCTCGATTCGGCTAAACGTGTCTACACCTGGTGGTGTATACACATTGTTGCCTTACTTCATTGAACAAAAAAGGGATTCGTTTTCATAATAAAACATTTCCTACATTCAAACAGGACATATCCAGTAGCGGATAATGGAGCATCACAAGAGGCCGTAAAAATCTGATAGCTATGATCACCTTCGAGCTGAAATGTAATTTTTTTTGGAGTCAATACAATCAAACTCTATATGTATTGGTGACATAAGATTCCTTTGAGGTGTGTGAGTTGGTGAATTCTTGTGAGGTGTGCGAGTTGGTGAATTCTTGTGAGGTGTGCGGTACCTATGCAATGTTGAACCCAATTCCCTTTAGCCAAAATGTGTATTTTAATTTGAAGTCTGACACGTTGATACCTTAACAAATATCCTCTCCTAGTAATGTTAGTCACCAAACTATAAATAACTAAATCAGTCAAATAACCCCAGATTCTCCTCCATGTTGAATTCTATTGGCCATATATTGACCCCCCCCCCCCTACTTCTAAATGATGATTGATTACCGTAATTGCTGGACTATTAAGCGCTCCTGAATATAAACCGCACCCACTGAATTATTAAAAAATATGTATTTTGTGCATAAATAAGCCGCACATGTCTATAAGCCGCAGGTGCCTACCTGTACATTGAAACAAATGAACTTTACACAGCCTTTAAACGAAACACGGCTTGTAACAAAAATTAAACAGTGGCCTACCAAGAAAGTAATTGGTCACTATCTTCCTCCTCCTGTGCACTGAAACCACTGAAGCCATCTCCTTCGGTGTCTGAGTTGAATAGCCTCAGAATTGCTTCATCCGATGTTGGATCGTTTTCATTGTTGCTCTCGTCACTTTCATCCGGAGGCAAATACCCCGCTGAGCTCATGCTGCCCCTTCAACATGCAGCAGTCCAGCCTTTCGAAACCCGTTGATGATAGTGGATTTTTTGAAAATGCTCCACGCTGTCAGGACCCTCTGGCAGACTTGACCATAAGTTGCTCTTCACATGCGGCCCGTTTTAGTGAAGGATTTCTCCCCACTTGTCATCCAAGCCTCCCACTGAACAAGGGGCGCCACCTTAAATGCACGATTTACACTGATGTGGAGTGGCTGCAAATACTTTGGGCCATCTGCTTTTCTTCCCTCTGAAAGCTGTTGTCTTTTTGCACTGAGTCAGTTCCTCACGCTGCTTTCCAACGTCTTATCATCGACTCATTAAGGCCAAGCTCCCGTGCAGCAGCTCTATTTCCTTTTCCAACAGCCAGATCGATCGCCTTCAACTTGAAAGCTGCATCATATGCATTTCTCCGTGTCTTTGCCATAAAGAGGGTGACAAAATTACTACCGTAATCAGAATGATGGGAAGTTTCAGCGCGCTCGATTTACGTCACATTATGTGACGGTGCTCAGTTTTTTTGGTGGCGTGAATCTTGTGAAAGCGGGAAAAATCCATAAATTATCCGCGTCATTGTATAAACCGCGAGGTTCAAAGCGTGGGAATAAAGTAGCGGCTTATAGTCCGGAAATTACAGTACATGATTTAATTGATTAGATAGGAGTGAGATCAACAATGTTATGACAACTACTATTGATTAGTGGGCATTTGAGATTAATATATTTAGTGTCTGACACTGTGCAATTGTCTTTTGTCTTCTGATTATAACCATGACTGTTAAGCATTTCAGATTATATTGATACAGATTATATTTAAGCATTAAGGCATGAGAATATGGGAATTATCGTGTGAATAACTCCTGACTAAAGGCTGTTTTTAGGCCTGAGGTGAAGCCAAGGGCCGTGTAAAGAGCCCTTAGGGGGTGTTATTTTTGATAATTCCTGTGTTCGAGGGCCTTATTGCTTTTATAAAACGCTTGCCAACATGTTCAAAGATTTAATGTTTATATGAAAAACATTAGTTTTATTTTATCCTTCCACCATACGATGAGCTTTTGTGAATTTTTTTGTAATTTGTACCCTTATGTAGACCTAGTCCCACCCACATCCGTTCCACACATCGAAGGGGGTTGGAGGCAAAGGAAAAACGAATAAGTGCTACCAAATATAACAATATGCATTTCATTTATATTACAGAAGTGTATAAATAAGGTGTATGAAACACGTCTGTAAAACCACAATGAGGACATCGCAAGTTTTCACAAGTCATTACATTACATTTCATTTACATTTAAGTCATTTAGCAGACGCTCTTATCCAGAGCGACTTACAAATTGGTGCATTCACCTTATGACATCCAGTGGAACAACCACTTTACAATAGTGCATCTAAATATTTTAAGGGGGGGGGGTGAGAAGGATTACTTTATCCTATCCTAGGTATTCCTTAAAGAGGTGGGGTTTCAGGTGTCTCCGGAAGGTGGTGATTGACTCCGCTGTCCTGGCGTCGTGAGGGAGTTTGTTCCACCATTGGGGAGCCAGAGCAGCGAACAGTTTTGACTGAGCTGAGCGGGAACTGTACTTCCTCAGTGGTAGGGAGGCGAGCAGGCCAGAGGTGGATGAACGCAGTGCCCTTATTTGGGTGTAGGGCCTGATCAGAGCCTGGAGGTACTGAGGTGCCGTTCCCCTCACAGCTCCGTAGGCAAGCACCATGGTCTTGTAGCGGATGCGAGCTTCAACTGGAAGCCAGTGGAGAGAGCGGAGGAGCGGGGTGACGTGAGAGAACTTGGGAAGGTTGAACACTAGACGGGCTGCGGCGTTCTGGATGAGTTGTAGGGTTTAATGGCACAGGCAGGGAGCCCAGCCAACAGCGAGTTGCAGTAATCCAGACGGGAGATGACAAGTGCCTGGATTAGGACCTGCGCCGCTTCCTGTGTGAGGCAGGGTCGTACTCTGCGGATGTTGTAGAGCATGAACCTACAGGAACGGGCCACCGCCTTGATATTAGTTGAGAACGACAGTTTGTTGTCCAGGATCACGCCAAGGTTCTTAGCGCTCTGGGAGGAGGACACAATGGAGTTGTCAACCGTGATGGCGAGATCATGGAACGGGCAGTCCTTCCCCGGGAGGAAGAGCAGCTCCGTCTTGCCGAAGTTCAGCTTGAGGTGGTGATCCGTCATCCACACTGATATGTCTGCCAGACATGCAGAGATGCGATTCGCCACCTGGTCATCAGAAGGGGGAAAGGAGAAGATTAATTGTGTGTCGTCTGCATAGCAATGATAGGAGAGACCATGTGAGGTTATGACAGAGCCAAGTGACTTGGTGTATAGCGAGAATAGGAGAGGGCCTAGAACAGAGCCCTGGGGGACACCAGTGGTGAGAGCGCGTGGTGAGGAGACAGATTCTCGCCACGCCACCTGGTAGGAGCGACCTGTCAGGTAGGACGCAATCCAAGCGTGGGCCGCGCCGGAGATGCCCAACTCGGAGAGGGTGGAGAGGAGGATCTGATGGTTCACAGTATCGAAGGCAGCCGATAGGTCTAGAAGGATGAGAGCAGAGGAGAGAGAGTTAGCTTTAGCGGTGCGGAGCGCCTCCGTGATACAGAGAAGAGCAGTCTCAGTTGAATGACTAGTCTTGAAACCTGACTGATTTGGATCAAGAAGGTCATTCTGAGAGAGATAGCGGGAGAGCTGACCAAGGACGGCACGTTCAAGAGTTTTGGAGAGAAAAGAAAGAAGGGATACTGGTCTGTAGTTGTTGACATCGGAGGGATCGAGTGTAGGTTTTTTCAGAAGGGGTGCAACTCTCGCTCTCTTGAAGACGGAAGGGACGTAGCCAGCGGTCAGGGATAAGTTGATGAGCGAGGTGAGGTAAGGGAGAAGGTCTCCGGAAATGGTCTGGAGAAGAGAGGAGGGGATAGGGTCGAGCGGGCAGGTTGTTGGGCGGCCGGCCGTCACAAGACGCGAGATTTCATCTGGAGAGAGAGGGGAGAAAGAGGTCAGAGCACAGGGTAGGGCAGTGTGAGCAGAACCAGCGGTGTTGTTTGACTTAGCAAACGAGGATCGGATGTCGTCGATCTTCTTTTCAAAATGGTTGACGAAGTCATCTGCAGAGAGGGAGGAGGGGGGGGGGAGGAGGATTCAGGAGGGAGGAGAATGTGGCAAAGAGCTTCCTAGGGTTAGAGGCAGATGCTTGGAATTAAGAGTGGTAGAAAGTGGCTTTAGCAGCAGAGACAGAGGAGGAAAATGTAGAGAGGAGGGAGTGAAAGGATGCCAGGTCCGCAGGGAGGCGAGTTTTCCTCCATTTCCGCTCGGCCTTCCGGAGCCCTGTTCTGTGAGCTCGCATTGAGTCGTCAAGCCACGGAGCGGGAGGGGAGGACCGAGCCGGCCTGGAAGATAGGGGACATAGAGAGTCAAAGGATGCAGAAAGGGAGGAGAGGAGGGTTGAGGAGGCAGAATCAGGAGATAGGTTGGAGAAGGTTTGAGCAGAGGGAAGAGATGATAGGATGGAAGAGGAGAGAGTAGCGGGGAGAGAGAGCGAAGGTTGGGACGGCGCGATACCATCCGAGTAGGGGCAGTGTGGGAAGTGTTGGATGAGAGCGAGAGGGAAAAGGATACAAGGTAGTGGTCGGAGACTTGGAGGGGAGTTGCAATGAGGTTAGTGGAAGAACAGCATCTAGTAAAGATGAGGTCGGCGTATTGCCTGCCTTGTGAGTAGGGGGGAAGGTGAGAGGGTGAGGTCAAAAGAGGAGAGGAGTGGAAAGGAGGCAGAGAGGAATGAGTCAAAGGTAGACGTGGGGAGGTTAAAGTCGCCCAGAACTGTGAGAGGTGAGCCGTCCTCAGGAAAGGAGCTTATCAAGGCATCAAGCTCATTGATGAACTCTCCGAGGGGACCTGGAGGGCGATAAATGATAAGGATGTTAAGCTTGAAAGGGCTGGTAACTGTGACAGCATGAAATTCAAAGGAGGCGATAGACAGATGGGTAAGGGGAGAAAGAGAGAATGACCACATGGGAGAGATAAGGATCCCTATGCCACCACCCCGCTGACCAGAAGCTCTCGGGGTGTGCGAGAACACGTGGGCGGACGAAGAGAGAGCAGTAGGAGTAGCAGTGTTATCTGTGGTGATCCATGTTTCTGTCAGTGCCAAGAAGTCGAGGGACTGGAGGGAGGCATAGGCTGAGATGAACTCTGCCTTGTTGGCTGCAGATCGGCAGTTCCAGAGGCTACCGGAGACCTGGAACTCCACGTGGGTCGTGCGCGCTGGGACCACCAGATTAGGGTGGCAGCGGCCATTGAGTCATTGAGTCATCGTACGAAAAACAGAGTAATCTTCAATAGGTACATCATTCATGTTGAAATTCACAACATTACATACATAGGCATTTCATCATTAAGTCCGTTAGGAAATAATGTCTGGAGGGTGAAAATCGTTAATATGAAAAAGATTATTATATTTAGTAAATTCATTTTATTTTATCCTTCCACCATACAAAATAGTCTGGGCAAAAGCCAGTCGTTAGTTTACAGATTCTCAAGTTGCTAGCCAAATAGATGGGTTGGTTGTTTATCAACAACTAACTCGTCCACAACTATGGTGCAAAACAGACAGGGTTGGCTTAGATTGTTTACCACGTGTAAGCTATATTTTGTCTCCAATAGTTTCAATAAAATATAAATACATTTGCACAATGAGCACTTGTTTCCTCTCAAATAAATACTTACAGTAGATGGTTGGCTAGCTAGTGAATTTGGGGCCCTATTAGCATTGACATAATCTGTCAAAACAAGACATGGCATCAAGAAAGAGATGAAACGAGCCACTTATGATTCCCCAAATGGCAGTTTCTTGTCATTCTTGCTAGCAATCTAGCCACTGAGAATCACAACACCCTGACTTCTGCCCCATGGATGCGCTCACGCACATTAGCTGACTATGTCAGGAAAATTATCTATGGGCTGGTCGTTCATTCTATCCATTGTATTTGCAATTGTTGTTATAGTAAACAAATCATTAACATGTAGCTATGCAGGCTAGCTACTTCTCCTTTGCTAGCTTGCCAACTAAAGCTAACACAATCACCTCAAGCAGCCGAAATGACGGCAAGATATGTGCGCTTTAGTTTATTTATAATGAAATATGTCTGGGGCGGCAGGTAGCCTAGTGGTTTGAGCGTTGGGCCAGTAACCCGAAAGGCTGCTAGATCGAATCCCTGAGCTGACAAGGTAAGGATCTGTCGTTCTGTCCCTGAACAAGGCACTTAACCCACTGTTCCCCGGTAGGCTGTCATTGTAAGTAAGAATTTGTTCTTAACTGACTTGCCTTAGTAAAATAAAAGTTTTAAAAAATTATCCTGCTAAATGAATTCGCCTGGCCAGAGAAGCTGTCAAAAAAAACTGCAACTTTGTTCCACAGGTCAGAGAAGCAGACAGCAAGGTTAAGACAACCCACGTGTTAGCCTAGTAGCATAGAGAAATATTGTCTCAATGCTTTTTTTCCAGGGGAGATGAAGTTTATAAATTGACTGGCTGGGAATTGGGACATTGGGTGTGCATTGATAAATGGAACCTGGAGAATGCTGAGATTGTGGTGCCATAACCCTGTGCTGGAGTTATGGCAATCAGCATCCCAAAAACCTGTTTCATAATCTGGATTTATTGATTGTACTTTCTTTCCCCCACGTATATAGTAGCTATGGCTTTTCTAGAGCAATCTGCTCTCACCTCAACTTCTGTTAGGGATAGAAAGCTTTGAGCTGAAAACAGTGACTTGATTGATCAGTGTTTGTAAGTTATCTCTAGCTGTCATAACCTGTAGGTTATGTTTGAGTTGAATACACGTTCTCCTATTTAAGAGTCTCTAGGAAAAAGGTGAGAACACGAGCCAGCTGGCCTGGCAAATAGATCTGTCAGGTAGTCTGATGTCCTACTGGAAGTATATTTTTTTCTATAATCTTAGTACACTTCTGTTCCTGCACCTCAATGCCCTCTGGCCTTAATATTGAAATATCATAAAACATTTTGCAGAGGTGTCACTACTTCTGATTTTTCTTTTGGCTAGGCTAGATGCTGTAAATATTAGTTTTGGGCCTATATTGATCAATCACATGTTTAAAAGGATTGATGTTCAGGGGAATTAACAGAATGAAGTTGAATATATAACACCATAGAATACTATCTCCATGACGACTACTGCTGTGACTTTTTTGAGCATCCATTGACGTAATCATGTAAAATCAGACTGGTATGATAAATCAGAGGTTGTTTAGCGTAGGGCTCTGCTCTCTTGCTTTGATAGTTGGAAAATACTAGAAGCCGGTGTGGTACATCTCTACCAAATATCCTGGCTTCCCTGCTAAACTGTTCTAGAGTAGGGTATTTACTTGACTGTGTTTACACAGGCACTCCAGTTCAGAAATTGCCAGTAGATCTTTTGCTTCCACTGGATCACGTCACACACACATCCTCCAACCCACAGTGTGTCAGCAGCAGCCAGGGCAAAGGGGAGAGCTCCTGCTGATGTGTAGTTCAGTTGTATTTGCATGGTCTTGACCTTTGGCTCCCATATACTTTAGCCCTGGAGCTGTTTGCACGTTGTATAACTGGTCACAGGTCAGGCAGCCTGCCGGGCGCATTGTGGTGCACGCTAGACGGGGAGACAGTTGAGTCTGAGACAAAAGTCACAGTAAAATTACCAGCTCAGGCCTCTTTTTATTTCAAATATACAGTACCAGTCAAACGTTTGGACACCTACTCATTCAAGGGTTTTTCTTTATTTTTGACTGTTTTCTACATTGTGGAATAATAGTGACGACTTCAAAACTATTCGTTTGAGCCAACAGTTCTGTATACCACCCCTACCTACCGTGTCACAACACAACTGAAGGGCTCAAACGCATTAAGAAGTAAATAAATTCCACAAATGTACTTTTAACAAGGCACACCTGTTAATTTAAATGCATTCCAGGTGACTACCTCATGAAGCTGGTTGAGAAATTGGCAAGAGTGTGCAAAGCTGTCATCAAGGCAAAGGGTGGCTACTTTGTAGAATCTCAAATATATTTTGATTTAACTCTTCCTCTTTTTTTGCTGACTACGTGATTCAATGTTATTATATAGTTAGGGTGTCTTCACTATTATTGTACAATGTGGAAAATTAGTTTAAAAAATAAAAACCCTTGAGTAGGCGTGTCCATTTTGACCTTTAAAAAATATATATATAAATCTCCTGCTCAGTGCTCACTGGAGGTATTTATGTAGAGGTGTTGGGAGCCTACCTTTTTGACTGAATGGCATTTTATTTTGCATTACTGAAGCTGCATGCACATAGATGGCCATTGGTTTGTTAGTTTAGTCAAAGTTTAAAAGGTTCCCTGTGCAGCCTTTCCATGCTAGAATGATTATGGCAGAACATTAGGTTTGTATCTTGCATGTATTTTTTTAATGGAAAGTACAATAGGCTAATGTTAGCTAACTAAACCTGATTGGGATTATCCATTTACAAGGCCCATGGTCCACATCATCAGGCTCTGAGTCAGTGTCGTTGAGGCCATGTTCATGAGCACGTGTCTTGGCTGTTAGGAAAGAGACTGTGAACATTGGTCTGAACTGCCTGTACTTCTGTCCATTGAATCTCACTGGAACAAGATTATACTTCCTGAGGGTTGCCATTGATTGTAATTGTTCTTATCACATGTTGCTAAATCCTTCAGATGAGACTCTCCTTGCGACGATGTGACACGCACCGCGTTCCACATGCTGAACTCGGATTGCAGGGATTCTAAAGTCTTGTAGGACCTTGATTCTAGGATGGTTGTTGGTCTACTTTTGGAAACACAAATATAGGCTAATAGACTAATTATGCCAAATTACTTTGCCTCTGTCACTGATGCTTCCCCTGGTTCCAGATTTAGATTTTGTTACTCACTCAGATACCATATTTTATTTCACCTTTAGTTTATCAGGGAGTCATACTGACACTACGGTCTCTTGTGGATGAGTCCTGAATGACATAAATGACAGAAAATACACACATCAAAATGTAAATACAAAATGCAAGTAGAAAGAACAACATGGTCATAAACACATTCATCAATAATAAAGTCCTCAATTATCTTTTTGAATTGCACCGAAACATCAAATTTAAGAACATTTTAAATAAGGTGAAGGAAATTAAAAGCTGATTTACCTAACTCGATGGAGGAATTTCCATAGTTGGCAATCCCTAAGACCGGGTGTGGTAACTTGTATGCTTAAAGTTTTTAATTATGTTAGGTAACCGTGGGACTTTTTGTAAAAGGCCTTTATACGCAAGTATGTTTTCATTTTTGTGGACACCCCTTCAAAGTAGTGGATTTGGCTATTTGAATGAAACCTGTTGCTGACAGTAGAATGGCCTTACTGAAGAGTTCAGTGACTATCAACGTGGCATAGGATGCCACCTTTCCAAAAAGTCAGTTCATCAAATTTGTGCCCTGCTAGAGCTGTCACCGTCAAATGTAAGTGCTATTATTGTGGAGTGGGAACGTCAAGGAGCAACAATGGCCATCCGCTATCTGGCAGTCTGACTGACAAATCTGGGTTTGTTCGGATGCCAGAAGAAAGCTACCTGTCCCAATCCATAGTGCCAACTGTAAAGTTTGGTGGCGGAGGAATAATGATCTGGGGATGTTTTCCATGGTTCGGTCTAGGCCCCTTAGTTCCAGTGACGAGAAATCTTAATGTGACACTTTGTGGCAACCGTTTGGGGAATGTCCTTTGCTGTTTCAGCATGACAATGCCCCGTGCACAAAGCAAGGTCCATACAGAAATGGTTTGTCGATCTATGTGGAATAACTTGACTGGCCAGCACAGAGCCCTGAGCTCATTCCCATCGAACACCTTTTGGATGAATTGGAACACCGACTGCGATCCAGGCCGACTAGCCCAACCTCAATAATGCTCTTGTGGCTGAATGGAAGCAAGTCCCTGCAGCAATGTTCCAACATCTAGTGGAAAGCCAAACCCCATAATAATGCCATGGTTTTGGAATGAGATGTTGGATGAGCAGGTGTCCACATACTTTATTTTTTTAAATATACAAGTTATATACTGAACAAAAATATAAACACAATTTACAATTAATCTATGGATTTTACATGACTGGGCAGGGGCATGAGAGGGCGTAGACCCACCCACTTGGGAGCCAGGCCCGGACAATCAGAATGAGTTTTTCCCTGCAAAAGTGCCTGGGTTTGCGTGGTCTGAGGCCAGTTGATCGTATTGACAAATTCTCTAAACTGACAGAGGCATCTTATGGTAGAGAAATGAACATTTCATCTGATAGGCTAATTGACATAATTTGAGTCAATTGGAGGTGTACCTGTGGATGTATTTCAAGGCCTACCTTCAAACTCAGTGCCTCTTTGCTTGACATCATGGGAAAATAAAAAGAAATCAGCCAAGACATCAGAAAAAACAATGTAGACCTCCAGTAGTCTGGTTCATCCTTGGGAGCAATTTCAAAGTGTCTGAAGGTACCACATTCATCTGTACAAACAATAGTACGCAAGTATAAACATCATGGGACCACGCAGCTGTCATACCACCCAGGAAGGAGACGTGTTCGGTCTCCTAGAGATGAACGTACTTTGATGTGAAAAGTGCAAATCAATCCCAGAACAACAGCAAAGGACCTTGTGAAGATGCTGGAGGAAACCGGTACAAAAGTATCTATATACACAGTAAAACAAGTCTTATATCGACATAACCTGAAAGGCCGCTCATCAAGGAAGAGGCCACTGCTCCACAACCGCCATTTAAAAAAGCCAGACTACGGTTTGCAACTACACATGGGGACAAAGATACATACTTTTTGGAGAAATGTCCTCTGGTCTGATGAAACATAAAATGGAACTGTTTGGCCATAATGACCATTGTTATGTTTGGAGGAGAAAGGGGGAGGCTTGCAAACCGAAGAACACCATCCCAACCGGGAAGCACAGGGGTGGCAGCATCATGTTGTGGGGGTGCTTTGCTGCAGGAGGATTTGGTGCACTTCACAAAATAGATGGCATCAAGAGGCAGGAAAATTATGTGGATATATTGAAGCAACATCTCAAGAAATCAGTTAAAGCTTGGTCGCAAATGGGTCTTCAAGATGGACAATGACCCCAAGCAGACTTCCAAAGTTGTGGCAAAATGGCTTAAGGACAACAAAGTCAAGGTATTGGAGTGGCCATCACAAAGCCCTGACCTCAATCCTATAGAAAATTTGTGGGCAGAACTGAAAAAGTGTGTGCGAGCAAGGAGGCCTACAAACCTGACTCAGTTACACCAGCTCTGTCAGGAGGAATGGGCCAAAATTCACCCCACTTATTGTGGTAAGCTTGTGGAAGGCAACACAAAACATTTGACCTAAGTTAAACCATTTAAAGGCAATGCTACCAAATACTAATTAAATCTGTAAACTTCTGACCCACTGGGAATGTGATTAAAGAAATAAAAGCTGAAATAAATTATATTCTCTCCTATTATTTTGACATGTCACATTCTTAAAATAAAGTGGTGCTCCTAACTTACCTAGACAGGGAATTTTTACTAGAGTTTAAACTGAGTTTAAATGTATTTGGCTAAGGTATATGTAAACTTCCGACTTCAACTGTATATGGCCACTCCCCCTTTCTGTAATATGTTACGTTTAAATGCATTATAATAATGGTGTCTTATACACTGAGTATACGAAACATTAGGAAGACATGCTCTTTCCATGACAGATTGACAAGGTGAACGATATCATCGCTTATTAATTTCACATGTTAAATCCACTTCAGTCAGTGTAGATAAAGGGGAGCAGATGATTAAAGGATTTTTAAGTTGTGTTACAATTGAGATATGGATTGTGTATGTGTGCCATTCAGAGACTGAATGGGCAAGACGGATTAAAGTGCTTTTTGAACGTGGTATGGTGGTAGGTGCCAGGCGCACCGGTTTGTGTGTATCATGAACTGAACCACTGCTGGGTTTCAAGCTCAACAGTTTTCCATGTGTATCAAGAATGGTTCACCATCCAAACTTGACAACTATGGGACACATTGGAGTCAACATGGGCCAGCATGCCTCTGTGTAACGCTTTCGACACCTTGTAGTGTCAATGCTCAATGACTCGAGGCTGTTCTGAGGGCAAAAGGGGCGCAACTCAATATTAGGAAGGTGCCCATGACTGATAGATTGTTGATCAACAGTTTTGGAATCCGGGATAACTAATAGCCTTATCTCTTCACTGTTGGGTCATGCCGCATTCAAAACAACTCTGAGGTTTCCAACTTCAGTGCTTTCAAGACAACTGGGAACTCTGAATAAAACAAGCTCAGACTGGGGGGGGAAAGTAGTTAACGGTTATCTAACTCGGAATTCCAACTTGGGAACTCAAGCCTCTGTGGAGCTTTCCGACCAAGATCACTGATGTCATGATTTGACCTTGTATTTTTCCAGAGTTCCCAGTTGTCTTGAAAGCACCAACTATTTTTTTATTGTTGATCTAAAATGGCTCCTTATTTGGGGTTGATTGGGGAAACTGCTCTTGTGTTCTAGCTTCCAGTAGGCCTAGATCTTAATATTTTTTGTGTCTAAGGAAGATCAGGGCCAAGTAAATAATCAAACGTTTTAACATGTACTGTTCTCACATGCCTGTTGTTCATAGCCTCTGTTCTTGCATGCCTGTTGTTCATAGCCTCTGTTCTTGCATGCCTGTTGTTCATAGCCTCTGTTCTTGCATGCCTGTTGTTCATAGCCTCTGTTCTTGCATGCCTGTTGTTCATAGCCTCTGTTCTTGCATGCCTGTTGTTCATAGCCTCTGTTCTTGCATGCCTGTTGTTTATAGCCTCTGTTCTTGCATGCCTGTTGTTTATAGCCTCTGTTCTTGCATGCCTGTTGTTCGTAGCCTCTGTTCTTGCATGCCTGTTGTTCGTAGCCTCTGTTCTTGCATGCCTGTTGTTCGTAGCCTCTGTTCTTGCATGCCTGTTGTTCGTAGCCTCTGTTCTTGCATGCCTGTTGTTCGTAGCCTCTGTTCTTGCATGCCTGTTGTTCGTAGCCTCTGTTCTTGCATGCCTGTTGTTCGTAGCCTCTGTTCTTGCATGCCTGTTGTTCGTAGCCTCTGTTCTTGCATGCCTGTTGTTCGTAGCCTCTGTTCTTGCATGCCTGTTGATCGTAGCCTCTGTTCTTGCATGCCTGTTGTTCGTAGCCTCTGTTCTTGCATGCCTGTTGTTTATAGCCTCTGTTCTTACATGCCTGTTGTTCATAGCCTCTGTTCTTGCGGTCTTACAGGATTCACCAGCTCCGGATATGTCCTTCATATTTGATTGGATTTATAGTGGTTTCAGTAGCGTACTGCAGTTTCTAGGTAAGTACTATCTAAAATTCACCTATTACACTTTCAATACTGTCCTCTGAATGGCTTGTATAGGAAGATGGTTCTTAAGCTACTCAGTACTGATACCTTTTCTGTTTATTTCTTGGTTTTCCCAATCGCCACCTGTTCTAAAGAATGCCAACGAGTGTGGTACTGTCTGTCGTTCCTGTAAATCCATCTTGTCCCTCTTGTGGTTGAACGTGGTAACTGATTTTGAGTAGTATAGGACAAGGCCTAGGTGTTTGACAGTGTGCGTGCCCACTGCCAAGCTACAGTGAAACACAAACAAGAGGCTGCTGCTACAGCTCGCTTTAGCCTCCCTCTCCAGAGCCCTCTAGTTTCTGTGACACTAGCTAGCTCTCATCCCTGAGAGGCGTGGTGACACTCCTGCTTAACTTGTTAAACAGGTAGTGCTGATGTTCCAATGGTGTGGAGTAATGATGACGGCTAGGCCTCAGCTCACTCGGATAGAAATGACAAAGCTTGTTCACTATAGGTTATGCATACCTGACAGCAAGTCTAAACTTGTTACTTCAACACTTTCAAGTTTGACTTATTTTGTTGCTGAGAAGAGTTTCCAATGATTTGGTTTCATTGTGAATACATTGTTAGGCAAAGGAAAGTCAACAATTATTGACAGGGCAAGGTGATAGGAAGTCGCAGCTTCACTTTCAATGTACAAAGACATTTCTGAAATATTTGTTTGATACATTTATTATATTTTAGGACTGTACAAGAAATCGGGCAAGTTAGTATTTCTTGGACTGGACAATGCTGGCAAGACAACGCTACTGCACATGCTCAAAGATGACAGATTGGGACAGCATGTGCCAACTTTACATCCAAGTGAGTAAATCTTTTATAGTCACATTTGTGTAATTTTCCTATAAACGTACCCATCGAGAGCTAAGGAAACAGACAGTTGCTTATGAACATGCCTAAAAGTTCAACAATCAATCCCAAGTATGATCTTCTCCTCAGTGATAATTTCATCAACAAAAATAGTGACTAAAATATTTGTTCGACGCCAATTTAAAAAAAATATAATTTGTGCTAATTGACTAGACTAACTGACTAAATAAATAGACTGACAAAAATATAAATTAAAATGATTTTTTCCTATCAGTTGACTGAGACGAGACTAACTTCTCTGTGACTAAAATCTGACTACTAAGTGGACTGGACAAGAGTTTTTCTGAGAGATTAAGAGCTTTTCAGTGATGAGTACAATTATTTTGATTTTAGCAGCACAGATGTGCTTCGCAGTTCTGTTCAGCTGTTCCACAGCCTACATCGGCTGGGGAGCAAGCGATGAATATGGGCAGACATGCTCCACTCAGCCTCCGATTAGACACATTACGTAGGCGACTCTCTTGCTTCCCCATAGCTAACCAGTCACACAATACTTTGCCATCTGGTGATTGCTCCTCTCTCTTGTCTGTCTGTGTGTTTTGTATGTAATGTGCAATATCTATGTAGGCTAAAATAGGAATTTACATGGCCAGATTTTTCTTATGTTTGTCATATTTCTGCTGTTGGGAAGAGAATCTGATGTTATGCAGAAAAATATTGTTAGGACAAGGCTATGGAAGTCAGTGATTTATGTTTACTCTCGGTCATTGAGGCAATACACATGTAATGTGACCAAAATGAAAGGGCATTGAGTTTACTAAAATGGCGCGCTGTTTTCGTCATTTTGACAACGAACACCAAATCATAATTCAAATGACAAAAATGTGACAAAAATGACTAAGACGACTAAATCCAAGAGTGACAAAATGAACACTGCCCCTCAGATGTTCATAAAAAGCTAGCGCTGGCTACTTTCTCTTGTCCTACCTATTTGATGGTTACCCAGTTGACTGAGCTTGTGTAGTAGTTTTCCAATGTAACTATGACCCATTTTACCCACCAGCCTCGGAAGAGCTGACGATTGCTGGCATGACCTTCACCACCTTTGACCTTGGAGGCCATGCACAAGGTATGTATGTGTGCCTGACTGTCTGTGTGAGAGAACGTCGATCTGCAAAACTGTACTGCACTAATTTATTTTGCTTTGTGCACGTTTTCAAACAGCTCGCAGAGTGTGGAAAAACTACCTCCCCGCCATCAACGGCATCGTCTTCCTCGTGGATTGCTTGGACATCCCGAGATTGGCCGAGTCCAAAACAGAACTTGATGTGCGTAATCATGAATTTCACAACGACATTGAAAAGGTCCCATGAATAAGATAAATGGGGCTGAAAGCGATTTCAACTTAAAAACCCACCGTACATGTTCTATCCAAACAAATGGCCTTTTCATAAGCAGTTCATCAGTTTTGTACTCATTTCTTTGGATATGTGCGACGAAAGAATGGTTTCTTTACCGTTTCCAAAGTCGTACCTGCTAAAAGTTTCATGGGTAGATCATGTCTTACATCATGACATGTTTGGTGTGGATTAATGTGATAACTAACCAGACATCTCCGCCCTGTGGTACACACAGGCACTAATGACAGATGAGACCATTGGAAACGTGCCGATCCTGGTCCTTGGCAACAAGATTGACAGACACGAAGCCATCAGCGAGGAGAGACTGCGTGAGCTGTTTGGATTGTATGGACAGACAACGGGCAAGGTGAGGAGATCACTGCACTAACCCACATCTACTGATACTACTGTGCGACGCCAACAAATCACAAGAGTTTCACCCTGTTAGGTCATGTTGGGGAACTCTTGGCCCTAGCAGTAACCAAAGCAATATCCTGTTGAACAGCCTACCTCTAACATAGATATGATTTTTAAAACAAAGGAAGAACAAAAGCAGAGCCACAGGTGGTTAGAACAACCATGCATTGGAATGATGTTCCCTGATGTTGTTTGTCTGGTCTCCAGGGCAACATTCCCATGAAGGAGTTGAACACGAGACCACTGGAGTTGTTCATGTGCAGCGTGCTGAAGAGGCAGGGCTACGGGGAGGGCTTCCGCTGGCTCTCCCAGTACATCGACTAGAACCCCGGCAGGAGGAGGCGCGACAGGGAGACTCCCCACTTCTACCACCACCGCCACCACACTCAGTCCCATGTTTGGTTTATAAAGTCTGCCTCCACTATCAGAAAAAAAACAGTACAACTTGAACCCAATAGACTTTTATTGGTCTCCGGAACATTTTTTGTGGCTTTTTTTTCTTCCTTTACTCTCTTTTTCTAAGAGAATTAACATAGCATTGATTCTGCAGAACCGTTGAAAAAAAATTCTAACTGATGAATCTTTTCTATTTTGTTTCAATCTTTTTGCCTCCCCCCGTGACATCTGTTGGTGTGGTAAATGCATTCTAACTCTAAATCTGTAAATTCATCTAATGGTATAGGCCCACCGTACCCTTCCGTCACATTTTGAGCAGTGAGACAGAGCTGAGTAGTTGTACACGTCGCAATACATATTTTTTTAAACTTGAAAGAAAACATGCAGATGTGACTCGTGTTTAATCATGTTTTGTTCATTTGTTTCTTTATCCTATATTTTTTTACATTATTTCAGTAAACATAGAAAGAAATGTAGACCACCGTACTCGCCCTTCTGTGGCTCTGTCATACTCTTATAATACAGAGCCCTGCATTGATCTACATTAATGTATTGGGGGAAAAGTTACATTCCTTAAGATGTCACTTAATGGCAGATCACATTTCATCAACACTGCAATGACTATTCCCAGGCTCCAGGACATGAGTGTAGGTAGGCCAACGGGTTGTATGTAGCATGGACCTCTCGTGGTCCTCAGGCATGGTGTGACAAGATGGTAGAAAGGACCATGGACCACAATGGGAAGGTACATTTTAATTCAGAAGAAGGAAAAGGAAAGTAACTATTGGCTATATAACCATCTCTTTGAGTCTGAGGTTCGAAGTTGAAATTGTTAGCTAGCAGACAAGATCAGAAAGATATTTAACTGAATTAAATGATTGAAAATAACATGCAGTAAAAAGTGGTTGGTTTCATGTAACATCTAGTAGTTGTCAATGTTATAAAGCCATTTTACTGATGAGTTCCCTGAGCAGATACGAACAGGATGAATATATTGACCAAGTAAGATATGAGGAATAGTCCATGAGTGGGAATGGATAGGCATATGAAAACCTATAAGAAAGAATGTACATGCCCACCATAGATTTTTTTTTATTTTATACGCGGTTTCCTTGATCAATGTGCTTTATAGAAAAAAAACTTATGCATGCCTTGTTCTTTGATTTTGAATGACCATCTACAGAAGTACAACACGAGGGGGGAAATGCCAAATTACAATGTTAAAATTAAGTGCTTTTCTCAAAACGTGTTGTTTTTCTTCAGAACCATAATTGAATGGCGCATAATACTTTTTTTTGTTCTGTCCCTTTGCGTCTCTTTAATCTCTCGTATTCCATGAGCTGTTCCGATAAGAGAGAGACTCTGTTTGCATCATAAATTGTAATAAATGTTTGCAATGAATAACAGGATAACAGTGGTCCGTAACCAACAGTTATTTTGGAGTGGCTCGGTCGCTTGACTGTCACTAGAAATGACACCTTCGTTTTCTGGGCTGTCATAATGGAAGTTGACAATTTAAATGGTTAGGGTAGGTAAGGGTTTACGGTGGGGCTGTCCCAAGGATCCCGGAACTAATTGAATCTCACTTTACGTTGTATTCGCTAAAATATGTTATTAAAAGTATACATTTCAGAAGCACGCGGAAGAGGGCACTTGTATATGACAAAGAGGTACATGTATGTTTATTTTTTTATTTGTACAAAAACCGACTGATGGTGGCTCGTTGTTGCTAGCAACTTCAGCGTCCAAACTCAACTCCGCCTCGATATAATCGAGTTGAACGTTATTCCGCTGCGGTGTGGTTTATGAAAAAGGTTTCTGCCACGTCAACAGTTGTAATTGGCTGAAACATAATTTATTGCCGGAAATAGACCTTTCGGTCTGGGCTAGAAAGGGTACCGATTGTGTTAAAATGGCGTCATAGTCCCGTCTGCTCCACTCGTAGCTTGAGTTGTCTCAGGAATTTTGTAATGACTCATTTACAATGATGGTGGTTAACACTGCTGGTCTTCAGTATTTTACTAGCCTACAAGCTTTTGAAGACCATCTAAACCATTATAAACAGAAGACAAGGACCACATGTATTTTAAACAAAAAGGATACAGCATCTGGACAGAAGGCTGAGTTCGAATTTAATCAAGAAGTGATATTAATCTAGGTCGTTACCTAGTAAAATAGCTAACTCCGTTGACTAACGTTAGATAGTAGACAGACGTGTGTGTTATTCATCAAATTTAGATTAGCTATAGAGTAACTGCTATTCTAACTTGTCATTTGTTTAACACCTCAGATCTCGCATCGTGAAAACTTGCATCGGGAAGTCATGTTCCCCATGATGGAACAACCTTCCTGGTGTTCGGTAGGAGAACGTACTGTACGCCTGCCACCATGGCAAGGATAAACACGCGAGTGATAGTAAGAGGGAAACACAAATGGTACGTTTGCTAATGTTTTACAAAGAGGCACAGTAAAGGTGATTATGATTGACTGATGTTGTGAGGAGGGGATGTCGTTCAGGAAGGGAGAGGTGAGAGGTTGAGGAGGGTATGTGTTAGAAAGGGAAGAGAACCACAAGATGCAGGACTCCTTGTTCCCCAAATATCCAAGAAAACAGACAGATACAGGGCTTTCTCCTACAGAGTTCCTCTTATGTGAGAGAGTCAGACTTGGTTTCAGTCTTGTAAGTGACGTTATGTACCTACGCCTTCGACAAATAATCCTCGTCTGAGCATGAACGGCCCATATGGACAGAAGTATATCTCCTCTTTCTGTCACGTATAAGGCAACTTGATGTACAAGTAGCCTGTCCCCCACCCCCCTGGACAGGACGCTAGTTCCCTAATTCCTTAAAGCTGAGAGCCAAGCAGAGAAGCATCAGGTCCCATTGCACTGGACTGATGAACCATACCACTGACTATTATGGGGGAGGCCCTGGCTTGTAGCACTCAGTGGTGGCATTGGGCGGGCCACATCATCTCTCGATCCCCCTGTCCCAGTCTCTAGTGTTTATGCTGCAATAGTTTTTATTTGCCTAGGGTCCATGGTCAGCTTGTCTCATCTGGTGTACTGTACTGTGTCTTATCTGATGTACATAAGTATGCTCCCAGTAGCCCCCTTCTTTTGTCCTTTTCTACATCTAATAACTCCTGGACATGCCTGGCCCTACACCTACCTGGACATGCTGCTGATCCTGGACTGTGGCTGAGGACCCCTAGCTTGTCCCCTGGGTGTGTCTAGCCCTAGCTCCTCCCCCCTCCACTGGGTCTGCCTACCCCTAATGAGATTGAGATTATTCCAGAATACAATCATAATGAAGATTGTTTTCTGTGGTTATCTACGGTACATTTAACATTTCCGTTCTACAATATTTTTCTCAAAATTGCATTTTTTGGTGTGGTTCGTCTCTCACAGAACATGAGGCAGAGGAGAAAAAACTCACAAAAACCCAGACACTGGGAACAAGGTAAAGTTTTTAAAAACTCAAACAAAGGAACATCAGTGAGCATTAACACACACACGCATCTAAATATCAAAACACATCCGAACATACAAAACAATGGCAAACACATCTAGGAGAGGAGACAGTAGACAGAAGAGAAAATGGAAAGGAGACAGTAGGGAGGAAGGTTAGACGGAAGATAAAAAAAGGGAGAGGAGAGGAGACAGTGGAGAAAAAAAGGGAGAGGAGACGGTAGAGAAAAAAGGGAGAGGAGACGGTAGAGAAAAAAGGGAGAGGAGACGGTAGAGAAAAAAGGGAGAGGAGACGGTAGAGAAAAAAGGGAGAGGAGACAGAGAAAAAAAGGGAGAGGAGACAGAAAAAAAGGGAGAGAAGACAGAGAAAAAAAGGGAGAGAAGACAGAGAAAAAAAGGGAGAGAAGACAGAGAAAAAAAAGACAGGAGAGAAGACAGAGAAAAAGGGAGAGGAGACAGAGAAAAAGGAGACAGAGAAAAAAAGGGAGAGGAGACAGAGAAAAAAAGGGAGAGGAGACAGAGAAAAAAAGGGAGAGGAGACAGAGAAAAAAAGGGAGAGAAGACAGAGAAAAAAAGGGAGAGGAGACAGAGAAAAAAAGGGAGAGGAGACAGAGAAAAAAAGGGAGAGGAGACAGAGAAAAAAAGGAGAGGAGAGGAGACAGAGAAAAAAGGGAGAGGAGACAGTGGAAGGGAGAGGATAGGGTTCAACTTTATGTTAGGAGAGTGAGGGTTCCACTCTTTTTAAAATTCCCCATATTTGCTGTATTTTGTGTTTTTAATAGAAAAAATAAGAATAAATGAAATCTAAGCAACCAATGACTTTCTTTTTGGCATCTCTCATGCCATATTCCTATTGCTAGCGTTATAGTTATTGCTATTCCTTTACTTCAGTTCCATTGCTGTAGTTTCTGTAGTCTGGTGGCCAGTTAGTATATGAAAAGAAAGAATAAGACAATTTTCCATTCTTTACATCACGGACTGGTAGAGCTGGGACACCAGGTTGGTGCAATAATAATCAAGTAGAACAGAAAAACTACTCAAACTCTACATGGACCTCTAACCACTGTCCTCTTAAGTTCCACAAGGGCAAAATTACTAGCTGATAACACAAATAAATATATTTTTTTATTGAACCTTTATTTAACTAGGCAAGTCAATTACGAACAAATTATTCTTTACAATGACAGCCTATCCCGGCGAAACTTGGACGACGCTGGGCCAATTGTGCGCCGCCCTATGGGACTCCCAATCACGACCGGATACGATACAACCTGGATTCGAATTAGGTACTGTAGTGACGACTTGCATTTGAGATGGAGTGCCTTAGACCACTCCATCACTCTGGAGCCCATGTAGTAATGTAAATGTGCTCCGTAGAAAGTACCCCAATAGTTCTGCTAGCTAGCGATCCTGTAGAAATCAAGTCCAGTCTGCTGTAGAACTCGACGATGTGTAAAACGCAAACTCGTAGTGAACAGGACTATGACAAAATCGGTATCCCTTCTATCCATGACGCAAACTCTGGTAGTGAACGAGAATATGACGTCAATTTGACAGTATCGGTATCCCTTCTAGCTATTACCATAATTGGCATTATAAACTGGGTGGGTCTTAATCCTGATTGGTCAAAACCGCATTCCAATCGGTATCTATTCCAAATTTGCATGTTTCCTCTGTTCTGTCTGACTGGCAATACATTGTCGTCAGCCCAGCCAGGCAATTGATAAACTTGATCTCCACTATGAAAAGCATCTGAACCTAGACTTGATCTCAAATGTCACAAGAAAACATCTTAAACAAATGTAAACTAAGCTAATTTGTTGTTATTCTGGCTATTCTGGTTATTCTGTTTGACTTGACTGTAAATTCGCCGAGGTTGGCAAGCAAAGGATAAGAACGTTGCCAGCCGGTATGGCAATATAACATTTAAAAGGAATGACTGGGTCGCGTCTATAGATACAGAACAAAAACACTTAGCCTGGGTCTCTGGCAACCGAACCGATAGAACGACCAGCCAGCTTGGGTAGCAACCCTATAGTTGTGTCGGGACTATATCTTGTGGAAGGATGAAATATAGTATGAATAAATTAATCAAAATAACGTGTTTAATGAAAATATGTAAAGTGATAATGCCCTCGAAACCGGAGTGTGTCGACTTCGTCTTGGGCCTAACAACACCCGTGCCAATATATCCTCCAAACACAGTCTTCTCGAGCATTATCACTAAAATAATCACATTCAGCTGTCTTTTTTAGCATTGGTCTGAGTATAGTTGTCGCTAGTTACCACAGCCACAAAGTCATAATTATGGCTAAACCCCGTGCCTATTTCTACAATTTATATATTTTTTAAATCAGATTTTAAACCACCGAACCTTAATGGTAACCACACTGCTAACCTTATGCCCAACCTTACATTGCGACCAAAAAGCAACAACAAAAAGTATGCATTTTTACGATAATTTAGACTTTGTGGCGGTGGTAAACTAGTGACAACCACTAAGTACGCCAGGATATGGAACATAGCGTTCTATCACGTGCAAATACGTCAACAATTTTAATTGGCGGATGCGGACTTTGAGAAGGAGAAACAGATTACATTTAAATTGTTTGTAATGTTCGCAAATATGTCTCCAATATTTCCAATGTATACCACCAGACCAGGACATATTATTTTTCTACTGACTTGATGTATCCGTCCCAAATAGCACCCTTATTCCTTATATAGTGCACAACATTTGACCAGAGCCATTGTGACATTTGAGACACTCAATAATATGTGGTTCAGATCAGTTGTTTTTTTTTTTACCCCGAGGAACTGTATTGACTGAGAAGAGTATATTGTCCCATAATCTCACTCTTTAAACATATGCAGTACACAGTGATTTCCATTTTCTTTTCAAATGAATTCATCAATCGAGTATGTGTCCTTCTCATCCAGCTTACAACATTCCCCTTTAACAATGTTGACCATGCAGACTCCCACTGACAGGAGAAAACAGCCAGGACTAGCATCAGGACCATGAGGCCACACTTCCCACATCGCCTCTGGCCTTTGTTAATGTTTACATATCTTGCATCACTCATCTCATATGTATATACTGTATTTTAAATACCATGTACTGCATCTTGCCTATGTCGCTCTGTCATTGCTCATCCATATATTTATATGTACAGTATATATTCTTATTCCATTCCTTTACTTAGATTTGTGTGTATTAGGTAGTTGTTGTGGAATTGTTAGATTACATGTTAGATATTGCTGCACTTTCGGAACTAAGAGGCACAAGCATTTCGCAACACTCGCAATAACATCTGCTAACCATGTGTATGTGACCAATAAAATTGGATTTGATTCTGGGCACATCTGTCCCTCTCAGCCCTGCCCCCTCCACAGTTCCACTCACAGCGGCACCACCACAACCCCACTGCCCCCTCACAGGGTTGGACAGTTTTGGGGCTGGGAGATGGAAGTCCTCCACACTTCTGGCTCTCCTTAATGGGAACCCTGGTGGTCTTTCCTCCTTTGGCTGGTCTGATGCAGAATCCCCTGATGGTCTACTTCTGTGTTACACCGCTCAAGTGTGTGGCTGGCCTCGGTCCCACCTGTACGCAGAGAGGATGATCTCTGGTCTGGGAATGGATCAGTTGCTTCCTCTGGCCAGGCAAGACTGTGGGCAATGTTGTCCACTTCCAGAACCAACTGAGAATGGCTCAGCTGTCGATGGTTAAATGATGTTGAAAGGTTTGATTTGAAGATTAAACAGAACACAATTATAACTTCATTGTCTTCACAAACCAGCTCTACCATCTCTATACACATGACTTTGTGTACATAACCTTGTATGTGTGCAAACTAGTGATTACAATGTTTCTGTCATTATTACAGAATGACATGTAAAGGACCTAGGATAGGATAAGTAATCCTTCTCACCCCCCCCCCCCCTTTAAGATTTAGATGCACTATTGTAAAGTGACTGTTCTACTGGATGTCATAAGGTGAATGCACCAATTTGTAAGTCGCTCTGGATAAGAGCGTCTGCTAAATTACTTAAATGTTAAATGTTAACTGGATAGGAATGGATGATTTAAAATGTGATAAATCATTATACAAAGACCAAAAGCATTCCCACCGACCTCTGCTCTGTTGTGGAGCGTAGTGTGGCTGTTGTGATGCTGTCTTCACGGTGACAGCACAGGATATAAAGTGATTTCCAATTGCTGATGGCATTACCTCTGTCCCATTTCTGATCAAATCAGCATTAAAACAACTTTCATACTAACAACAATGAGAAGAGAGCACCATCTGTCCTCCACAATTCACTCTGTTTTATTACCAAATTATATTGGATAAAAGGTCATCTCTAATGAACTTACGAAAAACTGTCCATGACAGTTTTTGAAACCCATGAATACATGACTCATCATTAATGGTTGAACGTAAAAGACACATTAGCTATATTTCTTTAATACACCTTTGAAATGTTTTCCTCTTTTTCCTTGTGCTGACGAATGCTGTATATATGTACCTACTTACAACTTTACTTCTATATGTTATATAAGTGTAAGTCGCTCTGGATAAGAGCG
This sequence comes from Oncorhynchus gorbuscha, assembly GCF_021184085.1. Taxonomy (NCBI): domain Eukaryota; kingdom Metazoa; phylum Chordata; class Actinopteri; order Salmoniformes; family Salmonidae; genus Oncorhynchus; species Oncorhynchus gorbuscha. Next base: position 43,754,737 of record NC_060188.1, on the reverse strand, counting down.
TCTGCTAAATGACTTAAATGTAATGTAATGTATAACGTAGGATGACCTCACCAGTGAGATGATGACCATTTAGTGCCAGACATGCTTTGCTGTCTGGGGAATCATTTGATTGATCTCATGTGTGCCTCTATACTGTACTCTTGAGTTTGGATTCAGTCTGTGCACACACACACACACACACACACACACACACACACACACACACACACACACACACACACACACACACACACAGTTTCAGTAGCTGATTGATCTGGTTCTAGTTGATGGGTGAGAAGATAACAGGCAATTCTGGCATGTGTCCCTTGTTCCCAGTTCAACAAACCAGACACAAACACAAGTGACTGGAATGTTAGAGGAAGTGCATTAAATGGTGTCCAAACGTGAAGATGACACTCGTGTGAATGATGACAAGTCAATTCTGTTTGGGAATGTAATGATGAGCTTGTGGTTTATTGAGCGAAATTAAGTGCTGCATTGTCCCAAAACAATTGATACATTTGACAGTGTGGGTATGACTTTCATTTTGTGGCATTATCAAATACCTTTGATTTGACTTGAGCCTAACCATTTGCTGAGGCAAAAGTAGGAGAACATATTGGATCAAAAAGCCTATTGTCTTGAATAACTGATAATCATAACTATAACCTGTATTTCAAGAGATTTGTGAGTTTGCACATACTATACTTATTTCTTGATGGGAAAGGCTACTGTGCTTCCCTGTATTTCAGTGAAGGCTGGCAGTGAATGTTGGCATAAGGGGCCAACACTACAAAGACAGAGGCCGGACCAAGTCTTTACGACGCACATAAAGACACGTCTTCTTGCCTAGCAATGAAACATAATGATAGAATCAAGTTCAGACTTTTACAACTTTACATTAGGTGAAAAGTACATGCGTGCACGCACACAAAACACAGCACCTATTTTCTGTGTAGAAAAACAACAGTGGACCCTTTTGGCTGGGATCCAATCTTCCACTTCCTAGGTTTTGTACACCTTGTGCTGAAGTATGTGCTGAAGCCAGGACCCATTTGAAAACTGGGAGCCGTAACCAGAGAGACAAAACTTAATTCACTCCAGGGGCGGCACTGATTTTGCCCCACAGTAACAAAAACTAGACATGAAATGTTTACAGACTTGGAGCAATGCTGTCTGACTGGAGCGGGAGAGAATGACTTTTAAAAAATGTAATAAGAGAGAAGGGAACTTAGAGCTGCGATGGTGCTCGGGAACAATGCTGCCTGCTTTTTCTCTCTTTCACACAACACACACGCACGCACTCCCAGAGGACACAGCCCCTAAATATACAAACTTAAACAGTGGAGTCAGTGATCGTGGAGGGGGACTCGGAGCTCTGTCAGCCCAGACACACTTCAAAACGAGCCAAAAAGAAGGAGAAAGCCCCCCGGCTATGGCAGAGGATAATGCAACCGGCTGAAACACCCTCCCCTGATAATAACCTGAGAAGAAGAGACACTGTTGTTCATTGTTAAAGGTCTTTCCACCAATTCATTAACTTTTACAAGTGTAAAAATGTTAACTTAATTTCACCTAATAACATTCTGTCACAAAACAACTTAATAATATGAATGTACAGTTGAAGTCAGAAGTTTACATACACCTTAGCCAAATACATTTAAACTCTGTTTTTCACAATACCTGACATTTAATCCTAGTAAAAATTAGGATCACCACTTTATTTCAAGAATGTGAAATGTCAGAATAATACCAGAGAGAATTATTAATTTCAGATTTTATTCAATTTCATCACATTCCCAGTGGGTCAGAAGTTTACATACACTCAATTAGTATTTGGTAGCATTGCCTTCAAAATAGTTTAACTTGGGTCAAACGTTTCGGATAGCCTTCCACAAGCTTCCCACAATAAGTTGGGTGAATTTTGGCCCATCACCCTGACAGAGTTGGTGTAACTGAGTCAGGTTTGTAGGCCTCCTTGCTCGCACGCACTTTTTCAGTTCTGCCCACAAATTGTCTATAGGATTGAGGTCAGGGCTTTGTGATGGTCACTCCAATACCTTGACTTTGTTGTTCTTAAGCCATTTTGCCACAACTTTGGATGTATGCTTGGGGTCCATTTGGAAGAACCATTTGCGACCAAGCTTTATCTCCCGACTGATTTCGCTTCAATATATCAACATAATTGTCCTGTCTCATGATGCCATCTATTTTGTGAAGTGCACCAGTCCCTCCTGCAGCAAAGCAACCCCACAACATGATGCTGCCACCCCTGTGCTTCACGGTTGGGATAGTGTTCTTCGGCTTGCAAGTAGTTCTATTTTTGTTTCATCAGACCAGAGAACATTTCTCCAAAAAATACAATATTTGTCCCCATGTGCAGTTGCAAACTGTAGTCTGGCTTTTTTTATGGAGGTTTTGGAGCAGTGGCTTCGTCCTTGCTGAGCGGCCTTTCAGGTTATGTCGATATAGGACTCGTTTTACTGTGGATATAGATGCTTTTGCACCAGTTTTCTCCAGCATCTTCATAAGGTCCTTTGCTGTTGTTCTGGGATTGATTTACCCTGATTTACCCCAGGTCATCTTAGGTTTCATTACATACAGTCGAGAAGAACTACTGAATATAAGAGCAGCGTCAACTCACCATCAGTACGACCAAGAATATGACTTTCGCGAAGCGGATCCTGTGTTCTGCCTTTCACCCAGGACAACGGAATTGGATCCCAGCCGGCAACCCAAAAAAACGACTTCGTAAAAGAGGGAAACGAAGCGGTCTTCTGGTCAGACTCCGGAGACGGGCACATCGTGCACCACTCCCTAGCATACTTCTCGCCAAAGTTCAGTCTCTTGACAACAAGGTTGATGAAATCCGAGCAAGGGTAGCATTCCAGAGGGACATCAGAGACTAACGTTCTTTGCTTCACGGAAACATGGCTCACTGGAGAGACGCTATCGGAGTCGGTGCAGCCAGCTGGTTTCTCCACGCATCGCGCCGACAGAAACAAACATCTTTCTGGTAAGAAGAAGGGCAGGGGCGTATGCTTCATGGTTAACGAGACACAAAAGGTATGTGGCAGGGTCTACAGTCAATCACGGATTACAAAAAGAAAACCAGCCCCGTCACGGACCAGGATGTCTTGCTCCCAGGCAGACTAAATAACTTTTTTGCCCGCTTTGAGGACAATACAGTGTCACTGACACGGCCCACAACCAAAACATGCGGACTCTCCTTCACTGCAGCCGACGTGAGGAAAACATTTAAACGTGTTAACCCTCGCAAGGCTGCAGGCCCAGACAGCATCCCCAGCCACGCCCTCAGAGCATGCGCAGACCAGCTGGCTGGTGTGTTTACGGACATATTCAATCAATCCCTATCCCAGTCTGCTGTTCCCACATGCTTCAAGAGGGCCACCATTGTTCCTGTTCCCAAGACAGCTAAGGTAACTGAGCTAAACGACTACCGCCCCGTAGCACTCACTTCCGTCATCATGAAATACTTTGAGAGACTAGTCAAGGACCATATCACCTCCACCCTACCTGACACCCTAGACCCACTCCAATTTGTTTACCGCCCGAATAGGTCCACAGACGATGCAATCTCAACCACACTGCACACTGCCCTAACCCATCTGGACAAGAGGAATACCTATGTGAGAATGCTGTTCATCGACTACAGCTCGGCATTTAACACCATAGTACCCTCCAAGCTCGTCATCAAGCTCGAGACCCTGGGTCTCGACCCCGCCCTGTGCAACTGGGTACTGGACTTCCTGACGGGCCGCCCCCAGGTGGTGAGGGTAGGCAACAACATCTCCACCCCGCTGATCCTCAACACTGGGGCCCCACAAGGGTGCGTTCTGAGCCCTCTCCTGTACTCCCCGTTCACCCACGACTGTGTGGCCACGCACGCCTCCAACTCAATCATCAAGTTTGCGGACGACACAACAGTGGTAGGCTTGATTACCAACAACGACGAGACGGCCTACAGGGAGGAGGTGAGGGCCCTTGGAGTGTGGTGTCAGGAAAATAACCTCACACTCAACGTCAACAAAACTAAAGAGATGATTGTGGACTTCAGGAAACAGCAGAGGGAACACCCCCCCTATCCACATCGATGGATCAGTAGTGGAGAGGGTAGTAAGTTTTAAGTTCCTCGGCGTACACATCACAGACAAACTGAATTGGTCCACCCACACAGACAGCATCGTGAAGAAGGCGCTGCAGCGCCTCTTCAAACTCAGGAGGCTGAAGAAATTCAGCTTGTCACCAAAAGCACTCACAAACTTCTACAGATGCACAATCGAGAGCATCCTGGCGGACTGTATCACCGCCTGGTACGGCAACTTCTCCGCCCACAACCGTAAGGCTCTCCAGAGGGTAGTGAGGTCTGCACAACGCATCACCGGGGGCAAACTACCTGCCCTCCAGGACACCTACCACCACCCGATGTCACAGGAAGGCCATAAAGATCATCAAGGACAACAACCACCCGAGCCACTGCCTGTTCACCCCGCTATCATCCAGAAGGCGAGGTCAGTACAGGTGCATCAAAGCTGGGACCGAGAGACTGAAAAACAGCTTCTATCAAGGCCATCAGACTGTTAAACAGCCACCACTAACATTGAGTGGCTGCTGCCAACACACTGACTCAACTCCAGCCACTTTAATAATGGGAATTGATGGAAAATGATGTAAAATATATCACTAGCCACTTTAAACAATGCTACCTAATATAATTGTTACATACCCTACATTTTTAATCTCATATGTATACGTATATACTGTACTCTATATCATCTACTGCATCCTTATGTAATACATGTATCACTAGCCAATTTAACTATGCCACTTTGTTTACATACTCATCTCATATGTATATACTGTACTCGATACCATCTACTGTATCTTGCCTATGCCGCTCTGTACCATCACCCATTCATATATCTTTATGTACATATTCTTTATCCCCTTACACTTGTGTGTATAAGGTAGTAGTTTTGGAATTGTAGTTAGATTACTTGTTGGTTATTACGGCATTGTCGGAACTAGAAGCACAAGCATTTCGCTACACTTGCATTAACATCTGCTAACCATGTGTATGTGACAAATACAATTTGATGATTTGATTTGGACTTTTCGCACCAAAGTACGTTCATCTCTAGGAGACAGAACGCGTCTCCTTCCTGAGCGGTATGACGGTTGTGTGGTCCCATGATGTTAATACTTGCATACTATTGTTTGTACAGATGAATGTGGTTCAGGCTTTTGGAAATTGCTCCCAAGGTTGAACCATTTTTTTCCCTAAGGTCTTGGCTGATTTCTTTTGATTTTCCAATGATGTCAAGCAAAGAGGCACTGAGTTTGAAAGGTAGGCCTTGAAATACATCCACAGGTCCACCTCCAATTGACTCAAATTATGTCAATTAGACTATCAGAAGCTTCTAACGCCATGACATCATTTTCTGGAATTTTTCCAAGCTGTTTAAAAGGCACATTCAACTTAGTGTATGTACATTTCTGACCCACTGGAATTGTGAATTATAAGTGAAATAATCTGTCTGTAAACAATTTTTGGATAAATTACTTGTGTCATGCACAATGTAGATGTCCTATATGACTTGTCAAAACTATAGTTTGTTAACAAGAAATCTGTGGAGTGGTTGAAAAATGAGTTTTAATGACAACCTAAGTGCATGTAAACTTCCAACTTCAACTGTATGTACGTACAGTCACTGTGGGGACGATGTCCTCGATGCACTTATTGATAAAGCCAGTGACTGATGTGTTGTAACTGAGTAACTCAGACATGACTGAGATGAACAATGAATCCCGGAACTTGTTCCAGTCTGTATTAGCAAAACAGTCCTGTAGTTTAGCATCTGCGTCATCTGACCACATTTTTTTTGGACCGTGTCACTGGTGCTTCCTGCTCTCATTTTTGCTTGTAAACAGGAATCGGGAGAATAGAGTTATGGTCAGATTTGCCAAATGGAGGGCGAGAGAGAGCTTTGCACGGGTCTCTGTGTGTGGAGTAAAGGTGGTCTAGAATTGTTTTCCCTCTGGTTGCACATTTAACATGTTGATAGAAATGAGGTAAAACTGATTTAAGTTTCCCTGCATTAAAGTCCCCGGCCACTAGGAGCGCCGCCTCTGGATGAACGTTTTCCTGTTTGCGTGTGGTGGAATACAGCTGTGTGGTTTTAATGCCAGCCTCAGTCTGTGGTAGTATGTAGACAGCTACGAAAAATACAGATCAAAACTCTCTAGGTAGATAAGAGTATCTCTATCTCTATAGACCACACTACCCTGAGACTTCCTTAGATATTGTGCACCAGCTATTGTTTACAAATATACATAGGGCCCCACCTGTGTCTTACCAGAGGCTGCTGTTCTATCCTGCCGATAGTGTATAACCCGCCAGCTGTATGTTCTTAATGTCGTCGTTCAGCCATGACTCTGTGAAACATAAGATATTACAGTTTTCAAATGTCCAATTGGTAGGATATAAGTGCTTTCAGTTCGTCCCAATTACTTACCAGTGATTGAACGTTAGCTAGCAGAACGGAAGGCAAGGGCAGATCGCCACTCTTCGCCTGATCCTCACAAGGCATCCTGATCTCTTTCCGCAACACCTACGCTTCCTTTTCCAGCAAATCAAGGGGATCTGGGCCTGGTCGGGTATCCGTAGTATATCCTTTGCGCGCCCAACTTGTTGACGAAAAACTCTGTCTAATTTGAGGTGAGTAATCCCAGTTCTGATGTCCAGAAGCTCTTTTCGATCACAAGAGACGGTAGCAGCAACATTATGTACAAAACAAGTTACAAACAATGCGAGAAAACAAACAAGTAGCACAGTTGGTTAAGAGCCGATAAGATGGCAGCCCTACCCTGCGGCTCCATCCAGCCCTACCCTCCGGCTCCATCCAGCCCTACCCTCCGGCTCCATCCAGCCCTACCCTCCGGCTCCATCCAGCCCTACCCTCCGGCTCCATCCAGCCCTACCCTCCGGCTCCATCTTCGCAAAACACCAGAAAATAGCCAAAAAGAGTAGAACTAGTTAAACCTGCTTTTCCACTGGTTTTACTCACAAAAGCTCTGACGGAGGCCGTGAGGCCGATACATAAGCTAATTAAAGATCAGTGATACTGTCAAGAGCAGTGTGTGGTTTCCTGTTTCCTTCAAACTGATTTTACTGACATTGATTTTACTATTAATGTTCAATATTTATTTCGTATGTAAAAAGGAATAGGGTCACCATAATAAAATGAGAGTTCAGTTCACGTAACAGGGTTGGACCTTAAAATGAGGGACAGACGTAAATGAATCGCTCATAACATAAATGATCATCTTCAGAAATGACTTTGTCAAAGCCCAAAAATAACTAGGGCTTCTTTGGGTTAAGTGGATTAACATTTTCCTAGATGTCATGGAGGGACAAATCAGAATGCTGAATTTTGGCACTGAAGCAAGTCTTTATTCCTGTACAAAAAAACAGAATCCTCTATGTGGTCTATATTAAAGGGCACTTCATTAAATATGTTATGATGTGGACTACTTTAAACGTCTTTTTCAGAACCGCTGGACCTAATTAGGTATGTTTAACCTACCGATGCATGTCTTTAAACACAATATCTTCCAATGTTCTTGCTCAACCAAGATGGCCGCTACAAACCAATGTAGGATTTATTTTTATGTCTAACATCGCCACCAAAAGGCCAAAATGAAAGACACTCTCCAGGTTAGCTCGACACATCATCGAACATGTGTGCCAAATGTAATCACTCGGAGTCAAACCGATCAAGAGATATAAACATGTGCCAGTTATAGCGCCAGTTATAGCGCCAGCGTGTGATCGATCTGAAAGTACTTGCATATGTTGAGTCTTGACACCGTTTGGAACACGTGTATCTACTGTTGTTATATCTGTGTGTGATTTATATGCGTTTGTGTGCTCGACCACGCCCACGTGAGTGGTTATTCATATGTAGTGGCCATGTTGTTTGAGATGCTAACCTGGAAAATTATGTGGTTAGAGACCTTGGTCCACAGATGCTCTATGTTAAGTTTTGTGTAGATCGGTCATTCAGTGACAGAATAGTACTGTTTTAAGTGCTTTTCACAAAATGTTTAATAGCAGAAGATCCATCTTGGCAGACCTTATGGGTTCATGAGGCAAATTTGTTTCCTGTGAGGAGAGGGATCTATGTACCGAATTTCATGACGGGGTGAGGGACATGACCTTTCAAAGTTTGCTTTAAATTGCTTGTTATAGCATCACCATCTGGCCAAACGGCATCACATGAGAGGCTGAGGCTCGTGGGCCTTTACCATCATGCCAAGTTGCACCCTTCTAGGCCTTGCCATCTCACAGGAAGTAGCATTTTTTCCCCCCACAGAATGTGTGGAGAACCAGAATAATGAACGCCAACAAGTAGTGTTTCAACTGCTTGAACCCGTAAATATAAAATGGACTCAAAAGGCACTCTTTGTGGAACGACCTGTTAATCTACTACTCTACAGCTTAATAAACACTGACTTAAGTCTACAGGGACAGCCATCTTTGAAAGTGTTAGTTTGGGTTAACAATATAGATCCAGTATCGGATTTGTGATCGTCAATAGAGCTCCACTCAAAATTAGGACAAGATTGTAATTGTCCTCAATCGTGTACTGTTACTGTAGCCTAGTGAGTAATCAATTTTGATGTAATTTAATATGGCCACAAGAGGTCACTCGTTGAGTGTTTCACTGTCAACTCCTCCTGTCCGGCTTCCACTCTGCAGATCCGCTCTGGCAGAACAGTGTTCTCTAGTTGCCTCATCTCCTCCAAAACGGTTTAATATGCTGGGCCATAAAGTCAGGCCGGTTGATGTGGACATCATGGTAGCAGCCCCTCCCTCCCTCCCTCACCGCCATGTTAAGGGATGCCCAGCCGTAGCATTGACATAAATTGGCAACTAATGCCCCTCAGAAGTGAGTTTTTTTCCCAGCTGTCCACCTGCAGGAGACAAAATGACAGCTGCCCCCTCGTGTGGCAGGATGACTCAACTGCAATCTGTTTCTGTATTGGACAGAAAGTTACAGACCAGTCAGAAGAGGTCATGGGGGATTATTCACCAACATGGCAACTGTCCACATTACAGTGACATAATCATATCACATTTACCAACTGTTTCTTCATATAGACAGACATAGCTAAGAGGTAGCAATGAGTCCAGCAGTGATGGTATCAAATAATTATTTAAAAATCAAAAAAATATTTAAATGGTGGCCTTACGCTTTTGTGCGACTATCAAGATACCACTACTTTTTAAAATCAACCAACTTTTAAATTGGTCTTTTCAATTCACACACAAGTTTACCCCCAATATAGCTGCTCTACTACTAGTTTTCTAAATGTAGATTTGATGGACAGCACTGTCCTGCCGGTGGATATTCACTGGGGAAGTAATACAGTACGTCACTCACAGCAAAGTGCCCTGGACCCAAAGCCATGAACAACAATAAACTCGCTTTCATTTCCTGCGGGCTGGTGGGTAGGACACTTTAAACAAGTCCTCCACAAAGTCAACGCTTGCTTCTTTTAAGAGCAGCGGGAGACCCTAATTCTTCCCAGAGAACACTGAAGGTCACGCTCTTAACATTCGGCATTTGAGGAGGGGAACAGACGATTTCGGATACTTTAAGGATGATTTGGATAAACTACCCTTTGGGTCCGTCCCAAATGGCACCCTATTCCCTATATAGTGCAGTGGCACATAGGGGTCTGGTTAAAAGGAGTGCACAGGGAATAGGGTGCCATTTGGGATGAAAATGTTTCCTACCCAGTTATTCTGCTTACTGGATGTCCTGGGAAATGAGTTGTAAAAGTGTCTATAAGTGGTGCACATTAGACAGGAACACGGCAGCAGTCCATGAACATTTTGTTAGAAAGATTCTCTCTGCTTCGTCAAGTCTTTAAAAGGACCCAATGTTTTTGGTTTTGATGTTACCTGGAAATGTTAACGGTTGACATAGCTCAATACTGTACCATGTGCCTATCAAACACAGAGGAACTAGCTGTATAAGGATACTATGGTTGTTCGCCTGAAGATGAATGTGTTAATAGCAACTTGTTCATCACCTTCAGCTACAACTTGGGATGTTTCATATATAATAGAGCGTTTTACAATTAGTACATTCCTCTTAAGATAGCTAGGTGAAGGGGGAAGGGGTGACTTGGGGTTTAAGATCGTTTTTGAAGAGGTTTCAGAAGTTTTAGGAAGGTTGGCAGAGACCCTGCTGTCCTGATGCTAAGGGGAAGCTTGTTCCACCACTGGGGGAAGGGGGGCAGCTAGGACAGAGAAAAGCTTTAACTGGGCAGAGGTGACCCCTGTAGAGGTTGGAGGGCCACAAAACCAGAGTTGTGTGGATTGTGCCCGGCTTGGGGAGTAGGGATTGAGCTTAGCCTGAAGGTAGGGAGGGGCATTCCCCTTGCAGGTCCGCAGGCAAACACCAGGGGATGCGAGCTTCAACTGGAAGCTGATGGAGTAGGCGGAGGAGCGAGGTGACATGGGAGAACTTGGGGAGGTTTAAATCCAGGCTGGAAGCTGATTGAGTAGGCGGAGGAGCGAGGTGACATGGGAGAACTTGGGGAGGTTTAAATCCAGGCTGGAAGCTGATGGAGTAGGCGGAGGAGCAGGGTGACATGGGAGAACTTTGGGAGGTTTAAATCCAGGCTGGAAGCTGATGGAGTAGGCGGAGGAGCAGGGTGACATGGGAGAACTTGGGGAGGTTTAAATCCAGGCTGGAAGCTGATGGAGTAGGCGGAGGAGCGAGGTGACATGGGAGAACTTGGGGAGGTTTAAATCCAGGCTGGAAGCTGATGGAGTAGGCGGAGGAGCAGGGTGACATGGGAGAACTTGGGGAGGTTTAAATCCAGGCTGGAAGCTGATGGAGTAGGCGGAGGAGCGAGGTGACATGGGATAACTTGGGGAGGTTTAAATCCAGGCTGGAAGCTGATGGAGTAGGCGGAGGAGCAGGGTGACATGGGAGAACTTGGGGAGGTTTAAATCCAGGCTGGAAGCTGATGGAGTAGGCGGAGGAGCGAGGTGACATGGGAGAACTTGGGGAGGTTTAAATCCAGGCTGGAAGCTGATGGAGTAGGCGGAGGAGCAGGGTGACATGGGAGAACTTGGGGAGGTTTAAATCCAGGCTGGAAGCTGATGGAGTAGGCGGAGGAGCGAGGTGACATGGGATAACTTGGGGAGGTTTAAATCCAGGCTGGAAGCTGATGGAGTAGGCGGAGGAGCAGGGTGACATGGGAGAACTTGGGGAGGTTTAAATCCAGGCTGGAAGCTGATGGAGTAGGCGGAGGAGCAGGGTGACATGGGAGAACTTGGGGAGGTTTAAATCCAGGCTGCGACCTTCTGGATAACTTTCAAGGGTTTGATGGCACAAGCGTCACCTTTTACTGTCCCTTTATCTCTCAACCTACAGTACATGTAAAAAGGAGTATCTAGCCTAGTTACCTCTGGGTCCGTCTGTAGAGACCCAGATTGATTCAACACCGTCTAACTGAATCGAAAGAGGCAATCTGGGATTAGTACATCCATTTTTTAAAACTTTTAATTCAATGATTAACAGCCATTGATTCTTTAAGAACATCACTTAGAAATGAGCTTAGTTCAACTGTCGTACCCCATCCCTCAACTGTGGTACCCCATCCCTCAACTGTGGTACCCCATCCCTCAACTGTGGTACCCCATCCCTCAACTGTGGTACCCCATCCCTCAACTGTCGTACCCCATCCCTCAACTGTCGTACCCCATCCCTCAACTGTCGTACCCCATCCCTCAACTGTCGTACCCCATCCCTCAACTGTCGTACCCCATCCCTCAACTGTCGTACCCCATCCCTCAACTGTCGTACCCCATCCCTCAACTGTCGTACCCCATCCCTCAACTGTCGTACCTCATCCCTCAACTGTCGTACCCCATCCCTCAACTGTGGTACCCCATCCCTCAACTGTTCACCAAAACAAGTGGCGGAGTAGATTTGTTGTCATTTGAATCCCAGATCACCCCTCAAAAATGAGCTCCTGGGATGGTGAACTGAACAGAGAGACGTCCAGAGCATGGGTACACAGAAAGCACTGCTTTATTGACTACACTGGTCAACCACACCATAGTGCCGGGGGGAGGAGGGGAGGAGGGGGGGTCATAGTGGACGCAGCCGTCTTTAAGGCAACACAAACAGCATGCAGATACAGTCACATGGAACATCATCATATTGCTTTTTAACGTTTTGCTTAACATTGAAAGTGTACAAAAAGGAAAAAAATAGTTTTTTGCACTAATGAAAAATACATTTTTTGTTTTTCTTCCTACAAAGACTCTAATACAAGAAAATAAATATTGCAAAAAAAGCCAAAAAATAATTTAAAATAGCTCTTCTTTTTAATATATGTTCAATATTTCTCTTTGCTATTAACAAATGGCACAACATTCTTTGAAACAAAGAATACAGAAGGATAAACTCCTGCAACATTCATATTATCGTATTGTAGAACTGATGCAGATCGAGCCTAATTGGGTGTGGAATTGAATTGAATACGGCAGCAGAGATTTCAGCGCCTTTTAAGAACAAATAAGACAGCCAAGTGGTAGAGGGAGGAGGAACCATGTCAGAGTCTGCTTTGATCAGAGAGATCACGTACTCCTATCAAAATGATGCATGTGACCATTAGGAGATACAGGACAGGCATATTGGCTGCGTTTACAGGCAGCCCGATTCTGATATATTTTTTTCACTAATTGGTCTTCTGACCAATCAGATCTGAAAAAAGATCTGATGTGATTGGTCAAAAGACCAATTAGTGCCGGTGTAAGTCAACGTCAGAAAAGGCACCCCATTCCCTACATAGTGCACTACTTTTGACCACAGCCCTATGGGGCCCTGGTCAAAAGTAGCGCACTATATAGGGAAGTGGGCACCGTTTGTGATGTAGCCTGAATTTGGAGGCAGCAAAGTGATGCCAGATCAACTACAAAAAACAAAACCTGCTAAGCATCAGAGCTCGGCTCTGTTGCAGAGACACAACCGGTAAATTAGTCCGACCTTAGGAGAAGCAGCGATGGTCATGGATAAACCTTCTCTCCTGGAAGTGGATTCATACAAGTCACGGAACGAAAGTCGCAAACAAACATGGGAGCAAGTTGTTTGAACTGTGGAACTTGAACATTTTGAAATGCTATTGAATTTAATGAGAGGAACACATTCTGTGACCCTGCTGGTCATAAATAGCTCGAGTACATCCTAAATGGCACCCTTTTCCCTTCATAGTGCACTACCTTTGACCAGGGCCGTAGGTACTATAATAGGGAATAGGATGCCATTTGAGATACAGACGCTGTGTTGCCAGAGAGCAGCGGTTAGTTTCTGTGAGTGTTCTCCATGGAGGAAGTGAGAGAACAAAAGGTCTCTCCCAGGCTTCAGCTGCACACTGATCAGCCCACTGGGGAGCCGGCCTGACCATTTTAACTTCAATTAGCCAACACACACACACACACACTCGTGACTCGACAGACACAGACAAACATGCACGCACACACAAGCATCGACTCGGACAGACACTAAAACAAACACACTCACTACTGGCTATGCAGTTCCCACCTATCAAATAAACTTCTCTCTGGTTCTGCATATAAAACAAAACCAGAGAAAGTAAATAATCCCAGCTCCAGTGAAAACAGAGAAGTGTTTGCTCTTTATGTTTGTGAGCCCCACAGAGGGAGGGACAGAGAGAGGGAGACGGAGAGAGAGGGAGACGGAGAGAGAGGGAGGGACAGAGAGAGAGGGAGGGACAGAGAGAGAGGGACAGAGAGAGAGGGAGGGACAGAGAGAGAGGGAGGGACAGAGAGGGAGGGACAGAGAGGGAGGGACAGAGAGAGAGGGAGGGACAGAGAGAGGGAGAGAGAGAAAGGGACAGAGAGAGAGGGACAGAGAGGGGTGAAGACAGAGAGGGAGGGACAGAGAGAGAGGGAGGGACAGAGAGAAAGGGACAGAGAGAGAGGGAGGGACAGAGAGGGAGGGACAGAGAGAGAGGGAGGGACAGAGAGGGGGAGAGAGAGAAAGGGACAGAGAGAGAGGGACAGAGAGGGGTGAAGACAGAGAGGGAGGGACAGAGAGAGAGAGAGAGAGGGAGGGACACAGAGAGAGAGAGGGAGGGACAGAGAGAGAGGGAGGGACAGAGAGAGAGGGAGGGACAGAGAGAGGGGGAGGGACAGAGAGAGGGGGAGGGACAGAGAGAGGGGAGGGACAGAGAGAGGGGAGGGACAGAGAGAGGGGGAGGGACAGAGAGAGGGATGGAGGGACAGAGAGGGATGGAGGGACAGAGAGAGGGATGGAGGGACAGAGAGAGAGAGGGAGGGAGAGAGAGAGGGAGGGACAGAGAGAGAGAGGGAGGGACAGAGAGAGTGAGGGAGAGAGAGGGAGGGTTGTTGTTTAGATTCCCTGTCTGTTAAGTTCACTGTGGACAGGGTGCAAACACTAAGAGGAAAGAACAAACTGTCCTCTCTCTCTCTCCCTCCACCAGTGTTTCCCTCTCTCTCTCTCTCTCTCTCCCTCCACCAGTGTTTCCCTCTCTCCCTCTTCTGCCCAGAGAGGCAGCAGTGACAAACGCTCTCTCCATTACACAACACATGCACGTCATTATTTGTCCTTAAAGCTTCTTCCTTTGACCCGCCCGTGCTTCAAAACTCTGAAGGAGCTGAGGCGGGCCGTCGGAAACACTGAAGAAGGGGAGGGAAGTGAGACAGAGCACTGGTCTGCGGGGCGGGTGTTGGATTGGAACCATTACTTCCCAGTATGGAAGCAGTCAGTCGACGGTCGGAGAAGCGCTAGTAAGGAAGCAGTCGGTCTGATTATGAGTCAGCATTCTAGTTATATGAGCCGCGGCTGAAGCGTTACAAAAACAGCTTGCGAAGGCTTTTAACACGGAAACAAAAAGGGTTTCTAGTACAGTATTCTACATTGTTGTTGGTGCATAAAAATAAACAAACATCGGTAAACGGCAGTCAAACGACTACAGCCGTGAACCAGTTCCCTAAGGGAACTGCAACTAACACAGAGGAGGAGATCCTTTCCCATGACGTCGCCGTTGTGTTCTGTTAGTGTGCCGACGGCTTTGTCGCGCAGCAGCTGGGTGGTACGGTGACAGCACGAGGACATTCATCCACAGCAAACGCCAAAGCAGCATTTCTCAACCCAATTCCAGGGGAACCCGCCGTCTGCATGCACGTTCTGTTCCAGCCCAGCACTAACGCAACCTATTCAACTGATCATCAATT
The DNA here is from genome assembly GCF_021184085.1 of Oncorhynchus gorbuscha. NCBI lineage: Eukaryota > Metazoa > Chordata > Actinopteri > Salmoniformes > Salmonidae > Oncorhynchus > Oncorhynchus gorbuscha. The sequence continues at coordinate 43,739,430 of NC_060188.1, read as the reverse complement.
TGATTAGCAGAATAATGGCCGTTAGTGTAGGGCTGGAATAAAACATGCAAACCAGGTGGGTCGTCAGGAATGGGACAAAGAAACCCTGCTTGGGGAGGATAATCATAATACCATCCATCCATCCGCACTCTGTAGGATAATACCCCCCATCCGCACTCTGTAGGATAATACCCCCCATCCGCACTCTGTAGGATAATACCCCCCATCCGCACTCTGTAGGATAATACCCCCATCCGCACTCTGTAGGATAATACCCCCATCCGCACTCTGTAGGATAATACCCCCATCCGCACTCTGTAGGATAATACCCCCATCCGCACTCTGTAGGATAATACCCCCATCCGCACTCTGTAGGATAATACCCCCATCCGCACTCTGTAGGATAATACCCCCCATCCGCACTCTGTAGGATAATACCACCCATCCGCACTCTGTAGGATAATACCCCCATCCGCACTCTGTAGGATAATACCCCCATCCGCACTCTGTAGGATAATACCCCCATCCGCACTCTGTAGGATAATACCCCCATCCGCACTCTGTAGGATAATACCCCCATCCGCACTCTGTAGGATAATACCCCCATCCGCACTCTGTAGGATAATACCCCCATCCGCACTCTGTAGGATAATACCCCCATCCGCACTCTGTAGGATAATACCCCCATCCGCACTCTGTAGGATAATACCCCCCATCCGCACTCTGTAGGATAATACCACCCATCTGCACTCTGTAGGATAATACCACCCATCCGCACTCTGTAGGATAATACCATCCATCCGCACTCTGTAGGATAATACCATCCATCCATACGTCTGCATGAAAAGTGCTGTCACCTGCTGCCTGCTGGACCGAAATACCTCACTAGAATTCCAGCCTACGGTTTCTGAAAAGCGGAGGAAGAGGGCATAGACGCCCCTCTCCAATAATAATAATAACAACCTGTTTTCTACTACGTTGGGGGCCGTATATGAAGGGTCCCATCTAAAACACAGCCTAGTCTAAATCTGTGTATATATTGAATATTGAAACCAAGTTTCCATTTCATTGTCTTAGCAACACATAAAGGGTTAGGTGGTGGGGTGGATTCTGAGGGTTTGCTACACTGCTAACCACACTCACCCACCCCAACGACCTATCTGCAGACAACGATGAGCATTGTTGCTCTTCTGGTATTATGATGTGATTGTAGAATAGGAATGAATAGAATGTGCTACTCATTCTGTTTCTATGGTTGTAATGGTCTGCGGTGGATGGAAAGGAAGGAGCCAGACTGGCTGTAGACAGACAGTGTCACCTGACCAATACGCTGCTTTAGGAAGTTTCATCCTGAATCCTTGTGTCCCCTCTGGGACAGGAAAACAAACATACAAAACGAGTCATCTTCTACATTACGACCCTGTTATACCAGCGCTGGGGGTTGTCAGCGGGCTCAGCCATCAGCCGCCCATCCACACACGGTTCAGCAGCATTCAACTCCATCCAGAGTAGGTCAGTGGCACAGAGGGCCAGTAAGTAACACACCTGTAACACAATGGGAGAGTCCAGGGTGGAATAGTGGTGGTGGGTGTCAGGACGCCGCCACCCCCCCTTTAAAAAGGCAGAGTCACACCATGCCAGCGCAGGCCTGAGCAATGCACAACTCCCAGGTGAGGCTGCGTCACAAATGACACCTTATGCACTAAGCAGGGAATAGGGTGCCATTTTGGGACGCAGTCAGAGTAAGTGCATGGTGCCCTATCTGTTATACACACTGTTCTTTGGCATTATCAACTCAGGAGACAGCCAGGTGGGTTAGTAGTAGTGTACTGACTGAGACATGAGAAAAGCTCTCAGCACAGTAGTAGTCAGAGTTTAAACAGTGAGCATTGCCAAAGGAACCTTTTCTAGACATACCCATCATATGTAGAAAAGGCTGTATATGGTATTATATATTTACGGATTAACTTTGATTTCAATACATTTTCAACCCTTCTTAGTCGCCTTCAAAAACATTTTTTTTTTAATATATTTTTTTTTAAACCCTGAGAAAATACTGTGGACCGCTTTTAGTACAAAATACAACTCTCTGAGACGGAAAAAAAAAAAAAACATAAATTTACAAAGAACTCAAAAAAGTAGTCAGAATCCAGAACTCTGTGATGTAGCTGACTATACGATTCGTCTGACTGGAGCAACAACGACTCCAGAAGTTGCTTTGTTGGGGCAGCACTTTGCACAAATATGGTAGAACTGTGTGGCTTTGCATGCGGTTGGGTTGATTAAATGGCAAGAGCTGCATTTACATGTCTTTTTTAGGCACTACAATTAAGGTCCGAGAAGCCCTCTGTTTCAGTACGCTTGATGGACAATACAACAGATGTTCCTTTTTTGATTGTTACAAATCTGATTCTAGAAGTGATTGATAAACTTATTTTGGGGGAGCGACAGAAGGCACACGATAAAATACTGTTTCTCCAATGATTCAGGCCCAAACGGAAGATGAGGGAGGAGTCAGTGAAGAGCTGACGTAATTATCAACCAGTGTGTTTCTACAACGGCTGGATGCAGACAGAGTCGTTTAGAGTATGTGTGAGTATGCGTGTGTGTGTGTGCGTGTGTGAGTATGCGTGTGCGTGTGCGTGTGTGTGTGTAATGTGTCTGGTGTGCATGTCTGAAAGAGTGTGCGTGTTTATGCCGCAATGTTTGTGTTACAGTTCCCGTTAGCTATTTGTGCTTTAAAAAGGCTAATATTCGTTTGATATTTTCTGTACATTTCTCAGAATGATGCTGAACTGAAAGGCTTTTTAAAAACATCAGATCCCAGGAATCGCCTCGCGGGATCCATCTTACGGCAAGAGAAAGGAAGAGATTCGTCTGAACCAGCTTATAATGCCCACAAAGTATTCGCCCCAATGCTAGCGGCTAGTCACCACTGACCACACCACTAGGAAGGGTTGATGACATGGGTCACCGCCATGCTATACTTCAAAATAAAACCTCAAATGTAACATTGTCCAAAATCCATTTCCTCTTTGTCTTCTTACGTCATCATACAGCATTTGTTACTTTAACAAGCACTACTAACATCTAGGGTCTCGTTGTGTATGTAGCTATCTGACTAACAGCTACGTTCAAATCCCCAGAACAGAGCAGAGAGACTGATTTAGGACTAGTGAAGTACAGAGATTTGGTTCATTAAAGCGATCTAGAGAGAAAATAACGGCATGTATAATATCAAAAGCACAGACGGACAGACAGACAGACAGACAGTAGCCGTGGTAGCGGGAGCTGGGATGGCGCTCCGGTCAGTCTGAGAAATCACTGTGTCTTCTGGACGATGGTGTGTGTGTGTGTGTGAGAGCGTCTCAGTTTTTTTTTCTACAACGCTAGCACGCTCCTCCTCAGCAGGTCCTCGCTCCCAGAATGCAACTGGGCCAGGCGGAGCTTGCGGCCGCTGGAGTGCGTGTCCGAGTCGCTCTGCTCGACGTCAGAGAAGTAGCCATCCGTCTCGGGGTCCAGCAGCGACAACGTCTCCTTCACTGGGTGGGGGTCTCTCTCTCTCTCCCTATCCAGGGGACGCTCTGCCACCTCCTTCCCCCCTCCACCCCCGCCCTTCCCCCGGGACTTACCCTGCCGGGGCAGACGGAGGCGCAGGGCCGTGCGGTGACCGAGACCCCCCCCTGACCTCCCCTCAGGCACTGTCCCGGGACTAATGCAGGGCTGTGGGGGGGAGCAGGAGGCCAGAGGGGGCGGTGTGGGGGCAGACGCTGCCCCTGTACCAGTGAGGCTGTCCCAGGGGCCGCGCTCCTCCGAGATGTGACAGGAGTCCATTTTGGAGGTGGGCGGCTGCGGCGGCGGGTCCAGTGGTGCCTCAGTGCTCCTGGTCTGGGGGTGGTGGTGGTGGTGGTGGAGGGCCTTGGAGCCCCGGGACCTCTCCCCTCTACGGGCCCCGTGGCCTGGCCTGTCATCTGCCAGCAGAGTCCCCTTGGCTGTGGCTGTGGAGGAGGCGGTGGCAGCAGCAGTGGGACTGACCGCGGTGGCAGAAGGCGGGGTGGTTGCTGCGGCGGGGGAGTGTTGGGCCCGGGCTCTGGGCTTGCCCCGGGTCTTGCGGCCCAGCTGAGGCGTTTTCCAGGTGGACTTCATGGAGTGGTCCATCATAAGGCTGAGCAGGCTCTCCTCTCCCTGCAGCAGCTGGTCAGACAGCAAGCTGGCCGTCTTGTCACGGTGCTGCCCGGCATCCAGGGCCCACTGGCTCAGCATGTCGTCAGCTGTGATCTGCACCGACTGGGCCAGCCAGCTGTCAAACAGCGAGTTGTCCAGAGGGAAGGTCTTGGGGAAACCTGGGGGGAAGAGATGGACAGGTGAGAGGACCATAGAGGACCAGTCTAGAGCGTCAAACTCAACTCCAGGAGGGCCATGTTATTTCCTTTCAATTCGTGCCCAATGAAGACCTAGAGAACCAGGTAAATGGGAGTTCTTGAGGAATCCTTGACCTTAAATAATCACTTAAGTAACAAGGGAGGACTGAAAACCTGCAGGCACACGGCACTCCCAGGAATAGAGTTTGACGCCCTTGTTATACAGACGATTCTGAAATCTCATGCATGTCTGCGGATGGATAGTAGGATCAACTGTTCCGTCCAAAACATAAAGCCTTCCGGGAGGAAGTCTGGAACAAACCTGTAAAACATAGGAAGACACAGCGTAGGTCTGGGTGACAAAGTACAGTACGGGGGATTTGTGGTCGGAGTCGTGATGCTAAACCTGACCAGACTTTCCTTCAACGAATCAATCATTTAACAGGCGGTAGGGTGTGCGTCCCAAATATCAACATATTCCCTATATGGTGCACTACTTTTAACCAGCCCCCTATGGGCCCAGGTCAAAAGTAGGGCAGTACATAGGGAAAAGGGCACATTTGGGACTCAAACCCCCTATCTACCCCACTTCCTGTGCGACTTTAAACAATGCATTAGCCCCGTTCTGCGTCGGTCTGTCTGTGCTTTGTCACCACCACCAACAGGGACGTTCACTGTCAAACGCAGCTTTTAGAGACAATGCATGCTGTGTGTGTATATAATTAGGAGATTTGCATGGCTCCTTGTCTGTCATTAAGGTCCAGAGTTGGCTGCCAGAGCCGCGCTGCAGCTCGGGAACACCGATTCTCACAGGAAATAGAGAGGAGGCGGAGAGGGGGAGGGAAACACACTGGTGCCAGGCGGTGTCGCAAATGGGACCCTATTCCTTAAGTAGTGCACTACTTTTGACCAGGGCCCGTAGGGTTGCATTACATAGGCCGGGGATAGGGCGTTATTCAGAACACACCTAGAGACAGAACTCCATCCACCACCCGTATTCCAATCCCATGAAGTCCCTCTCCCACGGTCTGGGAGATGCATCAGGGGACAGTACGCTGGGTAACACTCTCCACTCCCCCGAACCCTGCCCCTAAACCAGGAACACACTGGGTTCCTGTCAACCCAAAACATCATGAGCCACTGTTCACACACACCTCTTTTAAAAAAGGTAGACCTGCTGAAAATACAGTTAAACCCTATAGGTGTGGTGTTGTTTCAATGAGCTACAATAACCTCCTTAAATGTGTGTCTCTCTGTCTGGTGTGGAGTGGTGTCTATCTCCTCAGGTGATGAGTAAGGTGCTGGCTGGCATAGGGACAGAGTATTAGCAGTGGTGCAATTGGCTCCAGCTCCACACACCCATCCTGCCTGTTTAATGAGATGAAGCTCCTACTTAGAATAGCATTTTTAAATCACAGTCATTAACAGAGGGCTAATTCCACCACAGCCCCCATTGAAGTATGGGAGGAACACAACCGAGGAGAGGAGGCAGGGAGGGAGGAGAGGAGGCAGGGAGGGAGGAGAGGAGGCAGGGAGGATCAACTTGAGAGACGCTCTCTGCTGGGCATGTCAACATCTTACCACAGAGACACGAGGTAGGGGTGTGGGGACGGAGGGAGAGAAGATTGGAAAACAAGTGTACTTCTCCCCGCAAACGGAGATGCTCGTCAGCACATCTTACCTCCCCACTACCTTCAACTGCACCGGATTCCTCTAGACCACATAGGGCCCAGGCGGTCACACCAACACAACCCTCAACATTCCTGACCGAGTCATCACCTGGTAAATCTTCCTGTTAGCCCCTCCCCTCTCTAAGGCTATGGCCACACTCCAACGATTTCATCTGTGTTCATGCGTCTATGATCGACATCATTGTCCTTTTTTTTTGTCCATCAAAAGTACAACTAAAGTCAAGTATTCTCCGACGAGTTGCTTATGTAAAAAGACAGACGGTTTGGGTGTTTTTGTTGGACAATGCATCGGCGTCGTCATTCATCCGGCAACGGATTAATCCTATTGGAAAGGCACTGGGTCCATCCGAAATGGCACAGTAGTGCACTAAATAGGTACTAGGGTGCTATTTGGGATGCATCCTCTACCCAGTCACCCCCCCCCCCTCCCCCTTCAGTCCATAAGGCACTGTGCCCACCAGGAGGTCAGGAGGAGCTGCTGTGATTGGATCAGCATCCCCTGGCCAGACGTTTCCATGACGCAGCAACAGCACCAGCGCCTCTGCTGGAGACAGGAGACTCGAGAGGGGAGGAGGGAATGAGAGGTGGTGGAACAGAGAGAAGGGAGAAGGCAGGGAGGGGGGAACAGAAAGGGAGGGAGGGAGCAGAGTTGGAAAAGAGAAGGGAGGGCGGGGGCTGGTCGTGACCCACTCTGCTCCACCTCTCCTCTTCATCTCCAACCCACCCCGCTGCGCATGTCTGCTGGCTGCAGCCCTTCTCCTGGCTCTGTTCCGTGGACCCGGTGAAAGCAGCCCCGGGGCCTAGGCTGCTGCGGTATGGTAGCAGCCCACGCTAGGCTAGGTGAGGCCCGGTAGGGCTAGGAATGCACTGGCTGGGACAGGGCCAGACCAGGCTAAGCTACGCTAAGTAGGGCCAGGGAGGGAGGTAGGCTAAGCTAGACTAGACATGAGGGAGGGAGGCTAAGCAAGGCTAGGATAGGATAGGCAGGATAGACAGGAGGGAGGGAGGCTGAGCTAGGCTAGAAAGAGCCAGGAATGCGCTGGCTGGGGCAGAGCCAGACTTGTGTTTGTGCAGGCCCCGCTACAGTGTGCCAATTGTTCTCAGGTGCCAACTGTCGCCCTGACAACCCCGCATACGCACGGAGCGAGGGAAAGAGAGGGGAGTGAGCAGTGCTAGTCAGCGACGGAGAGCACTGTAAACTCCATGCCTGAAGAACTTAGAGGCGGAAACACAAATGAAGTGTTAAAATGATGCCCAAAGTATCAGTCTGAGTTAGTAATTATCCAGCCCTCTCAATATCAACACCCAGAAGGTCTTGCAGTCTATTTCACCACGGCAACACTCAGAGGTACTCTACTCCACTCTGTCTGCCACCCAGGGGTCACGTTACAACATGCTTATCACGTGGGCCAGATGCCCGTATCCGTCCACGTCCCAATGGGCACCCTATTCCCAAAGGGCTCTGGTCAAAACTAGTGCACTATATAGAGAAAGGGGTGCTATTTGCACCTCTACCAGCCTCTGTCCCACTGCCTTATCTGGAGATGCTCTCCCTTACCCTCTGACCCCCCGGGTTATCCTGTTCCTTGAGGGAAGGTCACACACGCTAAAGCCTGGGGATTTAAGAGAGCAGCTCTGCCTTAGTAGGGGGGCACGCAACACCACGCACCTCACCCACAGCGCTCAGAAAAGCAAGGTGGCGGACAGGGACACTGGGCCCACACCATGAGGATTAACCTCTACCCCTTCTACCCGGAAAATAATATTGACGTTTTTTTTTTTTTTATGTACACCTGAGAAGCTACACCTGCACCAAGCCATGCAAACAGATGCATTTCCATGGCTATAGTTGCAACTCCTCTCAGTAACTCTCTGCCTGGCCAAATCTGATCTGGCATCACCAAGGACTCAACTGGCATCTCTCAATGACACGGTATATCACACCAGCCAACAGGAGAGTGCAAACAGTGTCCAAGAAGAACAATAGAATAGCAGCACTACTACAGCATCCATTTCTGTTGAGAAACACACACACGCTTGGGGTTAAGTGCTTAAAGGTAGAGTTGGAGTGTATACCAACATGCAGTCAGCCCTGTGAGTCGTCAGAGCACTACTGAGCAGTCTGACAGAGAGCAGATGGACTCAAAACACACACCGTCCTCAGTCGCCCGCAAAAAGGCCCGTCACACACAAAACTGTCTATCGTGGCTGTGTGGCGTACTATAGGTGGACCCTGAAGTGTGTGTCTGCACCACCGTAGTGCTATACTGCACTGCTTATAATGTAAACAATAGATTCCCACGTGCAAGTTCACCACCAGGTCCACCTGCTCACTGGTTTTGGAGTGGGTAACACAACGAAAAGATGAGAGTGGAGTATAAGGACGGGCATTGGGAGGCACCGGTCCTACGGGAGCTCTGAAGAGAGCCGAGGGCTCTGTGGACACACGTGGGATACGATTCTGCTTTGGTACCGTCACCAAGGCCGGGGACATGAAGGCTCCTCCAGCCCTGTCCATATGTCGCTTCTCAGCTCCAATAAAGGGGCCAAGCCACTCGCCTCACATCACCGTCGTAGTCCTGTCCGCTAAAAGATCGGTATTGACACAGAAAGTGAAATATTGCAGGACAACCACAGATGTCAACAGTGGCTAACAGTTTCCTAGTCGATTCCCTGTTAATGGTTCTACAGATTGTCTGGGGATGAAGGATGCTTCTAGTTGAGTATGTGTAACCGCGGGAAGACGTTTCCTCCTGAATGTTGATAATGTAAGCATCTTCATCATGATCTGGAGAGTTTGGATACTGATTAGTGCCGAGCGATTAACCGAAATGTCGGTTATTATTATTTTATGTTTTTACTAATTGACCGACGTCGATTCAATTATTTGTATTCCATTTAATTTGGTTTTTCTTCTAAGCTTAATGTGCACATTGCAGTTTCCTTAGATATAAATCCGATCCAGCCTGAACTGTGCAATGTAGTAAGTAGGGAGTTGTAGTTTCCAACAGGATAATATTTGACACAATTACAACAGTTTATGTGCTAAACTAACTACAATGACCACAATCCATTGCGCATCTACTTGTCCGGGCTTTGTTTCTTTTAGGTCTGCTACTCAGGAAACAGAAGAACATGCGATCGTGAGGTGATATAGAGAGCAGCTGTTGCGTCGGGAGGTATCTCTACCTGAAAATACATTAACTTAGTGATTGATAGTTGGTATTCAGCAGGCATAAAAGTATGCCTTATTTACTTTGAAGAACTACTAAAATAGTGTTTTTTTCCCCAGGCAGCAGCTCTGTAGAGATGAGATCAAATGACTTAGAATTAAATAATAAAGTCACCAAAAAATAAAAGATATATACATAAATGAAATATTTGATGTAATAAAGTCATGTGAATAAATGATGGTTAATATGTGATAAGCAATAATGGGCATCACTAACATCATGGGACTTACATTAAAATGATTTTATTCTGTTCGAAACAACCTCAAAATGTACTAATCGCTCAGCACAGACACATTCTCCAGAGATGGTATCCACAGAGGAGACCGAGGCTGCATCCTGATTCACCACACTTCGCCCAAAGTGTGCACTTGCACACTCCCAGTAATGGATTTCAATGCTTTGGATTGGTGTAGGCATTGGCTCTCCAACATTGTTAAATCCATGACAGGGAGTGTGTGCAAGTGCACACTTCAGAAGAAGGGTGTAGAATCAGCACCCAGATCTAGATGGTGCGAGCCTGGACAAGTCGGGGGAAGTGTGATAGCAACTCAGGGGGGAGTGGGTGTCATACACGTCATCGACTCGACTGGAAACTCGCAGCGCAAACACAAACCCCCGTGGTGTGTCAGACCTACCTAGCTGTTTGAGGAGGGAGCCGTTGTCAGGCTTCCACCTCTCTTTCTTCTTCTCCGGGCTGCTTTTCCTCCGCTCCTTCCCCTTCTCCTTCACCCCGTTCTGTCTCCCCTTATGGCCCTTCATGGTTTTCTCTGCAGAGGAAAGAGAGCAACATTGCAGTGGGGCCAGCCAAGCATGAAGTCAGGGAGAGGCAGGTCAAGACCGGGATATTTTTTCCCATGTGCTGGATGAACTACTGGTGTTTTTAAACTGATTGGCTGTGCCCTTGGAGACATACCGTGTGTGCGCCCTTGGAGACATACCGTGTGTGCGCCCTTGGGACATACCGTGTGTGCGCCCTTGGGGACATACCGTGTGTGCGCCCTTGGGGACATACCGTGTGCGCCCTGCATACCGCCCTTGGGGACATACCGTGTGCGCCCTTGGGGACATACCGTGTGCGCCCTTGGGGACATACCGTGTGCGCCCTTGGGGACATACCGTGTGCGCCCTTGGGGACATACCGTGTGCGCCCTTGGGGACATACCGTGTGCGCCCTTGGGGACATACCGTGTGTGCGCCCTTGGGGACATACCGTGTGTGCGCCCTTGGGGACATACCGTGTGTGCGCCCTTGGGGACATACCGTGTGTGCGCCCTTGGGGACATACCGTGTGTGCGCCCTTGGGGACATACCGTGTGTGCGCCCTTGGGGACATACCGTGTGTGCGCCCTTGGGGACATACCGTGTGCGCCCTTGGGGACATACCGTGTGCGCCCTTGGGGACATACCGTGTGCGCCCTTGGGGACATACCGTGTGCGCCCTTGGGGACATACCGTGTGTGCGCCCTTGGGGACATACCGTGTGTGCGCCCTTGGAGACATACCGTGTGTGCGCCCTTGGAGACATACCGTGTGTGCGCCCTTGGAGACATACCGTGTGTGCGCCCTTGGAGACATACCGTGTGTGCGCCCTTGGAGACATACCGTGTGTGCGCCCTTGGAGACATACCGTGTGTGCGCCCTTGGAGACATACCGTGTGTGCGCCCTTGGAGACATACCGTGTGTGCGCCCTTGGGGACATACCGTGTGTGCGCCCTTGGGGACATACCGTGTGCGCCCTTGGGGACATACCGTGTGCGCCCTTGGGGACATACCGTGTGCGCCCTTGGGGACATACCGTGTGTGCCCCAAATGGCAGCCTATTCCCTATATTCTGCAGGGCTGCAGTCAAAGGTAGTGCACTATATAGGGAATAGGGTGCCATTTGGAACACATGCTGTGTAGCAGTTAAATACATATGCATAATGTAAACACAGTCAAATACTGAGGAGGCTCTGTAGCAGTCAATGTTTGATTTCATTATCCTAAACTAAATTCGGGGTCAGTACTAAGCAGTGAACAGTACACAGAGGCTCCTTGTCTCCCTCCTGGTTAAGTTTCCCTCTCCCCCAGTCAGAGTGAACCTTACACTGAGAAACTGAGCAATCTGACCCCAGAATGTCACCTTTTACCCCACCAGCTGGACTAATCGTTGTGATGAGAGAAATGAACCATGACCAAACTGAGAAACTGTCCCACTTCTCAAAAAAGCTCAGACCAAAGAACTCCCTCACAGTCAAAACCTTCACCATCCTCTATTCACAGCTCTTGAATATAGTCATTGGGGACCATGAGGCACAGGAAACCCACCCACCCACACTCACAACTACAAATACGCTCACAAACAAGCACACTTACAGTAAATACACAGTACCAGTTAAAATAATTAGACAGCTACTCATTCAATAATTTCTTTATTTTTACTATTTTCTAGATTGTAGAATAATAGTGAATACATCAAAACTATGACATAACACATATGGAATCATGTAGTAACCAAAAAAAGTGTTAAACAAATGTTATACTGTATTCTTCAAAGTAGCCACTCTGTGTCTCACAAAGACATGGCGGCTGGAACCAAACATCTAACATTTGGACTCATCAGACAAAAAGGACAGATCTCCACTGGTCTAATGTATATTGCTTGTGTTTCTTGGCTCAAGCAAGTCGTCTTCTTATTGGTGTCCTTTAGTAAGTGGTTTCTTTGCAGCAATTTGACCATGGAGGCTGATTCACACAGTCTCCTCTGAACAATGATGTTGCGATATGTCTGTTACTTGAAATCTGTGTCGCATTTATTTGACCTGCGATTTCTGAGGTTGGTAACTAATGAACTGATCCTCTGCAGCACAGTAACTCTGGGTCATCCTTTCCTGTGGTGGTCGTCATGAGAGCCAGTTTCATCATAGCGCTTGATGGTTTTTCGACTGCACTTAGAAGAAACTTCCAAAGTTCTTGCCATTTTCCGGTTTGACTGACCTTCATGTCTTAAAGTAATGATGGACTGTTGTTTCTCTTTGCTTATTTGAGCTGTTATTGCCATAATGTGGATGTGGTATTTTACCAAATAGGGCTGTCTTCTGTATTACCACCCTTACCTTGTTACAACATAACTAATTGGCTCAAAGGAGTCATACAATAATGTAGAGGAAATGAAATACACAAAACAAATTCCCCATTAATTGAAATGCATTCCAGGCGACTACCTCATGAAGCTGGTTGAGAGAATGCCAAGACTGTGCAAAGCTGTCATCAAGGCAAAAGGTGGCTACTTTGAAGAATCTCAAATATAAAATATATTTAGATTTGTTTAACGTTTTTTGTTTCTGTTGGTTACTACATGGTTCCATATGTCGCTATTATTCCACAACGTAGAAAACAAAGAAAAACCCTTGTTCAAGTAGGTGTGTCAAAACTGTTGACTGGTACTGTACATCTGCGCCAGCATCTCTTTGGACCCACACAGAGAGACGCATAACACAGAGGGAGAGACAACGCTGAGGAACCGGCCCATGAGCTGTGCGGTTGGGTTGGCGCCCCCCTTCCACACTTATTGTTGGGGGACATGTTTTAACACGCTCCCGCTGCTTAGACCAACAGTGGAGCGGGTGGTGTGCACGCCTGACTTCCTCTCATGCTGGTTATAATAGAGGCCGAGTTGTGGGGGCAGTGAGGGTCTCCCTCCATCACGCTTCCCCTTGATGGAGGAGGGTTGTGTTTCACACGGAGGCTACCCTGGGTGTGTGTGTGTGTGTGAGTATACATGTGGTTTTCAACAAATCTGTTGTGTGGGTGTGTGCGTGCCTGAACACTGCCGGTAAGTGTGTGTAGGATAGAAGGTCATATGTATGAGTGATGTGTTAGCTATTTTTGTGAATATGTGTGCTGTCGAAAAAAAAAAAAAACTAATTTTCTGCAACGGACCAACTTGGAGAGACATTTGGAAACGTTGTAGTCAGATCAGTTGTTTTTTTCTCTTTCCCCCCCTCCCTTTCCCTCTCCCCCCTCACACTTCTCCCTCTTTCCCCCCCTCACACTTCTCCCTCTCTTCACCCCTCACACTTCTTCCTCCCCCTCTCACTTCTCCCTCTCTTCACCCCTCACACTTCTCCCTCTCTTCACCCCTCACACTTCTCCCTCTCTTCACCCCTCACACTTCTCCCTCTCTTCACCCCTCACACTTCTCCCTCTCTTCACCCCTCACACTTCTCCCTCTCTTCACCCCTCACACTTCTCCCCCTCTTCACCCCTCACACTTCTCCCCCTCTTCACTTCTCCCTCTTTCCCCCTCACACTTCTCCCTCTTTCCCCCCTCACACTTCTCCCTCTTCCCCCCCCCTCTCACACTTCTCCCTCTTTCCCCCCTCACACTTCTCCCTCTTTCCCCCCTCACACTTCTCCCTCTTTCCCCCCTCACACTTCTCCCTCTTCCCCCCCCTCACACTTCTCCCTCTTCCCCCCTCACACTTCTCCCTCTTCCCCCAATCACACTTCTCCCTCTTTTCCCCCCTCACACTTCTCCCTCTTTCCCCCCCTCTCACACTTCTCCCTCTTCCCTCCCCCTCTCACTTCTCCCTCTTCCCTCCCCTCTCACTTCTCCCTCTTCCCCCAATCACTTCTCCCTCTTCCCTCCCTCTCACTTCTCTCTCTTCCCTCCCCTTCCCTCTCCCCCTCTCACTTCTCCCTCTCCCCCCCTCTCACACTTCTCCCTCTCCCCTCCCTCCCCTCTCCCTCCTCCCTCTTCCCTCCCCTCTCACCTCCCTCTTCCCTCCCTCACTTCTCCCTCTTCCCTCCCCTCTCACTTCTCCCTCTTCCCTCCCCTCTCACTTCTCCCTCTTCCCTCCCTCTCACTTCTCCCTCTTCCCTCCCCTCTCCTTCTCCCCTTCCCTCCCCTCTCACTTCTCCCTCTTCCCCCCCTCTCACTTCTCCCTCTTCCCTCCCCTCTCCTCTCCCCCCCTCTCACACTTCTCCCTCTCCCCCCCTCTCACACTTCTCCCTCTTCCCTCCCCTCTCACACTTCTCCCTCTTCCCTCCCCTCTCACTTCTCCCTCTTCCCTCCCCTCTCACTTCTCCCTCTTCCCTCCCCTCTCACTTCTCCCTCTTCCCTCCCCTCTCACTTCTCCCTCTTCCCTCCCCTCTCACTTCTCCCTCTTCCCTCCCCTCTCACTCTCCCTCTTCTCCCTCTCACTCCCTCCCCTCTCTCACTTCTCCCTCTTCCCTCCCTCTCACTTCTCCCTCTTCCCCCCCTCTCACTTCTCCCTCTTCCCCCCTCTCACTTCTCCCTCTTCCCCCTCTCACTTCTCCCTCTTCCCCCCTCCCACTTCTCCCTCTTCCCCCCTCCCACTTCTCCCTCTTTCCCCCTCACATCTCCCACTTCTCCCTCTTTCCCCCCTCTCACACTTCTCCCTCTTTCCCCCTCTCACACTTCTCCCTCTTTCCCCCCTCTCACACTTCTCCCTCTTTCCCCCCTCTCACACTTCTCCCTCTTTCCCCCTCTCACTCCCCCTCTCACTTACATTTTCAGGCGTTGTCAGTTAGGTGCAGTGACTCCAAGGGATTCATCTTTTTGAAGTGTGTGGTCAATTTCCTCTTTCTGGGAGCACTCAGCTGCGGTGTGTGTGTGTGTGTGTGTGTGTGTGTGTGTGTGTGTGTGTGTGTGTGTGTGTGTGTGTGTGTGTGTGTGTGTGTGTGTGTGTGTGTGTGTGTGTGTGTGTGTGTGTGTGTGTGTGTGTGTGTGTGTGTGAAATAGAGAGTGTGTAAGCGCCCTCTACCGCTTCCTCTCCTGTCTTTGTTGCACCGTGCCCCACTTCTTACCTGCGCTCATTAGCACAACACCAGAGTTTCTTTACACTCCCTCTACCGCTTCCTCTCGCATGCTCCCTCTACCGCTTCCTCTCGCATGCTCCCTCTACCGCTTCCTCTCCTTCTCTCTCATGCTCCCTCTACCGCTTCCTCTCCTTCTCTCTCATGCTCCCTCTACCGCTTCCTCTCCTTCCCTCTCATGCTCCCTCTACCGCTTCCTCTCCTGCGCCCTCTACCGCTTCCTCTCCTGCGCCCTCTACCGCTTCCTCTCCTGCGCCCTCTACCGCTTCCTCTCCTGCGCCCTCTACCGCTTCCTCTCCTGCGCCCTCTACCGCTTCCTCTCCTGCGCCCTCTACCGCTTCCTCTCCTGCGCCCTCTACCGCTTCCTCTCCTGCGCCCTCTACCGCTTCCTCTCCTGCGCCCTCTACCGCTTCCTCTCCTGCGCCCTCTACCGCTTCCTCTCCTGCGCCCTCTACCGCTTCCTCTCCTGCGCCCTCTACCGCTTCCTCTCCTGCGCCCTCTACCGCTTCCTCTACCGCTTCCTCTCCCGCGCCCTCTACCGCTTCCTCTCCCGCGCCCTCTACCGCTTCCTCTCCTTCTCTCTCCCGCTCCCTCTACCGCTTCCTCTCCTTCTCTCTCATGCTCCCTCTACCGCTTCCTCTCCTTCTCTCTCATGCTCCCTCTACCGCTTCCTCTCCTTCTCTCTCATGCTCCCTCTACCGCTTCCTCTCCTTCTCTCTCATGCTCCCTCTACCGCTTCCTCTCCTTCTCTCTCATGCTCCCTCTACCGCTTCCTCTCCTTCTCTCTCCTGCGCCCTCTACCGCTTCCCCTCCTTCTCTCTCCTGCGCCCTCTACCGCTTCCTCTCCTGCGCCCTCTACCGCTTCCTCTCCTGCGCCCTCTACCGCTTCCTCTCCTGCTCCCTCTACCGCTTCCTCTCCCGCTCCCTCTCCCGCTCCCTCTCCCGCTCCCTCTCCTGCTCCCTCTACCACTTCCTCTCCTGCTCCCTCTACCACTTCCTCTCCTGCTCCCTCTACCACTTCCTCTCCTGCTCCCTCTACCACTTCCTCTCCTTCTCTCCCCTGCTCCCTCTACCACTTCCTCTCATGCTCCCTCTACCGCTTCCTCTCCTTCTCTCTCATGCTCCCTCTACCGCTTCCTCTCCTTCTCTCTCATGCTCCCTCTACCGCTTCTCTCTCCTGCTCCCTCTACCGCTTCCTCTCCTGCGCCCTCTACCGCTTCCTCTCCTGCGCCCTCTACCGCTTCCTCTCCTGCGCCCTCTACCGCTTCCTCTCCTGCGCCCTCTACCGCTTCCTCTCCTGCGCCCTCTACCGCTTCCTCTCCTGCGCCCTCTACCGCTTCCTCTCCTGCGCCCTCTACCGCTTCCTCTCCTGCGCCCTCTACCGCTTCCTCTCCTGCGCCCTCTACCGCTTCCTCTCCTGCGCCCTCTACCGCTTCCTCTCCGCCCTCTACCGCTTCCTCCTGCGCCCTCTACCGCTTCCTCTCCTGCGCCCTCTACCGCTTCCTCTCCTGCGCCCTCTACCGCTTCCTCTCCTGCGCCCTCTACCGCTTCCTCTCATGCTCCCTCTACCGCTTCCTCTCCTTTCCTCTCCTGCGCCCTCTACCGCTTCCTCTCCTGCGCCCTCTACCGCTTCCTCTCCTGCGCCCTCTACCGCTTCCTCTCATGCTCCCTCTACCGCTTCCTCTCCTTTCCTCTCCTGCGCCCTCTACCGCTTCCTCTCCTGCACCCTCTACCGCTTCCTCTCCTGCACCCTCTACCGCTCCCTCTACCGCTTCCTCTCCTTCTCTCTCATGCTCCCTCTACCGCTTCCTCTCCTTCTCTCTCCTGCGCCCTCTACCGCTTCCTCTCCTGCGCCCTCTACCGCTTCCTCTCCTGCGCCCTCTACCGCTTCCTCTCCTGCGCCCTCTACCGCTTCCTCTCCTGCGCCCTCTACCGCTCCCTCTACCGCTTCCTCTCCTGCTCCCTCTACCGCGCCCTCTACCACTTCCTCTACCGCGCCCTCTACCACTTCCTCTCCTGCTCCCTCTACCACTTCCTCTCCTGCTCCCTCTACCACTTCCTCTCCTGCTCCCTCTACCACTTCCTCTCCTGCTCCCTCTACCACTTCCTCTCCTTCTCTCCCCTGCTCCCTCTACCACTTCCTCTCCTGCGCCCTCTACCGCTTCCTCTCCTTCTCTCTCATGCTCCCTCTACCGCTTCCTCTCCTTCTCTCTCATGCTCCCTCTACCGCTTCCTCTCCTTCTCTCTCATGCTCCCTCTACCGCTTCCTCTCCTTCTCTCTCCTGCTCCCTCTACAGCTTCCTCTCCTTCTCTCTCCTGCGCCCTCTACCGCTTCCTCTCCTGCGCCCTCTACCGCTTCCTCTCCTGCGCCCTCTACCGCTTCCTCTCCTGCGCCCTCTACCGCTTCCTCTCCTGCGCCCTCTACCGCTTCCTCTCCTGCGCCCTCTACCGCTTCCTCTCCTGCTCCCTCTACCGCTTCCTCTACCGCTTCCTCTACCTTCTCTCTCATGCTCCCTCTACCGCTTCCTCTCCTTCTCTCTCATGCTCCCTCTACCGCTCCCTCTACAGCTTCCTCTCCTTCTCTCTCATGCTCCCTCTACCGCTTCCTCTCCTTCTCTCTCATGCTCCCTCTACCGCCTCCTCTCCTTCTCTCTCATGCTCCCTCTACCGCTTCCTCTCCTTCTCTCTCATGCTCCCTCTACCGCTTCCTCTCCTTCTCTCTCATGCTCCCTCTACCGCTTCCTCTCCTTCTCTCTCCTGCTCCCTCTACAGCTTCCTCTCCTTCTCTCTCCTGCGCCCTCTACCGCTTCCTCTCCTGCGCCCTCTACCGCTTCCTCTCCTGCGCCCTCTACCGCTTCCTCTCCTGCGCCCTCTACCGCTTCCTCTCCTGCGCCCTCTACCGCTTCCTCTCCTGCTCCCTCTACCGCTTCCTCTCCTGCTCCCTCTACCGCTTCCTCTACCTTCTCTCTCATGCTCCCTCTACCGCTTCCTCTCCTTCTCTCTCATGCTCCCTCTACCGCTCCCTCTACAGCTTCCTCTCCTTCTCTCTCATGCTCCCTCTACCGCTTCCTCTCCTTCTCTCTCATGCTCCCTCTACCGCCTCCTCTCCTTCTCTCTCATGCTCCCTCTACCGCTTCCTCTCCTTCTCTCTCCTGTGCCCTCTACCGCTTCCTCTCCTGTGCCCTCTACCGCTTCCTCTCCTGTGCCCTCTACCGCTTCCTCTCCTGCGCCCTCTACCGCTTCCTCTCCCTGCGCCCTCTGACCGCTTCCTCTCCTGCCCTTCCGCTTCCTCTCCTGCGCCCTCTACCGCTTCCTCTCCTGCGCCCTCTACCGCTTCCTCTCCTGCGCCCTCTACCGCTTCCTCTCCTGCGCCCTCTACCGCTTCCTCTCCTGCGCCTACCGCTTCCTCCCTGCGCCCTCTACCCTCTCCTCTCCTCGCTCTGGAGAAAGCTTCCTCTCCTGCGCCCTCTACCGCTTCCTCTCCTGCGCCCTCTACCGCTTCCTCTCCTGCGCCCTCTACCGCTTCCTCTCCTGCGCCCTCTACCGCTTCCTCTCCTGCGCCCTCTACCGCTTCCTCTCCTGCGCCCTCTACCGCTTCCTCTCCTGCGCCCTCTACCGCTTCCTCTCCTGCGCCCTCTACCGCTTCCTCTCCTGCGCCCTCTACCGCTTCCTCTCCTGCGCCCTCTACCGCTTCCTCTCCTGCTCCCTCTACCGCTTCCTCTCCTGCTCCCTCTACCGCTCCCTCTACCGCTCCCTCTACCGCTCCCTCTACCGCTCCCTCTACCGCTCCCTCTACCGCTCCCTCTACCGCTTCCTCTCCTGCTCCCTCTCCTGCTCCCTCTACAACTTCCTCTCCTTCGCTCTCCTGCTCCCTCTACAACTTCCTCTCCTGCTCCCTCTACAACTTCCTCCCCTTCTCTCTCTAGAAGACAAAGAGCTCAGTCCAGAGTCCCCTCCACACACGTCTACAGGAAGGTAAGCCAGTAGAAAGGAACCTTTAAGGCTAGACTTGAATGTAGGATATCCCTAGACAGATAAAAAATCTGCATTCCAAATATGCACCCTATGCTCTCTATAACGCAACAGTTTTGACCAGGGCCCATAGGGAACAGGGTGCCATTTGGGACTTTCCCTGACTCCATCACAGCCCCCAGTCATGTGAGTAGTTGTGGTGTAGTGGTAGTCAACCTGCAGTGTCCATGTCCTCCCTCTGGCCCCAGTACTGGTCCCATAGTAACCCCTCACAGGCGTGACAATAGTCTTTACACACTACTCAACTTGGCCAAGTAAAGGGCCCAGGGCAAAGAGTCTGAGGGTTTCCCCTGTGTGTCTGAAGGAATGGGAAACGAGCCACCCTGTTACAGAATAACTAGCCAGGATTCTCTAGAGTCTTAAGGAGAAACCAGAGAAAGAAGTGTGTGTGTCTTGGAAAAGGGGAGGGGTGGGGTTTGGGTGGGAATTTATGTGCATATTAACATTTGAAAGAGGAATTGGCTATGTTAGTTCAGGTGTGTGTTGGAGTGGGATCTGTCTGTGTGTGGAAAAGGAAGCGTGTATGTGTGTGCGGTTGTGAGAGTCCTTGCTCGTGTGTGTCCTTTTAACCTATGTCCGTGTGGCACGCTTGGCCGTGTGTGTGTGTGTGTGTGTGTGTGTGTGTGTGTGTGTGTGTGTGTGTGTGTGTGTGTGTGTGTGTGTGTGTGTGTGTGTGTGTGTGTGTGTGTGTGTGTGTGTGTGTGTGTGTGTTAGCCTGGGTAGTTTTGAGAGTCTCTCCAGCCGGTACTCAATTTGCAGTGTTCATCATTCCTGAGCCTCCAAAGCCCACTGATGTGTAGTAGGACCTCCCAACTGCACTTCTCAGCGCTATCAGGGGCCTGTGTTGGCTGCCCGGCGCTAAGCAGCCATATCTATTCACACATGGAAATGAGGGTCCGACACACAGCCGGGGGAGGGGACAGATAGAACACACTGCTTTCAGTGGCTTGCGGCCCAAATGGCACCCTATGTGGAGCACTACTTTTCACCAGGGCACCCGTGGGCCCTGGTCAAAAGTTGCACACACTAGGAAGGGAGTAGGGCGCCATTTGGGACGCAGAAGACCGGGCCCTCTGCCTGCACCCTGCTCGCTCAGATGGAGAAAGATGGGGCTGTCAGTATCATAATGACTGGGCGACCTCTCTCGTATCCCTCTCTTTGCCTCCACGTCTCGCTCTCTCAATTCAATTTCAATTTCAGGGCTTTATTTGCATGGGGAAACATGGTAACGTTGCCAAAGCAATTGAAGTAGATAATAAACAAAAGTGAAATAAACAAAAATGAACAGTAAACATCACACTCACAGAAGTTCCAAAAGAATAAAAGACAGCATGTCATATTATGTCAATGTACAGTGTTGTAACGATGTGCAAATAGTTGAAGTACAAAAGGGAAAATAAATAAACAAATACAGGTTGTATTTACAATGGTGTTTGTTCTTCACTGGTTGCCCTTTTGTTGTGCCAACAGGTCACACATCTTGCTGCTGTGATGCACACTGGTATTTCACCCAATAGATATGGGAGTTTATCAAAATTGGGTTTGTTTTTTGAATTCCTTGTGGATCTGTGTAATCTGAGGGAAATATGTATCACTAATATGGTCATACATTCAGCAGGAAGTGCAGCTCAGTTCCCACCTCATTTTGTGGGCAGTGTGCACATAGCCGGTCTTCTCTTGAGAGCCAGGTCTGCCTACGACGGCCTTTCTCAATAGCAAGGCTCTGCTCACTGAGTCTGTACGTAGTCAGAAGCTTTCCTTAAGTCTGGGTCTGTCACAGTGGTCAGGTACTCTCTCCCTCTTCTTCTCTATGAATCTCTCTCCCTCCCTCCCCTGCCAGCTCACAATAACCATCAGTTAGCCTGCCACGAAGGGAGAGAAGACTGGTTCTCTTTCCCCACGTCACGGCTAGACTCCCAACACAGAACACGGGGCTATTCCCATGTTCCCCACGTCACGGCTAGACTCCCAACACAGAACACGGGGCTATTCCCATGTTCCCCACGTCACGGCTAGACTCCCAACACAGAACACGGGGCTATTCCCATGTTCCACACGCACAGCAGACGGACAGCCAACCAACGCCGAGTATAGCTAGAGCGCATAACACTGCTCGCGTCCCAAATGGCACCCTTATGCCCTAGGTAGTGCACTACTTTTGCCCAGAGCCCTATGGGCCCTGGTCAAAAGTAGTATACTATGTGGGGAATAGGGTGCCAATGGGGACGCAGGCCAGTGTCTGGATGATCTCAGCTTCCACAGTGATGGCATATTGCTTTGTGTCTACCATCTCGTCCTTAGAGTGAATCCACGAGACAGAGTCACTGGGCTTTGAGGGCTGAACGCAGCCTAAGCTGAAGAGCAGCAGTCCATGCAGGCACTAACTCAGGGAGGGCCCTGCCCATCTGCCTCTGCAAAGCTGGGACGGGCTCGGTTCAAATACTTTACACGTGCATCCCTCCCTCCCTCCCTCCCTCCCACCCTCCCTCCCTCCCTCCCTCCCTCCCTCCCTCCCTCCCTCCCTCCCTCCCTCCTTGAAGTCACATGGGAATGGAATGGAAACCTGAAGTTTTCCCTAAATCATGACCACGGGCTTCATCCCATTCCCATATTACCTCAAGGAGGGAAGGATGCATGTTTAAAATATTGAACAAGGAGATAAGGGTGCATTTTGAAAGTATTAGAACAGGGCCACATACTGCTGTCCTGAATTCACCCGCTGAGGTTATAACAGGAAGGAAGTCACAGCAGTGTAATACTGTATGTATGTCTGCTTCTGTCAAACACAACTCTACACTGCAGCTGGTGGCTTGTGTTTGGTCTCTCTGATCGTATGTGTGCGGGTGTGTTTGTGCCACTCACCTCCAGCTAGGTCCTCCTCCAGCAGCTGGATCTGCAGGTGGAAAATCTTCTCCTGGAGGTCACACAGGGAACTCTTCATCTTCTCCCGCCGCGTGACCATGTAGCACAGGTTCCTCACCTGCCACACCCAGAGACAGAGAGACACACAGGTCACACCCAGAGACAGAGAGACACACAGGTCACACCCAGAGACAGAGAGACACACGTCTCACACCCAGAGACAGAGACACACACGTCTCACCCCCAGAGACAGAGAGACACACGTCTCACCCCCAGAGACAGAGAGACACACGTCTCACCCCCAGAGACAGAGAGACACACGTCTCACACCCAGAGACAGAGAGACACACGTCTCACACCCAGAGACAGAGAGACACACGTCTCACACCCAGAGACAGAGAGACACACGTCTCACCCAGAGACAGAGAGACACACGTCTCACCCAGAGACAGAGAGACACACGTCTCACCCAGAGACAGAGAGACACACGTCTCACCCAGAGACAGAGAGACACACGTCTCACCCAGAGACAGAGAGACACACGTCTCACCCAGAGACAGAGAGACACACGTCTCACCCAGAGACAGAGAGACACACGTCACACCCAGAGACAGAGAGACACACGTCACACCCAGAGACAGAGAGACACACGTCACACCCAGAGACAGAGAGACACACGTCACACCCAGAGACAGAGAGACACACAGGTCACACCCAGAGACAGAGAGACACACAGTCACACCCAGAGACAGAGAGACACACGTCACACCCAGAGACAGAGAGACACACGTCACACCCAGAGACAGAGAGACACACGTCACACCCAGAGACAGAGAGACACACAGGTCACACCCAGAGACAGAGAGACACACAGGTCACACCCAGAGACAGAGAGACACACAGGTCACACCCAGAGACAGAGAGACACACGTCACACCCAGAGACAGAGAGACACACGTCACACCCAGAGACAGAGAGACACACGTCTCACCCAGAGACAGAGAGACACAGGGACACAGGTCACACCCAGAGACAGAGAGACACGTCACACCCAGAGACAGAGAGACACACGTCACACCCAGAGACAGAGAGACACACGTCACACCCAGAGACAGAGAGACACACGTCACACCCAGAGACAGAGAGACACACGTCACACCCAGAGACAGAGAGACACACGTCACACCCAGAGACAGAGAGACACACGTCTCACCCAGAGACAGAGAGACACACGTCTCACCCAGAGACAGAGAGACACAGAGACACACCCAGAGACAGAGAGACACACAGGTCACACCCAGAGACAGAGAGACACACAGGTCACACCCAGAGACAGAGAGACACACAGGTCACACCCAGAGACAGAGAGACACACAGGTCACACCCAGAGACAGAGAGACACACAGGTCACACCCAGAGACAGAGAGACACACAGGTCACACCCAGAGACAGAGAGACACACAGGTCACACCCAGAGACAGAGAGACACACGTCACACCCAGAGACAGAGAGACACACAGGTCACACCCAGAGACAGAGAGACACACAGGTCACACCCAGAGACAGAGAGACACACAGGTCACACCCAGAGACAGAGAGACACACAGGTCACACCCAGAGACAGAGAGACACACAGGTCACACCCAGAGACAGAGAGACACACAGGTCACACCCAGAGACAGAGAGACACACAGGTCACACCCAGAGACAGAGAGACACACGTCTCACCCCCAGAGACAGAGAGACACACGTCTCACCCAGAGACAGAGAGACACACAGGTCACACCCAGAGACAGAGAGACACACGTCTCACACCCAGAGACAGAGAGACACACGTCTCACCCAGAGACAGAGAGACACACAGGTCACACCCAGAGACAGAGAGACACACAGGTCACACCCAGAGACAGAGAGACACACAGGTCACACCCAGAGACAGAGAGACACACAGGTCACACCCAGAGACAGAGAGACACACAGGTCACACCCAGAGACAGAGAGACACACAGGTCACACCCAGAGACAGAGAGACACACGTCACACCCAGAGACAGAGAGACACACGTCACACCCAGAGACAGAGAGACACACGTCTCACACCCAGAGACAGAGAGACACACGTCTCACCCAGAGACAGAGAGACACACGTCTCACCCAGAGACAGAGAGACACACGTCACAACCAGAGACCGAGACACACGTCACACCCAGAGACAGAGAGACACACGTCACACCCAGAGACAGAGAGACACACGTCACACCCAGAGACAGAGAGACACACGTCACACCCAGAGACAGAGAGTCACACGTCTCACACCCAGAGACAGAGAGTCACACGTCTCACCCAGAGACAGAGAGACACACGTCTCACCCAGAGACAGAGAGACACACGTCTCACCCAGAGACAGAGAGACACACGTCTCACCCAGAGACAGAGAGACACACACGTCACACCCAGAGACAGAGAGACACACGTCACACCCAGAGACAGAGAGACACACGTCACACCCAGAGACAGAGAGACACACGTCACACCCAGAGACCGAGACACACGTCAAACAGTCCTCTGAATCCATTATAATAACCAGGTTGGATCTATAGCAGAGAGAAAGGCCCCATTGAAACCACCCAGCTTCCCTCTCTCCGTCTCTCTCCGTCTCAACCTCCCAGACGCGGGGTAGAAGGGTCGAGGTGTAACCAGACAGCAGTCAGGGATAGGAACTCCAGCTAGACTAATTCTCTTAGCAGCATCATCACCCCCCAATCACTTTCATATGTTTTCATGTGTGTTTATGGGGCTCTGGTTTGGCAGTGAGACAATGTGGCTGTCGAAGGAGTAGCGGTGTGTGTGTGTGTGTTGTGTGGAGAGCTGGAGCGACTAGCCCCTCGGGAAGCTGCCGGGTTAGGTCATAGCCAACCCACTCTGGAGTAGTCCCCAGTAAAACAGAGAGAGGCTGGCTCACAGCCAGGAACAGGATACACACACACACACATCTGAGGGCTCCCAGTGTGTCCTGTGTCAAAGCACATCTGTGTGAGAGTGTTTTTCCCCCTTCTCCAGCACATTTAAGTGTGCATCTTTATCAATGAGAGTGTGTGACTAAGGATTAGTCACAGTGATGATGGCAAGAGGGGCAAGAGGGGAGAGAGAGAGAGACAGAGATAGAGAGACAGAGATAGAGAGACAGAGATAGAGAGACAGAGATAGAGAGACAGAGATAGAGAGACAGAGATAGAGAGACAGAGATAGAGAGACAGAGATAGAGAGACAGAGATAGAGAGACAGAGAGACAGAGACAGAGATAGAGAGACAGAGACAGAGACAGAGAGAGAGACAGAGACACAGACAGAGAGACAGAGAGAGAGAGAGAGACAGAGAGACACAGACAGAGAGACACAGAGAGAGAGACATAGAGAGACAGAGAGACATAGAGAGACACAGAGAGAGAGACATAGAGAGAGAGACAGAGAGAGAGAGAGAGACAGAGAGAGAGACAGAGACAGAGACAGAGAGAGAGACAGAGAGAGAGACAGAGAGAGAGACAGAGAGAGAGACAGAGAGAGAGACACAGAGAGAGACACAGAGAGAGACACAGAGAGAGACACAGAGAGAGACACAGAGAGAGACACAGAGAGAGACACAGAGAGAGACACAGAGAGAGACAGAGAGACAGAGAGAGAGACACAGAGAGAGACACAGAGAGAGACAGAGAGAGAGACACAGAGAGAGACACAGAGAGAGACACAGAGAGAGACACAGAGAGAGACAGAGAGAGACACAGAGAGAGACACAGAGAGAGACACAGAGAGAGACACAGAGAGAGACACAGAGAGAGACACAGAGAGAGACACAGAGAGAGACACAGAGAGAGACACAGAGAGAGACACAGAGAGAGACACAGAGAGAGACACAGAGAGAGACACAGAGAGAGACACAGAGAGAGACACAGAGAGAGACACAGAGAGAGACACAGAGAGAGACACAGAGAGACAGAGAGACAGAGACAGAAAAAGAGAGAAAGAGAGAGTGTGAGGGAGTGTGAGGGAGTGAGAGAAAAAGACACAGACAAGACGGAGGGACACCGACAGACGGACGGAGCGTAATGACAGAGGATGAAAAGTACTGCGCAGTTAGAAAGAAAATGCCGTCTTTGTCTGCCAGCCAGGCTGTGCGAGGCGTCCGCTCTGTCACTCAGATGGTACAGCACGACGGGCGCTGAGGAGCCGAGACACGCCACAAAGGACAGATCTGTTCTCGCCGTCCCGCCCGCCTGTCTCGCACACGGACGCAGACAGCACACGCGCATAGACAACGCATGAACGCGCACACAACAGCGCACAACAAAAAAGGGCACACATCTGATCTGGCATCACCAAGGACTCAACTGGCATCTCTCAATGACACGGTATATCACACCAGCCAACAGGAGAGTGCAAACAGTGTCCATGAAGAACAATAGAATAGCAGCACTACTACAGCATCCATTTCTGTTGAGAAACACACACACACTGGAGAACAAACATTACTGTTCAGCAGGAACAAAACATTAATAGTGTCCCAATGTATTCCGGCTGATGGAGATATTACGTTAACAAACGGTTAACAGAGGAGACACGGCCAGCACACTGCCGCTGTGTGGGAGGAGATAACCAAAGGCCTAATGTTTGGTATCGCTTGCTGCTAGTTTGCTTATTAAGTTGTCTGGTGGCCAGCTATCCTAAGTATTCTATTACTTCTAAGTAGGATAAAAATAGATTTTCGTGTGGGACACAATGTTCAGTATCTGTGTTAGATTACGAGTGGTGGTGGGAGGGCTGTTTTCAACAACAAGTTGAGGGGGGATGAGGAACGGAAGACCTTCAAATGGGGTTGGGGGGGGCAGGCACTTCCCTCCCGCTTTAATCTGTGCCTGCGTCCCAGATGGAACCTTATTCCCTTTATAGTGCACTACTTTTGACCTGGGACCAGAGTGCACAATATAGGGAACAGGGGGCCAGTTGGGACACACCCTATTAACCTCTCGCATCTTTAGCAATTTCTCCAATCCATACTATCCCCTATCTCTACCTCCCTCCCTCATGTTGTCCTTCGGCTCCGGGATAGGAGTACAGATAACTGCTAAGGGGCCACTCCTCTTCCATAGCACACGCAGAGCAAACAGCTTTTCACCTACTTTCTATTCTCCTCTTTCTCCCTCTCTACATCCTTATCTGTTCCCTCCTCTATCCATCCCCCTCGCTCCCTCTCTCCCTCCGTACACAGAGGCCTTAGTGGTGTATTTACTGTGCCGAGCAGGGCCAACTGCTCCCATACCATAGTAAACAGATGTCTCTCAGTTTCTTCCCTCTCGCTCTGATCACTTCCCCAATCGCACACACACACACACACACACACACACACACACACACACACACACACACACACACACACACACACACACACACACACACACACACACACACACACACACACACACACACACACACACACACACACACACACACACACACACACACACACACACACACACACACACACACACACACACCATCTCCCCTCCTCCCCGACTCTGTAGCACAGAGAGACAGCGAGGATAGAGTGAGTATTGGTGGTGTAATAAGTGGACTGAACAGGGCCCAGCCGCTCCACTCCTCTCCCAGACACCTGTTGACTTAATTAGGGCACGATGACAGCAGATGCGTCGGGTGACCGCTCGCGGTCCAGGTCTCGGGGACCGCGGCGTGAAACGGGTCTGCGTGCTCACATGCACGGCACCGACGCCACTCCCCTGACAACCAGGCATGGGCCGTGGCGTGGAAATGCGGCTGCCCCAGGCTGAAGGTGCACCGTGTGCATCAGACACTCCCACCACTGATCCTAGAGTTACAGACAGTGACTAGAAGAGCTGGCCAGAGCCCCAGAGAGGGAGAGGCGAGAACACCTCGGCTGCATCCCAAATGGCACCTTATTCCCTGTATAGTGTATTGTCAAAAGTAGTGCACTACGTAAGGAACAGGTGCTGGGAAGTTCCAGGGATTTTACCATGATAATTAAGTGCAGATACGATCTGGATTGCGATTCTATACTGCGATTGTATTGGTATTTGAGGTCCTGATATATTGCTCACTACATGTCTGCTGCAGAGGCAAAGGAAGATGAGAACATGTGTTCTGATCAGTCATGGAAATAAAAGTGCGGAACAAATGTGGACTCACTATTTAACCCTTGTGTTGTCTTAAGGGTCAAAAATGACCTGCTGATATGTTTAACAGAGAAAACCCCCTAAAGTATATATTTCCAACTTGAAATTGGATGACTTTTGCTAGAGTGACCCTAACATTAGAAGAAGTGAAACGTGTTCATATTTCCATGTAAGCTGTACACCACCAGGGTACAAAGATTGTCGGAGGGACATTTTTGACCCGGGCAGTTATAAAATCATTTACACACCACAAAAACCACACACACACACACACACACAATGAGAAATTAAAATAGCAAACTACGGTTTGAACTCAGAACGCAGCATCTCCCCTCCTCGACCCCACACATGACTCAAGTTCAGAGACAAAAAACGGACAAAACCACCATTTATTGAATGCATTGTTTACTAATGGGGAACGTAGTCGGAGGTTAAAGGTGCTGTCAGTCCCCCCCACCTCTAAGCAACCCTGGGCCTGATTCTTTCCAGATAAAACAAGTGGATGGAAGAAGATGGGGAAAAATTACAACCCAGAGCACGATGAATCATCGTCTACCGTACCTCTACAACCCTGGGCCAGAAGGAACAGTGGGTGGAGCGTCTGTCATACCTCTACAACCCTGGGCCTGAAGGAACAGTGGGTGGAGCGTCTACCGTACCTCTACAACCCTGGGCCTGAAGGAAGAGTGGATGGAGCGTCTGTCATACCTCTACAACCCTGGGCCTGAAGGAACAGTGGGTGGAGCGTCTGTCATACCTCTACAACCCTGGGCCTGAAGGAAGAGTGGATGGAGCGTCTACCGTACCTCTACAACCCTGGGCCAGAAGGAACAGTGGGTGGAGCGTCTGTCATACCTCTACAACCCTAGGCCAGAAGGAACAGTGGGTGGAGCGTCTGTCATACCTCTACAACCCTGGGCCTGAAGGAACAGTGGGTGGAGCGTCTGTCATACCTCTACAACCCTGGGCCTGAAGGAACAGTGGGTGGAGCGTCTGTCATACCTCTACAACCCTGGGCCTGAAGTAACTGTGGATGAGCAACTGGTTCCATTCAGAGACCATAACTGAGGTCTGGGAGAAGTGGGTGGAGCCATACCTCTACAACCCTGGGCCTGAATTAACAGTGGATGAGAAACTGGTTTTTATTTTAATATCTGTAATGTAAGTGATTTTCACTGTTAATTGTATTATGTGTTACTGTAATATCATTGATTTATGTGATTGTTTTCTGTGACACTGATACTAATTACTGATAGCAATCTCTTTTTGTCAAAACGTCGCTGTCCTTTCCGGCATTATATGCCCAGCAAGCCAGCAAAGTACGGCATCAATATATGGGTGGCCTGTGACGCACAATCCAGCTACCTTTTGGAAGATGCAGGTCTATACAAGCAAGCCGACCAGTGGAGGCCCAGAGAAGAACCAGGGGATGCGGGTTGAGCTTGATGTGACAGATGGACTGAGGGGGAACAATGTCACGTGTGACAATTTCTTCACCTTTTATGAACTCAGCCAGCAGCTCCCGAAGAGGAAGATCACCATGGTTGGCACAGTTAGAAATAACAAGCCTTGGGAGGCTTTCTCATCAAAGTTTGCCTTCACCCCCACTCTACCTCCTAAAGAGGAACAAGAACATGGTCCTCCTGAGCACACTGCACAAAATGGCTGAGAAAAGTGATCATGAGGACAGGAAGCCAGCCATCATCCTGTACTACAACTACAACAAAGGAGGTGTGGACGACCTGGACAAGGTGACTGGAATTTAACGCTGTCCGCTGACCCCTGGTCATCTTCCATAACATCATTGATGTGTCCTCATACAATGCTTTGGTGATAGGGAACAAGATCAACCCAACCTGGATGCCTGATGCAAGAGGAGGGTGTTCCTGGAGCAGCTGGGAAAAGCACTTGTAACCTCACACATTCAAAGAAGGGAGCGCCTCGTCCACACAGCAGCCTCTGCAGCGCTTGTGAAAGCTGTACAGGGGGCTGAATCTTGTCCTGATACACCGGAGGCTGCAGCTGGGGCAGGCAAGAGGAGGAGATGCCAATTCTGCCTCCCAAAGAAGGACTGCAAAACAAATGCTATGTGCTGCACATGTGAGAAATACATCTGCAAAGTCCGTGCATGGGAGAAGACCAGTATTTTGTAGTTGAATCCCTCATTGTACAGT
The DNA here is from genome assembly GCF_021184085.1 of Oncorhynchus gorbuscha. Classification (NCBI taxonomy): domain Eukaryota; kingdom Metazoa; phylum Chordata; class Actinopteri; order Salmoniformes; family Salmonidae; genus Oncorhynchus; species Oncorhynchus gorbuscha. Next base: position 43,709,076 of record NC_060188.1, on the reverse strand, counting down.
ATAAGAATATATCACTATGTTTCCAAGAAAGTTCAAGACTGTTATCGTTTTCCTTCAATAAAATGCATTCATAACTACTTTCTGCACATTTCTGCTACTTTCTTAGCTATCTCATGCTAAAATAATAGATGTTTACACCTATGCAGTACCTTTATCCATAATAATAATAAACCTCTACTTGAGTAAAGAAAACTATTCTGACAGGTATGTTGTAATAAAAACGAGTGGTGTCCACTAATTAAACGCAGTCTTTCTGCACTGTGAAGAGGGAAAACCCAGATATTCAAGGTGTGTGATGTTTCTTCATGCAAAATAGATTTGGGGTTTAAAATTCAATGAAGCTGCTTCATTTCAGGGGTTTAGTGAAGGTGGGTTATTTTTGACCCTTTGGACAAGGGGAGTATACAGAATGTTAAGACTACACAAGGGTTAAATAGATGGAGAACATGCTATTGGATGAAAAAATACCAGAGTTTTGCCGCAGATACAGCCGATTAGTGCGAGCTGACGCTACCTAGGAAGAAATTCTGACATTTAAAAAACAAAACAAATCGACGCTTGGAATCAAAGTACAGATATAATACAATCCAAAATAATATTGCGATATGGGATGCAGCCCTCACCACTGACTCTCTGTAGGGCTTTACAGTTAATAAAAGAGTGAAGCTGATACACAACTAATGAGTAGAGGGATACACGGGTACATTGGTGACTGTAACAATATCACTGAGCAACACCCTGGAGAGGGAGAGCAACAGCATCTCCCCACCGGCAGACTACATGGATATAGCAGACTACTTTAATTAGTGTGACATATCCCTCTCAGGAAAGCGTGTCAAAAGGGGCTAGAGCAGAGTGTCAGTGCAAACTAGGTGAATGTGGGGACGTGGAGGACTTCATTATCCGTTCAGGTCCGACGGCAAAACACTAGCTGACATTCATATGAAATAGAAGCTCATTCACTAGACAATAGCACGTTCTGGTTCGGCCCAGTCCATTGCGCTACTGAGCCCGAGTGCTAAAGCAGACAGAGGCGAGTACAGCGTCGCAACGTGGGTCTCTGGCATAGACAGACAGACGGACAAGCTCTCCCGCTCACACTCAACCTACTCTGCTGCTAGTTCTCTGAACAGGACAGGAGAAAGACGCAGTGGGAGAGAGAAAGACAAACAGACAGAGAGGGAGGGAGAGAGATCCTGTATGGCTCAGTTGGTAGAGCATGGCGCTTTCACCCCCAGGATTGTGGGTTTGATTGCCGGGGCTACCAACACGTAAAATGTATGCCCTTATCACTGTTAAGTCGCTTTGGATAAAAGTGTCTGCTAAATGGCGTAAAATATTTAAAAAAGAAGTCTTTAAGGATCCACCTGTACCCGAATACCCAAGACTCTATCTGGGACCAGAGTGGGTCCAGATCCAGAATTCAAAATAATGTCACGGTCTGGGTCAGATCTGATTGTCACGGGTATGTGTAATTTTAAAACAGACTTGTTTGGAAGGACCCATTCATATTTGAAAGCACCTGTTGAAGTAGAGAGAGAGAAATTGTGTAGTTTGTGCTGCTGGTCTTTGCTTTTCAACGAGAGTGGCGTGTGTAGCTTGTTGTTGTCGGTCAATCAGAAGTCATCATAGAGCCTCCCCAATGTGGCTAAAGTTAGGATTAAAACTATATATACAAAAGAATGTGGACACCCCTTCAAATGACTGGATTTGGCTATTTCAGCCCCACCCGTTGCTGACAGGTGTATAAAATTGAGCACAGAGCCATGCAATCTCCATAGACAAACATTGGCTGTCGAATGGCCTTACTGAAGAGCTCAGTGACTTTCAATGTGGCACGGTCATAGGATGCCACTTTTCCAACAAGTCAGTACATCAAATTTCTTCCCTGCTAGAGCTGCCCTAGTCAACTGTAAATGCTGTTATTATGAAGTGGAAACGTCTAGGAGCAACAACAGCTCAGCCACAAAGTGGTAGGCCAAACAAGCTCACAGAATGGTATTGGCAGAGTGCTGAAGCACGTAAAAAATAATCTGTCCTCGGTTGCAACACTCACGACCGAGTTACAAACTGCCTCTGGTAGCAACGTCAGCACAAGAACTGTTCATCGGGAGCTTCATGAAATGGATTTCCATGGCCAAGCAGCCGCATACAAGCCTAAGATCACCATGCGCAATGCCAAGAGTCTGCTGGAGTGGTGTAAAGCTCGCTGCAGTTGGTGTTTGGAGCAGTGGAAACACGTTCTCTGGAATGATGAATCGCACTTCACCATCTGGCAGTCCGACAGACGAATCTGGGTTTGGCGGATGCCAGGAGAACGCTACCTGCCCCAAGTGGAGGAGGAAGGGGAATAATGGACTATGGCTGTTAGTCATGGTTCAGGCTAGGCCCCTTAGTTCCAGCGAAGGGGCATCTTAAAACGCTACAATGACATTCTAGATGATTCTGTGCTTCCAACTTTGTGGCAACAGTTTGGGGAAGGCCTTTTAATGCCCCCGTGCACAAAGCGAGTTCCATATAGAAAAGGTTTGTTGAGATTGGTGTGAAAGAACTTGAATGGCCTGCACAGAGCCCAGACCTCAACCTCATCGAACACCTTTGGGATGAATTGAAACGTCGACTGCGAGCCAGGCCTAACTGCCCATCAGTGCCTGACCTCACTAATTCTCGTGGTTGAATGGAAGCAAGTCCCCACATGTTCAAGCCTTACCAGAAGACTGGAGGCTGTTATCGCAGCAAAGGGGGACCCAGCTCCATATTAAATACCCATAATTTGGAATGAGATGTTCGACGAGCTCGTGTCCACATACACTACATGACCAAAAGTATCTCATCAATGGGAGATGGAATTAAAATGATGGAATTTAAAGTTAAAGGGATAGGCTACTATATATTCTGAATGCAGTTGTTTGTAATTGTGTAGGACGAGAATGCGCATCCAGCCTCAATTATCCTAGCCAGCCAGCTAGCCAACTTAACTAGCTTCTCCCAGTTTGATGCAGTCAAGACAGATTGTAAGTAATCATATTGGATGGTATATAACCTAGCTATGGCAACGCTATGGCAGCTATATGTCTACTATAGCGCAAGCCAGCTTGGTTGGTTGCGGCCTCTCCCTCCCACCTCTCTCTACCTCGGCTCTTTATCAGCTCCGGTTAAGAAAGTAGCTTGACAATTGACTTTCCTGCTGCTGACAAGGTCTATAAGGAACTGGTGCAGTTGTCCACGGGTCCGTTCTGAGCGCGATTCTTGGTTTCTAAAATGTATTTATGCATATCGGGTCCTGATGGGAAAGCCCCAGGTCCAACTTCTTGGACCCGCAAAAGGCATCTAATATATATTATATTATACAGCGAGAGAGATACTGTGACTCGTCAACACCTGCCAAAAACCAAAGCACCGCATATCAAAAGACACACAACACACAGGGTAGGAAAGAGGGAGGGAGAGGGACAGAGAGAACGAGGGAGGGCGAGCTTAAAAGTGGGTCAGACAGACAGCCCAAGCTGTTGCAGCTGGATACGGTAGTGGGTGAGCAGATTTTGTGAGAGAGGCCAACTCTGTAGTGTGCCATGCTGCTTACAGCCATCAGGAGATCCTCCCTACCAGATTCCTCCTCCCTGAAGAGAGTCAAGCCAGGAGGAGAATTTATTAGCTCCTGTTAATCACGCACTGACACTACACCCAAGCCCAGGGAGACATCCTCATGCAATCAGGGCTCAGAACTTTTTGACTGCTGTGTCAGAGAAGACCCACAGGGCCGGTATATGTCTGGAGATCTCCCTGAGAAATGCCAAAATCCCCAAGTATCCATTTAATAAACAGAGTAATACTGTTCTGCTCTGTTCTCTTCTGATTGGTTGACCTAGTCACAGACAGTCCCAAATTTAACCCTATCCCCTATATAGTGCACCATATAGGGAATAGGGTGCAATTTGATCATCAACAGACTGCTTTTCTAAGCACTCACCAAGGTCGTTTTTGGAATTAATTAAAGTGAAAGCAGCAGCAAAGCACATATGTCATGACAGATGTGAAAATTTACAAAAAACTCTGGCTATGAAACTAGCTAACTGTTTTGTTAAGCCTCTCAGGAGTGGAGAGTTGATATTACTCAGTCAAAATGCTTTGTGTGCACAAACAAAAACAGGAGTGGGAGATTAAAGTTGTGACTCCTCTCCCATTTTGATGATGTATTGAGCATGTGTTTTTCAGGCTATTGCATCATGCTTCTACAGTATCAGAGACTGTGGGAAGTTGAGAAAATACCAGACACATGATGTGGCGGGGGGTGGGTACCGCTTCACCAGGGGAGGCCGGCTTGTAATAATGGCTGGAACGGAGCAAATGGAATGGCATAAAACACCTGGAAACCATGTATTCGATGTATAGTGGCTTGCGAAAGTATTCACCCCCATGGCATTTTTCCTATGTTGTTGCCTTACAAACTAGAATTGTTTTTTTGGGGGGGGGGGGGTTGTATAATTTGATTTACACAACATGCCTACCACTTTTTTTTTATTGTGAAACAAGCAAGAAATAAGACAAAAAAAATGGAAAACTTGAGCGTGCATAACTATTCACCCCCCAAAGTCAATACTTTGTAGAGCCACCTTTTGCAGCAATTACAGCTGCAAGTCTCTTGGGGAATATCTCCATCAGCTTGGCACATCTAGCCACTGGGATTTTTGTCCATTCTTCAAGGCAAAACTGCTCTAGATCCTTCAAGTTGGATGGGTTCTGCTGGGGGACAACAATCTTTAAGTCATACCACAGATTCTCAATTGGATTGAGATCTGGGCTTTGACTAGGCCATTCCAAGACATGTAAATGTTTCCCCTTAAACCACTCAAGTGTTGCTTTAGCAGAATGCTTAGGGTCATTGTCCTGCTGGAAGGTGAACCTCCGTACCAGTCTCAAATCTCTGGAAGACTGAAACAGGTTTCCCTCAAGAACTTCCCTGTATTTAGCGCCGTCCATCATTCTTTCAATTCTGACCAGTTTCCCAGTCCCTGCCTATGAAAAACATAGTATTCTCGGGGTGATGAGAGGTGTTGGGTTTGCGCCAGACATAACACTTTCCTGATTGGCCAAAAAGCTATGTTTTAGTCTCATCTGACCAGAGTACCTTCTTCCATATGTTTGGGGTGTCTCCCACATGCCTTTGGGCAAATGCCAAACGTGTTTGCTTATTTCTTTCTTTAAGCAATGGTTTTTTTCTAGACACTCTTCTGTAAAGCCCAGCTCTGTGGAGTGTACGGCCCATCAGCCTGTTAGCATCCTCCACAATAGGAGCACAGCCCATTAGCATCCTCCACTATTGGAGCACAGCCCATTAGCCTGTTAGCATCCTCCACTATTGGAGCACAGCCCATTAGCATCCTCCACTATTGGAGCACAGCCCATTAGCCTGTTAGCATCCTCCACAATAGGAGCACAGCCCATCAGCCTGTTAGCATCCTCCACAATAGGAGCACAGCCCATTAGCATCCTCCACTATTGGAGCACAGCCCATTAGCATCCTACACTATTGGAGCACAGCCCATTAGCCTGTTAGCATCCTCCACAATGGGAGCACAGCCCATCAGCCTGTTAGCATCCTCCACTATTGGAGCACAGCCCATTAGCCTGTTAGCATCCTCCACAATGGGAGCACAGCCCATCAATCAGCCTGTTAGCATCCTCCACTATTGGAGCACAGCCCATTAGCCTGTTAGCATCCTCCACAATAGGAGCACAGCCCATCAGCCTGTTAGCATCCTCCACAATAGGAGCACAGCCCATTAGCATCCTCCACTATTGGAGCACAGCCCATTAGCATCCTACACTATTGGAGCACAGCCCATTAGCCTGTTAGCATCCTCCACAATGGGAGCACAGCCCATCAGCCTGTTAGCATCTTCCACTATTGGAGCACAGCCCATTAGCCTGTTAGCATCCTCCACAATGGGAGCACAGCCCATCAATCAGCCTGTTAGCATCCTCCACTATTGGAGCACAGCCCATTAGCCTGTTAGCATCCTCCACAATAGGAGCACAACCCATTAGCCTGTTAGCATCCTCCACTATTGGAGCACAGCCCATTAGCCTGTTAGCATCCTCCACAATAGGAGCACAGCCCATTAGCCTGTTAGCATCCTCCACAATAGGAGCACAGCCCGTCAGCATCTCTGTAAGCCTGTTAGCATCCTTCCCTTTGAGAGCACAGCAAGGAGGTTCTGCTCCACACTCCCTTGACCAAAGATGAAGCTAAAAATCAGCAATACTCTTATAGTAGAAAGCAATAATCCAGCAGGAGAGAGGCTTCACACAGCTACGTGTTAAAGTTGAATTGAGCATTTTTATTGCTACTAGTCAGGGGGTAAGTGAGAAGTCCATATACGGTGGTTAGCTGTTTAAATGAATAGAATCATGAGCGAGTGGCTGGCGGCAATATCTAAATAATCAGTCCCAATGAGAATAATAATGATAGTAGCTCATATCTCTGGGATAATGCTTGTTACCATTACTGTTGTCCAAATTGGTCATCTGCAAAGTAAGCTACCTATGGGCTGAACTGTGTGTGGCTTACTCTTTGCAAAGGCAGCGCTACTTGGCCTGGGCGATATACCGTATTTGACTATATATCGGTATTGATGCACGGACCGGTTTGTGTTTTTACTTTACTTTCTATAATGCTATTTGAATGTTTGGTTTGTTTGATGTGATACGCAGTGTGTAACGTCCATTTGTATAGTTTACTTCGCCTCTTGAGTAATATCTCTCCATGCCGCTTTCCACGCAGACCGAGCCCCGGCTCCTGTCAATCAAGGAGCGCATTTGTTGTTCCTCGACCACGAGACACTTGCGTTCAGTCTGCATGGTCAAATATGCAACCATTTTGATGATAACGATGCCGTTGTCACTTCGCTTCTTATATACATCTACCAGCATTCTATTATTAGCTTGTGTTTCTTACGTCTGCAAACAGCTAGTTTGTCTTTTCTTAGCAAGTGGTTCCTAAATCTTGTTAGCTGCTGATTGTTAGCCGCTAATGCTAATCGCTAGCTAATACATGTACTGAGTCAGAGCAAGCGTAATTAGCTATACAGCCTGATAACACCAGTGATGGTGTAGACCTAAATCAGCATGTTGTTTGTGCAACAGTATCTTCTAAATGAAAGAGGAATACGCAAAGCAAGAACATGTTAGCTACATGAAGTAGCTAAGAGAAAACATTCAATGTTGGCAAAGATTATAGGATCCCCTAGGAAACACCTATCAACACTTCAGTTCCTACCATGTCACAATAATTCCTCCCTGGCATTTTCAGTCGTTGTCAAACAACACTGTATTAAAAGTGTCCACTATTATATTCTAACTATATAATTAGAATATACATTCTATTTCAATGATTCCAACAGTTAACCCATGTGTTTTGCTCTAAATCCCAAGTTAAGATAGAGTATTTTGTGATGGAGGTTTAGATGCTATCCAACCTGACTGGGAGACGATGCAGGGAGGTAGACAACACGTTGCCACGCTAACAGCCAATTTATGGAGGAGCGTGTTCAGTTGCGTCGACTTAGAGAAGACATGGATATGAACATGATATAACATACATGTTTCAGAATGCGATTACTGTACTAGTTATGCTGTGAGAAATGTTTGTTAGCAACCTTCCTAAACTTAATCCAAACAGAGTGAAGATAAGACATGAAACTGTTGCAATCATTTCATCAAACAAACCAAGCAAGACTGTTTATGTAAAAGCTTATCCCTGGATCACACTCCCCCATTAGATCTCTCCATTTCTACACACAGGTACCAAATTATTTATCCCACCTTTTCTTCAACCAAACCCTGTCTTCATACAGTGCGGACAGTGATTCCACAATTAGGTCCCAGAAGAAAAATGAAGACACAGGCACGCACGCACGCGCGCACACACACACACACACACACACACCTGCGGCTGCTTTAGTTAATGGACACATCCCAAATGGCACTCTGGTAGTGCACTAAATAGGGAACCATTTGGAATGCTGGCTCAAGTCTGTTTATATTTCAGACAAAAGCTAATAGGCTCTTATCTCTCCAAGGCTGCTAATGTGTGGGTTTGCTGTGTGCTCTGTCAGTAGAGTATTTTGTGATGGAGGTTTAGATGTTATCCAACCTGACTAGGAGACAATGCAGGGAGGTAAACAACACGTTGCCACGCTAACAGCAAAGTTATGGAGGAGCGTGTTCAGTTACGTCGACTTAGAGAAGACATGGATATGAACATGATATAACATACATGTTTCAGATCCTCCAGTTTCCAAGAATTACAAAGCTACATGTTCTTTCTTTAAAGGGATATTTTGGGATTTAGGCAGGTAAGCCTTTTACCCTACTTACCCAGGAATCTCTGCGTGCAGCAGGGTTCCAGTCGGGGAACTCTGACATACAGGCTTTTAAAAGTCCTAAACCTCACAAGACATTATGTGCCAAGCCAAGAAGAGAGGGGCAAATTAAGTACCATTTCATATTCAGGACATAGCTGAACGTTAAGCGGACTAGCTTTTTAAGTCTGATCCAAGTACCTCAACACCCCCCCCCCAGAGAAATTATTCAATTCAACTTAAGCGTGGGGAGGAGTGGACTACCATTTGTGTTGAGTGCAGTGCAGTCCCATTTCACAGTTGAGCTCGTTTAGTGGCGTGCAAGCATTGTCTCAGAACCCACACTGTAAAATATTAAACGGCTGGGTCAACTTCGGGGCGCTTACATCGCTCTCATTACTTATTCATGTACCCCCCCATTCAAGTGTAACTGAGTTAGTGTTTGTAGGAGGGCCCGGGCAAACACGGCCAACCTTGGGCTGCCTCAGGCGGTGGACCGATAGACACTGTGCACAAACCTCAGGAATGGGGAACGTCCTGTAGTGCGGAGACAACGTGGGTCATCCATACACAGTCACAAAGCTTCAGAGAAGATGAGCTGCTTTACAGGCCTCACACGTTGTGTGTGTACGTATGTGTGAGTCAAGGGAGCCATTCCGGGTGAAGTTTCGACAACGTCTCAGCTCTGGTCTCACTGTCTTATCAAAGTAATTTTGAATTCAAGGTTTTGCAACTTGAATTATTTATCTGACCACCCTGGAATCCCCGGCCACGCTTTCGCCGGGTGTGAAAGAATATACGGCACGCAAAATTATACATTGGGCCAGCAGGTATAAATATTGATGTCTCCCCCCGCCTCATATTTTTTTCATCCATCAAGCAGGCTGATATCAGAGGGGTCTTTGTGTGATGTGAGCTGCTCACACTGCTGCCACTCTGAAGAGGGAAAGAGAAAGGAAGAACGAGGGAGACTGAGGCTACTGCATCAAAAGTAGTGCACTGATATAGGGAATATGGTGCTATTTGGGATGCAGCCTGCGAGGCAGAAAGAGGGAGGCAGAAGCCACTCGGGATCGGTGGGTGTCATTGAATAGGCTGACCAGCTGGCATTGAAACACAATGGGATTCAGGACGATGAGACACTTAACTGAGATAAAGGGCCCCGCCGCGGTCTGTCGCCTGGCCTTCGGCGTTCAGCTCAGGACTATGGCAGAAAGTCAGGGAAAATAAAGCACTGCACAGTTCAGACTGGCGAGTCAGACTCGTATGCATCAGAGAGAGACAGACTCAGTGTGGCAGACGCAGAATGGACTGGGCTAGGTAGGTTAGACAACACGGGGGCTGTGAAGATGAGATGGTGCGTACCAAGGTGTCGTTGGGGCTGTGGGTGGGCCATGAAAGTTCCCCTTCACTCGTAGTATGGTATATGCCATTTAAGCCGTACTATGTAGTAGGGATGCACAATACGGCCCACAAAAACATTTTGTTACCAAAAATATTGCTATTGCGATATACAGGTAAATGCCAAAATAAAAGAAACACGTCAGTAGATGAGGGATAGAAAGTATATTGGAAGCAGGTGCTTCCACAAAGGTGTTGGTCCTAAGTTAATTAAACAATTAGCATCCCATCATGCTTAGGGTACAAAAATGCCCAGTTGCCATTATTTTGGCTACCATGGCTAGAAGAGATCTCAGTGACTTTGACATGCTTTGGTCTCAAAGGGGCATAGTAGGTTGTGTGTGTGTGTGTGTGTGTGTGTGTGTGTGTGTGTGTGTGTGTGTGTGTGTGTGTGTGTGTGTGTGTGTGTGTGTGTGTGTGTGTGTGTGTGTGTGTGTGTGTGTGTCTCAGTCACCAGATCTCAACCCAATTCAACACTTATGGGAGATTCTGGAGTGACGCCTGAGACAGAGTTCCAGCCACATTTACAAAATACCAAATGGTGGAATTTCTTGTAGAAGAATGGTGTCCCATCCCTCCAATAGAGTTCTAGACACTTGTAGAATCTATGCCATGTTGCATTGAAGCTGTTCTGCCAGCTCATAACACACTATTAATTAAGACACTTTATGGTGGCGTTTTCTTTATTTTGGCAGTTACCTGTAGTTCAAAACAGTTAAGTGAACTTCTGGAATCATAAAAATAGAATGATTTATATTAAGAAGTAAAGTGGAAAGCAGCATCGTTGTTGTTTTGACCGATGTATTAACAGCATTTGACCTAACAGAACAGCATGTAAACTTATAGTGGATGTAACAGCAAGGAGGAGGAACTGCGCTGCCCGAGTGAGAGAGGGTGTGTGTGGGAAGCAGTCGCAAGAGGAGAGAGGGAGAACAAAAATATAAACGAAACATGCAACAATTTCAAAAGTTCGACTGATTTAGTCCATAGAAGGAAACCGGTCAATTGAAATAAATAAACTTGGCCCTAATCTATGCACCTCACATGATTGGGAAAGGGCGCAGAATGAGTTTTTATATTTTTTGTTCAGTATTTAAAAAATGTATGCTAAACGTGCTTGTTTCTCTCTTGCGATATGGATATTGCACATGCAATTTGGATGAATTGTGCAGCCCTATTATGTAGTGTGCCATGTAAGGCATAGGTGTGGGAAGAGAGGGTCTTATAAGGACTGGGACTAAAGGGAAGTTGGTTTGGGCTGCTGGATGATTGTCCTGAATATAGGCTAGGCCTACTCCAGACTTAAGCGGTGTTCGAATAATCATACTAACAGCACTAACAGTGCTATTTGTGACGTAAATTGAGTATGTAGTATGCTTATTGGTAATAGTATGGATACAGTTAGTATGCCAAAAGTTCCCAGATGTCGTACTACATTTGCCAAAATACAAAGTGTACACGCAGTGGAAACTATTTCTGTAATGCAATTCGTCAGGAAATGGGCATGACTTCAAAGTTTTCAGATTTGAAGAAAATGGCGGAAAATATGCAGCCAATGTCCCACGAGAGGTGATACAAATTAATTGCTTAAACTAATTATGACAAATGTAAAGAAAATGTTGAGCAATGTAATTAAGTAATGACTTTCAATTATTTACTCTACACATTATGTTGGCTGACAATGTGTTGGCTATGGTATGCTTACAAACCGCATATCATTACAGCAGTAGGTACTACCGGTATGTTAGCTAGCTACCTCATTAGTTGGCTACAAATACATTAAACTTGCCAGTATATTAACTATATGCTATCTAACTAATTACCCAATGTTTATTGACTTGATAGTCACATCAGTCTTAGCTAAGTGGTATAGTCATTGTGAGTTCACAATGGACATAAATTCACTAGCCAGTAAGCTTGGGTGCTTGACTGCACTGGCGTTGTGATTGTCAGAACGCTCAACCTACTCTCTGAACGCTCCAAGAGGGGAAAACGCTCAGAATTTACAAATGGTCAATCTGACAACACTCTCAATTTAAGAACACCCAGAGCACACTCTAGCACTCCAGATTGAATTTACAAACAACAAACTGCCTAGATAGTAATTTGTTATACTAACAAGCTAGCTACAGAATCAACTTCCTGTAGACAGGCGTAGCGCTAGTAAGCTCAACTGAAAGGATACCGTCTGTTTCCAGTGTACAGTATGTTAGTATGGGTATTTGAACACAGCCTTAGACTGGGAGGCAGATGCATAGTACTCTGTAACACAGCAAGCCAGTCTTAGAGAGGTCTCTGTAAAGAGAGTCAAGTCAGTCTTATAGAGACTTGGAAGAGAGAATGAAGCAGTACAGTAAGCCAGTCTTATAGAGACCTAGAAGACAGAATGAAGCAGTACAGTAAGCCAGTCTTAGAGACCTGGAAGACAGAATGAAGCAGTACAGTAAGCCAGTCTTATAGAGACCTGGAAGAGAGAATGAAGCAGTACAGTAAGCCAGTCTTATAGAGACCTGGAAGACAGAATGAAGCAGTACAGTAAGCCAGTCTTATAGAGACCTAGAAGACAGAATGAAGCAGTACAGTAAGCCAGTCTTATAGAGACCTAGAAGACAGAATGAAGCAGTACAGTAAGCCAGTCTTATAGAGACCCGAAAGACAGAATGAAGCAGTACAGTAAGCCAGTCTTATAGAGACCTGAAAGACAGAATGAAGCAGTACAGTAAGCCAGTCTTAGAGACCTGGAAGAGAGAATGAAGCAGTACAGTAAGCCAGTCTTATTGAGACCTGGAAGACAGAATGAAGCAGTACAGTAAGCCAGTCTTGTAGAGGCCTGGGGCCCCTCTCTTCATATGAAATGCAACACCACCAAAATAATGAATAACTATGATCCTAGTCAGTCAGTAACTTAGTTAACTAATGAAACACTCATGTAAATGTGCACAAGCCTATTCAGCCAAATTATACCAAAAACAACAGCCAACCTGCAGTGAAATAAAGAGGGGCATGTATCTGCCAACTTTTCAGTCACCTTCGCATCAATAAACAGGCAGGGGAACGAAGTAGTTTATTATAGCTAGTAAATATATAGTTGTTATTTTCTAGACAACTAGCTACAGTCCACTTAGCTAGCTAAGGTGTTGAACTCAGACTGATGTTGGGGGTTAAGTAACGTTACCTAACTTTTCCCCCAGCAGTTTCAATCTAGCTCGTTTGCTAGCTCATGGCATTTTTTATAAATCAGACGGATAAGCTCAGCTATTCGTTTTCCCTTTTCATTTAAATACAGCTTGCCAATTGCTAGTAAAGTAGGGTGAATAAGTCAGAAGCAGGCAAAGCAATGCCAAGTTCATGCCTTTTACCAACACAAATCGTGTACAAGTACAAAAGAGACAATGAGCTTCAAGCAGATCCTGATAGTTTTATTCCAGGACTTCAGGCCGAGGAGTAACAAGCAACTTGTTTGCAGAACCAGCCTCTTCACCAAATGTTGTCCCCAGTCAGAACCAGCCTCTTCACCAAATGTTGTCCCCAGTCAGAACCAGCCTCTTCACCAAATGTTGTCCCCAGTCAGAACCAGCCTCTTCACCAAATGTTGTCCCCAGTCCGAACCAGCCTCTTCACCAAATGTTGTCCCCAGTCAGCTCCAGACTCTTCATCAAATGTTGTCCCCAGTCAGAACCAGCCTCTTCACCAAATGTTGTCCCCAGTCAGAACCAGCCTCTTCACCAAATGTTGTCCCCAGTCAGAACCAGCCTCTTCACCAAATGTTGTGCACGCGCTTCACGCAATTGTTAATTTAGCAACCGGGGGGGGGGTTGCCATCTAAAAGGAGTGTACGTATATTCTATTAGTAGTAGGTGACAGGTGCACCGGTTTGTGTCAAGAACTGCAACGCTGCTGGGTTTTTCACGCTCAACAGTTTCCCATGTGTATCAAGAATGGTCCACCGCCCAAAGGACATCCAACCAACTTGACACAACTGTGGGAAGCTTTGGAGTCAACATGGGCCAGCATTCCTGTCGAACACTTTCGACACCTCAACGAATTGAGGCTGTTTCGGAGGGCAAAAGGGGGTGTAAACTCAATATTAGGAAAGTGTTCCTAATGTTGTGTTTATTTTTTCCCCATTATATGCTTGACAAGCAATTCCCTTATTCCACCACTTGGCACTGTGCATACCCATGGTCATGGCTGTGTGTACATTTACACACTCAAGCAAACATTGATATTGATAAATCTCACACTTCGCATGGAAATGATCCCACGCATGGTTTACACACAGATTTGTGCCTACGCATGATTGATAAATGAGGCAGTGAGGCTGAGTGAGTCAGGCTTGTAGAGGCCTGGAAGGAAAAGTGAGAGTCTGTAGTACAGTAGGCCTGGGAGGCAGTAGAGGGAGCCAGTTTGAAACCCGTTCAGTAGGGCGGGCCTGTCTGCTGTGTGACCCGGCCTGTCTGGCCCGCAGCAAGAGACCCCCCTGCAGCTACAGACAGTGTATGTGTGTGTTAGAGGCGGAGCCGGCACAGAGAGCAGCCAGAGCCAACTTCTGTCCCCCTCTCAGGGGTAAAAGCACAACTCGTTCTTTCTGTGCCTCTGTCCTCCCGGTGAACCCCTCTCTAATTGCGCAACACCAGGAACATTGTGCGACAGTGGTGGTGGGGTGGGGGTGGGTACGCACATCAAAAACAAAAATCGACAAATTCTGTAGAATCATGGTGGGGGAAAATACATAGCGAGGGCGAGTCAAGTCACATTTCATTCATATCCTCTCTCACTTTTCCAATAGCCCTAGCTCTCTCCCCCCCCCCCCCGCCGTAGCAACACAAGCTTCCTTTCCTCTGCAAAGTACTGTAGACGGGGAGGGGGGGGGGCAGGACAGACTGGCTCTGTGAAATTGTAAAGTGCAGCCAAGAACAACTCTGCTGACGCTCCTCACCATGGCACACAGTGTACCTGACCGTACCGGCCGAACCCCTAGTCCTGCTCTGCTCTGCTTTCCCTGAGCCCCTGTGCTGCCCTGGCTGTACTTTTTGCCGCGACACACCCTGTTCCTCTCTCGCAAACATTTCACAAGTGTTCTTTCCGATTGGCTCCTCTATGGCCGGGGCAGGTGACCTGCTGGGCTGGGTGTACAGTCAAGAATGCCAAGGCAGAGAGAGGACACGGCAGAGCAGAGAGGGCTCAGTGCCACCCAGCAATGGAACACAAGGGAGGAAGAGAGGGAGGGAACCTTGCATGGAGTATCCAGAGGGAATGTGTGTCAGAAGGTGTTCTGGAATGGCTGGTGCATCGAGGCATCTATGTCCATTATCATATCAAGTTGTACACCCTCATTCTCTCTGTACTTTTCTCATGGAAAAGGAGGAGGACTTCTCCCTCCCCGCGGACAGTCTGTGTGTCTGGTAAGCCACCCCCTCTACTACACCCCCCCCCCCCTCCGATTCTCTAGCCATCTCTTTCTCTTTCTGTGCGCTGGGGTAATCCTAACAAGCCCTCTCTCTCATGCAGCCCCAGTGTATGTACTGAACCTAACCCGGCAGTATAGCCCAGCAGTATAGCCCAGCTGCAGACCCAAAGCCTGCGTGGCTAATCGACTGGAACCCCGACCACAGCCCTGCATGGACACTCCCTGAGTCTTAGGCTCAGCTTTGGGCCATCTCCCTCAACATAGTCTCAACGGCCTCGCTTTCACAATCCCTCACCCATCACTTCACCTCTCCAGCCACACACACAGGGATGGACGCAGCACCAGCGTTAGACATCCTGTTCTGAAGCAACAAAAAAAACAACAGCGAGAATTCGCTACCCAATCATCATGCCACACATATCTCCGACATAAGCGACCCTGATTGGTAGAGGGATGGGGGTGATGGGACGTCAGGGGGGCGGGGCGGGGATAGGGGCTGAGGTTTCGGGAGTGGGCCAGGGAAGGAGAGTTGGAGCAACGGGGGCTGGGTGGGGGATTGGAGAGCAGCGGCAAAAGCTCAACAGTGCATTAGGGACATCGCAGTACGATTCGTTCCACTCAAGAGAACTTCAAAGGAGAGGGAGAGATAATCCGCCCCAACATTAGCCCGGAATCTTCCGTCCGCAGAGGTTCCTCTGAACAACGACTGGGAGGTGGTGGAGGGAGAGGAGGAAGGGAAAAGGCTGGGGTTGGGAGATGGAGGGATTTTTTTTTGCGCCAGTAAATCAGAGATGATTGGAATGCGCCCGTCTCCCTGGCAGCAGAGAGAGATACCTACTGTACCACCATAAACTGTCTTCCGTTTATGGTACCCATTCATAGGCTAAACATTTCAAGTAAGAGAAAAGGTCTCAAATGAACCACAAATGATCTTCAGCATAGTATCTCCTTGATAGTAAATATCAATGAAAGTGGAGGTGTGGTAGCCTGGGTGCCAGTCTGCTTCTGCTCTCTCGTCAACCCCTTATGGAATTGTCATGCAAACATGTTTGGCTTGACAATGAAGTAGGCAAAAGCACAAACAGATCTGGGACCAGGCTAGAATGGTAGCAACAAATAGAGAAGAAACAAGAAGCCAGTGCCAGTTCACTGAAACACACTGACATGTCAACAGCTTCCCTTGATATCTACCATACTGACAAGCTAAAAATACACTTCTAGTCAGAGAAAGAGTCTCAAATCAAACAACATATAATATTCTGGATTGAATGTCCTCCTCCTTCATGACAGTAAATATCACCGAGATGGGATGTATACTATAAACCCTCCTACCAATAAGGTGCCAATAGAAGATCAAAGAATCAATACACCTGATCAGTGCCTGGCTGACACTTCAAACTCAATGATTTCCCCCCCACTATCAGTTTCCCAGGACTCACTGGCCTTAGCGGTAAGATAAATAGAGCCTTTGGGGCTGTCACTGGGACTTTCTGATGGAACAACAAGTGATATGTTTGACGTCCACCAAGAGAGAACAAAGCCAGACAACAGAGAGAGAGGCTGGAGGAGATCAGTAGAAGGTTATCCAGGCAATCAATGCGTTAAGCCTATAAACTAGTACAGTACAAATACGCCATAAGGCTACAGTCCAGCACGCAGATTAAAATTGCCTGTGCAACTTGAGTGGAGGTCATTTGCAATGTAATGTACTACATCCATAATAACACGGTCATGACGGTCTGTTTATACATACATACAAATATATATATATATATATACCAGTGGGGAGAACAAGTATTTGATAACCTGCAAAATCGCCAGTGTTTCCGACTTACAAAGCATGTAGAAGTCTGTCATTTTTCTCGTAGGTACACTTCAACTGTGAGAGATGGAATCTAAAACAAAAATCCAGAAAATCACATTGTATGATTCTTAAGTAATTAATTAGCATTTCATTTGCATTTTATTGCATGACATAAGTATTTGATATTTCAGAAAAGCAGAACTTTGTAATTGCAAACAGGATTCTGTACCAAATATTGAAATCATACGTTTCCTGAAGTTCTTGACCAGGGTTGCACACACTGCAGCAGGGATTTTGGCCCACTCCTCCATTACAGACCTTCCCCAGATCCTTCAGGTTTCAGGGCTGTCGCTGGGCAATACGGACTTTCAGCTCCCTCCAAAGATTTTCTATTGGGTTCAGGTCTGGAGACTGGCTAGGCCACTCCAGGACCTTGAGATGCTTCTTACGGAGCCACTCCTTAGGTGCCCTGACTGTGGAAGACCCAGCCACGATCCATCTTCAATGCTCTTACTGAGGGAAGGAGGTTGTTGGCCAAGATCTCGTGATACATGGCCCCATCCATCCTCCCCTCAATACGGTGCAGTCGTCCTGTCCCCTTTGCAGAAAAGCATCCCCAAAGAATTATGATTCCACCTCCATGCTTCACGGTTGGGATGGTGTTCTTGGGGTTGTACTCATCCTGCTTCTTCCTCCAAACACAGCGAGTGGAGTTTAGACCAAAAAGCTCTATTTTTGTCTCATTAGACCACATGACCTTCTCCCATTCTTCCTCTGGATCATCCAGATTGGCAAACTTCAGACGGGCCTGGACAGGCGCTGGCTTGAGCAGGGGGACATTGCGTTTCGCTGCAAGATTTTAATCCATGACGGCGTAGTGTATTACTAATAGTTTTCTTTGAGACTGTGGTCCCAGCTCTCTTCAGGTCATTGACCAGGTCCTGCCGTGTAGTTCTGGGCTGATACCTCACCTTCCTCATGATCATTGATGCCCCACGAGGTGAGATCTTGCATGGAGCCCCAGACCGAGGGTGATTGACCGTCATCTTGAACTTCTTCCATTTTCTAATAATTGCACCAACAGTTGTTGCCTTCTCACCAAGCTGCTTGCCTATTGTCCTGTAGCCCATCCCAGCCTTATGCAGGTCTACAATTTTATTTCTGATGTCCTTACACAGCTCTCTGGTCTTGGCCATTGTGGAGAGGTTGGAGTCTGTTTGATTGAGTGTGTGGACAGGTGTCTTTTATACAGGTAACGAGTTCAAACAGGTGCAGTTAATACAGGTAATGAGTGGAGAACAGGAGGGCTTCTTAAAGAAAAACTAACAGGTCTGTGAGAGCCGGAATTCTTACTGGTTGGTAGGTGATCAAATATTTATGTCATGCAATAAAATGCAAATGAATTACTGAAAAATCATACAATGTGATTTTTGGGATTTTTGTTGTAGATTCTGTCTCACAGTTGAAGTGTACATATGATAAAAATTACAGACCTCTAAATGCTTTGTAAGTAGGAAAACCTGCAAAATTGGCAGTGTATCAAATACTTGTTCTCCCCACTGTATGCCACGACACAATCCTGTCTACAGACAAATCCTTCGACATCATCGTTTGTTTTTTCTCTCCGACATGCACTGTCAACTGTGGGACCTTATAAATAGATCAGTTTGTGCCTTCCCAAATCGTGTCCAATCAATCGAATTTACCACAGGTGGAGTTCAAGTTGTAAAAACAAAGGATTATCAATGGAAACAGGATGCATCTGAGCTCAAATTCGAGTCTCAATGCAAAGGGTCTGAATACCTACACTTGAAGTCGGAAGTTTACATACACTTAGGTTGGAGTCATTAAAACGTGTTTTTTCAACCACGCCAAAACTATCGTTTGTTAACAAGAAATCTGTGGAAAGTCGAATAGGACATCTACTTTGTGCATGACAAGTCATTTCTCCAACAATTGTTTACAGACAGATTATTTCACTTATAATGCACTGTATCACAATTCCAGTGGGTCATAAATTTACAAATTCCAAGAAATGATGTCATGTCTTTCTGATAGGCTAATTGACATAATTTGAGTCAATTTGAGGTGTAACTGTGGATGTATTTCAAGGCCTACCTTCAAACTCGGTGCCTCTTTGCTTGACATCATGGGAAAAATTAAAAGAAATTAAGATCTCAAAAAAAATAGTAGACCTCCACATGCCCTGGGAGCAATTTACAAACACCTGAATGTACCACATTCATCTGTACAAACAATAGTACACAAGTATAACCACCATGGGACCACGCAGCCATCATACCACTCAGGAAGGAGACGCGTTCTGTCTCCTAGAGATGAACGTACTTTGATGTGAAAAGTGCAAATCAATCCCAGAACAACAGCAAAGGACCTTGTGAAGATGCTGGAGGAAACGGGTACAAAATTATCTATATCCACAGTAAAACGAGTCCAATATCGACATAACCTGAAAGGCCACTCAGCAAGGAAAAAGCCACTGCTCCAAAACCGCCATAAAAAAGCCAGACTACGATTTGCAACTGCACATGGAGACAAAGATCGTACTTTTTGGGGAAATGTCCTCTGGTCTGATGAAACAAAAATAGAACTGTTTGGCCATAATGACCATCGTCATGTTTGGAGGAAAAAGGGGGAGGCTTGCAAGCCGGTGAACACCATCCCAAACGTGAAGCACAGGGGTGGCAGCATCATGTTGTGGGTTTGCTTTGCTGGAGGAGGGACTGGTGCACTTCAAAATGGATGGTGGGGGGGGGGGATGTGGATATATTGAAACAACATCTCAATCAGTCAGGAATTTAAAGCTTCCCGCAAACAGGTCTTCCAAATGGACAATGACCCCAAGCATACTTCCAACGCTGTGGCAAAATGGCTTAAGGACAACAAAGTCAAGGTATTGGAGTGGCCATCAAAGCCCAGCAAGGAGGCCTATAAAACCTAACTCAGTTACACCAGCTCTGTCAGGAGGAATGGGCCAAAATTCACCCAACTTATTGTGGGAAACTTGTGGAAGGCTACCCAAAACATTTGACACAAGTTAAACAATGTAAAAGCAATGCTACCAAATACTAATTGAGTGTATGTAAACTTTGACCCACTGGGAATGTGATGGAAGAAATAAAAGCTGAAATAAATAACTACTATAATTGACATTTCACATTCTTAAAATAAAAGGGTGATCCTAACTGACCTAAAACAGGGAATTGTTACGAGGATTAAATGTCAGGAACTGTGAAAAACAGAGTTTCAATGTATTTGGCTAAGATGTATGTAAACTTCTGACTTCAACTGTATGTAAATAAGGTATTTCAGTTTATTTGTAATATTGTACATATGCCAAAATGTCTAAAAACCTGTTTTTGCTTTGTCATTATGGGTAGTGTGTGTAGATTGAAGAAACATTTGTTTTATTTAATCCATTTCAGAATAAGGCTGTTACTAAAAGTGCTATTGTGTTATTTGAAATAAAATACAAATCGTATTCTAATGTTACCCAAGGCCTTCAAACAGACAAACAAATTATTAGTTTTGCAACAGCATATATTAAATATATCAATTACACGGTTAGAATGTTGCAGTCAGAATGACTGCTCATTCATTTGTAGGGGTGATTCAGAATGTTGCAGTCAGAATGACTGCTCATTCGTTTGTAGGGGGGATTCAGAATGTTGCAGTCAGAATGACTGCTCATTCGTTTGTAGGGGGGATTCAGAATGTTGCAGTCCATCGAGGCCCAGCGGTTGTAGTGTTAAAGAAGGATTTTTAAGCCTTGACTAGAGTTGTCAAAAAGTAGGCTAAATGTGAACAGTTCTAACATTTGAAATATGCGCCTTGGAATTCAATAAGAGGGAAGCACACGGTTGCATCCCCGATGTGTCTGTCGTTATACACTTCTGGCCTACTTCTAAGCTGAAATGCCTGTGAGAAGGACCCGATCACATGACGGGCATTGGCTAATAAGAATTGAGATATCTGAGAGATCTATGTGAGTGAGAGGTGCTTCGGAGAAGGGAATTATAATGATTATATTCAGCCCAAGGGCACAACGGCGGATTTCGCCGCAAAAGGAATGGATTTTTAGGGTGCAATACAGCCACACAAGGGGGATGCCAGCGGGAAATTTGAGGCCTGGTGGTAATATTATCAAGTGCTTGTTAAATTGTGAATGAGAGACTGATGAAGTGTGTGCGTGCGGCTTGCACAAGAAACAAAGCAGAGCTCATGCCTTTCATGCAAGTTTGTATCACAACTAACGTTGCATAAATAATGCTAAATTAAGCATATAGGAGGACCAGTATCTTTGTCAAACACTCAACACAGAATAGCCACGTGTGTGCACTTCCTTTGAAATCGTTTGGAGAAAATAACCTTGCCATTTAATTAAGCTATGTTCAATTTTGTCTATAAAATAATAAAAAATAATGCCATGGAATTCTAAGCAAATGTTTTCTGCTAAATAAACAAGTGTAGACAACAGCAATATGGCATGGCCATATCAGGGCCTAACATAAAGACAACTCAGAGTATGCAATTCTGTTCTTCTGAAATAGACTACATTTTCTTCATATCATGCTTCTTTAGACCTGTCCAAAATACATAATGGATTTAGGCTACAGGCTAAAATTAGGTGTAGGCTATATTACATGGATTTATTAGACTTTTTCAAATGTAGACGTGGCTTGTAGGCTATGCGTGGAAGCAAGGAGATGCTACATTTGTTCATGTTAATTAACAGTAAATTACCGTGAGACCGACAGTTATTTGCTTGACAATGACCGGCTGACCAAGTTTCATGACTGCCAGAGCCCTGGCCTTGACACAATTGAGACATGGATTGTGTATGTGTGCCATTCAGAGGGTAAATGGGCAAGACAAAATATTTAAGTGCCTTTGAACAGGGTATGGCAGTAGGTGCCCCGGCTTGAGTGTCAAGAACTGCAACGCTGCTGAGGTTTTCACGCTCAACAATTTCCCTTGTTTATCAAGAATGGTCCACCACCCAAAGGACATCCAGCCAACTTGACAGAACTGTAGGAAGCATTGGTATCAACAATGGCCAGCATCCCCGTGTAACGCTCGATACCTTGTAGTCCATACCCCAACAAATTGAGGCTGTTCTAAGTGTAGGTGCTAAATGAAATACATCCTCATCACTAGAGACAGACATCAATCTATAAAAACGGTGTTCACGTTGATGTTCTTTTCTACTGCTCTGTCTCCAGCGGGTCTTGTTGCTATGCACGTTGCTAACGAATGAGTGGTCCCTTTCATAACATATTGTGGGAGTGTAACATGACAGAAACAGACCAGAAATTTGCTAATTAGCCCTTAAAAAAGGAAAATTCCACCCAAATTCTATCTTTCGGTATTTCTTTCATTAGCCCATTGTTGACATAGTCCCAAAATGTTTTGCTTGTCAGCAATCACGTTTTCAAGATACCCAACTTTAAAAACACAAAAGTCGCATTTTGCATCATATTAATCAAAATGCATCATATGGGAATGATTTCTGTATTGTTAAAGTGAGGCATCTTAAACTTGATTGCTGACAAGCAAAACACTTTGGGACTATGTCAACAATGGACTAATGAAACAAATCGTTATTGGGTGGAATTTTCCTTTAACTCGCAGTCACAATTCATACTTCTTTGATCGAAGGGGACAAACACCTGTCCACAGGCAATCTACTCTATAGGAACCCACTGAGAAGTGCCCCTATGGGGAAGGAAAGGAACAGGAAAGGGGGATACTTAGTCAGTTGTACAACTGAATGCATTCAACTGTCTTCCGCATTTAACCCAACCCCTCTGAATCAGAGAGGTGCAGGGGTCTGCCTTAATCAACATCCAAGTCTTTGGCGCCCGGGGAACAGTGGGTTAACTGCCTTGCTCAGGGCCCGGGGAACAGTGGGTTAACTGCCTTGCTCAGGGCCCGGGGAACAGTGGGTTAACTGCCTTGCTCAGGGCCCGGGGAACAGTGGGTTAACTGCCTTGCTCGGGCAGAACGACAGATTTTTTACCTTGTCAGCTCGGGGATTCGATCCAGCAACCTTTTCGGGTTACTGGCCTAACGCTCTAACCACTAGGCTACCTGCCGTCCCAGATGCACCATAAGGTAATAGGTACAAGTGCCATGTTGAGTCAGTGGGCAGACAACATCTGGTAGTCCGGACAGAGCAAAATTCAGTTGGTGATAACAGCAACCAAAAAGCACAATATAGGACTGAAGGGCTCAATTAAATTCATATTATTTTTTACCTACGTTCAAATGAATTGGAACTAGGTATACGAAGACGTGAGTGCAGACTAGTTAGCTGACTATGAAATACACAACATAGCCTAAATATCGCTCTGCAAATTTGATTAAAGCTGGCCTATTACACTAGGTACTAGGCCTACATCAGATATTTCACTATGGGAGAACTGAACACTAAGGTAGACAGCTCCGCATTCACCTGAAAACACCTTTTAATCTCTATTTAAAAATCAGCTCATTATCAAGACACAATGCTCTGAATGTTTGAATTCTTGGGCTTACAGAATCAATGAACCTGCCTGGAGGACCACTCAGCAGTAGTAACAGCATGGCTGTTTAATCCAGACAGCAAACACAGAAATCACAGCCCCTGAAGTCACTCAACTCTCACCTCTCCTTGGCTGGCTCATTTAACCAGTGAGCGTGGCAAATTAAAAAAAAGAGCTCCTTGCCAAGCGTCCGCCCGGCTGCCACGCCACTGGGAAGGCAGGGAGGAAACCGGTCTACTTAAACACTCCCCACTCCCTGCTCAGCTCAACCATCGTCTCTTGCTGAGGGGTGTATTATTAACTCGGCCTTCCCCAGCCCTCAAGCCACCACTGTTAAAACAAGGTAACAGTCAACATGTCACCCCCCCCCCCACGAATGACGCAGCGCCCCCCTTGGGCCAATCAGTGTCATTTTGCAAATGTCAGATCTATATGGCAAGACGCACCATTCACCCAAGTTTCATCAACATTAGGCGAGTTGTGTCTGGGATATTGTGTGGGTTAAATACTCATATCCCTGAGCATGTGTGCCAAATTTCATTACTCTGAGTCAAACAGATCAAGAGATATAAAAATGAGTTTGTAATAGCGCCACTGTATGGTCGATATGAATGTTCATGGATTTGTTGAGTCTTGACAGTGTTTTCATCATGTATACCAAATGAATAACCTTGACGGATTTATATGCAAGACCATGCCCACGTGAATGTTTATTTGACAATAGCGGCCATGTTGTTTAAGGTACTTGCCTGGAAAATATTGTGTTGAGAGACCTTTGTCTACAAAAAAGTATGTGGACACCCCTTCAAATTAGTGGATTCAGCTATTTCAGCCACACCCGCTGATGACAGGTGTATAAATCAAGCACACAGCCATGCAATCTCCATAGACAAACATCGGCGGTAAACACTGGTCTTAATGAAGAGCTCAGTGACATTCAACGTGGCAACGTCATAGGACGCCATCTTTCCAACAACTCAGGGCATCAAATATTTGTCCTGCGAAAGCTGCCCCAGTCAACTAAGTGCTGTGATGGAGAAAAGGAAACGTCTAGGAGCAACAACGGCTCAGCCGCGAAGTGGTAGGCCACACAAGTTCACAGAACGGGACTGCCGAGTGCCGAGGCTGCATATGGCAAGACGCGTCATTCACCCAAGCTTCGTCAAAACCGAGCCAGTGCCGTCTGCGATATCTAACGTATGAGCGTACGGAAACAGATCCACAGTCTTCTCACCGATTTCATCGTGGGGGACAACAAACAGGGTGATCAGGGGATAGAGAACAGTTGGAGGGGTGGCCGTCCGATTAGCAGCAGCAGGGAAGAATCCCAAATGGCATCCAATTCCCTTGATAGTGCACTACTTTTGACCAGGGCTCATACGGTCAATCAAAAGTAGCTCATGATTAAGGGAATAGGAGTTCCAATTGGGATTTGCAACCCAGAAACCCAATCCTCCACTACTCCAATGATTCAGGTTAAGAGGATAGAAATGTATTTCCAATAGCCTGTTAACCCTCCCTTGACAGAGCCACCCGCACAATTCCCCTATGGACCCGACCCTTGTCCCCAAACTTAATTATAACCACCAACACCACTCAATTAAGACTAATGGATAAATAAAATAGTACCTTCGCATGTTTTTGTTATTCTCTGTACTGTGGCGTGGGGGGGGGGGGACTCAAGCACATTGACAGCGTTGTGTATTGCAGCACATAGAGAGCTGCGATAACCCGATAAGTCCCGGCCCACGCATGTTCCTGCAGTGGCAGGACTCAGGGGGGAGGTCTATAGAAGGGAAATGGGATCGGCAGCAACTGCGTGACAAACACGGACATCACTTAATCTAAAGGCCCCGTGGCTAAGTGGCGGGCCCAAATGAAAGAGGAGCTCTGGACACATCGATCTGCCGTTTGAGGTTATTAGTGGGCCTTTACCACAGAGGGTGTGCGCGCGGTGTGTGTGTATGTGCGTGCGTTTGTGGTGTGTCTGTGCGCACGGTGTGTGTGTTGTATGTGTACGTGTATGTGCCCGTTTGTGTCTCAGGGGACCACTGAGTCTGTCTGCTCTGCTCAGCCTCCCTCTCCATCCTGGTAATTAAATCGGCCATTTGGACCTAGTTAGCTGCCTACCTCTCTCCACTCTATACAACATACTTTACTGGAGCCTTGTCTGACGTAGCCCCTGATTGTTTTCCTCGGGGAGGCTGCACGGGGCATCCTGAGCAGATAGCACAGGGCAGGCTACCCCTGGTCTCATTCAAACTACATTATGGACAGAGTTGGTGTGAGTGTTACTGAAACATCGTTCAGAAAGCCTAACAGACCACAGATGTAAAGTATCTCTACGGAAAATATTGTTTTTATTACAAGCAGACTTTGCTGATTGCTATTTTACTGAGGTAAAATGGACTTACTATAACTGTGACAAGTGATTGTCTCACCTAGCTATCCTAAGATGGACGCACAACTGTAAGTTGCTCTGGATAAGATTGTCTGCTAAATGACTACATTGCAAATGTAGCCCTTTCACCATCTGCCCAATGGATGACGCAGGCTTGTGTAAGCCATATAGCTGGACAGACAGACAGACCAACACACATACACGTCATTATAACAACAAACGACACACACGCACTCACATTACGCACACATTGTCCCCACCTTCCCTGTGCCAGCCACTCACCCTCTCCAGGTCCTGGCGTAGGTGTGTGAACAGTTTGAGACGTCGGTACAGCACGTCCTGCTCCTGCTGCGCCAGGTTATCGACCTCGTCTCTCTTCAACGTCACCAGAGGACGGTTGAAGTTGGACTTCCTCCTCAGCTTCCAGAACTGGTACAGAAAATCCACGTGGGCGTCCGGCAGGCCCAGGCTCTCCGCCACGTCTTTGGGGTCCACCAGGCGGTAGAACTCGTCCTCCAGCTCCTGTAGCTTCTGTTTGCGCTGGCTAGCCTTCTCCCGCTCTATCTGGTCCCGGTCTGGACGCTCTGCCGGCGGCCGCTCGCTGGTCACTTGGTGGTGGTCCGGCGCAGTTACGGAGACTCTGTGGTCGTTGCCGTGTCCAGCCCAGTCTGGTTTGCTGCTGGCACCAGCGCTGTTGGTGTGGTTACTGTTGCCGGCCATGGCGTTGTTACTGTTGCCGGGGGCGGTAGTGCTACTGTGCTCCAGGCAGTAGGATTTGAAGCGCACTTCATCGTTCTCTGCCAGGATGGTGCGCATCTCAAGGCCATGGTCAAAGGCGCAGGTCACATGGAAGGCCACAATGCAGGACGGCATGGAGCACTGGGGAGGGAGGTGAGGAGGAGAGGAAGCACAAGGGAGTAAAGGAAAGATACGTTTCAATATGAGTGTCACGTCAAACACCGCTTCAGAGTTGTTAAACACGCATACAGAAGACGGGTACACAGTCCCGCAATCTGTAGGGGAAACAATATAGTTTGACGATGTCATCTTCACACAAACATGGTAATGACTGCTTCACAATACTGTCACAACTCCTTCCTCTGCCACCACAAAGAGAAATATGTGTGACAGAGATAGTGTTCAGAGAAATTAGTGTTCAGCTAAATTTCCTCGGCCTGCCTCTATACTGTCTACCCCAGACAAGCAGGAGCTCCGCTATCTCCTGGCCTGTGGGCAACACGATCAACATAAAATCTTGGTTCCTATAAGTATCAGAAGCCACAGAGAACAACAAGGGAACCCAGATCTGTCCGTGCCTCCCTACATTACAACCGCAGTCTAAAAATCAAACCTCTGTTGTTGCCTTTCCTCAGGCCTATCCATTTCAGACCTCACCAAAGACTGCCTCTGGGAGAGGTCTCATGTGGGGACGAGGGGAGGATGGGTTATAGCAGTGTTTTCCATGCCATCAGAGAGCAGCAGAACAAGAGGCCCACATTCTCTAAGGGCCTGGGATGACAATGACAGGCCTGCTCAGCTCAGGGTCTGCGTCCCGAACGGTACCCTATTCCCTATCTAGTGCACTACTTTTGACCGGGGCCCACAGGGACACCCATACGGCTCTGGTAAAATACTGCACTATGTAGGGAATAGGGTGCCATGTGGGACAAAGCCAGGGTGTCCCTGTGGCTGCCTGGGAACTGGCTCTTCTCCCTCCCTCCCTTTCTTTCGCTCTGTCTACAGAGGCCCAACGCACAGAAGATATCACAGCCCACTTGTCACTCTGGCCCTCTCCTGTGCCCATTCTCTCTCTTTATCCCTCCCTCTCCCTCGCTGTTCTCCAGAGGCCCAACGCACTCCCATCACTGAAGCAGAGAACTTGTGGCTCTGACTCTCCCTTTCCATGCTTTCCCTCTTCATCACAGTAGAGTATTCCACTTGTCTCAGTGGCTGTCTCCCTCCTGAGGGTTGAGAGCCCATACGGCTTTGTCTGCCATGATGAGGCGAGAGAGATAAGCCAGAACTGGAAACCACTATTCCTCATCTCTTTACCCTGCTGCTTGGTTATGCCCTCAATACCAGCTCCCCACACTGACTCCCATTGTCAGTCCGCTAAACATTAAATGGAAGTAGTTATTTTCGGTCCAAATATATCACACAGTCTGGTGGATAGTGGATAAAGATACAGTACGAGCTCTGCTGCTTCACTGTACCCTTCCTGGACATATATAGTGCACTATATAGTGTGTTATGTAGGGGATAGGGTGCCATTTGGGACCAAGTCATTTTTGATGAGCTACTTTTTTTAAGTGAGTATTTGAAGATAATAATCCTCCAATAAAACATCATTCATAATTTGTCAGACAGCAGTTCATTGAATACACACACACACGTGTGGTTAGTTAGTGTAGCCATTACAGCTGTTTGGCGTCAAAACGGGCCCAGCTTGCTATCTGGGGATTTGTCTTCCGCGAACCATCATAATCCATACACCAGTAATAGTCTACAATTAAAATGGCAAGATAATAACGTATCTCAATTGTATCAAAACGTTGTTTTCGTTGCTAGATATTGTTCGCTACATGGCTAGCTAGTTAGCTAGACGGTTGCATACAGGGACCATTCTAGTTTGCTTCGTCCCGCAACGAGCCATTGTTTACATGGCTAGCTGAGCTGGCCAGTTGCATTCTGCTGTTAATTTTAATTGAGGATTATGATAATCTTTTTCATTTTGCCAGTTTGTCATTCATGTTTAACTAGCTAGCTACTGAAAAATAGCCACTGCGGTGCGAACGCAATTAGCAAGCTAATCAAACCGCATGTTGCGTTATAGGGACATGTTAAGTTGGCTAGCTAGATAGCCACGATGAAATGATAGCTAAATAGCTAGCTACTGTTTTTTTTTGCATGTTCAACTAGATAGCTAGATTAATACCATTTACATCTATCCAGTTGGTAACTACGAAGCTAAATGTTTGCTAAATCTAGCTAGTTGTCTTCATTGCCATTATTGGAATGGAAGCAGATTAAGCACAGGGCATTTTAATACAGCTGTAGCAGTCAACAGGAAATAACAAGCTGTATGGGCATTAATTAAATCATGTTTAAACCCATAATAATATAATAATAATAATATATGCCATTTAGCAGACGCTTTTATCCAAAGCGACTTACAGTCATGTGTGCATACATTCTACGTTATTGTCCCGGGATTACCCTGGCGTTAGTGCTCTACCAACTGAGCTACAGAAGGACCATAAGAGTCTTTGTACTGCGAGCTTATTGTTTGGGAGTCAATGAATACTATTGCTGGTATGCAAGGTTTTAATCTCCTGTCTATTTTTATCTGCTTTCCTCCTTTATAGCTTTAATTGTCTGGAGCCTGGTGTTGTTGTGGCCAAGGAGCTTTCACTCAGATGTCACTAGGTTTCAGCTGCTGTGCACTGTTGATGTCCTTCCTCCTTGTCCTGTCAAAGGGCAGGACAGATACAGTACATTCTGAAAGTATTCAAACTCATTGACTTTTCCCACATTACGTTACAGCCTTATTCTACAAATGAAAAAAATCAATCTACACACAATACCCCATAAAGACAAAGCAAAAACTGATTTTTATTTTATTTTTGCAAATGTATTCTAAATAAACTGAAATATTACATTTATATAAGTATTCAGACCCTTTACGCTGTACTTTGTTGAAGCACCTTTGGCAGCGATTACAGCCTCGAGTCTTCTCGGGTATGACGCTACAAGCTTGGCACACCTGGATTTGGGGAGTTGCTCCTATTCTTCTCTGCAGATCCTCTCAAGCTCTGTCAGGTTGGATGGGGAGCGTCGCTGCACAGCTATTTTCAGGCCTCTCCAGAGCCGTTTGATCGGGTTCAAGTCCGGGCTCTGGCCGGGCCACCCAAGGACATTCAGAGACTTGTCCCGAAGCCACTCCTGCATTGTCTTGGCTGTGTGCTTAGGGTTGTTGCCCTCTTGGAAGGTGAACCTTTGCCCCAGTCTGAGGACCTGAGCACTCTGGAGCAGGTTTTCATCAAGGATCTCTTTGGACTTTGCTCCGTTCATCTCTCCCTCGATCCTGACTAGTCTCCCAGTCCCTGCCACTGATAAACATCCCCACAGCATTCTGCTGCTACCACCATGCTTCGCTGTAGGGATGGTGCCAGGTTTCCTCCAGACTTGACGCTTGGCATTCAGGCCAAAGAATCTTGGTTTCATCAGACCAGAGAATCTTGTTTCACATGGTCCGAGTCCGTTAGGGCCTTTTGGCAAACTCCAAGCAGGCTGTAATGTCCCTTTTACTGAGGAGTGGTTTCTGTCTGGCCAATCTACCATAAAGGCCTGATTGGTGGAGTGCTGCTGAGATGGGAGAACCTTCCAGAAGTACAATCATCTCCACAGAAGAACTCTGGAGCTCTGTGAGAGTGACCATTGGGTTTTTGGTCACCTCCTTGACCAAGGCACTTCTCCCCCGATTGCTCAGTTTGGCCAGCTCTAGGAAGAGTCTTGGTGCTTCCAAAATTCTTCCATTTAAGAATGATGGAGGCCACTGTGTTCTTGGGGACCTTCAATGCTGCAGAAGAAATGTTTTGGTACCCTTCCCCAGATCTGTGCTTAGACACAATCCTGTCTCACAGCTCTACAGACAATTCCTTCGACCTCATGGCTTGGTTTGTGCTCTGACATTCACTGTCAACTGTGGGACCTTATATAGGCAGGTGTGTGCCTTTCCAAATCATGTCTAATTAATTGAATTACCACAGGTGGTCTCCAATCAAGTTGTAGAAACATCTCAAGGATGATCAATGGGAACAGGATGCACCTGAGCTCAATTTCAAGTCTCATATCAAAGGCTCTGAATGCCTTTTTATTTTTAATACATTTGCAAACCTTTCTAAAAAACAGTTTTTCACTTTGTCATTATGGGGTATTGTGTGTAGATTGAGGAGGGCTTATTTTTATTTATTTAATCCATTTTAGAATAAGGCTGTAACGTAACAAAACGTGGAAAAAGTCAAGGGGTATGAATACTTTCTGAATGTACAGTATGCTTTCAGGCTAGATTTGTTTGTTCATATCTTAACCTGAACCAAAGTTACTGAAAGAATCTTATGATATAGGCCTAGGTCTAAATATTGTTTTTACCTTGTGGTGTTTGACGTTTTCCTAAATTTAGGCTACCGCCTTTAGCACTTTTCTTCATTTGTTTTTTAAGCATTACCTCACTGCTTCAGCACATGGCCACAATCACATGTGTTCTATTGTGAATTCTTTAAGAGATGGGTGGGTCTAGAGCCTCAGAACGATGCTACATGGGTGTAAACAAAGAGCAGCACTGTAGCTGTTCAATGTGAAAGGTGATCTTTATTATACAAGAACAGGCAATTTAATACTGTAAATGGTTTGCCTAAAGGGGTGAGAACAAAAATCATTTTGGGGAATTTGGTTAAAGTGTTACGTTTCTAAAAACCTACATTTCCCAAGGACTCATGTAGCGCAAGTGTGAAAGCCACAGCAAAATGTTTGAATGCTTTTTTCTCCTAAATGGGATTATAAATGTATCGACTTTTAAAACCGTATTACATCCCCATGTTTCCTCTAACTACAGTATCTGATATGCCATTTTGAAGCTCTGAGTCTGTACTTTTATCCAATGCAAAAAAACACCATTTACATGTTTGTTTTTTAAACATAAGACCGAAAATAGATGGTGGGTCAAGTATGTGCTGCTAAAGAGAAACTTAAATTAAATTCAAATGAAGAACTCCTTATCACACCTTCATGGCATCTTTAACACCCGCAGGTGCACGGAAATGCTAATATGAAAAGGGGGGCTTACTGCGTGTGTGCGCGCATAGAATGTTGTGTAGAAATGCATCGGTCTGGTGATACGATTGTGTGTACTGGGTGCAGTAAAGTGGTGTTTTCTGTTAATGTGTGTGGCTCACCTGTATGCAGGTGCCTGTGTGTTCTCGACACAGGCTGCAGAACAGGGCCCAGCGGCTGGAGGGGATGTGGGACACCTTGGTAATGGGCTCCATCTTCTCCGGGCAGCCTATACTCACCTAGATAACACACACACACACACACAGTCAAAACAGATGTGTCTTACAAGACATGAATACACACAGAACAGTTTTGACAGATGCTCATCAAGCACTTTGCTTCACAGACATTAATACAGACTGAGATTGTAAGTAGTTCTTTCACCGAATGTCACATTCTCTGCGAAGTCTATATTCCTAGAGCCCAGTGTCATCCCTTGAAAGGATCTTTCCTTCCGCCCAGCTTCCGACATTCATTCCCCCACATTCATATTCCTCTCTCTGAAAAGAGTATTTCTGTAAAGGCCTCATCCTTCATGCCCAGGCCCTAATAACTGGCAGACAATCCGGACTTCCTCCATCCCCTCCTCTCCCTGATAGTCCATGAAATGCTGCGTGAATCCTCCCCCATTCTGATTGCAGCCATTGAACCAGGCCTTTCACACAGAGTGGAGGGCTATGCTCTCGCTCTATGCAGGCATCACCATCTTCCTTCCCCTCCCTAGCTTTTGTCCTCTCTTGATTAGGATATCCAAGAGTCTTCAACTCTCAAGATGGAGGACTGGGTCTCTTTCCAAGTGTCTTTCTCTCGGTGTGTGTGTGTGTGTGTGTGTGTGTGTGCGCACGCGCTTGTTACTTTTCAAAAATCGCTCCTTCCCCTTATTCCGGCTCCAATTAGTTCACATTACCAAAAGGAAATTAAAAGCTTTCATTTAAAAGTGACAACTGGAAATGAGGAGGAAATCAAAAGCCTGAAGGAAAAGGTGGAAAATTGAGGTTGGCCTTATTTTGGAATAGGGGCGGAGGGGGTTTGGAGTGTTGCAGAGAGGTATAGAACGGGGCGGAGGGGTTTGGAGTGTTGCAGAGAGAGGTATAGAACGGGGCGGAGGGGGAGTGTTGCAGAGAGAGGTATAGAACGGGGCGGAGGGGGAGGGGGTTTGGAGAGAGGTATAGAACGGGGCGGAGGGGTTTGGAGAGAGGTATAGAACGGGGCGGAGGGGGTTTGGAGAGAGGTATAGAACGGGGCGGAGGGGGTTTGGAGAGAGGTATAGAACGGGCGGAGGGGTTTGGAGAGAGGTATAGAACGGGGC
The DNA here is from genome assembly GCF_021184085.1 of Oncorhynchus gorbuscha. Lineage (NCBI taxonomy): Eukaryota > Metazoa > Chordata > Actinopteri > Salmoniformes > Salmonidae > Oncorhynchus > Oncorhynchus gorbuscha. The sequence goes on along the minus strand of NC_060188.1, from coordinate 43,676,014 downwards.
GGAGGGGTTTGGAGAGAGGTATAGAACGGGCGGAGGGGGTTTGGAGAGAGGTATAGAACGGGGCGGAGGGGGTTTGGAGAGAGGTATAGAACGGGGCGGAGGGGGTTTGGAGAGAGGTATAGAACGGGGCGGAGGGGGTTTGGAGGGTTGCATTTGAAGACTAAGTGAGAGAGATACACCCTCAGCTGATGCCGGACCCTCTCAAAGCTGAAAGCCCCCTGACGCCCGTGAAATTCCCATCTCCGCCACAGCTTCTTATTAACTACCCCTCCCTGCCTGTGTCTTTAGTGCAGAGAGAGAGAGAGAGAAGAGAGAGAGAGAGAGAGAGAGAGAGAGAGAGAGAGAGAAAAGAGAGCAGGACGCAAATTCATTTCCATTCAAAGACGTTGGTGAGGGAAGTAAAACAAACAAGAACAACGATAAGAATTAGTCCAATCAATGTGACAGAATACAATTATTGCTAAAAGGGTTCAGGACACCAAAAGGCACTTCATTAACAGGGACCTAAGTGCTTCACGCCGCTTTGAGCAGCGGGCCTTAGCATAACCACATGTTTGTCTTACTGTCCCAGTAATGTTGATGCTCAAGGTGTGTGTGCTTGTCTTGTTTAGGAGTGGGAGCGTGTGCATTTGCATATATATTAATCATTAATATGATTGCATATATTGAAGGTCTATAAATGTGTGTGTACATGTGTATAATGTGGAGGTGAGTATGAATATGTATGCGTATGTGCATGTGTGTATGTGTGTGTGGGTCTGTGCAGGTGTGTGTGCCCAGTGGGCTCACCTCGGGGATCCATAAGGCACAGCTGACGTGGACCCACTTGGTTCCACTGCGGGTGGGCTTCAGGGCTCCGCCTCTTTTGGGGCACAGCAGACATTTGGGTTGCACCCCCAGGGCGCAGGTTCGGCACAGCCAGTTCCCCTGTGGGACCTTCAGGATCCCATAACACGCCTGGGGAGAGACAGAGGGATGGGGGAGGAGAGTGAGAGAGGGAGGGAGGCGAGGAGGGGTGGGGGAAAGGGAAAGACGGTGGTGGAGATGGAGGAGAGGGAGAGGAGAGGGAAAGATGAGATGGAGAAAGGGAAAGGGATGGGGGAGGAGAGTGAGAGAGGGAGGGAGGCGGTGGTGGAGATGGAGGAGAGGGAGAGGAGAGGGAAAGATGAGATGGAGAGAGAGGGATTGGGAGGAGATGGAGAGGGACTATTTTCAAACATGTCAAAACAGTGGTGAAAGGAGGAGGTTGATAGAGCTGTATCAGCTGTATAACTGTCAGGGGATTGTCAAACCAATTAACACCATTCCACCCAAACAAACAAAAAACTCCAGTCTAAAAAACTAAAAACATGAAGTTGATGTTTCTATTTCTGGGATGTGTTTTTCTTGCTGTTTATAGTCGTCAAATACCCAGAATTCCATTAACAGGGAGAGTTTCTGTATGATCTGACAGTTGGAGGTAAGTAGTCAAAGAAAGAAACGAGTAGAGTATCCAGTTTCTCCCCACAACTATAAACAAACCTAAATGACCACCTTTGATCTTTATGTAAATCTTTCCATGATCCAAAAGAACTACAACCCCCCCCCCCCCCCCCCCCAATCGCATCCTGACCCCCAAAAACACCCGTAACACTGCCCAAACAGACTTAACGCTCACTAAACACGTACACCCTCTTTCAAAAGACAAATCTTAATATCCCTACAACTTTTAATTGTCCCCTCCTCTATCCCACCTCCACCCAACCCTGATCTGCACCTGATGTACGCAGATGTTGCACTTGTCACAGAAGACCATCTCGTTGCCGTCTTCTCCTTCGGGGGACCGGCACACGTCGCACACCACGTCCTCATCGTACTCGATGCCCAGACCCTCCTCCGTCTCTATGGCCTGCTGCATGTTCTCCTCACACTGGCTCTCCAGCTCCACCAGAACACGCTCCATGGTCAGCTCGTCCAGCTCCGGCAGCGCTGAGGGAGGGGAAGGAGTCATACGTTTGGGAGAGATGGAGCAGAGGGTCACAGTTAGTCACATGGCTCAGGCTCGGCCGTCACCTATGGGAATTCATATCGGACTCAAGTAACTGGATTGGCACGTGCTTTGTGTTTAACTCAACTGTGTTTGTCTTTCATTTGCAGAACATTTTGTACTATTAAACCCCGGCTATAAATTGGTCTTGTACTTCTTCGGATTCTTGCCAAATTCCAACAGCCACAGCCCGAAAGCAAACGGCCATGTGTCAGACCATGTTTTATAAGTACTGGGAAAAGGCCTCCCATGGGTTACATACTGTACAGTGTTCAGTGATCAGTGATTAAAGAGTTGTTTTTAAAAGCAAACCAGGAAGAAGCGGAGTTTAGTTAACCATTCACTTCGGAGCCAGTGACATTTACATCTTGTAAATAGGGAGAGGCTCGAGGAACAAACGTTTCAGTGGGAACGCGGGCGTGTAAGTACATAACTTCATGTGGGGAAAAGAGAGAGAGCGAGAGAAAGAGAAATGGAGTGAGGCATGTTGGTAAAGCGAGAGAGAGATCAAAATAAAAGATGGAGCATGCTGTATCAGCCTATCGGTGTTGCGATATGGCATTATACTGTAACCCGGCAACAAGCAAGTGCTTGTTTGGTCTAGACATTGGGGTTATGAGAAGCAACCCATTTGAGGAAAAACTATTTAAAAAGCAGAGTAAATAACCCCGGGCCTGAGGGATTTAAAAATGCAATTATATTTCTTATCTATGAGCACAAGATCAGATTGTAAATAAACTGGGTCTGTGATGTAGAGAGAGAGCGAGCTTCAGGGTCAGCTACAGTAGCCAGCCAGAGAGCAGTTGATAGAGACTGGGCTCAACAGTGGGAATATCCCTCTGTGTGGACAGAGTGCAGGGAGGCGCACACTTCTGACCCCCAAAACTCCTCTCTCCAATGTCACTACTCCACAATAAAAGAGTGATGAGGAGTAGTGGAGTTGTGGAGAGGAGGACTGTGTGTGTTAGGGTGAAGTGTTAAGGCATGGACACACCGGTAGCGTTGAACAGCCGAGAGTACTTAGCACCTCTGAACAGAGTGCCAGCCCGTAATTTGCAAAACCTCGATTCTACATCGAGAAACGGGAGAAAATGTCGGCAGTCAAGCAATGAAACATACGGCGCCGACCGAACATTGAAAGAACAAACCTCTCTGACCAGCACTACCAACCCTCCCTGGCCACAGGCCCTGGCTTGCGTCCGAAATGGTGAATGGCAGACCATCACTCTATGAGATGCGTTTTCTCCTTTAAAATGTGTCTGCAGTTGATATTTTTGAGGACGCAAGTTTTCACAATGGAGTAGAGGTACAATAGTACGGTCATACTGCAGGATGGTCATACAATAGCTGGTAAAATGCTTATCCACAGTAGCCCAGTCAGTGTGTGAGTGAGTTGTTTTACGAGCTTTTGCATCACATTCTAGACTAAATGCTCAAACTAAACAGACGCAACAAAATCGATAGGCTAATGAAGTCCTGTTGAGGTTGATTTGAAGGTTCTCATTCCAAATGGAACCCTATTCCCTTACATAGTGCCCTACATTTGACCAGAGCCCTATGGACCCTGCTCAAAAGTAGTGCAACTATAAAGGGTGCCGGGATAGGACTCCGAAGAAGTCTCTCACCCAGTTCCCTAAACTCCTGGTTGACCAGCTCCAGCCAGGACACGTCCATGTCATCCAGGTCATAGCGACTGTGGGGCTCATCGGTGGTCTTCATGTCCCTCTGGCTCAGCCCCAGGCCCAGTACACATCCCCGGCCTTGGCCCTGCACAGGCCAGTAGAACGGGATACGCCCCACCTCCGGTAGCATCCTGTCAACACACACACACAGAGAGACAGAGAGACAGAGAGACAGAGAGACAGAGAGACAGAGAGACAGAGAGAGACAGAGAGAGAGAGAGAGAGAGAGAGAGAGAGAGAGAGAGAGAGAGAGAGAGAGAGAGAAAACACACCGTTTTAACTTTTACTCCATTTCTATTTCATTAACTGACTGAAACACGTACAGTGAAGGAAATAAACATTTCCTTTTGGACTTATGAGCCAGTCAAGGAATCGTTTGATCAGGGCCCCACCAGGGTTCTGGTCAAAAGTAGTGCACTACACAGGGAACAGGGTGTTCTTTGGGAGCATAGCGTGTCATCCTGACATTCCTACAGTACAGCCCTCTGTTCCATACACAGGCCCTGTGTTGTGTCGGTCTGCCCAGACATGGGGGTATGTCAGCAGCGCACAGGCAGCCCTAGGCCATTGGGGAGGGGCATAGCTGGAGTCATCATCTTCTCTGTCTGAGCAGCGTGTCACTCTCCTCCCTCCCCACGGCGCCTCATGCCCTTCTTACTATGCCATGGGAAATGGGGTCAGGGAACGCCACTTGACCCACTGGGAGGGGAGCCCATAAGCGTAAACATTTCTGTAAGGATCTCTCGCTCTCACACACAGAGTCAAATCTATGTTTTTCTCCACTGGAGTTCAATGGAGGGAATTAATTGACAACTAACTGAACAAATGATTTACATTTGTTGTCACTGTGATCTACTTCGGGTTTGTTTGGTTTTAACACGAGTTGTTGGGGACTAATATATTGTGAATGCTAATCATTAGTATGCTTGTGTGGAATGGGAACATTGCATTCTGATTTTGGGAATGGCTGTACACACGCAGCGCTTTACTTATCAACATTGCAAGACTGGGGTCAAATGGGTTTACTTGAATTATTTCCTGGGCCGGACTATTTTTTCCCGCCCAGTTACCACACACATCACCGCTTGTTCCCAGACCGGTACACAACTTAGGGTTTTCCAGTCCTATCAGTGCGCAAAGAAACAAAAACACACACGGATGGATACACACACTCGCACCTCGTCATCTCCTCCACCTGCACTCAAATCGTGACCTTTGAGTGAGTGGGAAGCGATGTGATAATGACAGAGTCGGTCTCTAATCTGAAACAGGTCATATCCTCAACATCACCATGGCTCCTGCCTCACTGCGTCGGAGGGTGGGTAGCGTACAGGCTGTTTATACACAGGCACGCTGCGTGTCCCAAAATGGCATCGTATTCCTCGCGGTGCTAAGTCAAAAGTGGTGCACATTATAGGGAATAGGTTGCCATTTGGGACGCACAGACACTTCGCTCCCAACACTTCCTCCACTTCCCTGGCCGACACATCTGATGTAAAAATCATGCAAATAGTGCGAGGCCTGAGAAATCCCCCTACAGCTGCCTTACTGCTGCTAGCAGCCTGTTGCCTCCATCCCTCCGCCACCACAGACACTATGATCTCCATCTAAAAATATTTTTAAAAAACAGGAAAATATCAAATGTGAGTGGCTTACATTCGCACGCGGGGGAAGAGAATCATTCCGTACATTTTCATACAGAGTTGTTGTGCCTTATTACATTGGTTATCTTTTCATTAGATAATCCCCTTCTACTGTCCGTTGCACCCCCCCAGCTTCAATAACTGTAATTAACTCCCCAGGCAAGATGAGCGAGCCTAAAAGGTGTTCAGAGCTACAGGAAGAGTGGATTGTCTGAAGTGGTGATCAGAGAGATTCACATCGTGGAGTTTGCAGAGACGCAGACAGAAGGTGGCTAACCTAATGCTCCTCTGTCTATCATTTCCAGCGTAGTGTATCTACAGTGGGGCAAAAAAGGTATTTAGTCAGCCAACAATTGTGCAAGTTCTCCCACTTAAAAAGATGAGGCCTGACATTTTCATCATAGGTACACTTCAACTATTACAGACAAAATGAGAAGGGAAAAAAATCCAGAAAATCACATTGTAGGATTTTTAATGTATTTATTTGCAAATTATGGTGGAAAAATAAGTATTTGGTCAATAACAAAAGTTTCTCAATACTTTGTTAAATACTCTTTGTTGGCAATGACAGAGGTCAAACGTTTTCTGTAAGTCTTCACAAGGTTTTCACACACTGTTGCTGGTATTTTGGCCAATTCCACCATGCAGATCTACTCTAGAGCAGTGATGTTTTGGGGCTGTTGCTGGGCAACATGGACTTTCAACTCCCTCCAAAGATTTTCTATGGGGTTGAGATCTGGAGACTGGCTAGGCCACTCCAGGACCTTGAAATGCTTCTTACGAAGCCACTCCTCCGTTGCCCAGGTGGTGTGTTTGGAATCATTGTCATGCTGAAAGACCCAGCCACGTTTCATCTTCAATGCCCTTGCTGATGGAAGGAGGTTCCCTCAAAATCTCACGATACATGTCCCCATTCATTCTTTCCTTTACACGGATCAGTCATCCTGGTCCCTTTGCAGAAAAACAGCCCCAAAGCATGATGTTTCCACCCCCATGCTCCACATGGGTATGGTGTAGGTATGGTGTTCTTTGGATGCAACTCATCATTCTTTGTCCTCCAAACACGACAAGTTGAGTTTTTACCAAAAAGTTCTATTTTGGTTTCATCTGACCATATGACATTCTCCCAATCTTCTTCTGGATCATCCAAATGCTCTCTAGCAAACTTCAGATGTGCCTGGACATGTACTGGCTTAAGCAGGGGGACACGTCTGGCACTGCAGGATTTGAGTCCCTGGCGGGCGTAGTGTGTTACTGATGGTAGGCTTTGTTACTTTGGTCCCAGCTCTCTGCAGGTCATTCACTAGGTCCCCCCGTGTGGTTCTGGGATTTTTGCTCACCGTTCTTGTGATCATTTTGACCCCACGGGGTGAGATCTTGTGTGGAGTCCCAGATCGAGGGAGATTATCAGTGGTCTTGTATGTCTTCCATTTCCTAATAATTGCTCCCACAGTTGATTTCTCCAAACCAAGCTGCTTACCTATTGCAGATTCAGTCTTCCCAGCCGGTGCAGGTCTACAATTTTGTTTCTAGTGTCCTTTGACAGCTCTTTGTTCTTGGCCATAGTGGAGTTTGGAGTGTGGCTGTTTGAGGTTGTGGACATGTGTCTTTTATACTGATAACAAGTTCAAACAGGTGCCATTAATACAGGTAACGAGTGGTGGACAGAGGAGCCTCTTAAAGAAGAAGTTACAGGTCTGTGAGAGCCAGGAATCTTGCTTGTTTGTAGGTGACCAAATACTTATTTACCACCATAATTTGCAAATAAATTCATTAAAAATCCTACAATGTGATTTTCTGGAATTTCTCATTTTGTCTGTCATAGTTGAAGTGTATCTATGATGAAGATTACAGGCCACTCATCTTTTTAAGTGGGAGAACTTGCACAATTGGTGGCTGACTAAATACTTTTTTGCCCCACTGTATGTACAGTGACTGACTGTAGATATCTTGTGAAAGTGGAGGGAAACCACAGGGGCGAGGTGAGAGAACGGTGTGTTCTCTCTGGCCAGGGTCACATGTCCTGAACACAGGCTACATAAACAATGAGCGAACGAGAGGGAGGGAGGGATGGGAGAGTACATAGAAAATAGAGACAGACAGTAAGAGATAACAAAGAGAGATTAAACAGCGAGACAGTAAGAGAGGCCAGAGAGATTAAACAGCGAGACAGTAAGAGAGGCCAGAGAGAAAACAGCGAGACAGTAAGAGAGGCCAGAGAGAAAACAGCGAGACAGTAAGAGAGGCCAGAGAGAAAACAGCGAGACAGTAAGAGAGGCCAGAGAGAAAACAGCGAGACAGTAAGAGAGGCCAGAGAGAAAACAGCGAGACAGTAAGAGAGGCCAGAGAGAAAACAGCGAGACAGTAAGAGAGGCCAGAGCGAAAACAGCGAGACAGTAAGAGAGGACAGAGCGAAAGAGAAGAGGAGGGAAGAATTGTTCTGGGCTGCCAGACTGGGTGGAGTCACAGCGATGTGGGCAGGAGGGCGAGATGACTCAGGTCAACAGAGATGATGAAACAACAAATCCAGACAGATCTAACTCTAGATATGAGGGGACAGACAGTAAAATTAGAGGGGCAAATGTGTCCTAGCTACCCATCTTCAGTTAACTGGAAATCAGTCTTCAATAAAGCTGACTACGAAGGGAGCTGTAGTGACGGTTGTTATTTTGTTGTTGCGCAATCCTTACATGGGGTCACTGGCAGACAAATGCATGCTGGCCTGGGGTCACGTGGTCGAGTTCAGCGTTTCCCAACAGTACACGTTTTTTTGGTTTGTTGTTGTAGCCCTGAACGAAACACACTTCATTCAGCTCATTGAGGGCTTGACGATTTAGTGGGCAAGTTGAATCAGGTGCGTCTGTCCAGGGTTGCAATAGAAATGTATACCGTTGAAGGTACTCAAGGACCAGGGTTGGGAAACAATGGTCTAGTTGGTAAGAGTGTGGCGCTAGCAACAACAAGGTTGTGGGTTCAACTCCCGCAGTGATCACATGTACTGAAATGTATGCCCTCACTGTAAATGGAAGTCACGTAAGGATAAGAGTTTTTGCTAAGTAGCATATATTATACATTATTATGGCCTAAGGCTATCAGAGCTCTATCATTGCTATATTATTGACTAAATCCTAGGTTCCAAGTTACCATCACTCCTGTCTAAGGAAGGTAAGTGCCCAAGACAGAAGTGGGGAAACTAAAAATATTTGGATATTCCCTCGCTCTCCTTTGAGTCCTGGCTTTACAGCAGAGGCAGCTTTGATCCTTCTTTGCCCTGTGGAATATGTATCTGGAGCGGGGGGGCCTGACTTACACAACAAAAGGGCTTCAGACTCTCAACTCCTCCAACCGAACACCAGTACATGCTTCCCTTCACGCCACCCCAGACCCAGAGGGGATGTGGCTTTGGGTTTTATTGCACACTGACTGGCCTTGGGGGATCTGGAGTGTGTGTGTGTGTGTGTGTGTGTGTGTGTGTGTGTGTGTGTGTGTGTGTGTGTGTGTGTGTGTGTGTGTGTGTGTGTGTGTGTGTGTGTGTGTGTGTGTGTGTGTGTGTGTGTGTGTGTGTGTGTGTGTGTGTGTGTGTATCTTGCGGCTACTGTGCGAGGCTCCGAGAGAGAGAGCAAGCTACTGTACAAAAGAGGGGCAGTGTGTTAGGAGTGCTAGTGAGTGAAGAGGGAGAACGGGAGATAGAATCAGAGAGGGCTAGTGTGGAGAGAAAATAGAGGGGCCGCAGCATCTCAGGCAGCAGGCGCACAAAGCAGACCTTTGTGACCCCCTCTGGCCAGCACCCCCACTAAGCCAATCAGGTGGCAGACGCGTCGGGCCCGGGAGCCGAACCTGCCCAGTCATGGCTGGGTCTGGCCGGGGACGAGAAAGTGGGCGAGCATGTTGCCGGGCCAGAGCAGAGAGAGCTGACTCCATCAGCCGGTCTGCAACCCACAGGAACATTTCGGGTGCTACACTGTCAGCTCTCATTTTCTCTTCCTGCCCCACACAACTACGGCCTTGTTTGGAAAACTTCTGAAGTTGCATCCTTCCTTGAGATGATCACTGATGTAGAAAGGATTGGATAGGTTCTCACACAGCATAGCTTCCACAACTCTTAACCAATGTCATAACAGATGAGAAGATTTCTAAAAGGAAGGAATGGCATATTTTAAAACGTGTTTGGACAGGGCTTTGGTTCAAACTTCAGGGAGATAGAAGTCTCCCCTAACCAGTGATACAGGGTTTGATATTTATAATGTACAGTACCAGTCAAAAGTTTGGACACACCTACTCATTCAAGGGTTTCTCCTTATTTTTACTACTTTCTACATTGTAGAACAATAGTGAAGACATCAAAACTATGAAATAACACATATGGAATCATGTAGTAACCAAAAGCTTTAAACAAATCAAAATATATTTTATACTTGAGATTGTTCAAAGTAGCCTTGACAGATTTGCCTTGACAGATTTGCACACTCTTGGCATTCTCTCAACCAGCTTCATGGAGTCGTCACCTGGAATGCATTTCAAATAACAGGTGTGCCTTTTTAAAAAGTTAAGTTGTGGAATTTCTTTCCTTCTTAATGTGTTTGAACCAATCAGTTGTGTTGTGACAAGGTAGGCGTGGTATACAGAAGATAGCCCTATTTGGTAATAGACCAAGTCCACATTATGGCAAGAACAGCTCAAATAAGCAGAGAAACGACAGTCCAACATTACTTTAAGACATGAAGGCCAGTCAATGTGGAAAATTTCAAGAACTTTGAAAGTTTCTTCAAGTGCAGTTGCAAAAACCATCAAGCGCTATGATGAAACTGGCTCTCATGACGACCACCACAGGATAGGATGACCCAGAGTAGACTGTGCTGCAGAGGATCAGTTCATTAGTTACCAACCTCAGAAATTGCAGCCCAAATAAATGCTTCACAGAGTTCATGTAACAGACATCTCAACTTCAACTGTTCAGAGGAGAATGTGTTAATCTAGCCTTCATTGTCAAATTGTTGCAAAGAAATAACTACTAAAAGGACACCAATAAGTAGAAGAGACTTGCTTGGGCCAAGAAACACGAGCAATGGACATTAGAACGGTGGAAATCTGTCCTTTGGTCTGATGAGTTCAAATTTGACATTTTTGGTTCCTTCCGCTGTGTCTTTGTGAGAAGCAGAGTAGCTGAACAGATGATCTCTGCATGTGTGGTTCCCACCGTGAAGCATGGAGGAGGTAGTGTGATGGTGCTTTGCTGGTGACACCATCTGTGATTTATTTAGAATTCAAGGCACACTTAACCAGCATGTCTACCACAGCATTCTGCAGCGATATGCCATCCCATCTGGTTTGGACTTACTGGGACTATAATTTTTTTCTCAACAGGACAATGACCCAACACAGGGCTATTTGACCAAGAAGGAGAGCGATGGAGTGCTGCATCAGATGACCTGGCCTTCATAATCACCCGACCTCAACCCAATTGAGATGGTTTGAGATGAGTTGGACTGCAGAGTGAAGGAAAAGCAGCCAAGAAGTGCTCAGCAGATGTGGGAACTCCTTCAAGACTGTTGGAAAAGCATTCCAGGTGAAGCAGGTTGAGAGAATGCCAAGAGTGGGCAAAGCTGTCATCAAGGCAAAGGGTGGCTACTTTTAAGAATCTCAAATACATTTTGATTTGTTTAACACTCTTTTGGTTAATACATGATTGCATGTGTTATTTCATCATTTTGATGTCTTCACTATTATTCTACAATGTAGAAAACACTAAAAATACAATTAAAACCATGGAATGAGTAGATGTGTCCAAACTGTATGTATGTGATCATCCCCTCATGGTTGTGGTTTAGTTTCGGTGTTGGGTAACCTGATCCTAGACGTCTACCTCGAGGGCAGTTCTCAGCACAGTGAGGGCAGTTCTCAGCACAGTGAGAGCAGCAACCTTCACCAGGGGTGGGATGTGGGTTGAAGACATGAGGAGAGCTAATGTCATGACCAGAAGGTTGCAAGCGTGTCGCCGCGTTTAACAGACAGTAAATGTACTTCACACCACAGCAAGTGCAAAAGGACCACGTCCCAAACGGCGCTAAGTAGGGAATAGGGTGCCATTTGGGACTCAGACCAAAACACCACCCACTGATTTATCATCTTCCTGGATAACATGTTCTCCCCCCCACCTCTGATGTGGATGACATTTCCCAGAGGGACAGAAACAACACAGTGCTTTATTCCACCCGGTGGGGGCAGAGATGGACAGACAAGGCCACCAGCAGGCATGGGAACACCGGCTCATGTTTCTGTTCCGTTTCTGTTCTGTTTCTGTTCTGTCAGAGGAAGGGAAAACACAGTAGATCTATCTTAAGCTAGTCATTTACAGGTGCGCGTTGGTGTTTGTTAGGAAATGGAAAAAGTGGAGACTCCCACTCACAGTTTTCACCCTAGTGCTAGACAATGTTAAGAGACTGAACTACAACAGCACAATGGTACATTGAAATGTTGCAGTAAAACACTGTGGGGAATCTCTGCTTCGGTCTCATAATACAGCCCCCCATCTCCATCTTTTCATGCCTCTTTCCCAATCTCTTGTGCCAACTCTGCCAGGACGTATGAGGTGTTCCACTGTGCCCACCCCTGCCCCTCATCCTCAGATGACCCCATTCCCACCCCCACCTACATCCACAGAGCAGCCAACCGGAACAATCAGGCCAGGCTTCTGCGGGGCTTCCTACCCTGGAGTGACAAAGGCAGGGGCACCCATGTCTGGGACTGGCTTAGATGTCTGTGTGTGTGTTTCTGGTGCAAGGGTCAACTGTTTGCAATTGCTAATAACCCATCCACAACCAGCAACCACCCGACTATATGTGATGAAGTGAAAATCTGAGGCCCGCACCAGACTCCAACCTGCAAATATAGAAAATGTGTTGTCGGCTACAGTCAAAGATGGCAGACCAATTTATTGACAGAGGGTGCCTGATGTAGATACGTTTCTGTTTATAATTTCAGACATTTTGGTCGGCTGTGTGTTAAGTCAACATGTATATTATTAGGTAGCTTCTTCTCTGTCATGACATGTTGCCCTAGAAGACTGAATAAACCCTTACACAACAGAATAATGTAAAAGATGGATAGAATGAATGCTTCAACCCAGTTCACGGAGGAAAGACACTTCGGTATTGGCGAGAAAATACAACAAAGCAACACAAAAAAAAGGAAAGATTTTCTGTGGAAAATGTCTAAATGACATTAGTTTGACTGGTTGTAAGTAAAGAAATGTGTGAAAACGACCCAACGTGTTTCTGATAAGATTTCAGTTCGGCTTCGATGCATATTTTATGTGCTTGAAATATGATCAGCTTTTATGATGAAGACAGCACCTCTACAGATGGTATCTAACTGAGCATTGCATTCTCTCAAGAAGCAGAAAGAAATCAATTAGAATGTATCCACTTCTGTTCCAAAGTCCACATTTGTCCTACATCTGGTGTGAATGCTTCATTCTGCAGGGGTTAAGGCTGTAGCCCTATTCGTCGCACTACCAGGGAACATTGGTCATCTACAGTGGCAAGAAAAAGTATGTGAACCCTTTGGAAATACCTGGATTTCTGCATAAATTGGTCAATATATTTTATCTGATCTTCATCTAGGTCACAACAATAGACAAAACACAGTCTGCTTAAACTAAAAACACACACAAGCAATTATATGTTTTCATGTCTTTTTTTTGAACACACCGTGTAAACATTCACAGTGCATGGTGGGGAAAAAATGTGGGAACCCTTGGATTTAATAACAGGTTGACCCTCCTTTGGCAGCAATAACCTCAACCAAACGTTTTCTGTAGTTGTGGATCAGACCTGCACAACAGTCAGAAGGAATTCCTCATTCCTCTTTACAAAACTGTTCCAGTTCAGCAATATTCTTGGGATGTCTGGTGTAAACTGCTCTTGATGCTGTGGCATGACCTCTCAACTGTGTTGAGGTCAGGACTGACTGGGCCACTTCAGAAGGCGTATTTTCTTCTGTTCAAGCCATTCTGTTGTTGATTTACTTATGCGTTTCGGGTTGTTGCCCTGTTGCATCACCCAACATCTGTTGAGCTTCAATTGGCAGACAGATAGTCTAATATTCTCCTGCAAAATATCTTGATAAATGAATTCCCAAGTTTTTCTGTCAATGATAGCAAGCTGTCAAGGCCCTGATGCAGCAAAGCAGCCCCACATCATGATGTTCCCTCCACCATACTTTACAGTTGGGATGAGGTTTTGATGTTGGTGTGCTGTGCCGTTTTCCCCCCTCGACACAGTGTTATGTGTTCCTTCCAAACAACAACTGTAGTTTCATTTGTCCACAGAATTTGCCAGTAGCGCTGTGGAAAACCCAGGTGCACTTCTGCAAACTTCAGACGTGCCGCAATGGGGTTTCTTTTGGACAGCAGTGGCTTCTTCCGTGGTGTCCTCCCATGAACACCATTCTTCTTGTTTAGTGTTTTAGGCATTGTAGACTCGTCAAGAGATGTTCGCATGTTCCAGAGATTTCTGTAAGTATTTAGCTGGCACTATAGGATTCTTCTTAACCTCCTTGAGCATTCTGCTCTGTGCTCTTGCAGTCATCTTTGCAGGATGGCCACTCCCAGGGAGAGTAACAACAGTGCTGAACTTGTCCATTTATAGACAATTTGTCTTACTGTGGACTTTATCTTAGAAATACTTTTGTAACCTTTTCCAGATTTATGCAAGGCAACAATTCTTAATCTTGGGTCTTCTGAGAACTATTTTGTTCAAGGCATGGTTCACATCAGGCAATGCTTCTTTTTTTGTGAAGGTTTTTAATAGGGCATGGCAGCTCTAACCAACATCTCCAATCTCATCTCATTGATTCGACTCCAGGTTAGCTGACTCCTGACTCCAAGTCATTAAGGGTTCACGTACTTTTCCCAACATACACTGTGAATGTTTAAATGATGTATTCAATATAGACAAAGAAAATACAATAATTTGTGTGTTATTAGTTTAAGCGTACTGTTTGTCTATTGTTGTGACTTGGATGAAGATCAGATCGAATTTGATGACCAATTTATGCAGAAATCCAGGTAACGCCAAAGGGTTCACATCATTTTTACCCCAGAATGTACGTTATATGTTTTTAATGATGCATTTGGCGATATTCAATTCATTTGCAGAAAGCGTATAAACGAAAGCACTCAATGTGAAAGTCGATACATGTAGGCACTTCATACATACATGGGAGAAGGGCCTTGGTCAGGGAGGTGACCAAGAACCCGATGGTCACTCTGACAGAGCTCGAGTTTCTCTGTGGAGATGGGAGAACCTTCCAGAAGGAAAACCCTCTCTGCAGCACTCCACCAATCAAGCCTTTATGGTAGAGTGGCCAGACAGAAGCCACTCCTCAGTAAAAAGCACATGAAAGCCAGCTTTGAGTTTGCCAAACGGCACCTAAAGAACTCTCAGATCATGAGAAACAAGATTCTCTGTTCTGGTGTCTCCGAATGTCCTTGAGTGGCAGGGCCAGAGCCCGGACTTGATCCAGATCTAACATCTCTGGAGAGACCTGCAAATAGCTGTACAGTGACGGTCCCCATCCAACCTGACAGAGCTTCAGAGGATCTGCAGAGAAGAATGGGAGAAACTCCCCAAATACAGGTGTGCCAAGCTAATAGCGTCATACCCAAGAAGACTCAAGGCTGTAATCGCTGCCAAAGGTGCTTCAACAAAGTACTGAGTAAAAGGGTCTGAATACTTACGTAAATGTGATTTTTTAAATTTGTATTATTATTTTTACCTTTGCAAAAACATCTACAAGGCTTACGCAGTCATACCAGACAGCCAAAAATAAAAACCTCAATGTAGCCTATATAAAATTGCACAATTATACATTAAGGAATTTAAGATTTTGCTTCTCTTTATACAATCAGACCACCACTCACCTGTCCTTCAGCCACACGATATTTAATGACCATAAACCCGTCCCTCCAGCAGATGTAACCGCTGGGACCACGGTTATGATTCAACCCGCGCATCACTAGTGTGTGTGTGTGTTTTTTAAACTATCCGCAACATTGACCTGACCTATGCAGGAGAGGAAGATAGAGACGGAAGACCCAGACAGATAGAGACAGAGAAACTGAAATCATCAGAAAGATACTGTTATGCATCAGCATCTTCCCCCGGGAGAGTAAAGTCCCCGTCGAGATAGACAAACGGCACAGTGTTTAACGCGAGTCATAGCAACCCTCGCAGTCAGATATGACTTTCAAATGTTCCAGTGACACAATGGATGAAAGCCCTAGACCCATAGGGCTCTGGTCAACTGTAGTGCAGTATGTAGGGAGTAGGGTGCCATTTGGCACTCATACCTCTAGTGAAATAGCTTGCACTGATAACAGAATGAATTGAGGGGGTCAAGAGAAATTTGTAATTTTATTCATTCTATGAGGAACCAGGATATGTATAAAAATGACTCTGCACTTTAGATGTTATTGCTGGATAGTCACTTTGAGAACAAACAATTTAGCCTCTCGCAAAATGACAACTAGCCTAAACCGAATCAGAATGTGGGGATCATTTTTTATTTTAAATCAAGCACTAGACAAAAGCAGATAACAGTGTCTCTTTCTCCGAAGTCGTCAGGCGTGGCACACAGAGGGTTAACCGGAGCCCCGACTGAGTCTTTTTGTGTGCTGCCATTTTGTGATTCCTTCAGATGCCAATGCGGTCTGCCCAGGAATGCCAAGCGTGTTGTCATGGATATGGCTGAGCCTTAAGAGCCATATTCCTGTGCCTCCTTACTACAGAGTCACTCTCACAACAAGAAGAATCAGTCTAGCCGGCTAGGGTTTTACGTTTTACTGCGCCTCCTACTAGCCTTTTATCTGTTTTTGTCCCCATTTGTTTTCTCTTCTTCTTCCCAAAACTCTGGCAGTTACCCTACACAGAAAAACACTAAATCGCAAGCCCCCTTCCCACTCCCCAAAAAAAGGAACATAATAATCCCGCTTGGGGGGGTTTTGAGGGGTGGAGTGGGGTAGGGAGAAAAGTGATTTGTGTTAGGGGCTTGGGGAATGTTTTCATTCACATTTTCCACTGAGTCAGTTGCGAGCCAGGAGACAGGGAAGGGAAGGCTGAGAGGCTGCTGCTGCCCAGAGCAGGACTGGCACCGCGCCAGGACCTTGCTTCAGGTCTCACAGCTCCCTCAGTGTTTGCATCCACCTCCTCCCTTTAGTCCGCCCCCCCTCCTTTTTTGTTGCTAAAACACTGCAGTGTGAAGAAATTCAGCAGAGAGCTAGCGTCCCTGTGTTTGTCCCCTTGATTAGGAGGCTAAAGAGGAGGGAGGGAAGCGTCAAGCTAGCTGCTAAACAGGCTACACGTATGCTAACAGTCAGGCTGCTAGCTAGCTAGCGCAGGTTAGTGTGTGTTGAAGACACAAACCCTCTAGAGGAAGAACGAATACCTCTTTACATAAATGATTATGCAACATCAGTCCGCAAGAGAGCAAGAGAAGTGAGAAAGAGAAGGATGGAGCGAGGGAGAGAGAGAGAGAAAGGGGAAACGCCTCCATTGTTTTCTGCCAGTTCCAAATCCATATTGCAGGACACACATTCATTTCTGTGTACAGCAGCTGTACAGCTCATTTATATATTTTCCACCATTCATATTCAATCAAACAGGTGGAAGAAAATAAGGGAATGCAAGGCGTTGAAAAGCATGTTGAGTGGTTTTATCTATCAGCACTGCATGGTGTGTGTGTGTGTGTGTGTGTGTGTGTGTGTGTGTGTGTGTGTGTGTGTGTGTGTGTGTGTGTGTGTGTGTGTGTGTGTGTGTGTGTGTGTGTGTGTGTGTGTGTGTGTGTGTGTGTGTGTGTGTGTGTGTGTGTGTGTGTGTGTGTGTGTGTGTGTGTGTGTACAGGGTGTTTATGAAAATGAAAGTGTGTCAGTACTTATGTACCACAAGTTTCTAGTCAATGCACCTGCACATTTGCGTGTAGTTGTCTAGTGATAGCAAGAGAAAGCAAGCTATTGCTCATGTTCTGAGAGCCCGAGTCCTCATTACATGTATGGACATTATTCACAAATTGGAGTGTGTGTGTGTGCTGTGTTTCCATGTGTGTGTGTGCACGCGCCTGCCTGTTTGTATAAGTGATTAGGCTACATGTTACAGCTTCCTGGTAGAGATGGTGATCTAACAAAGAAAGAGCAGTTCTCAAGAAGCCGTTTCCCCATTATTGCTCTCTCCCAGGTAAAGCACCATAACAACAGCCAGGCATTGCATTCATCCACCAGTCTCCATCAATCATCTCCACACAAGCAGAAAGTTGATGAAAATGTATGGCATAAAAGAGTGGAGTTATTGAATTGGGCCGGGTACAAAAGTACTGCAACCTGGAATTTTCTACCGTTTGAGTACTGGCACCTCATATAGAATATTGGTTAAATACAGGCACTCAAAATGAGTACCGGGCCCCTATGTTCCCTGGTCAAAAGTACGACACTAGAAGGGGAATAAGGTGCCATTTGTGAGCGTCTTGAACCAGTGGAGGTCCTGTCAATAATGCTTTAGGCTCCGGGTTTAGAAGGAGAGAAAAGTATCTCAGTCGGTGCTGGAAAACATATGCCGATCGTGAATGTTAACTAACAGGGAGCACCAAATACACTGAGCTCTTTTCATTTCGTCATAGTAAAGGGCCTTTGCATGGGAGTTTCTGGTGGGAATATCTAAACTCGCAAGAGGCTGTCCTCCTTAATTGCGTCATTGTGAACACGTTAACAACTGGTCAAATCCCTGGGGAGCACAGGTGGTGAGGACTGAAGAGACGTGTTGACGTTTAAACTGCCATTTCTTTTTACTCGCTTTTCCGTTAAAACAAATAAGAAAAATTCATTCAATTCCATGTGAATTTACAATGCAGCTGTGCTGCTGCCAGAAACAGCTTGGGTCTCACGGTGTCCCTTTCAGATGGTTAAGCATTGCACCTGTACCTCAATTCCACCTCTCAAGGTCTGCATTTCCTTCTCATTTAACTTTTCAAACTATTACCATGCAGGACTTCGCTGCTGTCGCTTGCCGTTCTCTGCCATTTTCCCAACTTTTAATGGATGGTGACGAAGTGGTGGAGAGTCGACTCCAAAATAATTGATTCCTCGACTCCAAAATAATTGATTCCTCGACTCCAAAATAATTGATTCCTCGACTCCAAAATAATTGATTCCTCGACTCCAAAATAATTGATTCCTCGACTCCAAAATAATTGATTCCTCGACTCCAAAATAATTGATTCCTCGACTCCAAAATAATTGATTCCTCGACTCCTTGCACGTCGACTCCCCGACTCCTTGCACGTCGACTCCCCGTGTCCACTAGGAAATCGACTATTTTGGGAACGGAGAAGACTGATGAGTTGCCATACTTCTGAGACCAAACACTTGTATCTTTCATAGTGAGCTAGCGAGGGACGGAGAGAGAGGGGAGGGGCACAGGTCGGCCACCAGACAGTCAGAAGAGTGCACTAGGCCTATCTATCGGCAATCTTAAGCTGCATCTCGCAATGTCTTGGCTTTGCAATGTCTCGCAACTTCAGTTAAGTAGGGCCCACCATCAATGAATAGGCTAGGATATTCTACAGACCGAAGACTGAACACACACTCGCATCATTAGCGAAGAGAAAGAGCAGGGGCATAATCATTAGTCCAAACAGTTGCAAAACTAGAATGATTTGCAACTGAAACGTGAGTTTCTATTGGACAAATTCAGAATCAGTGTAATGAATACACCACCAGCGAGCCAGCACAAGGGAGAGAGGGGGGCAGGCAGAAATCAAATGTGATGCACATACAATGTCTTCAGAGAGTATTCACCCCCCCTTTCCCACGTGTGTCAAAGCAGAGTTTTGTTTTCAGAAATGTTTACAAATGAATAAGAAATTAAAAGCTGAAATGTCTTGAGTCAATAAGTATTCAACACCTTTGTTTTATCGAGGCTAAATATGTTCAGGAGTAAAAATGGCTTAACAAGTCACATATTAAGTTGCATGGACTCACTGTGAAATAATAGGGGTTAAGATGATTTTTAAATGACAACCCGAACTCTGAACCCCAAACATACAATTATCTGTAAGGTCCCTCAGTTAAGTAGCGAGTTTCACGCAAAGATTCAACCACAAAGACCAGGGAGGTTTTCCAACGCCTCGCAAAGAAGGACACCTATTGGTAGATGGGTAAAAATAAAAAGCAACAGACACTGAATATCCCTTAGAGCATGGTGAAGTTATTCATTACAATTTGGATGGTGTATTAATACACCCGGTCACTACGAAGACAGGTGTCCTTCCTAACGCAGTTGACGGAGAGGAAGGAAACCGCTCAGGGATTTCACGATGAGGCAAATGGTGATTTTAAAACAGTTACAGTTTAATGGCTGTGATAGGAGAAAACTGAGGATGGATCAACAACATTATAGTTACTCCACAATACTAGCCTACATGACAGAGTGAAAAGAAGGAAATCTGTACAGAATAAAATATATTCAGAAACATGCATCCTGTTTGCAATAAGGAAAGTAACAGCAATAAAATGTGGCAAAGAAATTGACTTTTTGTCTTGAAAATAAAGCATTATGTTTGGGGCAAATCCAACAACACTGAGCATCACTCTTCATATTTTCAAGCATGGTGGTGGCTGCATCATATTATGGTATGCTTGTCATCAGCAAGGACAAGGGAGTTTTTTTTAGGATGAAAAGAAATGGAATAGAGCTCAGCACAGGCAAAATCCTAGAGGAAAACCTGTTTCAGTCTGCTTTCTAACAGACACTGGGAGATGAATTCACTTTTCAGCAGGTCAATAACCTAAAACACAAGGCCACATATACATTGGAGTTGCTTACCAAGACGACATTGAATGTTCCTAGGTGGCCCAATTACAGTTCGGACTTAAAATCAGCTTGAAAATATATGGCAAGACTTGAAAATGACTGTCTAGCAATGAGCTTGAAGAGTTTCAAAATAATAAAATGGCCAAATGTTGTACAATCCAGGTATGCAAAGATCTTAGAGATTTACCCAGAAAGACGCACCGCTGTAAACGCTGCCAAAGGTGATTCTACCATGTATTGACTCAGGCGGTTTAATACTTAAGAAGATTAGGGTTTTATTTTTCATAATAAAAATAAAAAAAACATTTTTAAAACAAATTCTACTTTGATATTTTCGTATTTTGTGTCGATTAAAAAAAGTATACATTTTAATCTCAATTTGTAACACAACCAAATGCGGAAAAAGTCAAGTGGTGTGAATACTTTCGTTACCCCACACTGCTCATAACACAGCGGTCAGAAGCAGCATGGCGGAGCAGGTGGTCACAGACCCAACTGTGTCATCCGATCCGCCACGTTTCCAACTGCCTTATCATCCATTTCTATGAATCTGGTTTGTTTAGTTATTCAGTATAATGATACAGTAGAGCACACTGTAGCAGCATGACCCCTTTCTAGACCTGGGTTCAAATACTGCTGGAAATCATTTATAATACTTTCTCAGTGCTTGATTGAGCTTGCCTGGTTTAATGGACTCTTAGAATAATCCCAAAACTGCAATCCCTGCCAATCTGGCAGTCCAGGCAGGCAAGAGCAAAATGGAAGTATTTGAAAGATTTTAAATTGTATTTGAACCCAGGTCTGCCCCTCTCCTCACTGCTTTCTCTATTAGCCTCATCTCATGAGCTGCCTGGGGTTCAGTCACAGTCAGACGTTCTCAATACCCCACTTATAATGGGGCACAGTAACTAACCCACATGCAGCGTCGTCACGTTGCTTGGTATGTGTTTTTGGTTCCCCCACCCTAACCTCTTCCTATGCAGCTGTGGCACAGCACTCTGTAGCGTGTGAACGCGCACACACGCACGCCACTCTGCAATACAGTAAAGTGCTAACCAACACCTGGCCTGTAGTAAGAGGGGTTGGGGTGGAGGGGGGGGGGGGTCCCACCAGCAGTCTCTGCCCCCTCTTCCTGCATTCCTCTCCCTGTCTGAGACACTTCCAGGCAGCCAGCCCACCAGCATCCAGCCAGCCCACCACACCGGTTTAAAATGTGTTGTTTTGGGGGTTCAGCAACTGAACCCTTTGAGATTAACAAAAAGACCTTACTCAGTGCAGAAGTACTTTTCTATTTTGAGGATCTAGGCTACGGTACTGTATGAACAATAATGCTGAGCGATTAGTGCTGTTTGAGGTCGGTTCGTTTTCAGTTCGATGACATAAAATGATCATGGTTTCCGATTTAGATTATTTCTTTTTTTTTCATTAAATGCACTATGCATTATGTGGGATGAATGCTGTAACAGAATAAAACATTGAATACATGCCCTTACTGCTTATCACTTATTAAAGAGATATGTAACTTTTTTAGCAACCTGACCAAATTTACATAGAAATGTGAGTTATAGATATGTCGGTCATTGAAACCAAGTTTAAGGAGCTGTATATCTGTTCTATGTGCATTAGCTTCAAACAGCTGAAAATACAATATTTTTTGATTATGGAAAATATGTTTCACAGCGGTTTAGATGGTACAATGATTCTCTACACTATACTTGCTTCCTTTGTCACTAACTGAATTTTAGCAACCAGGAAATGGCAGATCGATTTCTGCAAAGCCATCTTAAACAATTTATTCACATTACTTCAGTTCTGTATACAACATTTATTTTATTTGATGACTTAACTATTTCATCCCAAGTTGTCATCCCATCTCTATAGAGCTGCTTCCTATGCGGTCTGACAAAATCACTATTTTTGTAGTTCAAAGTAAAAGCATACTTTTATAACTGCTGAATACCAACTATTAATTGCGTTTTTCAGGAAGAGATACTGTAACTTGAAGGTACAGCTCTCTATCCCTCTCAATCGCGCATCTTCGGTCTCTCTCATTGTCCGTAGGCTCACAACGGGTATTGGTCACTGTAGTTAATTACCATGTTTTCAACGCCAAACCTCGTCGCACAGTTCACACTTGATCGATCTCTTGAGAAACAGCGCATTGAGCTCACAAAAAAAATGAAAATGTAATTCAAAAGTTAGTGATGTTGTCAATAGTGAATAACAGATGAGCATTTATCTTTTTCTTTTCTTTTTTTTTTACATTGAATAAGCAGAAGTCATCAATGAAGCAGAAGTCATCAATGAAGCAGAAGTCATCAATGAAGCAGAAGTCATCAATGAAGTAGAAGTCATCAATGAAGCAGAAGTCATCAATGAAGTAGAATTAGTCATCAATGAAGCAGAAGTCATCAATGAAGGAGAATAGTCATCAATGCAGGTTGATTTATTAGGATCCCCATTGGCCGATGCCAATGGCGACAGCTAGTCTTACTGGGGTCCGACATATAACAAAAAATGCATTACAAACAAAATACTTTACAATTGACATAAATGTAAAAACATTAGCACGTCCCAACAGCAGAGTCCCAACACCTTACCACTGCTAGGAACTCGGGGAAAAAACAACGTTGAATCACGACGTCAGTGATCTTCAGGTCGTAGCTCAAGAAAGTGGCCCGAGTTCCCGACTTACAATTCCGAGTTTGATGACCGTTCAAAATGTATTTTGCCAGACTGAGCTCGTTTTCTACCGAGTTCCCAGTTGTCTTGAACTCAGTGAAGTCAGATTTCCAAGTTCCGAGTTAACAGTTGTTTTGAGTGCGGCAGAAATCATGGTGGATTGACAGCATGGACCATGTTGAATGTTTATCATTTTAAGATTGGGGGAGAAGAAAAAAAAGAGACCCTTTTGTGGTCCCCAGAACACACTACACTGAATAGCAACCTAGTGATTGCTTTGCAATGCTTGCAGTTCGCCACGGATTCCTTCCAAACCATTCATGTTGAATTTGCAATTTCCAACTTGTTGGGTAATGTTGATGTCCAATGAGCACCGATACATTTTATCTATAAATTTCTCTTCATTATTTCTCTTCAAATGACAAGGATTAAAAAGGATTTGCCAGTAGATTGTCGACTTGATTCACGATGATGACTGCTAGCTAAGATTTTGAAAGCATGATGTTGACATTAATCAGTCCAATCAAAGCTACTGGATAGATATAACGTGATTTGGCGTAATTTTATCTGTGGCCAATAACCTTGAGCCTTCTTGGGTGGGCACTTCTAATGTAACTCTATGGCAGCACCCAAGGGTGTTGAATTTTTGAGCTCTACCTTTAGATTTGGCAGTGACGTAATGTCCCCATGAGTGACAGAACACTGAGCCAATCACGGCGCAACTAAAAGAACATTACCAACCCCTACTCTCTGTATTTTCCGCTGGCTGCCCCACCACCACAGAAAGCGCTGAGCTTGGCTGAAACACCTGCATTTTGGGCCACACGTAGCTAACAAACGTGTCACATATCGGTTTGAAAACAATGTAAAAAAAATATATATATATATATTTTTTTTACATTGTTTTCAAACCGATATGTGACACGTTTGTTAGCTACGTGTGGCTCAAAACAGGTGGGGCTCTGAATGACGGGGTCGTCACTGCATACATGTCAATACATACACACAACAAGTAGGTCACATGGGGGAGAGACATTGTGCCATGAGGTGTTGCTTTATTTGTTTTTGAAACCAGGTTTGCTGTTCACTTGCGCTATATAAAAGATGGGAGTTCCATGCACTCATGGCTCTATAATTCCTGGACTTTGTTCTGGACCTGGGGACTGAAAAGACCCCTGGTGGCAAGTCTGGTGGTGTAAATCGGTGTGTAAGTTGACTATGCAAACTATTTCGAATTTCCAACACAATGTTTCTTTTGAAAACAAGAAGTGACGCCAAGAGAGACTGGCATGCATGGTATTAATATTAGCCCTCTGATTACAAATGAAGAGCAAAACGTGCCGCACTATTCTAGGCAGCTGCAGCTTAACTAGGTCTTTCTTTGCAGCACTTGACCTTATGACTGGACAATAATCAGGAGAATATAAAACTAGAGCCTGCAGCAGGCCTTGCTTTGTGGAGTGTTATGCTCTGCTGTTTTGACACATCTTTATTACGGACAGACATCTCCCCCATCTTTACAACCATTGAATCTATATGTTTTGACCATGACAGTTCACAATCGAAGGTAACACCAAGTCATTTATGACCGACCGCCTTGATTTCGGTCTTATGTCGCAGAATTTGACATTTTATTTTTATTTTTACATTGGATAAAATTAGAAACACAGAGCGACAAAACGGTATATCATATACTATATTTGAGGAACAATGGGAAAGTAATTCTGCTTTGAAAGTTAGTTGATAAACTTGTAACCTCACTTTTGAGAAAAATGGCCTTTGAATGTTTTGGTACCTATAGGAGAGCTCTGTCTACTTCCATTCAGCATCGTTCACACCCGCTTAAGCCCCATCCAATTCTTTAAGGGATGATCTGAGCGTTTTGTTCTAAAAACAACAGTCAAGCAGCCAAGCAAACTGGCTAATGTTGGCTACCTTGCGAGCTACTTCCATACACAAATTAGAGTACAGCTCACTGACCATTTTACTTGCCCTAGCAGAGCTGGTTAGGATGCTATGTTATCCAGAGTGTTGGTGACTGCGACTGTGCTGCTGGCAACAATTTACTCTCTTTTGCCAGCGTTTACTGACACCGGCCATATTCAAAACGTGTTTAGCGTTCGTAAATCCGTCAGGTATTATGAGCTCTGGCACACTCAGACGAGAGTGCACTGAAATTGGCGTAGAAAGCCAGAGCGAATTTACAAGCCCGTCGTAGCGAAAGTACGCAATTAAACTAGTCAAGCTGAGCCTGGGAGAACTGCAAACTGTTCTTCAGGTCTCTGGTCAAGTCGTCCGTTCTGTTATTAGTTGACTCCATCCGTATTTGGACAACGCTTGAAGCTATATTCTTGTTTTTAACAACTGCTTGTATAACTATCTTTGTTAGTTTAAAAGATCCCTCACCTGTGAAAGAGACACCATTGTCGCCAACGTTATTCCCGTCGGCTTTGAGCTTTGTCATGGTAGCAACATAGGTTACGCTGTTACTCCTCATAGTTCCAGACAGGGCACGTCGCAGGGTAGACTGGAAACAACAGAAGACATCTAGAGAGCCACAAGCCCAGGGCAATCTGCGGTCCCAGCCAGGCGTCGTGGGCTGTGTTTAAGCCCTCAAAAAAAAAACCCTGCTAGCTTGATAGGCAGCGAGGCTAGCTGCTACGCCAAGCAGCTCCTCAGATCGGCAGGATCACTGGACAGATAGTGGCGGTCCCAGCAACTGATGCCAACCGCTTTGCGGTTGTTAGCTAGCAAGTAACCAAACTAGGTAGCTTGCAAGTAACCAAACTTTTTCAATAGACTTTCAAAACAACAAACTCTCCCTTGTTCCGCATTCAACAGCGAGTGACGCAAGGTGAAGGGAGACAAGGAAGAGGAATTGATGCCACTTTCAGACCATAGAGCTGCAACAACTCAAGGAAGGCTGCTGTGTGGCACTCGTTTTGTCTGTCTGGGATGTGGTTCAGTCCTTCACTTCATTTCTCTGAGAGGAAGGTGTAATTGCCTTTCCTCTGTCATCCCTCGCCCTCTAATCTATCTCCCTCTATCCAAAGACACAGCGAGGCGGGTCGGTCGCTTAGAACAAGGTCATCCAAAACAAACTAGTGGACAACACAGCAAAACGAAGAAACACGACTACGCCAAAAAACAACACCAAACCTTGAGTGAAGGAGGAGAGGAGAATGGGAGGATGGAGGAGAGAATAAAGAGAAGAGAAGGCGAGGCTAAACGAAACACTGGAAAGCAGAGCATGGTAGTGTTGGGTGGCTGGTTCTTTAAAAGAGAGCTGAGACGTTGGGGTCTGCTGGGTAACACAGCCCTCGTAAACAGCATTTACTCTCCTTAAAGCGGGGAGGCAAGAGTGACTGGCCAGGGTGCTTTGGCATCCCTGATGAGGTCATTAAAGAGAATGGCTTCCCGTTGCCAGCTATGTTTTGCTGGATGAGGAAGTGTAGGGAGTGAGTGAGATTTTTTCAGTATAGAAAAAGTATGTGAACCCTTTGGAATTACCTGGATGTCTGCATAAATGTGACATCAAATTTGATCTGATCTTCATCTAAGTCACAACAATAGAAAAACTCAGTGTTAACTAATAACACAAATAATTGTATTTTTCTTGTCTATTGAATACATTATTTAAACATTCACAGTGTAGGTTGGGAAAAGTACATGAACCCCTAGGCTACTGACTTCTCCATTGAAGTCAGGAGTCAGCTAACCTGGAGTCCAATCAATGAGACAAGATTGGAGATGTTGGTTAGAGCTGCCTTGCCCTATAAAAGATCCCTCACAAAATGTGAGTTTGCTATTCACAAGAAGCATTGTCTAATGTGAACCATGCCTCAAACAAAATAGTTCTCAGAAGACCCAAGATTAAGAATTGTTGCCTTGCATAAATCTGGAAAAGGTTACAAAAGTATTTCTAAGATAAAGTCCACAGTAAGACAAATTGTCTATAAATGGAGAAAGTTCAGCCCTGTTGCTACTCTCCCTGGGAGTGGCCGTCCTGCAAAGATGACTGCAAGAGCACAGCGCAGAATGCTCAATGAGGTTAAGAAGAATCCTAGAGTGTCAGCAAAAGACTTGCGAACATCTCTGTTGACGAGTCTACAATACGTAAAACACTAAACAAGAAGAATGGTGTTCATTTGGAGGACATGGAAGAAGCCACTGCTGTCCAAGAAAAACATTGCTGCACGTCTGAAGTTTGCAAAAGAGCACCTGGATGTTCCACACCGCTACTGTAAAAATATTCTGTGGATAGATGAAACTAAAGTCTAGTTGTTTGGAAGGAACACACAACACTATATGTGGAGGAAAAAAAGGCACAGCACACCAAGATCAAAACCTCATCCCAACTGTAAAGTATGGTGGAGGGAGCATCATGGTTTGGGGCTGCTTTGCTGCCTCAGGTCCTAGACAGCTGCTCTCTCAGACAGAAAAATGAATTCCCAAGTTTATCAAGACATTTTGCAGGAGAATGTAAGCCTATCGGTCTGTCAATTGAAGCCAGGTGATGCAACAGGACAACAACCCAAAAGACAGAAGTAAATCAACAACAGAATGGCTTCAATAGAAGAAAATATGCCTTTGGAGTGGCCCAGTCAGTCCTGACCTCAACCGGATTGAGGTCATGCCACAGGATCTCAAGAGAGCGGTTCGCACCAGACATCCCAAGAATATTGTGGAACGAAACAGTTTTGTAAAGAGTAATGGTCCAAAATTCCTCCTGACCGTTATGCAGGTCTGATCCACAACTAAAGAAAACATTTGGTTGAGGTTTCTGCTACCAAAGGAGGGTCAACCTGTTAATAAATCCAAAGGTTCACATACTTTTTCCAACCTGCACTGTGAATACAGTGTGTTCAATAAAGACATGAAAAATCACAATTGTTTGTGTGTTATTAGTTTAGTTTAAGTGTGTGTCTATTGTTGTGACTTAATGTCTTCAAATTTTATGATTAATTTATGTAGAAATCCAGGTAATTCCAACGGGTTCACATACTTTTTCCTCCCACTGTAAGTGTTATATTTCCAGTATGCCTAAGTCTAAACCAGGGGAGAAGGACTGCACCCTCTTACTGAAGCCAATCAGTTCAAGGCCGACCGCGGTACTGCAGGCACTGTAGGATCCCCCATTATAGTGAAAAGGAAAATGGCAATCTTCATGTAAATCAAACTTTTTTTAAGACAATCATGATGGTAACAATAATTGCTTCTATTACACCAGATGAATGTTCTTGAACCGATTATTTAAAAATCGCACACAGAACAAGTTTAGTTGATGAGACTACACAACGAAAGGAGCTGTGACCCACTGTGTAAAATTCGATATTCGCTCAGAATTTGAGCAAACTTTGATTGTTTCTCATATGCACGATATGTGCATGTGCAACACCCCCCCACGCTTCCTTGTAAATAAGCCAAGCTAAAGATAGATAGCTAGCTTGCCCACCTAGACTAAAACTGTGGGGAGAAATTCTCCGATGGAGCTTTCTGAAAAGGAGATGGAGAGACGACACTGCCACATAGTAATGACCAGCTTAGAGATTTAATTCAAACAGGACTAAATTGGAGCATTTTCGAGCCTTCGTGCGAGAGGAAGATGGATTGGCGGTCTCGCCAACGGGCTCTGGGGAAAAGTCTAATTTACCAGCTAGCTAGTTCTAGTCTTCAAAAAGCTCGGAAAACAACCTCAATTTCTGACAGTCGTCTTCCGGCTAAAGACTTTAGTGGACAGATGACAAAACCCGCAAAGCAACAGGGTCCCAGAGCAGTGTGTGGTGGAAGACAAGCGCCCTATACGGGAGGGTGCATGCGACCACGTCTTCTGAAGCCTGGGAGAGATGTGTTGGGGAAGCCTGGGAGAGATGTGTTGGAGAAGCCTGGGAGAGATGTGTTGGCCACAATCCTAAACAAATCAAAAATGGTCAGAATCGTTGTGGATGAAGTTCATATGACCTACATATGGTATATGCACAATGACCTAGAACTGTACATCAAAGGTATAGAACAGCACTGCGATGGATACATGTAAGGTCGGAATGGGAAGTATAGTGGTGACATACTATTGAATGATTGAAAGTTTTGTATTTCTACAAACGTAATAACCCTTTGCCTTGATGACAGCTTTGCACACTCTTGGCATTCTCTCAACCAGCTTCACCTGGAATGCTTTTCCAACAGTCTAGAAGGAGTTCCCACAAAGAATGCCAAGAGTGTGCAAAGCTGTCATCAAGGCAAAGGGTGGATACTTTGAAGAATCTCAAATATAAAATATATTTTGATTTGTTTAATACTTTTTTGGTTACTACATGATTCCATGTGTGTTATTTCATAGTTTTGATGTCGTCACTATTATTCTACAATGTAGAAAATAGTAAAAAATAAAGAAAAACCCTGGAATGAGTAGGTGTGTCCAAACTTGACTGGTACTGTATATCTCTTTGTTATGTGTGGGAATACTTTGGAACAGATGTACAACATTTTAAATCACTTGGCGCCGGCTACCACGAAAATGGGGTGAATAGGGGGTTCAAATAAATTTTAAAAATTGCTTGGAGCTGGTCGAGCCCCGGTACACACAATTTTTCAGATGTTGCCCTACTGGAGTTACACAGTATTGTTGAAACGTACATCTATGAGCTACTAGCTATGGGCGTCACTGCTATTAATGTCACGACTGACATTTGGACCAGCGACGTCAGCCCCATGAGCATGCCGAGTCTGACCACACAGTGGGTGGACGAGGATTTCGTACTGAGGAAAGCCCTATTGTTCCAGAATGTGCTGGTTCTCATACCGCTGCCATTTCAAAAGGCTTTTGAGAACATGTTTGAAACGTGGAAACTTGAACACACTCCTGGCGCCGTTTGAACAACAGGCTGGATGTGATATCCTCCGTCGTGGAATTGAAACGCCTGCTCAACAAAACTGCCGACACAGACCGCGGGATTAAAACTTACAAAAGTACTTGAGGCTGTGAACAAGTGAGCTGGTGACATTCTCTCTGAGCCTCTTTACTGTGTCGCCACCAGGCTCGATGCTAGGTACAAGGACCGCTACTTCAATGCAGACACGAAACAAGGTTAACGTGAAATGTTACATACGCAGCTGGACAAGATGGAAACGGACACGGCAACAGTGCGCGCCGAGGAAGAAAGGCCACGGACAGACAGAGCTGAAACTTTACTGCTTGACATGTGTGATGTAATCCTGGTTGAGAATGAAACGACTGAACAAATGAACAACGAAACAGCACAGCAAGTAGGTGAAAGAAATAGGTTTAGATGATGTTTTACTGGTAATGGGGACACACGTTAATGGAAACAAAAACAAAAAGTTTTGGGGGTCGGTGGTGTGGTATGTGTGTGTGTGACACCTTTATTTAACTAGGCAAGTCAGTTCAGAACAAATTCTTTATTACAATGACCGCCTACCCCAGCCAAACTCTGACAACGCTAGGCTAATTGTGCACCGCCATATGGGACTCCCAATCACGAACGGATGTGATACAGCCTGGATTCGAACCAGGGACTGTAGTGACGCCTCTTGCACTGAGATGCAGTGCCTTAGACCGCTGCGTCCATGTGTGACTATTTAACTGTACTAGAATGCTTAAAAAGCATCAACAAATGTAAATATCATTTTTTGGGGGGGGCTAGGAAAATATTGGATATCGATATCGGGGGATCCCTAGGTGAGACAGTTGTATAGGCTTTGTCCGTTTTGCTAACACCCGCTGTGGATTGTTTGGCTTGCTAGCTAGCATGTGTGTCGTGTGTACTTCTGAGCATGTGTCTTCTAGTCTCCTTCTCCCTACCAGAGATGCTGCTGAACCAACAGTCTCCTGGTCCCTGATGAGCAGGAAATAGCGTCATTTGTGAGAAGGAGTGGGAAGTGAGTGAGGATGAGTCACCCAGGCGAAACAGAGCAGAGATTGTGTCCCAAAGAGTATCCTATTCCCTTTATAGGGCCCACAAGGGTCTAGTCAAAAGCAGTGCACTATATATGGAATAGGTTGATAATTGGGACACAGACTCAGAAGGTCCTGCTGCCACCTGCACAGCCCGCAGTGGCCACAGCTATTGGCATGAGGGGCCCCTCACCAAACCACAAAGAAAAACACCACAGAGACATGTACCACAGGGCAGCAGCGGAACTGATAACAACGGAGCTGCCTGTTGTTTCATGTGGGATGATCAACAACTAGAGCTTTCCCCCTAAAGCGGTCTGTATGTCTGAGGTGGCAGGGTGCACAATACGCGATACATACATGTACACAGAGGCACAATGAGCTCCCATAGAAACACACATGCAGGCACAGGAGAGAGGGCAGGCAGATGGGAGTTCGTAGGGAACCCTTTAATGCCCCAGATGTTGCTCAGCCCACGATGCATAGCACACAGCTTTAATCCGTCACACGGGTCCAACCACAAGTACTGGTGTGGAGGGTGAGTGTGTATGTCTGTAGGGTGGATTCATAGCTGTGGCATGCACACTGCTTTTGGTGGGAAGACTGCGTTTCCTTGCAAAGAGATCCAGCTGCACCACCCAAGGGAGAAATAACACACACACCCGCACACGCAACTGAACGCACAAACGCATACAACCCAAGAGATCACTACTGTAAGACACACACACAAGCACCCTCCCCACACACACATAAACTGGGGACAGTTTATACACACACATACATCATTTGGAGAATGTTGTGCTTTAGGATGTAATACAAATGACTTAATTTCCTACTTTCAGTGATCTATGTGCTTACGATTCCAAGCCCAGCTCGCATGGATTTCATCTCCCGTTTTACTAAACCAGTCTTCAACTCAATAGGTGGTGTACCACTTCAGCGAGGTCTACCAATCCACTGATGGGTTACTGGCGCATAGAAAAGGTGACCAGAGAATCCAAACCTGAGCATATTTACCTTCGTATTGCTTAAAATGATCCCTTATTTTCAGTGCATAGGGGGTAGGGGCAAGGGGTGGATGTGGGATTGAGCCAGAGTTCTCCAAGCCATAGATAAGAAAATGAAAGGAGAGGGCATCCCTGTGACATTGTTAACAGGAGAGTATAGGCCTAGAAGTGATGGCGCCCCTCCATCCAGCCACCCTGGTGAGAGAGCTTACAACAGCATGACTGGACTCTAACAAAGCCTGGTCTGCACAGCAGCTCTGGAGAAGAGGACAAATACTATTCAAAACTACTTCTAATACTTTAGCGGGGCTTGATTGAACTTCCTGACGCATATGGACCCCACCCCCGGCACTCCAGGCTGACTAAAGCAAACAAACTATTTTTCATGTTTTCAAATAGTATTGAACCCAGGTTTGCTCTGGAAACTGCAGGCCTGCCGGCCCAGGCACTGGGATTAGACAGACAGCAGGCAGACTGCGGTCAGAGTTACCATTACCAAGCCAAGCAGAGCCAGGACAGAGAGCAACAAGCCAAGCTCAGTCAATCCTGAACCCAGTGACCCAGGCCAGGCAGAACCAGTCAGTTTGGTAATGATGTGGTACAGCATAGTGGGTTCTTAAAACCTCCTTGACCCATGCTCATCCTTGGCAGAAAGCCTGTCTCTTTATAATGTCAATCATCATCATTGAAGGAGTTTGGGGAGTTTCCAGTTGTTGAAGTGGACATAAAATAGTGTACTGTGACTTTAAGCCTGGTCTGCTGGGAAAGGATGCTGCCTTGAGCTGATCAAAGGCTCTGGCCACAGTTAGTGCACTACACCGAATATGGTGCCATTTGGGATGTAGCCTAGGACTGAGAGGAGGTTGTTCCCTGGGGAAGCAATGCTCGTTTCCTAGGCCAAGGCCCTGCTCCTCGGCTCTCTTGACCTCTGAACCCCAAACGTATTTTATCTCCCCACTGAGCCACCAAGTCATGCACTCGCTCGCCCTTTTTCTCAGCTACTGTTTGGTTTTCCTCTCCTCTTCCCCTCAGGCCAAACCAAAAGTCTTTCGAAGTATGATGGTTTCCAGTTCGCCGCCACCACAGTCAACAGATTAAAACCATTTTTGCCTTTGCTGCTGCTGCGTCAAGCCTTTTCTTATTAGGAGAAAAGAAGGTTCTTGTACATGTAATGATTTCTTCCCCTGCGTTTCAATGGGGACTGAGGCTAAAGATACCGTGCCAATTCGTCATTCTCTGTCTGCCGAATGAGACTGTTATGCAACGGCTAATTACTTCCACTTGGCCAAGGGAGTGGGGGGGGGGGGGGGGGTCTCTCTCGCTCTTTGAAAAGGAGCACAAACACAGGGACCGAGCCATCTCTGTCTTTCTCTTCGACCATTAAGTGTTTCTCGGAAACCACGACGGCACAGTGAGCTCGTACAGACCGAGCGAGGGCCGCACAGTGGACGAGAAGAGGGGGACTGCGAGCCCGAGAGAGGCTAGCTGAGACCGACAGGCCCTGCAGCTTTTCCTTTCCACAATGTTTGGAAGAGGTCATTATTTTTAAGTGCAGTCAACTAACTTATTATCTACCTTCAACCCTCTAGCCCTGCATCTTCCCACATTCTAAATCAATCAATGCAAGCACATGCTCATTTGTGAATCTATCCATCCATTTATCTAGTTAGCCTTATCTGTTTCTCTCCTAATTTGTACCTTTTTTAATTCATTTTTATTTAACAAAGTAAGTCCGTTTAGAACAAATTCTTATTTACAATGATGGGAACAGTGGGTTAACTGCCTTGTTCAGGGGCAGAAAGACCGTTTTTTACCTTGTCAGCTCGGGGATTTGATCCTTTCGGTTACTGGCCCAACGCTCTAACCACTAGGCTATCTATCCAGCTCTACACACAGCTTATCTATCCAATCCATCTTTGCACATTGTGTTTCCTGCATGGGCAGACAGAGAGTAAAGCACTGAGGTTTGTTGGTGTTTCCCTGTGACCCAGTCCCTTTGGTGTACCTTCTCTACCCCCCACTTTACCTCTGCCTCACTCCGTGAGTCTCTGTGTAGGTGCGTGTCTCCGCATGTGTGTGTGTGTGCGCCCCATCCTCCCTCTGGGAGATGAATAAGCCTACAACCCAGTCTGTGTAGTCCCCCCCCCCCCCATCTGACGAACTCCGACCAACATCTCCGTGTTCCCAGATCCTATGATCCCTGGTTGGTGTGTGATCCTATGAACCCTGGTTGGTGTGTGATCCTATGAACCCTGGTTGGTGTGTGACCCTATGAACCCTGGTTGGTGTGTGACCCTATGAACCCTGGTTGGTGTGTGACCCTATGAACCCTGGTTGGTGTGTGACCCTACATGGTGCTGCTGTGATCACTTCCAGTAAAACCTGTCAAATGTGTGAGGTGGAGGATGGGGTGTGTGTGTGTGTGCGTGGGGGGGGGGGGGGGGTCTGTCTGTCTGTAGGAGATGGTGAAGCTAAGCACACAGGTCTGTGTGTGTGGTCTGTCTGTGGGAGATGGTGAAGCTAAGCACACAGGTCTGTGTGTGTGGTCTGTCTGTGGGAGATGGTGAAGCTAAGCACACAGGTCTGTGTGTGTGGTCTGTCTGTGGGAGATGGTGAAGCTAAGCACACAGGTCTGTGTGTGTGTGGTCTGTCTGTGGGAGATGGTGAAGCTAACCACACAGGTCTGTGTGTGTGTGTGTGTGTCCTCTCAGAGCAGTGAAAGCATTCAAACAGTAGGGCCCTAAAAACGTGGACAGAATCACAAGAATGGAATTCAACAATATTCAAAACATGTATTGAACTTAGTGGGGAATAAACTAAATGAAGTGAATATTTCTTTAAAATTTGCCCTGGTCTATCATAAGACACGAACAGAATGCGATTCGTGATTCCTGCAACTTTCTGAATAGGCAAACGGGCAGCTGGCACTTTGTGTCATCATCAGCAATGAGGCTCATGAAAAATATTCTGGTAGATGGAAAGGTGTTCCCAAAAACCTTCTCAATTAAATGTGACATACAAAGTAGCCTGAGCTTACCTTGCAGAATGATATGATTATTTGCATCCAGTGGCTAGTTTTGTTTTGCAAACTCTAACATCACATGTGCGTTACAAAAACAAATCACTAAACAACAGCCTCTTGCTAGGTGTGCAATGGAATTCGTCTCACATTTTCCCTAAAGCTCAAAAGTAGTCTCCTGATGTGTATAAAGCATTGTTAATCTATTGAAATTTGTTGGGGGGGGGTTTGAATGCGAAAACCTAACAAATCAGAACCCTAGAAAAACATAATAGAATCAGGTGATTTTAATAGAGCCCTCAAACAGTCAGCATCCTCCCTACCTGACAACAGGTTCTGGGATGGCGTCTACGCTGGCGGGGACCTGGACCCCCTTCTCCCACTCCTGTCTCCAGGGGTCAGACAGCACGTAGAAGTCATCAGGGCCCAGCTGGGCTGAGTCTGGCAGCTTCATGGCCGTGATGAAGTCCGTCCGGAACACCTGACCAGAAACACACACAGACAGAGGAGTCATACGGACACCATTCACAACGCAAAGCGAGAGCGTTTGAGTCAAATGATTATGATGACAATCATTTGCATCTGTATAGCAGTTTGAATTTGAGAAAACATGACAGGTTTCAGGCTAAAAACATTGCAACCTAAACATTACCATCACTCAGGCTGGGGGGGGGGGGGGGGGGGGGGGGGGGCAGCCCATTTAGGGTGATATTGTGAGCACAAAAAAAAAAGAAGACGCATTGACATCACTTGGCAAACTAAGTATTGTCGAAGGGGGTGTAAAGTAGCACAGGTGAAAGAGCCTTTAAAATAGTACTGAGTGATTAGTGTTTGAGATTGGTTCTGTTTCGGTTTGTTTAAAAAATATTTTTAAAGGAAATTATAGAAAATATTTTACAGCTTTTTAATGGAAATTCCAAAGCCAAAAATAGTGAACAGTCAATTGCCAAAACATTGAAAATATTCCATTGTCTCTGTCAGGTTCACATTGGGTAGACATCAATAGAAAATTGGAAATGACTATGAAATCAAATATTTGTGAATATCACTTACTGTATTATCTTTCATTATCTCATCTCTGCTCAGTCAGTAGGAGTCTGCCAGCCAGACCATCTAACGTCATCTCTGTGCTCCCCATACTGTACTGTCTTTAGTCATCCTATTTAGCTCGTCTGCCTAAATAGCCTACGCTGCAGATCTGTCTGAATCATTTTATTAGTTCTTCAAAGTAGATACGGCATACTTTCACAAACCTTCTCTAAGCCCTCTCCTCATTGTGTTGTGTACATTCCTCTTTCATGCGGTCTATATGTAACCTAACGTAGCAGGGTGTAAGTGTGTCCATCTCTGTCCGAGCCGGAAAGAGAAGAGGCACGATGGATTGTAATTGTAGTTAATTATCACGTTTCTGCTCTGAACTAGGTTGATTAGTTGCTTAATGAAAATGACATTTCCCTTCAAACCAGTATCCCACATAGTTCTAGACTTAATTTCTCTCATGAAGGATTCGATTTCGCTCTAGAGAGAAACGGTTTAAGTAACTGAATCGACATCAGTCAATTAGTTGTTTAATAACAAAAAAACGATTATTTCATTCAGTTAATCGCTCAGCACTACTTTACAACGAACGCTATAAAGAACACCTGAAAGAAGACGGCCAGAGAAACAGGATTTCACTCAAATTGACACGTGGAAAAACACAACAGAAAGAGTTTCAGTCACAGTCAAATTATCATCATACCAATCATTTGCGTCGGTACAGCAGATCTCAAACTCAAAATGCATCGTCAACGGGGAATCTCCATTGTAAGTGTGTCGCTGGGTGCATCCCAAATGGCACCCTATTCTCTTTATAGTGCACTACTTTTGACCAGGGCCCTATGGGTAGTGCACTATAAAGGGAATAGGGTGCCATTTGAGGAAAAAGCTTCACGTTGTATGAAAGGGCAGTCCTTTAGAGACTTATATTGTCAGAACAAAGCAAGCCGAAGTCACATGGCAATCACTGTTGTACTGTTGCAGGTGGCAGTGGTGTTGATATCCGGTAGCCCAGGTCAAATAACCGCTACAACTAACACTACAGTCTGTGTATGAAAAGCCTACATAAAACGGGCGATTTCAATTTCAACATTGACAAAAGGCCACCGGCAGACCAACAACTTTGTCAGATTTCATAGGAAACATGAAAGAAAAGAAAGAGCTGGGCCTCAGGATGCTCTGTGCCTCAGAGCCCAGTGTGAGGTGAGGGCAGTGTCCCAAATGGCACCATATTCCCTTTACAGTGCACTACCCATAGGGCCCTGGTCAAAAGTAGTGCTAAAGTAGTGCTACAAAAAGAGAATAAGGTCCCATTTGGGATGAACCCAGTGGGTCTCAAGCCTGTGCCCTGGCGGGGGCCTGCGGAGCAACACTGGTGTGATCAGTCCCATAAGAGGCACTGATCCCCAAACCTACACCAACCTTCCTCGAGGACATCAGGCACGGGCCCACCATGCCATGCAGAGCATTATCCAACCAGGCTGGCAGATGAGCTCTGACACCCACTTCATTATACGCGTTATCATTCCTTAAGAAGCCCCTGCTTATCCCCTGCTTTACTTGTTAGCTGCCTGTACCTATCCCTTCCTACATCCTTACTTCCCTCCCTCCATCTTCCCTCCCCCTCTCCGTTATCCTCCATTCCTCTGCTGATGCTCTCACTAGCACATAGATATAACATGCATAGGTATTTTCTTCTTACTTCAGAAACAGGGGGAGGGATACTGGGAGTTGATAAACAGGAGGAGGGAGGATAAGTGTCTCAGAGCGGGAGCGAGAGAGTTGAAAGACAGCTGAAAGAGAGACTGGAGAAAGCAAAATGAAGAGGAAGGGAGTAGATAGAGAGGGAGTAATGGTTAGGTCACAGGGGAGTTGACCTTTATGACCAGAGGGCAGGAAAGATACATTTCTCTGGTTGAGTCCCAAATGGCCCCCTATTCCCTTTTTAGTGCACAGCTTTTGATCGGGGCCCATAGGGCTCTAGTCAAAAGGTAGTGCACTATACGGGGAAAAAGGTGCCATTTGGGATGCAAGCCTTTATCTAGAAGAGCGCTCTCTCTTCCTGAGATTAATGTGGAGAAGCTGAGAAAGCGAACGCAGCAGCCCCAGTAAGTGCTAGGCTGTATATGAAAAGGCCATATGTAAAACCCAGGCAGACAGCCGGGTGAAAGTCGCCTTGGTCGACCAGGGTGTCTGCCAGCGCAAATAAATAATGCAATGTAGCAAGTGTGTGTGAGACAGTGTGTGGGGGACGGAAAGTGTGTGTGTGGGACAGAGAGAGCAAAGAGAAAGTGTGTGTGTGTGTGTGTGTGTGTGTGTGTGTGTGTGTGTGTGTGTGTGTGTGTGTGTGTGTGTGTGTGTGTGTGTGTGTGTGTGTGTGTGTGACAGTGAGCCGAGGCCAAGATGAACCCT
Organism: Oncorhynchus gorbuscha; assembly: GCF_021184085.1. Taxonomy (NCBI): domain Eukaryota; kingdom Metazoa; phylum Chordata; class Actinopteri; order Salmoniformes; family Salmonidae; genus Oncorhynchus; species Oncorhynchus gorbuscha. Next base: position 43,637,729 of record NC_060188.1, on the reverse strand, counting down.
CCTCCCCTTCAACAGAGCAGAACTGGGGGAGGACAGTCAGGATGATCTCCTGTTCGCTCTCCAACACCCAGCAGGAGAGGAGAGGGTGTGTCAGTGATTCATTTTTACTGCCGTGTTTATACAACCCAACCACAGCTAATTAATGTCAGGGAAACAGAATTACAAGGTCCCTGGTTTTAATGTCCACTCCTCTCCCTCCCCCTTTACCCCATCCATCTCTTATTTCACCCCACCCCTCGCCCTCCCTCCCCATTTGCCCCAAATCTCTACTTCCACCCGTTTCCTCGCTTTCCCCTCTCCCTTTATTCCCCTTTCTTATATCAAACAGTGTGTTGTGGAAATCAAATAAAGTGTTATTGGTCACATACGTGACTAGCAGATGTTATTGCGGGTGTAGCGAAATGCTTGTGTTCCTAGTGCAGTAATATCTAACAAGTAATATCTAACAAAGTACAACATATCCCCAATACACACATAAAGTAGGAATGAATTAAGACTATACACATATGGATGAGCGGTGTCAGGGCGGAGCGGACTAAGATACAGTAGAATAGTATAGAATACAGTATATACATATGGATGAGCGGTGTCAGGGCGGAGCGGACTAAGATACAGTAGAATAGTATAGAATACAGTATATACATATGGATGAGCGGTGTCAGGGCGGAGCGGACTAAGATACAGTAGAATAGTATAGAATACAGTATATACATATGGATGAGCGGTGTCAGGGCGGAGCGGACTAAGATACAGTAGAATAGTATAGAATACAGTATATACATATGAGATGATGTATGTGTGTTTAGTGTTGAGGATGAGCGACTCCCAGGCAGGGGCTTGTCAAGCGGCTATGATAATGATGACAGGAGGACAGTGTCGTTCCCAGCACTCGTCCTGTACACAGCAGTAACAGTCAGGGATAGGGCACCTCAATGACCCACAGCTACTTACGTCAGCATCATCAGGTAAAAACACACACACCTCTCTGTAGCGGAGTGAGGATGTAAACCCAGGATGGATATGAGTTATGTTTTGTAGCGAGCAGGGTTCTCATTACCTCCAATCTAGTGCTTAAGTGATGACATGGGGAAGGAGGGGATGACAGGCCGAGAGGGATTACAAATCACACTACACACACAGAGAGAGACAGAGAGACAGAGAGAGAGAAAGAGATCTGCAGAGCAGAACACTGTTCACCTCACTAATGTAAATCTGCCTCACTGCAACAGGAATGTGTGCAGGTTTGACTGACTCACCTGGTCTCGCTCACCTTTATAATCATCTACATTAAGAAGGTAGATGTGAATTGAGAATAGAGACGGTATGGAATGGGAAAGTGGCTAAATGCACACCTGACCAAGCCGCACCAAGATGGAAGGCCGTGTCCCCAATGGCACCCTATGTAATGCACTACTTTTGTAGCCTGGTCCCATATCGGTGTGTGCTTTTACCTACTCCATAGTCATTGTCAAGCCAAACCATTTTTTTTGCATGACAAGTCCATAAGGAGTGGTCAAGAGAGCAGAAACAGACTGGAGAACACCAACTGCAGAAACAGACTGGAGAACACCATCTGCAGAAACATACGCATACTTGAATGAAAAGCGACACACAAACTGGCCTCTCTCGAAGCGGAGATCCGCAAAAGGTGACTGGCCATTCCCAGGCGCATTTTGTTATTGTTTTGAGGAAATTTGCATTTGCGGTAAAAGAATAAGTATAATTTTTTTTATATATATACACAGTGCCTTGCGAAAGTATTCGGCCCCCTTGAACTTTGCGACCTTTTGCCACATTTCAGGCTTCAAACATAAAGATATAAAACTGTATTTTTTTTGTGAAGAATCAACAACAAGTGGGACACAATCATGAAGTGGAATGACATTTATTGGATATTTCAAACTTTTTTAACAAATCAAAAACTGAAAAATTGGGCATGCAAAATTATTCGCTAGTTTAGCCTACTTAAAACACCTGGCTCAAACAGACAGGGACGCTATGTTAGCTAGCTGGCTAAGGCTATCCAACACAAACTCTTACAAGTCAAGCTAAGCTTTCGGATGTATTAATTTATTGCCACCGGGGCCCGACGGTGTAACTGCTAAACTGCTTGCTGACTGTACACTGTACTGCATGATTGTAATGCGTTTACAAACTAGTTTGTTCTAGTAGTTATGTCTGCTATGACATTAGTGAATATGGTGGCAACGATGTAGGCTGTGTATGTAGCAGTTAGTGGATATGAAATGAAGGTTTGGCTTGGAAAGGTTTTTCACCTGGTCACAGACAGCTGATGTGTTGTGCACTGAAGTCCACAAGCGAAGGGAAAAAGGTGAGAGGAGGAGAGCGTGTAGATGCGAGAAGAAATTATACAACAAGCAAAATTATCATGCTATGAAAGTGAACTGTGTTTGCATGTGATCAGGGGTGTATTCATTCTGCCAATTGTGTTAAAATGTTTCTTAAAAACAGAAGCAAACGTAACAGGGAGAAACATACTTTTGTATATATAGTGTATGTGGACACTAGAGGTCGACCGATTATGATTATTGGGGACCAAAAAAGCCGATACCGATTAAAAATCGGCCGATATTTTCCGCATGTATTTGTGGTAATTGTCATTATAACAATACTGAATGAACACTTATTTTAACATAACATAATACATCAATAAAATCAATTTAGCCTCAAATAAATAATGAAACATGTTCAATTTGGTTTAAATAATGCAAAAACTAAGAAATTAAAAGTGCAGTATGTGCTATGTAAGAAAGCTAGCGTTTAAGTTCCTTGCTCAGAACATGAGAACATATGAAAGCTGGTGGTTCCTTTTAACATGAGTCTTCAATATTCCCACTTAAGAAGTTTTAGGTTGTAGTAATTATAGGACTATTTCTCTCTATACCATTTGTATTTCATATACCTTTGACTATTGGATGTTCTTATAGGCACTTTAGTATTGCCAGTGTAACAGTATAGCTTCAGACCCTCTCCTCGCTCCTACCTGGGCTCAAACCAGGAACACAGCGACAACAGCCACCCTCGAAGCAGCGTTACCCATGCAGAGCAAGGGGAACAACCACTCCAAGTCTCAGAGCGAGTGACGTTTGAAACGCTATTAGTACGCACCCCGCTAACATCACATCATTACACCAGCCTAATCTTGGGAGTTGATAGGCTTGAACAGCAGAGCTGCTGGCAAAACGCATGAAAGTGCTGTTTGAATGAATGCTTATGAGCCTGCTGGTGCCTACCGTCGCTCAGTCAGACTGCTCTATCAAATCATAGACTTAATTATAACATAAACACACAGAAATGAGAGCCTTAGGTCATTAACGTGGTCAAATCCGGAAACTATCATCTTGAAAACAAAACGTTTATTCTTTCAGTGAAATACGGAACCGTTCAGTATTTTATCTAACCGGTGGCATCCCTAAGTCTAAATATTCTTGTTACATTGCACAACCTTCAATGTATGTCATAATTACGTAAAATTCTTGCAAATTAGTTCGCAATGAGCCAGGCAGCCCAAACTGTTGTATATACCCTGAATCTGCGAGCAATGAAAGCAAGAGAAGTGACACAATTTCACCTGGTTAATATTGCCTGCTAACCTGGATTTCTTTTGGCTAAATATGCAGGTTTAAAAATATATACTTCTGTGTATTGATTTTAAGAAAGGCATTGGTGTTTATGGTTAGGTACACGTTGGAGCAACGACAGTCCTTTTTCGCAAATGCATCGATTATATGCAACGCAGGACACGCTAGATAATCTAGGAATATCATCAACCATGTGTTGTTATAACTAGGGATTAGGATTGAATAAATTGAATGCTAGCTAACAATTTACCTTGGCTTCTTACTGCATTCGTGTAACAGGCGGGCTCCTTGTGAGGCAGGTGGTTAGAGCTTTGGGCTAGTTAACCGTAAGGTTGCAAAATTGAGTCACTGAGCTGACAAGGTGAAAATCTGTAATTCTGCCCCTGAACGAGGCAGTTAACCCACTGTTCCTAGGCCGTCATTGAAAATAAGAATGTGTTCATAACTGACTTGCCTAGTTAAATAAAGATTAAATAAAAGGTGTAAAAAATATATAAAATGTATATAAATATATATTTTTTTTTATCTGCGTCCAATATGACCGATTTCCAATTATGTAAACCGGCCCGAATTAAATCGGCCATTACGATTAATCGGTCGACTTCTAGTGGACACCCCTTCAAATAAGTGGATTTGGCTATTTCAGCCACAGCCGTTGCGGACAGGTGTATGAAATAGAGCACACAGTCATGCAATCTCCACAGACACACATTGGCAGTACAATGGACTTACTGAAGAGCTCAGTGACTTTCAACGTGGCACCAACATAGGATGCCACCTTTCCAACAAGTCAGTTTATAAAATGTCTGCCCTATTAGAGCTGCCCCGGTCAACTGTAAGTGCTGTTATTGTGAAGTAGAAACGTCTTGGAACAACAACGGCTCAGCCTCGAAGTGGTAGGCCACACAAGCTCACAGAGCGGGACCGCCGAGTGCTGAAGCATGTAGCGTGTAAAAATCGTCTCTCCTCAGTTGCAACACTCACTACAGAATGCCAAACTGCCACTGGAACCAACATCAGCACAAGAACTGTTAGTCGGGAGCTTCACGAAATGAGTTTTCATGGCAGAGCAGCCAAGCCTAAGATCACAATGCACAATGTCAAGCGTCGGCTGGAGTGGTGTAAAACTTGCCGCCATTGGACTCTGGAGCAGTGGAAACGCATTCTCTGGAGTGATGAATCACGTTTCACCATCTGGCTGTCCGATATACAAATCTGGGTTTGGTAAATGCCAGAACACTACCTCCTCCAATGCATAGTGCCTGCTGTAAAGTTTGGTGGAGGATAAATAATGCTCTGGGCTAACCCCCTTAGTTCCAGTAAAAGGATATTTTAACACTACAGCATACATTCTAGATGATTATGTGTGTTCAACTTTGTGGAAACAGTTTGGGGAAGACCCTTTCCTGTTTCAGCATGACTATACCCTTGGGCACAAAGAGAGGTCCATACAGAAATGGTTTGTCGAGATCGGTGTGGAAGAACTTGACTGGCCTGCATAGAGCTCTGACCTCAACCCCATCGAACACCTTTGGGATTAATTGGAACGCCGACTGCGAGCCAAGCTTAATCGCCCAGCATCAGTGCCCGACATCACGAATGCTCGTGGTTGAATGGAAGCAAGTCCCAGCAGCAATGCTCCAACATCTAGTGGAAAGCCTTCCCAGAAGAGAGGAGGCTGTTATAGCAGCAAAAGGGAGACCAACTCCATATTAATGCCCATGATTTTGGAATGAGACATTGGACGTACAGGTGTTCACATACTGAATTTGTCCAATAGAAAACTCTCGTTTTCAACAGTTGGACTAATGATTACACCCTAGATCAATTATACTGAAGAATAAAATGAACTCAACATGCAACAATTTCAAAGATTTGACTGAGTTACAGAAATCAGTCAATCTAAATAAATTAATTAGGCCCAAATCTATTAATTTCAAATGCCTGGGAAGGGGCGCAGTCATGGGTGGGCCTATGACTGTGCCCTCATCGGCCCATCCACCTGGGAGCCAGGCTCAGCCAATCAGAACTTGTTTTTTCCCCCCACAAAAGGACTATTGCAGACACAAATACTCATGTCACCTTGATTACTTGAATTGTTCTCTCGACCTGTGCACCTACATTGTAAACGTCCATTCATAGGCTAGGTTGTAGCAACCTCATGATGGGGATAGGGAACATTTGAGTATCATGTAGTAGCCTAAACCTATCGATGTTACATTGAACTGGGTGAATGGAATATGAATGACAGTCATCCAATATGCTGTAATAGAAGGCCGTGCTCATTTAAAAAATACATTTAAAAAAACATTCTCCTGCCTTATCTTAAACGTCACCAACCACCAATGAAAGTGATGAGCATGAAACTGCTGCTGCTACAGTGCTGCTGCCCGCATCAAGTCTCAAGGCCATTTAGGATGAGAAAAAAAAAATGACTTAAGCAGAGCGAAAAACAAACTGACAACTTCAACGGATTTAACTGAATTCTGAAAAGTGTCGTACATTTCAAAAAGGCTCATGTTGACTTAAGGCTACACTACAGGAGGCTGGAGAGCGAGGGAGACGCAGAGAAAGAGAGAGACACAGACAGTTCAAGAGAAGACAGGCTATGTGCACACTGCCCACAAAATGAGGTGGAAACTGAGCTGCACTTCCTGCCAAAATGTATGACCATAGAGGCACATATTTCCATCAGATTACACAGATTCACAAAGAATTAAAAAACAAACCCAATTTCGATAAACTTCCATATCTACTGGGTGAAATACTACAGTGTGCCATCACAGCAGCAAGATGTGTGACCCTGTTGCCACAAGGGCACCCTTTTGCACTTTACCTATTCGCACATCGTTTTTAAAAAAAAACACTGTTTGACATGACATTTGAAATGCCTTTATTATTTTGGAACTTCTGTGAGTGTAATGTTTACTGTACATTTGTTTATTTCACTTTTGTTTATTATCAACTTCACAATGTTAACATACGTTTCCCATGCCAAAAAAGCCCTTCAATTGAGTGAGTGAGGCGAGCGAGCGAGCAACAACAACAAATTAGCACTAGGAGCCATGACTACCTCCTTCAGCGTCATGACAGATGTCCGCGGCTAATTTTAGCGCCCGCGTGGCTTTAATGATTGGTGTTTTTGACGGTCTGGAGGAGTTTAGGGTGGGGGGTGTGTCTCACCATTTACACTCACCGCATTAGCCTAGTGACTCACGGCCCAGTGAGAGAGAGAGGCACAGCAGGGAGAGGCACAGCAGGGGTCATGAAACACACTGGAGATAAATTTAACACCTCCCCAACCAACCACACACACCCTTTCCTCTATCCCACACACACACACACTTCAAGAGCGTTCCTCCATCCCCCATCTCTCAGCTGAATCCAGACAGGTCTGTCAACAAGGTTGGTCACCTTCACCTCCACACCAGTCTCAATGCCAAACTCTACACCCGTCTAAACCAGGCTGGCACAATGCTGCTGCCATCTGCCAAAACACACCAGACTGGCCGTCTACAGACAGAAACCTGCTTCCCAAATGGCCCCCTATCCCACGTGTAGTACAAAACATTTGACCAGGGCCGATAGGGCTTTGATCAAAAGTAGAGCACTATAGAGAGAAGAGGTTGCCATCTGGGACGCATCCAATGGGGTCCAAACCGTGAGCGGCTGGCCACTACTCCCCAGCCCACTCAGATCAAACGACACAGCAGCATCTCCACAGACCACATCAGCACCAGGCATCTCCCCTCTCTTCACTGGAACTACACATGAAGCCATTACTTTGAGACCAAGAGAGATCATGAATAGGATGGTTGTGGACAAGGCGCCGTCTTTTTAGTCTCCTTCACCCCTTCTGTCCTGCATGCACCTTCCCACTCGCAGACACCAAGCCCCTCCCCCTGACACTCAACAACAAAATATAACTGCTTGTTTTTGGGGAAGAGGTTGAGAATCGCTATTTGCATTTGAAAATAACAGAAAATAAAGAAAAAAAATTAAACACACACACACACAGTGGGGCAAAAAAGTATTTAGTCAGCCACCATTTGTGCAAGTTCTCCCACTTAAAAAGATGAGAGGCCTGTAAAGAGCTGTCGAAGGACACCAAAAACAAAATTGTAGACCTGCACCAGGCTAGGAAGACTGAATCTGCAATAGGTAAGCAGCTTGGTTTGAAGAAATCAACTGTGGGAGTAATTATTAGGAAATGGAACCCAGAACCACACGGGGGGGACCTAGTGAATGACCTGCAGAGAGCTGGGACCAAAGTAACAACGCCTACCATCAGTAACACACTACGCCGCCAGGGACTCAAATCCTGCAGTGCCAGACGTGTCCCCCTGCTTAAGCCAGTACATGTCCAGGCACGTCTGAAGTTTGCTAGAGAGCATTTGGATGATCCAGAAGAAGATTGGGAGAATGTCATATGGTCAGATGAAACCAAAATATAACTTTTTGGTAAAAACTCAACTTGTCGTGTTTGGAGGACAAAGAATGCTGAGTTGCATCCAAAGAACACCATACCTACTGTGAACCATGGGGGTGGAAACATCATGCTTTGGGGCTGTTTTTCTGCAAAGGGACCAGGACGACTGATCCGTGTAAGGGAAAGAATGAATGGGGCCATGTATCGTGACATTTTGAGTGAAAACCTCCTTCCATCAGCAAGGGCATTGAAAATGAAACGTGGCTGGGTCTTTCAGCATGACAATGATCCTAAACAACAAAGGAGTGGCTTCGTAAGAAGCATTTCAAGGTCCTGGAGTGGCCTAGCCAGTCTCCAGATCTCAACCCCATAGAAAATCTTTGGAGGGAGTTGAAAGTCCATGTTGCCCAGCAACAGCCCCAAAACATCACTGCTCTAGAGGAGATCTGCATGGATGAATAGGCCAAAATACCAGCAACAGTGTGTGAAAACCTTGTGAATTGCCAACAAAGGGTATATAACAAAGTATTGAGATAAACTTTTGTTATTGACCAAATACTTATTTTTCCACCATAATTTGCAATAAATTCATTAAAAAATCCTACAACGTGATTTTCTGGATTTTTTTTCCTTCTCATTTTGTCTGTCATAGTTGAAGTGTACCTATGATTAAAATTACAGGCCTCTCTCATATTTTTAAGTGGGAGAACTTGCACAATTGGTGGCTGACTAAATACTTTTTTGCCCCACTGTGTGTGTGTATATATAAGAAAATATTTATTTATTTTCCAAATCGGTCATAAAAAATACATCAAAATCTGTCATATGAAGATATGTGAAGTTTCGTATTTTTACGAATTACCTTTGAAAGACAGGGTCCTGAAAAAGGGACGTTTTATTTTGATAAAAATCATTAAATTATTAGTGGGTCTTATGGTTGTGAAAGGCTTATAGTTAGCCTATGAATAATTTTACATGGAGTGTATTGACCTTTAATTGGGCAACAAAACCCATTTAGAAAATGTAATAAATAAAGTTTGGATAGAAACTCAAATGGCAGCAAATGTCTTGAATGGATGCTTCCATAGATGATCCATATTGGCCTATACCATGTTAATTTGAACAGCCCATCACTTCAGTTGTAGTTCACTGTCCAGTCCAACCCTCCCTGAAACTATTTCACATCCCCACAAATACCAGAATTTGGACTTTGATACAGAAACCAGGTTTAGTATGACAATACTGAATACCCCGGGGGGCAAATACAGGTGAATGCATATTCAAGAGTATTGAGTTATTGAGCTTGTTTTGGCTCATGTCATGGGGCTACAGACATTCCCTACTTTATTGTACTGTTCAACAACATTTCCATAGAAGAAACACACACACACACACATTATATATATATGTATATATTAAAGTGTGCGCAATCTCTTTAAGACCAATGACATTCTCACACACACACAGTTCGGTGCTCGAGCAAAGATGATCTTGACTGGGAGAGACGTGAGGCGGGGGAGATGAAATTAATGAATAATATTTTTGGTGGCAATTAGAGTTGCACATTTTGGAGAATATTCAGAGGTGGAAACTTTCCATGGGAATTAACTGAAATATGCTAATTAATATTAATACCATTTAAAATGTTTGTTTTTTTGCATTGGATATATTTACCACATCATATAGAGCCAGAAACATAAACATTTTACCTTATCATAAGCAGACATAATTGCAAATGATTAAATCCTTCCAATAGAAAAAAACATTTATTACAAATTTAACTTTAAATGATTGAGTTGAATCTTCACGTGGGATGTTTTCACTGAACAATAAAAAGGAATATTACATTAACCCCAATGATCCATCGAATCTCCCAAAAACGTTTTCAACATACATCTGTAAAATGACAGTCTAGAAACTAAAGCTTTGGTTGTCTTCCTCTCAGGCTTCCATGTCTTCTCCCTGGACCTCCTCAATGTCCACCTCTTGAACATCAGACTGAGGCCTCATCTGCACTGTCACTTTCCAACCTTGAGGATGGATCATTGGCAGGATCAAAAAGCCTCAAATTTGCCTGGTTGGCCACCAACTTTTCAACCCTTGTATTGGTCAGCCTGTTGCGTGCTTTGGTGTGTGTTCCCAAACAAGGACCAGTTGCGCTCTGAGGCGACTGATGTTGATGGGATTTGGAGGATGATGGAGGCAACAGGGGTAAGAGCCTCAGATCCACAAAGTCCCTTCCACCAGGTGGCTGATGAGATATGTTGGCACGACTGCCATATTGCATCTCCATCCCAAAGCCCTTGCTTGGAAGTGTACTTCACCAGACTGCCAAGAACCTTGCCCTCATCCAGGCCAAGGTGGCGAGACACTGTAGTGATGACACCATAGGCCTTGATCTCTGCACCAGACAGGATGCGCTTGCCAGCACATTTGGGGTCCAACATGTACACTGTAGCGTGTATGAGCTTCAGGCAGAAGTCTTCACGCTTTTAGATGCATTTCAGAACTGCAGTTTCCTCTGCTTGGAGCAACAGTGAAGTGGGCAGGGCAGTACGGATTTCTTCTCTTACATCTACAAGCAGAGTCTGAACTTTAGACTGGATGTCATTGTCTGCCCCAATCCGTGCAATGGCTACTGCTATAGGTTTCAGGAGTTTCAGGCTGCTTACCACTCTCTCCCAAAATACATCATCCAGGAGGATCCTCTTGATGGGGCTGTCCACATCAGCAGACTGTGATATGGCCATTTCTTGGAGACTCCTTCCCTTCCAGGAGACTGTCAAACATGATGACAACACCACCCCAACGGGTGTTGCTGGGCAGCTTCAATGTGATGCTCTTATTCTTCTCACTTTGCTTGGTGAGATAGATTGCTGCTATAACTTGTTGACCCTTCAAATACCTAACTATTTCCTTGGCTCTCTTGCAGAGTGTATCAATTCTTTTCAGTGCCATGATGTCCGTGAGGAGCAGATTCAATGCATGAGCAGCACAGCCAATGGGTGTGATGTGAGGGTAGGACCCTCCACTTTACACCAAACAGCCTTCATGTTCGCAGCATTGTCTGTCACAAGTGTAAATACCTTCTGTGGTACAAGGTCATTGATGACTGCCTTCAGCTCATCTATAATGTAGACTAGTGTGTCTGTTGTCCACTGCATCTGTGCTCTTGTAGGATACTGGTTGAGGGGTGATGTAGTTAATTATTCCTTGTCCACAAACATTCAACCACCCATCAGAGATAATTGCAATACAGTCTGGTTTCTCTATGATTTGCTTGACCTCCACTTGAACTCCGCATCCAGCAAATGAGTAGATAAACATGTCTGGTTGGAGGGGTGTATGCTGGGCGAAGAACATTCAGAAATCTCTTCTGATACACACTTCCTGTGAGCAGAGGTGAACCAGTCACATACACAGCTCGAGCAAGACATTAAATCAGCATTTCCTCCATTGATTCAAAAAAACTTCTGATTCCACGAGGACCATGAACTGTTGCTATCGAAAACGTGTCAGATTCATCATTTTCACCTTGAATAGAAGTAGAGGGACTTTTGTCAGAAATTGGTTGTTGTGAGCGCTGAGGGAACTTTATGCACTTGGCCAGATTATTCTGTATCTTTGTTGCATTCTTCACATATGATTTGGCACAGTATTTGCAAATGTACACAGCTTTTCTTTCCCCATTTTAGCTCCAGTGAAATGTCTCCACATATCAGATAGTGCCCGTGGCATTTCCTGTAAAGATTTTTTATTTTAATTCAAATAAAAACAATTTCATGTACAGATAAATAGTTAAGCAGTTAGATTAAACAACTCCTTTGTAAGATGAATGTTTTAAAATGAAATATGCACGTAATCAGGGGAATTAACACTCAGTTAGCAGGCTCAAGCAAGCTAAACCCACATGGTAGCAAAAACTACTAGCAGAAATTGTTAACAAGTTAGAAATTATTTAAACACACTTTGCTGTAGCCTACTATTTACTAGTCAACAAAAAATAATAATGTCATAAAATATATTCGCCCCACCCAGTATTGTAATCAAACCTTACCAGAAAGCATGTAGTCCTTGGCTCAGACAGTGTAGTAGTGCTCAATAGCATCTCATTAGTGTGCAAGATCTTGAGAATCAGCTGTACATGATGGAAGAGTGCACTGCATATGTGATGGAAGAATGCACTGTGCATGCAGAGGGTTGCTATTCCATTGAATTGGGGATAGTTTAACCAAAATATGCCACAAGACCTAGAATTGCCTTGTGTGTAACCAACAAAAAAGGTTAACTTTAAGCAAAATTCCCCAAATTCCAGGGCTCAACTTCCCATGGAAAACTTCCGGAAAATTTCCAGAATAAAGTTTCCGACCCTTTGCAACTCTAGTGACAATCAACTTTGAAATCAGCAATATTTTGTATCATGGTTTGCCTATTATCCCAAACAAGTTACTAGCATAGTGAATTGATGTAAGCTTCAGCTGTAAGCTATGAAGGAAACCTGGACACTACCAGTATCTCCTTGCATAAGCGTTCTAGCCTGTAATGGACATTGTTGCCATTAGGAATGAGTAAGTGGAGCAGCCACGGTGCCCTCGCACTATAAGGGGACATCGGCTGTGCTGACACACAGAATTGAGATTCTCAAAATCAATAGACGACGTTGCCTCCTGAGTGGCGCAGTGGTCTAAGGTACTGGTTCGCAGGGCTAGAAGTGTCACTACAGATCCGGGTTCGATCCAGGGCTGTCGCAGCCGACCGTGACACCCATGCAGCAGCGCACAATTGGCCCAGCGTTGTCCGGTTTAGGGGAGGGTTTGGCCGGCCAGGATGTCCTTGTCCCACACTCTAGTGATTCCCACGCTCTAGTGTCCCGCGCTCTAGGGATTCCCGTGGCGGGCCGGGATGTCCTTCTCCCACGCTCTAGTGATTCCCGTGGCGGGCCGGGATGTCCTTCTCCCACGCTCTAGTGATTCCCGTGGCGGGCCGGGATGTCCTTGTCGCTCTAGTGATATCGGTGGTGGGGCGGGCACGTGAGACATCTAGCTTTGGATGCGTCTCAATCCATCGCATCCGCCGATGTCGCACTTCCACATTTATTTTATTTATTTCACCTTTATTTAACCAGGTAGGCTAGTTGAGAACAAGTTTTCATTTACAACTGCAACCTGGCCAAGATAAAGCATAGCAGTGTGAACAGACAACAACAAAGTTACACATAGAGTAAACAATAAACAAGTCAATAACACAGTAGAAAAAAAAAAGAAAAAAAAGTCTATATACATTGTGTGCAAAAGGCATGAGGACGTAGGCAAATAATTACAATTTAGCAGATTAACACTGGAGTGATAAATGCTCAAATGGTCATGTGCAGGTAGAGATATTGGTGTGCAAAAGAGCAGAAAAGTAAATAAATAAAACAGTATGGGGATTAGGTAAATTGGGTGGGCTATTTACAGATGGACTATGTACAGCTGCAGCGTTCGGTCAGCTGCTCAGATAGCAGATGTTTGAAGTTGGTGAGGGAGATAAAAGTCTCCAACTTCAGCGATTTTTGCAATTCTTTCCATTCACAGACAGCAGAGAACTGGAAGGAAAGGCGGCCAAATGAGGTGTTGGCTTTAGGGATGGTCAGTGAGATACACCTGCTGGAGCACGTGCTACGGGTGGGTGCTGCTATGGTGACCAGTGAGCTGAGATAAGGCGGAGCTTTACCTAGCATGGACTTGTAGATGACCTGGAGCCAGTGGGTCTGGCGCCGAATATGTAGCGAGGACCAGCCGACTAGAGCATACAGGTCGCAGTAGTGGGTGGTATAAGGTGCTTTAGTAACAAAACGGATGGCACTGTGATAAACTGCATCCAGTTTGCTGAGTAGATTATTGGAAGCCATTTTGTAGATGACGTCACCAAAGTAGAGGATTGGTAGGATAGTCAGTTTTACTAGGGTAAGTTTGGCGGCGTGAGTGAAAGAGGCTTTTATGTAGGCCTACACATCTGCGGTGGAAGGTGGCAGAGCTTGTGTGTTGTTTGTCTTCTCGCGGAAAAGTGCCCCCCATCCCTAACAGCTACACAAAGCGGTAGACAAGTAGGCCCTACGTGCACCGCAGGTCTCCATATTCAGGTCAATTAGCCAGTGACAACTTAAAGCTACTGGCACAAATGGAAAAAATACATACGGGCCCGGGTCAAGATATGACAGGACATCAAACTATGCACGCATAATTTCAACAGCAGGTGATTCTCGCTTTCCTTTGTGGGCCGAGCAAGTAGCCTAAATATGGTTCATACCGACATTGGCAAGTCAAATTCAAGGTCTTTCAAGGAATTTTCTAAGGACCTACATTTTATTCTTGTAATAGCCTATAGAAGAAAACCACCCCCCCCCCTCCAAAATGTATGCAATAAAGTATGCATTACCACAACAGGAATATATTCCAGAGACACCTGAAACCCCACCTCTTTAAGGAATACCTAGGATAGGATAAAATAATCCTTCTCACCCCCTCCCCCCTTAAAATATTTAGATGCACTATTGTAAAGTGGTTGTTCCACTGGATGTCATAAGGTGAATGCACCAATTTGTAAGTCGCTCTGGATAAGAGCGTCTGCTAAATGACTTAAATGTAATGTAAATGTATATAGGCCTATACAATGGCATTAAACAATGACATTCACATAATTTTTACATTCTAAAATATGTCAGAATAATGTGGACATTGCCTGACTAATTAGACCGTGTTGCTCCCGACAAAAAACACACTAATGATGTCTGTCCATTTGGTAGCTAGTCAGTCTCGCCATTTGAGATGTTGAAGAGTTACTGAGGGTTTACTGTATCATGTTTTAAAACAACAACAAAAAAGAGAGAGACAAATATGTTATCTTTGTAATGGAACACTAACCATATAAAACCCTGTTTTGAATTTGTTACCTTCCTGGAATCAACAGATTTCAAATAAAATTGACAACTCTGGAAGCTCCACATGCCACAGAGCAGGCAGCATACCCAGCCCCCCAGCTCCCCCTCCCTGGCCATTCCAGAGACGATTAGAGCCCTGCCGTTCCAGAGCAGCGGTTGAGAGTTGATCCTCAGTCGCTGGACACATCTGACCTTATCACGGAGCTGCAGGCCCAGGCACCAGGGCCGTCTTGGTGTCAGTACCCAACAGAGGAAGAGACCAAGGCCAGGACCCTCTGCTACACATGGCCGGCAAAACCAGCATTTGATCATGTCATATACAACCAGAGAGAGAGTGTGAGACAGCGAAAAAAGAGAAAATAAAATTCCCTCTTTCCCAAGACAAACTCCAACTGGGAAGCTTCACTGCCTGATGTTCTTCCAATAACTTCACTTCTGTGTGTGAACCACAGCAAGCTCTTGGACATGGAACATAGTATATGCCGGGGCAGGGAGACAGACAGTCAGAAAAAGAAGGGACCGCTGGGACAGCATGTTCGCCAGGTTGGGTTGCGGTGTGCGCTGAACCGTCCCTGAGATGAGGAGAGTCCGCCTTTTCCCGTTCCCAAGGTGAGGTTATTCCCTCTGGAGAGGCAGGGAGGATTTCCTCTGGCTCACTGGATAACCCCTGGCTCAGGGTGGATGTGATGTGTGTGTGCGAGCGAGTGAGCTGAGAGATCAGCTAGGCTATAGCTATATCCTTTACAGAACCACAGAAGAGCATGTACTGTCGGACAGAAAAGCCAGTCACCAGTGTTTACCCTATATTCATTTAGCAGCGGCACCCTCACTTAATTATTATTATTATTATTTTTTGCGCTTTTAAGGGGATAGTGCGAGATTTTGGCAATTAAGACCTTGGGTACCATTTTATGTCTGCGTGCACCCAAACAAGGGCACTGCGTTCATCCACCTCTGGCCTGCTCGCCTCCCTAACATATCCAGGAGTTATTCTAATTCTGGGTCACCATTTTTATGTCTGCTAAATGACTTAAATGTAAATGTAATGAAATGCACTCACTCCCTAAAAAAAAATAATAATAATTTAAAAGTCAGAGTGACAAATTACAAGTATATTTGTAGCAAACGAGAGCCACGAGCACACAGCCAACACTTTGCTGCTCATCTCCCTACATCGCATCAGTTATATTTCAGACGGTGTCAACACATTTACATTTTCATGCATTTTGGAGTATAATTTTTTTTCTTTTTAAGTAAGAGTTGACCTGCTCACATTTGTTTTCAAAATAAATTCGATGGTGGAGAGGGTGGGCATGTCGCCGATCCCCCAAAAGCACTCGGGGGGGGGGTTGAGTTTCAGTGTCATTTCTAAAACAATCCACTTCTGAAATGAGCCCATTTATGCAAATATCAAGGTTGGGTTTAAAATCTAATTTATGACTTTGTGCCTCCAGAACAAGATTCATAACCAAAAAAAACACTAACCTGCTTGAAATGAGGGGAAGAATACCTACTTAAATGGAACAAAAACAAACTATTCTGCCTATAGATGGTTGGACCAAGTTGAATCTACCTTTTAAGTGAGAGGGGGGGGGGGGGTGAATTAGCCAATTGGAAGCTGGGGATGTTTAGGTATGGGGGCCAGATTGGGAATTTAGCCAGGACCCCAGGGTTAACACCCTACTCTTATGATAAGTGCCATGGGATCTTTAGTGACCAGAGAGTCAGGACTCCCGTTTAACATCCCACCTGAACGACAGCACCCTACACAGAGCAATGTCCCCAATCATTGCCCTGGGATATTTTATTATTACATTTTTTTTGACCAGTGGGAAAAGAGTGCCTCATACTGGCCCTCCAACACCACTTCCAGCAGTGTCTGGGCTCTCATCCAGGAACCGACCAGGACCAAGCCTACTTAGCTTCATAGACAAGCCAGCAGTGAGATGCTGCAGACGAACAACTATCGATATAAACGAAAACGTATGACATTTTTAGAACTGTACAGATTTTCTCAAGGGACCCCACATGGGTCCCTGACCCCAGGTTTGGGAACCACTGTACTAACCCCTCTAATCTGCTTGCTTGAGTTGTAACCGCTTCCTCCGTGTCTCCTCTGCATTGCAGCCTGCCTCAGCCTCACCACAAATAAAAGGTGTGTAAACGGCATTCACCCTCTACTAAAACTCCTGCATTTAACCCAATATCAAGCGTCAGTGACGTGAAGGTCGGCCAACTCAACTGTTCTGAAAAGTTTGGCATGTCAAATACACGAGGCCATAGTTGGGTTGACTGTATCCTAAATGTAAGCTATGAAAATACACGGCAAGATGCTGCAGACATCCAATGTCAACTTAAATGTCTTCCCTTTTTGCTTTTCTGGCTAAGATTCAGTTGCCACACCACTTTGTCTCACTAGTACCCTCCGTAAAGCAAAGTTATGATGAACTTAGTAGCCTATATTTTGCTCCTGCGGAGGACTGTGTCAATTTAACGTTAGCTTCTTACTTCGTCACACTAACCACAGCCCTCCCCCTAAACTCGATGTCCGTGCCCCGGTGGAAATCTAATTAGCATAATACATTTTATAAATCCCCATCAAAATCTATTTGAATGTATTAGGGATGCCCATCAGCTGCTGCCACAGTAGCAGCTACTTTTCCTGGGGTCCAAACACATTAAGGCACATAAAACAAATGACAAAACAGTACATCAACAAAAGGTAACAGAACATCTGTTTAAGCTAGAGAACGTTGTGGCTGCCTCTCAATCCACCACGTCGGCCTCAGACCAGAAGACATCCAAATAAATAAAAATGTTTGTTATTACGTTTTGTTTAAATGGTATTCTCACAAAAATGTCTGTAGTGTCTGAAAGGTTTAGTCTACAAACTAATATGGAAAGATCAGACTTCCACGAACACGATGGTTTTTTGCTGTGCAAACCCCACAACTATCACCGGACTCGTCTGAAGGTAACCATGTACCGGGCTGAAAAATGTATGGGGCATTACCACGTCAAAAAGGTATACGGATCATTCCACGGCAAAACATTCTCTTTTTTCTGAGCATTCTCTCAGATATAGGACAGACACTTCAAAACTTACCTCCTTTTGATTCCATTTTTCAACAGATCGATATGTTATTCAATGCATTTCTATGGTCTAATAGCAGTAATCCCAATTTCAAAATAAAAATCGCTAAATGATCCTTGATATTAACCATCTTAAAACAATTCCATGTTAGCTAAGTAAACCCTACCCTGGGCCTTTAGACTTCATTAGTGTTAGCTACCGCAATGCTAATAGAGGTCTGCTGGCAGCTAGCCACCTGGCTGGCATAGCCTATAAGTGCTTATTTACCAGTTACATTCTCAGAGAGTTTGGTTTTTCGTTGGCCATGTCCGGCATCTCGCAAACCCACGATAGTCTGTCAGCGGAGTCTATAGTTCACTTCTTGTATAGCCACTTGCCGTCGGTCTGCGGTGCCCGACTCCGAGCCGGGCTAGTTCCTTTCACGCGTCGCTGGCCCACGGCGTTACTAGCGAGAGTTAGCCGTTTGAGAGAGTGGTGAATGTGCTGCTAACAAGGCAAACCCGGAGGACAAACCCAGGGGATGCAGACAAACAGAACATCACTGACATAAAGGAAGGTTTGGCATGTCAAATACACGAGGCCATAGTTGGGTTGACTGTATCCTAAATGTAAGCTATGAAAATACACGGCAAGATGCTGCAGACATCCAATGTCAACTTAAATGTCTTCCCTTTTTGCTTTTCTGGCTAAGATTCAGTTGCTCTATCAAAAAGTTCCTTCCATAAACTTTCAATAAAACAGAGATTAAGGAAAACTCTGGCCCCTTGAATGTCCACAATGTCCTTGAGAGTGGCCAGTGCAGCAACAATGCAGAATTGGCTGAGGGAGAATGATTTGCACTTATCAGAGAGAAACAAAGAGTTGAGCCTCTTCTGGATCAATTAGGCATGCAGAGCCAGCAGTACCAGGAGGGAGCAAACATTAGGCCGCTTTTCCCCTACAGATACCAGGTCCCGGGTCAAACCTAGACTGCCGCTTTTGAAGAAGCTGTTTGTGACACTTAATGTGCCAGAACTCTTTCTCCATTTCCCTCCCAGCACCAAAAAGCCCAGCCGGAGCTGCCTACCCCACCCAGGTATCCAACCATCAAATATGTTGCCATGAAGATCACGGAAAACTGCAGAGTAAAATAGAGGTGTTACGCATGACCGAAGAACAAAACACACTGCGCGATTGGATGCGTGCACTCGGATAAGCATCTCCATTTTACCAGTGAGTGGGGCTTGGCTTGCCTGCGCCTGAGAACAGAGAATCCAGGCTCCTCGTCCATCTCTAGTCTTCTTGGCATCGGTTGATGATTTCAGAAGGTTTCTATGCAGCAGCAAGGATTCCTCTACCTGGCACCAGACCACAGTGCCTACATTGATATTTTAATAGGGAGGCTGGCGGGGATCTTGGAGCCCGTTTCTCTTCCGGTTGGTGTCGACATGCGGACCAGTGACATCCAACCAGCTAGGCAGGCCACTCAGCCATTCACTGGGGCCTGGCACTGGCAGCCGCTGGCAGCCGCTCACTCGGGGGCGGGACAGGGCACCCCTATCTACGCATTCCTGCAGCTGTTTGCATCTGGTTGCCGTGGATCTGCACAGCTGTTTCTACCCGCCTTAATGAGCTCCAGCAGCTGGGCGACTGTCGGAGACTCGGACACCCCACCCATCCCTTCCCCTGTGTGAGCGAGTTTCACACCTGCATGCTCTGCAAAGGCAACTTCCTTCCTCTGGGTGTAGAGTGGGAGAGATCTTGTTTCCTAATATTAGTCATTCTTGAGCATGTTAGTATTGAAAGTACTGAGTACGTAGGTATTGAAAATACTGGCTAGGAAGCACATGGAAACTGAACTGAGCGCTAATCAAATCTACATAATGCTAAACTAACTAAACACATTCACACCTATGGACCTCATTCAAGACAAACAATCCTTTATTTAGCATTACAATACATTAGAACCTGGTCATTTAAATGTACTCAATCATGACACACACACACACACACACACACACACACACACACAGGAGGACAACATTGTCATTACATTTCCATATTTTAGCCAGCAGCTATTTATCAAGCGGTTAACAAGCAAAGTTCCCCAAAGAATCACAAATGAACACGAGCCATATGAATAAAAACATTTGTTTTTGTTCAGTCTGTAGAACTGTTAGAGCCCGAGGAAAGGCTCTATGTGCCCTTGCCGATGTTGGTAACGTGTTGACAACTGTCACAGCATCCTCCAGAGACACAACAAAGGGATCTCGCTAAAGCCCTGATTTTGAATTGTCAAAGCCAGTGAACACACGACTGGTACAGTGTCCTTGCTCTCAGACTAGTCTAAGGAATGACACTTCAAATCAAATCCCTCCGAAACAATGACAAGATCCTTGCATAATAACATGGCAGCATAACAGATGGCACAAATATAGTCTACTGTTGTAGTTTGATTTTTTTTTTTAAAGGTTTTGTATATTTTTCATATACTTAAAATTATGGAGCTCAAAAGTCTCCTTCCTTCTTATAACAGACTAGTGCAAGTGTAGTTAGGGCCTACTTCCCATACCATCCTCCACACTTCCCAAGCCAAACATCTGATGCAAAAAGTAGGCTAACAAGGGCTCAGCTTTGGCTGCAGGAGAACCTTGTAATTACTGAGAGTGGTTTTCATTTCAGCAGCCTACCCTGTGGCGAGAGAGCGCTTCTTAACATATCATCTGGAAGGAAACGTAGGTACTGCTTGTTAGGAGGTTCCTGCGCATCTTTCTATCGAGGGCTTAGTCCCAAATGGCACTCTATACCCTACATAGTTCACTACTTCTGACTGGAGTCCTATGTGGGCCGGTCATTTAAAATCCCATAAGTGCCTACCTTCCATGGACCTATGGGCACCCAACCTGATAATTAGCCAGCAAACCCATAATCACATCATCACTGGATTCACTTGGTTTAGTCAAATTGTTAGTTTTTAAACCAAAATATGAAGTGGCGGACATTCTTCTAAAAAAGCAAGGCCTACTGCAAAGGACCACCCAGGTACGTCATGGGCTTACATCCCAACTGGCATCCTTTTCACTCATCGGGCTTCGGTGAAACATAACGCACCATATAGGGTTTATGGTTCCATTTGGGATGCACACATGGTGTACAGATTCCAACACATCCCACAATGCACAGCTCACAAGGCCATCTACTGTAGGAACAAACACTGCATTATTGTACTGTCATTATCATACGGTCATTATCCTCAGTGGATTATCATTACCTTAATGGACCCACCACACCATAAACACCAGTAAACTCATGAGGACATCATCAACCATTATCCCACCACCACTACAGCAACAGGCTCACAACACAAATCAGCAATCAATCAGTCACATTATCATTACCTCATGGGACTCCAACAACCTAATCACCAGTCAGTCAGTCAGTAGGTCAGTCAGCCATTTCCGGGAGAGTACGCTGACATGCTTTGGCTACCGCTTATCCTCTTGAAACTGCGATATTGTTTGCTACTTAGTGTTGATCATTGTGATTTTTGCTTAACAGGATTTGTTGCCTACCAGTTCCACCTTTTGATGCCTGCGGAGTCTTGCTTGCTGAGCGTTAGTTTGTAAAAAGCCATCCGGTCTGTTTACCTGACTACTACCAACTAAACCTTTGTTTTGCGCGTTGTCTACCAGCAGAGTTGCCTTCCTCGGATAACTATACAGGTAGATCCCACACGTTTTCTGCATTCCTACCACTTAACCAAGTTATTTGGACACTAGCCAACTGGATGCTAACTAGCTTGCCTGGAGCTATCGGTGGGTTTTTGTACAGTGATGTGGATTCTACTACTACTGCCTTGGCTCCTCTGCTGTGGGGGGGGGGATCTACTGTACCCCAGGACCTTTCACTGGCCTGCCCCATGCCTGGATGGGGATGCCATCATGACACGGATAAGGTACTCCTTGCCGAACTCTACCACTTTGTCTACCCGGATTAAAGCCCCGTTTTCCCTACGGGCGCGCCACGACCTAGGGATTGTGCGTCGGGATGCCTAGGACGGCAGGGTAGCCTAGTGGCTAAAGCGTTGGACTAGTAACTGGAAGGTTGCAAGTTCAAATCCCCGAGCTGTTAACAGTGGGACAATTCTGTCGTTCTGCCCCTGAACAGGCAGTTAAACCCACTGTTTTGCAGGCAGTTAACACAAATTCTTATTGAAAATAAGAATTTGTTCTTAACTGACTTGCCTAGTTAAATGTTAAAAAATAAATAAATAAAAAATATATTTTTAAAAATGGCTACTGGCTACTGCCATAGTGCTCACGCAGGAAATACACACACCACGCAGGAAATACACACACCACACAGGAAATACACACACCACGCAGGAAATACACACACCACGCAGGAAATACACACAGTGAGTCAAATGAACTGTACCGTGAACTGCCCTGGTGCAAATCTAAGCTGTGGACAGCTCTGTTCACCATGCCTCCTCCTCTCCTACCCAATACAACTCGTTTGCGCTGTTCAACATTCGCGCTCTCCAATAACAAATGACTGTTGGTTTATGATGCCATCATGGATAAAGATATCGACGTGATGTGCTTAACAAAAACCTGGCAGCAGCCAAATTACTTTCTGGTGCTTAATCAAGCTACTCCACCAGGCTGTGTGTACCTACAAAAACCTCGCTCTGTGGGTCGGTCGGGCGGGGAGCTTGCTGTTATTCATCGTACAGACTTCAAAGTGCTTCCCATACCGAATGCCACATCTTTTGAACGTCTGGCATTTCGCATGGCTGGTCCTCAACCTCAGGAAGTTGTGCTCATCTCCAGCCCTCCCAAAACACTCCTCTGTGTTACTCTCAGAGGTCCTCATGTCAGTCTGCGCCATGTCACCTTCTACCCTACTGTTGGGTGACTTCAACATCCATGTCAACTCCAACAATAGTGGCTTTTCTGCCAAGTTCCTGTCTCTCCTGGACCGTTTCAACATTACACAGCATGTACAGGTTTCAACACATTGACAAAAGGCCATGTTCTGGACCGACAGGCTTTAACACCCTCCAACCTGCGTGGCCTGTATCTTTCCAAGTTGCGGCAAAAACGGAACATTACATACAGGAACAATAAAACTGTCAGCACATCAGTCCTAGGAAACACGCCTCAAAAACACAACAGCCCCGATCCTCTTCCGTCCTCTGCCGTGGAGCTCGTGTCTCACTATGACACGCTCCTCTCCTCCAGCTTGGACGCCGTTGCCCATCTGGAAACTAGGACTGTCTCCTTATCCTTATCTGTCCCCCGAGGGTTTACCCCTGAGCTGTGTTGTTTGAAGTCCACTGGCCGACAACTGGAGAGGGTTTATAAAGAATCTGGTCTCACAGTTCACTTAGAGGCTTACAGAGAGCATGTCAAGGACTAAAAGGATGCTCTCTCCCAGGCAAAATCAGGATATTACAACCTCTTCAATAACGGCCAAGGCAATCCTGGAACCCTTTTCTCAACTATCAGACTACTCCAGCCCCTGGATTACTCCTCCATCAATGGCTCTCTTGAGGTGTGCAATATGTTTCTGGACCTTTTTCAGTCAAAAAATATATTCCATTTACCAGCAGCTGCAGTTATATCCCCCCCCCTAAAGAAACAAGGACTGGACCCCGATAACTTGAACAATTACCAGCCATGACATGCATGAACCTCTTCAACTCAGGGTTCCGGTCCAAGCACAGCACAGAGACTGCACTGGTAAAAATGTCCAACAACCTCCTAATTAGAGCCGACTCTCGCCACTTCAATATCCTTATCCTACTCTACCTCTGCTGCTTTTGACAGCTTCTGCATCCTCCACAACCGCATGGATATGGTCCGAACGCCACTCAACTGGTTCCAGTCCTACCCGGCTACCGGAAACAGTACTTGTCCTTTGGAGACTCCAAACCCCCTGCCTCAGGGTTCTGTGCTTGGACCCCTGCTGTTCATCATATACATGCTTCCCCTGGGCCACATCATCCGCTGCAATGTTCTCAACTTCCACTGCTATGTGGATGACACCCAAACTAAACCCACCTCTCACCCCAGTCTCCAGGATACCAAAAACTGGATGACATCCAAACTACTCAAACTCAACAGCAATAAAACCGAGGTCATGCTGATGGCTCCCAAGACACACTTTCTTGAGGAGAGTCATGATGTCGATTGACGGCTGCTCCATCTGCCCATCAACAGAGGTCTGAAACATGGGTGTCATTCTGGACCCCTCTCTCCTTCGAGTCACACATCAAGTCAATCACCAAAATAAGCCTTCTACCACCTCATCAACATCTCCCGACTCTGGCCATCCCTCACGGACCAGGTAGTGGAGACCCACATACATGCCTTTGTTACATCATGTCTGGACTACTGCATTGGAGTCCTATTCGGGGTGTCCGGGCAAAGCCCTATATAAGCTTCAGTAAATCCAGAACTCTACTGCCAGGGTCAACACATACATCAAACCCTGGGAACACATCAGCCCCACCACCTTCACTGGCTCCCTGTCAAATTCCACATTACCTACAAGATCCTACAAGGCACTCCATGGCCTTGCCCCTCATACCTCTGACCTGCTGGACTACTCACCCTCCCCAAAAAACAAGACTGCACACCATGGGGTCTGGGCTTTCAGCGCTGCTGCCCCCAAACTCTGCAACTCTCTGCCCCCTGCCAGTCGCAACCCTGAACAGGGCCACAGTATCCCTTGACCCATCCTGGGTTTTTATATAAGCATTTTGACAACCGCTGGTGCAAAAAGGGCTTAATAAATAAGTGTGATAATAAGTGTGATTGAGTGATTGACTAAAAACCGACTAGTTCAGTCTGGCTTTCCCCTCAGCCCTTACGCAGCTTTAGCTTAAGCTAAGTAGCCAAGGATTTTTCTGCCATTGAAATCCTTGGGCGGGCCACCTCAGGGTGTAAAATATCTGTCTGTCTATACTCAGGGAGATTTAAAAATTATCAAAAACAATTAATTTTGCAGTATTGATTTTGTTACGTTTGAGCAAAACACAGCATAAGACAAATGCATGAAATAGATTCTCAGCTCCATCGCAGAATACGTGATATTGCAGAAAATGTGCTTTAAAAATGCAACACTCCACACCGCCAAGATGAGGGCCTCGAAAATTCATCCATGAAACAGGCCGACCACGCCCATTGCCACGCCCCCAGACACCACCTAAGCATATTTTTGATCCAGAAAAAAAACCCTGTAGCTTTTATTTCTTTTTAATTCTATAGTTTTATCCTGGTTTTGTTTTTTACTCTATTGCTGTACAAATCGCCTTGGATTTCTTAAAAAGGCACTTTAAATCCCATGTATTATTTATTATTAGTCCGTGTCTGCATCCCAAGTGGCACACTATTCACCAGGGCTCATTATTCCCTATATAGTGCACTATTTCTGACCCTGGAGAAAAGAAGAAGTGCACTATAAAGGAAATAAGGTGCCATTTGAGACTCACCAGTGAGTTGTGTATAGCATTGAGTTGGCAGTGACTTACCTCAGACGGTTTCTTGTGCTCCTGTCTGACCCAGGTGCTGCTGGTCCCAGTGTTCTTGGAGGACCTGGACCAGGAGGTCACTTGACCTGCAAACAACGACACGGTAACAGTTACGGTTCAGATTTACATGTTGGTCATCGAGCATCCATTTAACTTATCCAGAGTGACTTACAGTCAGAAGAGACAGGAGGCTGCCATTTTCAAATCACTGAGCACAACTTATGAGCTCCGAAAGTCTGACTGACTTGCCTTGATATCATAATTAGGTTCAGTAACAACTGACAGGTGGATGGATAGAGATGGTGATACAAGCAGAGAAGACTGAGAACAGAGAGGCACAAGGTCGTAGCCACTAATGGGTTGAAGAACCTTTCAACAACGAGTCAGTATCACTTACTAGAAGGAATAGAAGTACTGATATTACTGTATTTTAGGTCATATATATGATTTACATTTGATAGCCTACGGGTGAAATGATAATCAGTTCCCACCAACTAGTCCATTCTTGTTTCCCTCCACATCACCCCAGAACCGAATGGTAATTAACCAAACAGAAGACATTTAAGCCATCAGAAGAAACTTGATTTGTGATAAACATATTCCTAATCCCTCCATAGCCAACATGCTAGTGGTGGGTAACGTCCCAAATGCCCTATAGTGCATTACTTTTGACCAGAGCCCTAAGGGCCCAAGTGCATAACGGGATAGGGTGCCGTTTGGAAAGCAGCCAATATCTAGGGATGGTGTTAAACAGGGCTGGAGGCAGACCTCGTCAATCCAGTCTTCAGAGTCACTCTGTGATGAGTGGGTTTAAGTCAAAAGCCTAGAATGAATCCTCCGCTCGGCTGTACTGTGTGACGGCGTGTGTGTGTCCACGAGTCAAGACGAGCAGGCAGGTGGCGAGAGGTGGTCGTCATCAAGTCCTTGTATTTATAGACCAAGATCACACCTCAGCCAGCCACAAAGTCCCTTGCAGCAACACAGGAGAGAAGGGAGAGACACTAATCTCCTCAATAACTGACATTTCCATTTGTACACGGTGACAGGTTGTTATTTTAAATGTGTGCTGTTCCAACTACCAGGAGGGACTTCGGAGCCACGTCATGATGCAATCTCAGTGTGTGTGTGTGTGTGTTGGGATGGCTATGAGTAGTCCACATGATATGGCTGTGATGTGGTACCTCCACACATTGCAGAGCTACCGCAAATCAGAGCTACCCATCAAGGCCTGTTTTAATGACAAGCCCCAGGGGTGTAGCACAGGGACAAAAATGATCATTGGGATCCTTCAATTAGAAACATGATAACCCAAACCCATGTGGAACAGATGCAGGCTAGCCCGGGACCACTGGCGTGTTACCGGGACTCATAAGCACTGGTTTAGGGAGCATCAAGCGGCGTAGCCCCCGGCACATGGCCCAGAGCTAAGGCCACTGGTCCAGCGGTGGGAGTTGCCCGTAGGCACACATCTCAGATCAGATTTCCTCCCCCAATCATGAATTAATCAAATTGAAGAAAAAAATGTTTAAAAGCTCATCTGACCTTAGATCAGAGACTTGTGGTAATTTCATCCTACTTCTTCACAAGCATACATATGTCCATCACTTGGCCACCAACATTGTGGCTCACAGTGATCAGTCAGTCAGTCAGTCAGTCAGTTAATGGAAGTAGCCGTTGTGGTGATGCAGGTGTAAACATCTAGACACTGCCTGGGTCTTCGATCGGAGCCCAGGCCACTACAAAGAGTCAGGGATGCAGCGAGCGGAGAAAACAAGATGACAAGCAGCAGATTGTCAGAGTAGTAGAGAGGAGGCCAGGCTACTGACTGTTCCAGGCATCGGCAGTGTTGCAAATGGCATCTTATTCCCTACAGAGCACTACTTTCGACCAGGGCTCATAGGGTGCCATTAGGGACAGAACCGAGGCCAGACTAGTGATGGGTCCTGCCGCTGAGAATGTTCTGCCAAGCTGCTCTGTAGTTTATTCCGCCTGTTTGTTTGGCGTTTGGCTGCAGAGCGCGTCGGCCCTGTCCTAAACTCTCCCGTTTAGTCAGAGTACAGCTTTCATGACTCACTCCTAACTAATTTGTCTCCAATGGTGACAATCCCACCCTTCTAGCTCTCCATTAACCTCCCCCCGGTACCCCCCCCGGTATCCCCCCCACTCTCCAGACCTTTTTAATCATCTCTAACTACATAAGTTTCAGCTCACTGTCAGTGGTGTCCGAGTCATTGCTGCTGGTGGAGTATTTTCTTCTCTTCTTCTCACTCTCCATCTGTTAGGGAAGAGAAGAATCAAATACAGAGACATCAGTATACAGCAGCAATCACAGTACAGGCTACAGTTACTATACTGCTAGAGTCAAACTAGACCACAGAGTGAGTGAGTGAGTGAGTGAGTGAGTGAGTGAGTGAGTGAGTGAGTGAGTGAGTGAGTGAGTGAGTGAGTGAGTGAGTGAGTGAGTGAGAAGCTGAACTAGAGAGAGAAAAAGAAGCAGAGATGAGCAGAGAGAAAGCAGCAGAGAGAGAGAGCACGCGAGAGACAGAGCGGTGGTTATAACACAGGGGAAGGGCGAGACTTTATGAGGATATCTGCTCTGTAGATATGCATGTCTGATTCCCCCATCAATCCACAGAAAGAGTACAGTGAGCCAGCAAAAGACTACTAGAGGAAAAAGCGGGTTATGGCCTTCAATGACTGAGCGCAGATTTATGTGGCCATAAAACAGGGCTTTTCCCTCTTATATTGGGCTCTTCCTGTTGCCTTGCTCAGCCTGCCGTAAACTTTACTAGTGACATTTAGACTTCCAAATAGAGCTGCCTCTCATACTCCCTGTGCTTTAGAATAACTTGCTACGTAGTGGTGAGTACATAACGGACTTCCTCTGTCTGGCTTCGCTGGAGGTTCAGTGACCGAGGTATCCCTCAGGGATGTGTCGTTTTTCCTTTATTGTTTTACCCTCAGTGCCATATCAAAGACTTAGAGAAAGCAATAAAAGTGGGTGGTGGGAGTCATGTTTCATTCTGTAGGTTGAAGACAGCGACTCATGGCCTCCCCTCCACATCAGAGGGGGAAAACACTGGCGCGTCTGACCGACAGCTCCTCAACGGGGAAGAAAACCTGTGTGATTTTCCCTCTCACCCCCCCCCCCCATATTTTTCTCCATCAAACAAAATCCTTGTTAAGATTGAGACATTTCCATGGCCATGGAGAGGAAGAAGTCTGTGCTAGGTGCCAAAGAGGAATAACAGATGTATAAAGAATGCATTTTCCACTTCAACATTTTTTTTTTTTTTTTATCCAGTGTGAGATCCATTTTCAGTTAAAACTCTTAAAATGCAGAGCAGGATTCCCCCAGAGGTGCTGTACTGTAGGAATGGAGGAACAGTCCTGCAGGAGGAGTCCCCTTGGTGACGACTTCGCACCATAAAACAAACGAAGTGCTCCACAGCACAGAGAGATCTAAATCAAACTGTATTTGTCACACACTGCGACTACAACAAGTGTAGACTACCGTGAAATGCTTTACTTAACAAGCCCTTAACTCTTCTTGAACTGCACTGTTGGTTAAGAAAATATTTAACAAATACATTTTTAAAAATGTATATAGGCTATTTACAGGGGGTACCGGTAACGAGTCAGGGTGCGGGGGTACAGGTTAAAGGTCATTTGTACATGTAGGTAAGGGTGAAGTGACAATGCATAGATAATAAACAGCGAGTTGCAGCAGTGTAAAAACAAATGGAGGGGGGGCAATGTAATAGTCCTGTGGCAATTTGATTAATTGTTCCGCAGTCTTATGGCTTGGGGGTAGAATCTGTTATGGACCTAGATTTAGTGCTCAGGTACCGCTTGCTGTGTGGTTGCAGGGAGAACAGTCCATGACTTGGGTGACTGGAGTCTGAGAATTTTATGGGCTTTCCTCTGAGACCGCCTATTATACAGGTCCTAGATTGCAGGAAGCTTGGCCCCAGTGATGTACTGGGCCGTTCGCACTAGCCTCTGTAGCGCCTTACGGTCAGATGTCGAGCAGTTGCCATACCAGGCGGTGATGCAACCGGTCAGGATGCTCTCGATGGTGCAGCTGGAGAACTCGTTGGCATACCATGCCTTGCACAGTGGCCAAGATGGATTACATTACTGCCCTGTGACCCCACAACACCCCCCTTTTCCCGCATGCCTCAAATCACCAACTTCTGAATGGCGGCACGGCATAGCAAAACTGGCAGTGCCACTCCATCCGTAGTGGTAATGGGAGTAGAAGTGGTAGTATTGTGTACTCATGCCTGCTCTTGCTACACAGAGAGGAGAGCAGACGGGCCAAAACAACGCCGGGTCCTTCCCACGACACAGAGTCCCTCCATGGAGTCACCACACAGGGCTGTGGCCCTTAGCTCTGCTGCCCCGGTGGTGTGTGTGGCACAGAGCCGCCCACTCTCCAGACCCTCACACACACACACACCTCTGACTCACTCACTGGGGAGGGCTGTGTGATGACTGCGCTGCATGGATGGAGAGGCCGCAGGCTAAAAAGGCTGCATCCCAAAACTGTCTGCCAGTGCCAAAGGGGGCTGCCCGGTCATTTCCGTGTGTGTGTGTGTGTGTGTGTGTGTGTGTGTGTGTGTGTGTGGTCTTTCAGAGTGCTGAGAGTTGACTGCCAAGCCCATTAGATGGCTAATTCTGACACAGACCCTCTGAAATGGATACAGTTACTGCCCGCCTGTCCTGCCTGCCCAGTCTGCCCAGTCTGCCTGCCTGCCCAGTCTGCCTGCCCTGCCCAGTCTGCCTGCCCTGCCCAGTCTGCCTGCCCTGCCTGCCTATCAACAAGCCACTTTCAGGTCCCAGGATAGAGGGAGAGGATGCCTTGGCATTTACAGCACTAACAGTCAGGCAGCTGATAGGTCATTAATAACAGGCACCAATCTGCAATTACCACACATACACACGCACAGAATGACCAAGCATTTGTTCAGAATCCAGTAGGTCAGGCTGTTTGATGAAGAATCCCTGCATTTAAATTGCTTCATAAACATCTCTCTGGGGCTGACTGTTTCTGAGGCTGGTTTGTGACAGCCAGTGTGTGTGTGTGTGTGTGTATGAAGGGGAGATGCAGCAGTGTCATTAGGCTGGTTTAAACAAGATGCCAATGTGTAAAAAGAGCCACTGGCAAAACTGCCAGAGAGCCAGGCAACCAAGCTCCACTCTCCCTCGTTCTTATTTTATTGACAGTCCTTTTCCTCCTCTCTCCCTCTATGGAAAAAGCAGAGGGGAGGGGAGAGGAGGGTGTATGCAACACGAGTGTTGGGTGCATTGTGCAGTGTTAATGCTGTGTGTACAAAACAAGGCAGCAACAAGGCAGGCGAAGAGGGAGCAGTGCATCACTGCAGTACCCCTGGGAGACAGATCCCCCGCCCGCCTCTGCCTCCCCGGAACGCAACGAAACGGCAAGTCGGCTATTTTTGGAGAAGGAGAGGGGTGTAGTGAGGACAGATGGGGAGTTCTAGCAGAGAGAAAGCGAGTGTGAGAGAGGGATGGCAGAGGTTGAGAGAGAGAGAGAGAGAGAGCGTGTGCATGTCAGAGGAGAGGAAGAGAGCCGTGTGTTCGTAGTAGTTGTGGCGTAAACCACCCTGTAGCCCAGCAGGGGTTGTGATGCTGTGCGAGCCTCTGAATGAGGCAGCTATGGCTCTGAATGACATGATCATAGGCACAGCTGTGCGGAGTCATGGAGTCTTTACCCCAGCTAGAACACACAGAGAGAAAGGCAACAAACTAAAAAAATAACACACAAAAGCATATAGTCACACATACAGTGCTCAAGGTGCGCACACGAATATGAATTAAAGATCAATTCTAGATCATATCTAAAAACCCTCATCTCTCCACACACCAACAAAAACCTAGGAGGAAAAAAAGCCTAAGGGAGAGGGGGATGAGGGTCTCATTCAGAGAGCATCCAGCACACCTGTCGTATGGGGGGGGAACACACACACACAAAATAAGAAGTCTTAGAACAAGAAAATGCACTAACTATTACTGGTACACACGGCAGAAGAGGAACCGAGACGGTACAAGAGCTCCCTGCCAGCATATTCATTTGAATTTGTTTTTGCGCGATCCAGTGCCTTCAGAAAGTATTCAGACCCCTGAACTTTTACCACATTGTTACGTTACATCTCATAACATTTCTTAAATCATTTTTTTCACCCCCCACCTCCATCGATCTACAAACAATACCCCATAAAGACAAAGCAAAAACTTTAGCTAATTTATAAAAATATCACATTTACATAAGTATTCAGACCCTTTACTCAGTACTTTGCTGAAGCATCTGTGGCAGCGATTACAGCCTCAAGTCTTCTTGGGTATGACGCTACAAGCTTGGCACACCTGTATTTGTGGAGTTTCTCCCCTTCTTCTCTGCAGATCCTCTCAAATTCTGTCAGGTTGGATGGAGAGCGTTGCTGCACAGCTATTTTCTAGTCTCTCCAGAGATGTTCGATCGGGTTCAAGTCCAAGCTCTGGCTGGGCCACTCAAGGACATTCAGAGACTTGTCTCGAAGCCACTCCTGCGTTGTCTTGGCTGTGTACTTAGGGTTGTTGTCCTGTTGGAAGGTGAACGTTCACCCCCAGTTTGAGGTCTTGAGCGCTCTGGAGCAGGTTTTCATCAAGGATCCCTCTGTATTTTGCTCCGTTCATCTTTCCCTCGATCCTGACTAGTCTCCCAGGCCATGCCACTGAAACACATCCCCAAGGCATGATGCTGCCACCACCATGTTTCAACGTAGGGATGGTGCCAGGTTTCCTACAGACGTTATATTTGGCATTCAGGCCAAAGAGTTCAATCAGACCTTGTCAGAATCTTGTTTCTTATGGTCAGAGTCCTTAGGTGCCTTTTGGCAAACTCCAAGCGGGCTGTCATGTGGCTTTTACTGAGGAGTGGCTTCCGTCTGGCCACTCTACCATAAAGGCCTGATTGGTGGAGTGCTGCTGAGATGGTTGTCCTTCTGGAAGGTTGTTTTTCTGGAAGGTTCTCCCATCTCCACAGAGGAACTCTGGAGCTGAGTCAGAGTGACCATCGGGTTCTTGGTCACCTCCCGGAATAATGCCCTTCCCCCCGATTGCTCAGTTTGGCCAGGCGGCCAGCTCTAGGAAGAGTCTTGGTGGTTCCAAACTTATTCCATTTAAGAATGATGGAGGCCACTGTTCTTGGGGACATTCAACGCTGTAGAAATTTTTTGGTACCCTTCCCCAGATCTGTGCCTCGACAGAATTCTGTCTCGAAGCTCTAGAGACAATTCATTCGACCTCATGCCTTAGTTTTTGCTTGTACATGCACTGTCAACGGTGGGACCTTGTATAGACAGGTGTGCGCCTTTCCAAATCATGTCCAATCAATTGAATTTATCACAGGTGGACTTCAATCAAGTTGTAGAAACATCTTAAGGATGACCAATGGAAACAGGATGCAACAGAGCTCAATTTCGAGTCTCATAACAAAGAGTCGGAATGCTTATGTAAATAAGGCATCTGTTTTTAACACATTTGCACAAAAAAAATCAAAATACCTGTTTTCGCTTCATCATTATTTGGTAGTGTGTAGATTGCTGGGGATTTGCATTTTATCCTTTTTTAGAATAAGGCTGTAATGTAACATGTAAATGTGAAAAAAGTAAAGTGGTCTGAATTACTTTCCAAATGCCTAGATCGCAGGAATCAAGTTACTTTATTATAAATCATTTTTCCTCCCCAATCTCGTGGTATCCAAATTGGTAGTTACAGTCTTGTCTCATCGCTGCAACTCCCGTTACGGGAGAGGCGAAGGTCGAGAGCCGTGCGTCCTCCGAAACACAACCCGGCCAAGCCACACTGCTTCTTGACACAACGTCCACTTAACCCGGAAGCCAGCCGCACCAATGTGTCGGAGGAAACACAGTACACCTGGCGACCATCTAGTCAAACGGCTATCCAGACTATTTGCATTCTCCCCCCCCCCCCCCCCCACACACACACACACACACGTTCTGTGGTCATCTATGCATAGTCACTTTAATAACTCTACCTACATGTACATATACTACCTCAACTCACCAGTGCCGCAGCACATCGACTCTGTACCAGCATCCCCCTGTATATATATATATATATAGTTGTTTTTTACTGTTGCTCTTTAAAATTACCTTTCTCCTTGTCTGTATTTCTTTTTTTAACTGCACTGTTGGTTAGGGGCTCGTGAGCAAGCATTTCACTGTAAGGTCTACCAACGCCTGTTGTATTCGTCAGCGTGCATTGCGCCTGGCCCTCCACAGGAGTGTGCGATGGGACAGGAACATCCCTGCCGGCCAAACCCTCCCCTAACCCGGACTGCGCTGGGCCAAATGTGCGCCGCCCCATGGGTCTCCCGGTCGCGGCTGGCTGCGACGGAGCCTGGACTCAAACCAGGCTCTCTAGTAGTACAGCTAACACTGCGATGCAGTGCCTTAGTCCACTGCGCCACTCGGGAGGCAGAATCAAGTTGGTATTTTCATGAGCGTTTATGTCTGCTTCTTGTCATGTTGTCTTTTTGGTCTCGTCTCCTTCGGCTGCGATTGTGCACCTTCCTTTCCACACACACACACACACACACACACACACACACACACACGGTTTCAACTCATTTGTATTTGATAATCTGTCCACCGAAATCGATCATATGGACACTGAAAGACAAACATTATTTTACTGAAATAGAGAAGTTACCCTTTTTATGTCTCAACTCCTCAAACTGCGTGCAGAGCAGACACTACTAAAACAGGAGTATCAATCTGGAAAATGTCTGCTCAGTTTGTTGCGTGCAGCACTGCTCTACCGCTAGCTACATTTTAGCCAAAATACTGTTACAGTAACTAGAGGTCGGCCATTATTTACATTTACATTTAAGTCATTTAGCAGACGCTCTTATCCAGAGCGACTTATATTATGATTGTTCAACACCGATACCGATTATTATACTATTAATATAGTATTTATAGGAGTATTTCTCTCTATACCATTTGTATTTCATATAGCTTTGACTATTGGATGTTCTTGTAGGCACTATAGTATTGCCAGTGTAACAGTATGGCTTCCGTTCCCCTCCTCGCCCCAACCTGGGCTCAAACCAGGAACACATCAGCCACACGCAAAGCATCGTTACCCATCGCTCCACAAAAGCCGCGGCCCTTGCAGAGCAAGGGGAATAACTACTCCAAATCTAAAAGCGAGTGACGTTTGAAACAGTATTAGCGCACACCCAGCTAACTAGCTAGACATTCCACATTGGTTACACCAGCCATTAGGCTGATAGGCTTGAAGTAATAAACATCGCTGTGCTTGCGAAGAGCTGCTGGCAAAACACACTAAAGTGCTGTTTGAATGAATGCTTACGAGCCTGCTGCTGCTCAGTCAGACTGCTCTATCAAATGAGACTTAATTATAACATAATAACACACAGAAATACAAGCCTTTTGTCATTAAAATGTTCGAATCCGGAAACTATCATTTAGAAAACAAAATGTTTATTATTTCAGTGAAATACGGAACCGTTCTGTATTTTATCTAACGGGTGGCATCCCTAAGTCTAAATATTCTTGTTACATTGCACAACCTTCAATGTATGTCATAATTACTAAAAATTCTTGCAAATTAGTTCGCAATGAGCCAGGCAGCCCAAACGGTTGTATATACCCTGACTCTGCGTGCAATGAACACTAGAGAAATTACACAATTTCACCTGGTTAATATTTCCTGCTAAACTGGATCAGTAGTTATAACTAGTGATTATGATTGATTGTTTTTTATAATTCAAGTTTAATGCTAGCTAGCAATTTACCTTGGCTTCTACTGCATTCGCGTAACAGGCAGGCTACTCGTGGAGTGCAATGGTTAGAGCGTTGGACTAGTTAACTGTGCGGTTGCAAGATTGCAACCCCTGAGCTGACAAGGTGAAAATCTGTCGTTCTGCCCCTGAAAAAGGCAGTTAACCCACCGTTCCTAGGCAGTCATTGAAAATAAGAACGTGTTCTTAACTGACTTGCCTAGTTTAATAAAAAAAAAAATAATAATAATAAATCGGAAATCGGCGCCCCAAAATACCGATTTCCGATTGTTACGAGAACTTGAAATCGGCCCTAATTAAATCGGCCATTCCGATTAATCGGTCGACCTCTAATACTAACTAACTATCTAGGCTGTGTATTATAAAACGTGCAATAAGCATGAAACAATTATCTGGGGAATTGCCAACTAATTCTCATTCTTGATTTCAACATCTGAACAAATTGGACAGGCCAACAAGCTGTTCAAACAGTTGTAGAAAGACAGAAGGGTCTATTCATAACAGTTCAAAATATTCTCCCTTGTTAGCACATACATAAAATATCAAATATAAAAATTTGCTGGTCACTCACTAGCATGTGGGCTTGTGCTTAAAATATTGGTCATGAGACCGGTGGTTTATTGCTATTGAGACACAGCAGTGTGTACTTAGCCTCTAAATCCATGATATGTTTGTTGCTCATTTTGCTTGCTGCCTGCTCCCGAGGGTGCGTTTGGTCTGTGGCCTTTCCATGGCTACATTGTGTAGCATAGTCGTAGGCTACTCTCCCATGAGGATTCTGCTGCTGTTTCAAAATGGCACACTAATCACTATTTGGTGCACTCATTTTGACCCTAGCCAATAGGATGCCATGTTGGGACACAACCATACCCTCACTGAATGACCTCAGCAGTGACCCCAGGGGACCAGCCCAACATATGTCCTTCTGTAGCTCAGTTGGTAGAGCATGGTGCTTGTAACGCCAGGGTAGTGGGTTCGATCCCCGGGACCACCCATACGTAGAATGTATGCACACATGACTGTAAGTCGCTTTGGATAAAAGCGTCTGCTAAATGGCATATATTATTATTATTATTATATGAACAACAAAAGATATCACGGATTTCCTTTAACATCACCTTCACGGCTCTGGTCCAGCCACAGGTATTAAGACAATATTTATTGACGCTGCTGCATTATGGGGTAAAAAAATAAAGAGGTGGAAACAGGAAGGACAGGACCAAATCTCTCTCTCTCTCGACAGTGCTGACAAACAATGAAAGGGACCTGAGTGCCAAAACAAGGGAAGAGGGAGGGGAGGGCTGTTGGAGGAGGAAAAGAGGAGATTAATCCCCCTGCTCTCACCTCCCCTGCCATCAGGAGTTCATTAGCTCCAGTGAGGGATGGAGGAGTGCACATTGCCCTTCACTCACACTAACACGGGCCCGGCTACCTCCCTGTCTATCTTCCTCCTCACCCCCCCCCCCCCCCCCACACACCCCTCATTTACAACAGGGGCCCAAGCAAGCATATGTCTGCATGTCCAACCATTTAAGTTTCCTGGCTGGACACTTGTGTTACCTTGAGGTGAATAAAGAGTTAAAACCTAGGGGACCGATTGTTGTTTATCGTTTTCCTTTCTTTCCCAAATTGTGGCCTTGACCATTTGTTTCCATCAGAGAATGAACGCTGCTTTTTGGATGTGTCTCCTTGTACAAGGGTTGGTGTTGTGTCGATTATTAGCGGACAGCAGTAAATACAGACACCAAACCAAAGCTTGGTGCTTTTTAAAGACGCCTTGCTTTACAGAGGCGACTGGCTGGTGTAATCAGGCACTGCCGGCAGACATAAAAATGGACCGTTTTTCAAGCCTTTTCATGTGCCGGGAAACTAGAGATGCTGGGTAATCTACCTGGCTTTGATGAAAGGTGAAAAGGGCAGGGAGAAAAAGTCACCTGACAACCACCGACTGTATCACCATCAGCAAAGCCTCCGATTACCTTCTTGAACAGGTACACAGTTTGAGTCCCCAATGGCATCAATTTATAGCGCACTACTTTTATATATATATATATATATATATATAAAAAAGGGCCCTGGTCAAAAGTAGTGCACTATGTAGGGAATATGGTACCATTTGGGACAGAACCAGTAGTTTGACAAGTGTCATTTGTTCAGTACCACTGACTGCCACAGGAGCTGGGCTTTATAATTTCCCTTGTTCAGAAGGACACAGTGTCAAAGAAAGTATGAAAAGCTGTTATTCCAAAAAAAGCCTTTTGAAATGTGTTGCATGTAGGTTTGTTTAGCTTGTGTGTTTTGTGTTCCAGTCCTGCCTCACAGCCGAGGGGAGAAAAAAAAAGAAAAAACTACATTTTCCATTCCTCCTGCATCATACCCTGCTCCGCAATTATATTTCAATAACAATTCGTGAGTCACCGGGCCGGGTGAAAGACATTCATCTCCTGGCGTTTCCAGAGATTTCATCCGCCCTCTGCCCACTGAACAGCAGGCTCCCACTGAGACCTTGACAGGCTCAGTTAATGAGCATCCATTCCAGGCCACAGCAGGGCCATCCGCAGCAGAGAACACACACACACACACACACACACACACAGAGAGACATGAAAGCACACACAAACGTTCTTACATAAACATGATGCATGCACACGCTTACACACAAACAAGCATGCAAGTACATGGTCACACACGCACAGGCTACAACACACACACACCGCTACACATGTAAGGAGATAAACAGCCAAGGACGATGAAATGAGTTCAAGCCGACAACCATCCCTATTCACGAGAATGCCTTACCAAGAGAGAACAAAAATGTACAAAATAGGGAGCAATTTGAGGTAAAAAGGAGTTGGAGCACCACACAACAACAAAAAGGTGAACAGGTGACTGGCGTTGACGGCAGTTTGTCGTGGAAACGTCAGTCACCTGTTCGCATCGTATACAATGGATTAGCGTTTGACTAGTAACTGAAAGGTTGAAAGATCCAATCCCCGAGCTGAGAAGGTAAACATCTGTCGTTCTGCCACTGAACAAGGCAGTTAACCCACTGTTCCTAGGCCTTCATTGAAAATAAGAATGAGTTCTTAACTGACTTGCCTGGTTAAATAAGGGTTGTTTTTTTAAATGGAGCATAAATAAATCACTTTCTCTTCCTTTGCTGAAGTGCAAATGCCCACCTAGACTCTTAACCTTCCTATTCCTTTCCCCCTGCGTTGATGTCATCTCCCTCCCTTGACACATAGTAGTAACACACACACACTGCTTGGGGAGGTTACTGAGGCGAGTGTGTGTGTGTGTGTGTGTGTGTGTGTGTGTGTGTGTGTGTGTGTGTGTGTGTGTGTGTGTGTGTGTGTGTGTGTGTGTGTGTGTGTGTGTGTGTGTGTGTACAGTTGGAGAGATGTTAAAATGACATGAGCAGCAGTCAGTGACTCCATTCATGAAACCCCCGTGGAGTAGCTGCTAATACCATACTGCATATCATGTGAGGTACTTGCCCCCTTTTTTCAATCAGAGAGTGCTACTAACACACACATACGCAGATTAGGAGCCCGCCCACACACGCACCTGTAACATAGATTACTACACACTCCCCCCGAGCGACCCCCACCTCCCCCCTCCATGTAATCAACTGTGTTTTTCTAGGTAAGAGTATCTGACCGAGAGAGAGAGATGCACTTCCTGCCAAATGTATGACTATATTAGACACGTAAATTATATACACACAAAAGTATGTGGACACCCCGTATAAATCAGTGGAGTCGGCTATTTCAGCCACACCTGTTGCTTACAGGTGTATAAAAATCAAGCACACAGCCATGCAAACTCCATAGACAAACATTGGCAGTAGAATTGCCTTACTGAAGAGATCAATGACCTTCAGCGTGGCACAATCATAGGATGCCACCTTTCCCTGTTTCAGCATGACAAAGCAAGGTCCATACAGAACTGGTTTTTCAAGATCGATGTGGAGGAACTTGACTGGCCTGCACAGAGCCCTGACCCCCATCGAACACATTTGGGATGAATTAGAACGCCAACTGTGAGCCAGGCCTAATCGCCCAACATCAGTGCGACCTAACAAATGCTTGTGGCTGAATGGAAGCAATTTTCCAATATCTAGTGGAAAGCTTTCCCAGAATAGTGGAGGCTGTTATAGCCGAAATGGGGGGAGACCAACTCCATATTAAATACCCATAATTTGGAATGAGATGTTCGACGAGCAGGTGCCCACATACACTACATGACCAAAAGTATTTCCCTCAGATTACACAGACCCACAAAGAATTCGAAACACAAATCAAATTTTGATAAACTCATATCTACTACCACAGTGTGCCATCACAGCAGCAAGATGTGTGACATGTTGCCACAACAAATGAGCAACCATCGAAGAATAAACTCCATTGTAAATAGAACTTATTTATCAGTTTATTTATTTCCCCTTTTGTACTTCAACTATTTTCACATTGTTACAACACTGTACATAGCCATAATATAATATTTGAAATGTCTATTACTTTGAGACTTGTGAGTGTAATGTTTACTGTTCATTTCCGTTTTGTTTATTATCTATTTCAATTGCTTTGGCAATGTAAACATGTTTCCCCATGCAAATAAAGCCCTTTGAATGCAAATTTAATTGAGAGAGAGAGAGAGAGAGAGAGCGCTCTTATGCCCCCACACCATGACTCATCTCCTGTTTCTTAGGGTGGGGGGGTGGGGGTAGAGCTGTCACAACTGGGTCCCAACATGATTCAGACTTAATTGATTCAATGAAGGGACCAGTTCAATTACATTTGTGCAATAAGAGGAGCAGGATGGATTGTGCAGTCTTACTACTCTAAATCACTGGAGGTAATAGTTTGTAAGGAATGTTTACTTTTTTGTTTGTTTTTAAAGAGGACCATAAATTCATAAACATTTGGATGTATTCGAGGTTGTGCTGTAAAGTAAACTTCACATACATTGGCACCCCCCATAACAAACCAAAACCCCTCTTCCAATAAGAACTGAAAATATAAATGTGAGCCCCCCCACAACTGTCAAAGATTTCAGCGCGTGGCACTTACGAGAGTCTCAATGTGTAATTCAA
Organism: Oncorhynchus gorbuscha; assembly: GCF_021184085.1. NCBI lineage: Eukaryota > Metazoa > Chordata > Actinopteri > Salmoniformes > Salmonidae > Oncorhynchus > Oncorhynchus gorbuscha. The sequence goes on along the minus strand of NC_060188.1, from coordinate 43,597,218 downwards.
AACACTGAAAATATCTTGACCCCAAATACATCTGATTATGAACATCAAGTTCTCGTTTCTTAAAATGGGAACGTCAAGATGCTCTGCTCTGTCCCCTCTACTCGCCATGTGCAGCACCCCCCCCCCCGATCTATGAGCACAGAGTTTCTGAAGGTAAACAATAGCCACTCCCCCTCCAGTTAGAACTGCACCGCGAGAGCCAGGGAGGGGAGAGGAGAGTTAACAAGCTTGTTCTAATTCTTAGATAGGTGCGTGCTTAGCCTTCCGAAATACACACTCCACTTCTTGGGAACGCAATTGGCATTCACGTGCGATTTCAAACCCACAAGCGAGCGACACTGGATGGCGACAGGAACTTTAGACAAATCCAGTTTTATAGCGCAATCGTTATTACCAAAAATGCTGCTCATTTGATCTTTTCAACGGGCAGATAATATCCGATCACTCGTCATTAGCCCAGCATGTGCATTTTCAGCGCCATATGTTGGCGAGACGCGGTCCCTCCTCGCGACACACACACTTGCACGACTCATGCATAAGTTGTCAATGATTGCTTCGAATTCAACAAAATAATTAATTAGCCATTTGTTTCACTGAAGCATGTTACGCAAGAGCACCTCAGGAAAATCCCGCTACCGAAATTATTTCATAACAGCGGTGAACATAGCTATGACCGCCCGCCTGTAAATAATACTCGCTGCGTAGTTGGCGTTGCTAACATTGCTTGTGAACTGGGACCAGACATTTTAATATTTTCGAAAATAAGTTGCAGTTGAACGTTCTCGTGTTAACTATTTGTGTGGCTATCACAACCATCTGACCCACATGCACTAACGTTACACATTTCACTACCAGCTCTGGAAGTGTGCTTTTTCTCCCTGTGCTAACGTTACATGCTACTACTGTACTTCTTGGGGGAAGAAACCAAAATCGAACCTACCTTTTTACCTTGATTGCAGTCAGCTTCCGATGGCGAAAACGTCCTCGACTCTGGACGATGAGAAATCACGAAATCATTTGAAGTTAACCACATGTAGTGACAGTGAATTTCACGGTGGTCAAATTCCAGTGCAACTACCCTAGCTAGTTAGCTAGTTAACGTTAGCCCACCGACTATCCACGTTGGTGACAGGACGTGCCTGCGAGGCTGTGGTGACAGCACGTCGATCAGATGCTCTCCCAAGAGAGTCCAAATAAAAAGTAGCAATTTACTAATTTAATCCATTATAAAAGTCTATCCGGCAGCATAACATTATTACACAAAACTGCGATGGCCGCCTTCGCAGTTATCAGCTAAATACAGTTAAATGTAGCTAACTGTTAGCTACCTTTAGCAGACTTTAGGAGTATCATCCGTAAATCAAAATTGTCTAACGGCTTGCAAGACAGCCTCGAGCTGCAGCCAGCAAGTCAGTTCTAATGTAAGCTAAAGCTATGCCGGGTATAGCAAGGTAAGCTAACAAATCTCATTTTCAAAGCCATGTCGCATTTGAAAATAGTCCAATGTGATATATCCCCCGGGTCCCGATTTGTCACGTGAGTGTGTTTTCAGATCCAGTAGGGGAGAAGAAAAAATATATATATGTGCTTCATTTTCATGGAATGAAATGTTGCAAGCTAGTTTCGAGACGTTCTGCCGGAAAAACCCAGTCGCCTGCCCATTCGCTTCCCCTCTTGCCCGCTCATGTTCTCCCTCTTGCGCGAGGGTTCTGCAACCTCACAACAAAAATAAGCTCCTACTTTAAACTCTTTTGGCGCCATATTAATGACGTACTTTACATTTTGCCGTTACTGAAAGCCGATTCAAATGTCTTTCCGATGGGTTCATTTCGCCAAAAAACTCAAACCTGACATGGAAATCAAATGGAATTATATTCTTCACCTATCACTCGTTTGAAAGTGAACCCCACCGTTTAGTGTAAGCGGTTTGTTAAATCGGGTAATATCTGCTCAATAATTGGGCATTTACCGAGAAAAAAAAATGGGCTATTCATATTTCCTTTCGTAATAAGAAAGACATTTAAGAAATGTGGAAATAACGTTAGGCTTACTTTCAAACGTTTTAATAGCCTATTTCAACTACTCCAAGCCATGGTGTTAGTTCACACATCAATTCCACAGCATTTACTACTTTCTATTAGGAGTGATCTGTATTTTGCCAGATCTCCACCAGTCTAGGTTGAAGATCAAAAAGGGACATTGTACAATTCCCTTGCAGAAGCGTTCGAAAATAAACACAATCATTGGACCTGGGCCGGAGCGAAATTGAATAGAAGTGAATACCATTACAGAAAGTTCGACATCAAACGCTCTGCATGGAATTATTGGATTGTCTTAACCTTAGTATATTTTACAGCTAGTCTCCGGTGAGGGTTACTGTGTATCTGGTAGTAATTGCACGCACCTTCATGTAATTGCGCGTGGCCACCCAGCCAATGATGCATGGCAGTATTTCTTTCTATATCAATGATTGTTGTTGTGTTTCTGACATGTTTGCACCCTTGGCACGCATTTCTGAAGGGAAAAAAATACAAGCGTTGTAGGCTCTTCTTTACCCATCTTACATAACCGCGGGAAGTGAGGGTGCACCCTCTGAAAAATCTGGGGGGGAAAAAACAGGTATTTTGGAAATAAATATTTTTTTCACATAAGTAGTGTCCTGGGCATTTAATTGTTCTGTATTAGTGTACCAATAACCCCCCCCCCCCAAGTGAAATGATAGACACACTAGCTTTTTCTGGCACAGATTCAATTCAAACGTGCTGTAGCAGCCCGCCCCGCACCACAGGTGGGTTAAGTCCCTTGAGGAAACACACAATGCCTCTCCATGGGTATTTGATTGTACTGACCGTTAATTTACTGTCTGCTGGACTCATCGTTTATTTAGCAGAAAATTCATCCGTGCTGCAACATATATCATGTCTGTCCCAAATGCCAGACTATTCCCGATATACATTTTAAAGGGAATATGGTGCCAAATGGGACGCAACCCTCCTCTCATTAGAAGGGCCTGTGGTTAGTGTAAATTGTGGTTCTCATTCATTCAAGGTACTGTATGTCCTTTCGGTTTGATTGTGGCATCCAATAGGCTTTTGATTAGGCCAGGCCAGGGCATCCAAATGTCAGCTACCTACATCAATGCCACTGTATCTCCTGATTGATAATATTACAACAAACTGCTTGTCGGGACTGGAGAATTGATGCCAATTCTGATAGTTCAGAGGTTATTCTAGGGCAGCCTGACAAACCTGGGAGACTGACAGACTGAAACGCCTGCAGAAAGAAAGACAGATCCTCAAATTTGTTTCATTATGGTTTAGACTCCTAGAATTATCTAGGCCATCCGTTGATTTTTTACATTACAGCCCTTTCATACTTTAAATCCCTATAGAGATCATCAGCACAGCAGTATTGTATAATGATATGGTACAGCCTTTAAAAAAAACAGTGATTTAAAAGGGTGCAATGTTTTAAACCGAGGTATGAAGATGTAATCATTGTCTCCTGAGTCAGAAGCCGATGATTGAGATCTACTATCTCCATCTGTATTCAATTCAAGTCATCATGTGTTTTCCTGTACTTCTCTCATACTTGTCCCATTTGCGAGGCAGTGACCTTCTCAGGCTGCGTCCCAAATGGCTCCCTATTCCCTTATATGCTCCACTACTTTTGACCAGGGCCCATGTGATATTGGAGTGGGGGTACTTCTTCCTTGGCTCATTCCCAGCGTGCTGCTGAAAAGGCTACCTGTTGTCTCCATGTCTCCCAATTACAGTTTTCTCTTGACCAAGCATACATTAGATGACTCATCAAAAATATGTGTTGCCAAGCCTCTTGGAACAGTGTATTATTTCAGCATCATTGTGTATTTTATGCTGAGTGAAAAGGTGTGCTATGTGGCTATAAACAGAATGGGGATCAAATGGGTTGTAAGCTGCCCATATTTAACATAATCAAGATTGCAGATATGTTTGATGGAGATTGAGATAGGAATGTGTGCACCTCATTGTATTTTAACCACTGGGATTCCCCCTTCTAATGAGTGCACACACACCTACAAGCAGAAGTGGCAGAGGAACGCTTTACGATCGGATGCTGAGCAGTTGCCATACCAGGTGGTGATGCAACGGGTCAGGATGCTCTCGATGGTGCAGCTGTAGAACTCTTTGAGGATCTGGCGACCCGCTCCACCCCGTTGATGTGAATGGGGGCGTGTTTGGCCCTCCTTTTCCTGTAGTCCACGATCATCTCCTTTGTCTTGCTCACATTGAGGGAGAGGTTGTTGTCATGGCACCAAACTGCCAGGTCTCTGACCTCCTCCCTATAGGTTGTCTCATCGTTGTCAGTGATCATGGTGTTGGAGTCGTGCTTGGCCACGCAGTCATGGGTGAACAGTGAGAACAGGAGGGGACTAAGAATGCACCCCTGAGGGGCCCCAGTGTTGAGGATCAACTCAGCAGATGTGTTTTTGCCTACCCTTGTCATCTGAGGGCTGCCTGTCAGGAAGTCCAGGATCCAGATGAAGATGGTGTTTAGTCCCAGGGTCCTTATCTTCGAGATGAGCTTTCTGGGCACTATGGTGTTGAACGCTGAGCTCTAGTCAATGAACAGCATTCTCACATAGGTTCCTTTTGTCCAGGTGGGAAAGGGCAGTGTGATTGAGATTGCGTCATCTGTGGATCTGTTGGGGCGGTACGGGAATTGGATTGGGTCTAGCGTTTCCAGGATGATGATGTTGATATGAGCCATGACCAGCCTTTCAAAGCACTTCATGGCTACCGATGTGAGTGCTACGGGGAGGTAGACATTTAGGCAGGTTACCTTCACTTTCTTGGGCATAAGGACTTTGGTGGTCTTCTTGAAATATGTATGTATTACAGACTCAGTCAGGGAGAGGTTGAAAATGTCAGTGAAGACACTTACCAGTTGGTCCCCGCATGCTCTGAGTACACGTCCTGGTAATCCGTCTGCCCCTGCGGCCTTGTGAATGTTGACCTGTCTAAACGTCTTGTTCCCGTCGGCTACGGAGAGCGTGATCACGGAGAATAACCAAAAATGACCAATTAATATCAAATATTTGACACTGTGAAGGGGAGACTTCTCAAGATGTCAAGTGAAGTGACACCCTCCTCATAACAATTGAAGGGGAAGACCTACCTACATGTTCTATTACACTATTACACCTTCATCCCCTGTCTTGTTTCATTCATACCTGTCAGGATGCTGTCCCAACCTGTTCATATAGACAGAGTGAGGTAGGGTGGTCTCCCTCAGAACTGACAGAATTGTAAAGTATTTCTCTCTGATCTTGTTCCTGGCATGTCTGTAAGGGGGCCCTGGTCACATGAAGAGGCAGCCAAGGATGTGTCAGTATGTTCTTGGATGGTTTCCATTCAACCCTGCCTCTGAAAAAAAAGGCCTTTATTTATTTTGGCCTGTAGCCTGGTAGTAAACCTGTAACCTGAGTTTGGGGTTGGGAAGATATCATTTATTTTTGATATGTCACAATGTTCATTTATAAAGGCTTTCTTTCTCTAAGGTCAAGTGACAAAATAGAATATAAGTTCTTACTGTATCAGATGTTTTTTGGCAAATGGGTAAAGGAGTGATGTAAGAGTGATACTGCATATAGGCCACAGACTCGCAGTCCAAACAAAATGCTTTAGGTGGTATAGATTGTCATACCAGTTACAATCCCCCCCCCCCCCCATATTTATTTGGTCAGTTAAACTAAAACTTTTAACTGTGCTCTACTCCAGCGTTTCGGATTTTAGATCAATTAATTGTACGAGGCGACAGTACAGAACTTCAGCCTTTTATTTGAGGGTATTTCCGTACATATCTGTTTGACTGTTTAGAAATTAAAGCACTTTATGTATCTTGCCCCCCCCCCCATAAGTATTTGGACAAACTAATTTGTAGTGTATTAAACTAGACAAATGTTTTGTATGTTGTCCTATATTCCAACTCTCTTAGAAAAAAAAAGGTGCTTTCTAGAACCTAAAAGGGTTCTTTGGCTGTCCCCATAGGAGAACCCTTTGAAGAAACGTTTTGAGTTTGTCGACTGACCCTCTGTGTAAAGGGTTCTACATGGAACCCAAAGGAGTTCTACCTAGAACCAAAATGGGTTCCTCTATGGGGTCGGTCGACAAAACCTTTGGAACCCTTTTTTCTAAAACTGTATTTCAGTTTGTTTTGTTTGTGTTTCAGATTATGTTGTGCCAAATAGAAATGGTCAATTATCTATTGTGTCATTTTGGAGTCAGTGTTGCTGTAAATAAGAATATAATTAATGTTTCTGAACACTTCTACATTAATGTGGATGCTACAATGATTATAGATAATCATTCATGAATTGTGAATAATGGTGAGTGAGAAAGTTAGAGGCATAAATATCACCCCCTCGCAAAAAAAAAATGGTATGCGGTTCAAATGCTGTAACTTTTTTACTCATCATTATTCACGACTCATTCAGGATTATCCATAGCATCCACATTACTGTAGAAGTACTCAGAAACATTGTATTCTTATTCTATGCTCATGGTAGAATTGATTATACAAGTGAAAACTCACAAATTTTACAGCACAATACAATTCTACCCCCCCCCCAAAAAATACACACACACAAAAAAATGCCAAATCTCCCCTGTTATTGGTAATGATATGAGGTTAGCATCTGTAATGGTGTGAGGTTAGCATCTGTAATGGTGTGAGGTTAGTCATTATTCACGACTCATTCATGATTATCCATAATCATGGTAGCATCCACATTCATGTAGAAGTACTCCGAAACAATGTATTCTTTATTCTATGCTAATGTTTATAATTTATTATACAAGAGACAAAATTCACAAATTCTACAGCACAATGGCAGAGTCATGTCTTAAGTGTTAAACTAAGAATGACTCAAAAATCCATGCTTTCTGGGAATGCTATGAATTAGAATGGCACACAATTCTTATGTGTCCCCCTAACCCACAATTATCTTCTTAATTGCATTGCAGAGTTGAATTGGATAAATCTGTTGAAATAGAGTGAGAACAGCTGAAGCTGTGTTTGAACCAACAACTTGGCAAAGTCAGGGCGAGGGTGTTACATCATGTGCTTAAAAGGTCCATATTTATTAGCAGAGGCTACAGGGTGGCTGATGCACATAAAGCAGGGTATATTTGTACACAGAGTCGGGAGTCAATTGAATTATTTCCCCCAAAATCATCCAGTAATCAATAGTAGTGCAGACATTTGGAAAATGTTGTTCTCTGTTCCGTCACAGGATGGCGCTGTAATAAATACTGGTACCAAAGAGTTTCTAAACACAGAGGCGCAACATCGCGAAACTTCCGGGGACGCTTGCGAAACAGACTAAACGGGGTCGAGAAGTCAATGAGAGAAGTGACAAATTCTTCCTTAGTTGTTAATTTCCTCGAAATCTAAAGGCACAACCTAGTTTCGAGCCAATTTATTAACTATTCAAATATATTATTACTCCAACCTCGTAAAAGTGACAAAGTGACACGTTTTCATTTTTGTAAAAAACTACTTTATATCGAAGGAGTGCCTTTGATTTGACCGTTTGCACATGCGCAGTTTGGTGCGAGACGACCGTTCTACGCATGAGTTTTGCGTCGCCATGACATCGCCAACAAGTATTACATTTACATTTACATTTAAGTCATTTAGCAGACGCTCTTATCCAGAGCGACTTACAAATTGGTGCATTCACCTTATGACATCCAGTGGAACAGCCACTTTACAATAGTGCATCTACATATTTTAAGGGGGGTGAGAAGGATTACTTTATCCTATCCTAGGTATTCCTTAAAGAGGTGGGGTTTCAGGTGTCTCCGGAAGGTGGTGATTGACTCCGCTGTCCTGGCGTCGTGAGGGAGTTTGTTCCACCATTGGGGAGCCAGAGCAGCGAACAGTTTTGACTGGGCTGAGCGGGAACTGTACTTCCTCAGTGGTAGGGAGGCGAGCAGGCCAGAGGTGGATGAACGCAGTGCCCTTATTTGGGTGTAGGGCCTGATCAGAGCCTGGAGGTACTGAGGTGCCGTTCCCCTCACAGCTCCGTAGGCAAGCACCATGGTCTTGTAGCGGATGCGAGCTTCAACTGGAAGCCAGTGGAGAGAGCGGAGGAGCGGGGTGACGTGAGAGAACTTGGGAAGGTTGAACACTAGACGGGCTGCGGCGTTCTGGATGAGTTGAAGGGGTTTAATGGCACAGGCAGGGAGCCCAGCCAACAGCGAGTTGCAGTAATCCAGACGGGAGATGACAAGTGCCTGGATTAGGACCTGCGCCGCTTCCTGTGTAAGGCAGGTTTGTACTCTGCGGATGTTGTAGAGCATGAACCTACAGGAACGGGCCACCGCCTTGATGTTAGTTGAGAACGACAGGGTGTTGTCCAGGATCACGCCAAGGTTCTTAGCGCTCTGGGAGGAGGACACAATGGAGTTGTCAACCGTGATGGCGAGATCATGGAACGGGCAGTCCTTCCCCGGGAGGAAGAGCAGCTCCGTCTTGCCGAAGTTCAGCTTGAGATGGTCAAGGATTTCGAGAAGTGGGCTTTTTGCTGTTGTTCTTCTGTGGGTCAGTATGAGGTTGTGATGAGTCTCACCCGATTTGAGAAGTTTGATGTGTCACTTCGGAACATGGCACCCCTCGAGGGTAATATCTGGTGTTTCGTGGGAAGTCGATGTTGCAGAGATTAAAAATATTCCTGGAGTGATTGACGATCATCGGATGAATCGTGTGTTGAAGAAATAAAAAGTGAAGAGCCTATCTGTTCTTTAGTTTTTTTTTATGTGGAGTCTCTCAAGTGCAAACTACAGAGTCAGAGCATTTATTCCAAGACCAATGCAGTGTTGATCATTGTAAAGCTTTTAGACATGTTTCAAGTGTTTGCAGAAGGGAGAAGCTGAGATATTCAACCTGTGGAAAAGATCATAGCATGTGTTTTAAAAGTGATGAAAATGTGACATGTTGCAATTATGGTGGGAACCATGAAGCCATGTCTTTGGGAATGTTAAAAGGGATGAAGGTTCGAATGGTGCTCCTGAAGAGTCCAATTGTGGTGTATAGGCCTTCAGTGACTCGTCATGAGCACCATTCGAACCTTCATCCCTTTTAACAGGGGTTGCCATTCAACACAGGACCCAGATGTGCTAAAGGTTAAGAAGGTGGTCTTTATAGCTATGGTGATGAATGGCACTGTCAATGTGGGGAATAGATATAATTATGGATGTGGCGGAACGGTTCCTGGGACTGGTTGACTTCTCAGTGGTGGAGTTGCATGGAGGATTGTCACAAACCGTGTCACAAACCATACCACCCTCTCAGGTCATGGAGCCTGAGAAGGGAGATATGGAGATTTGAAGGAAGGAAAAAGTGGGAGGTTTTGGTTTTATCAATGTGTTTTTTTTGATAGTTTTATTTTGGGTGGATTAAGTTAGTTTTCTCTATCACGTATGGGTTTTATTTGTACCTTGTTTTTTTCAACCCCGTCCAGTTGGTGGCGGTAATACACGTTTTGGGGTTGTAATCTGCCATGAAACCCGTAGAAGAAGGGCATTTCTCCTGGAGACGGAGTTTTAGCCGATCTTCAAGCAGGCTTTGACGTGCTGGGCCTTGCTGTATAAACACAACTTTTCACCTCATAAATGTTTTATATGGAATAATGGGTCGATATTCGATAGAAACAAGATGTTATTTTACCGTAACTGGTTCTTGAAAAACAGTATCCTTGTCAGCCAATTAGTTAGTATTAGTGGGAATCTATTTACCCTTAGAGAATTTATGGAAAGATACAACTTTAAGGTTTCAAGCAAGGAAAATGACACTTATAAAAGCTATAACTAGGGGGATAAAATATTTACTTAAGAATAATGCATATTTTGTAACATCTCCTATTGCAAGAGATATTGAGGTGAATGGCATAGGTTTACTAGATAATAAATTCAAAATTGATTAAATTATAACAGTGTCATTTTCCTTGCTTGAAACCTTAAAGTTGTTTCTTTCCACACATATATATATATATATATATATATATATATATATATATATATATATTCTATAAATGCTATATTTAGTTAGGCTTCATCATTTGATGTGAACTGGAGCCATGCTTGGCTCACTCTTGGCTCTCCTTTAAGATTATCCATAGACTCGACCCATGTAATAGCTTGATTTCTAAATATATACCTGATGTTACAAGTGAATGAATTTATTGAACACATATTGTGTATTTGTTTACATAGTGAGGTGTTCTGGACTGATGTAAAAAAATATATCTTGGCAACAAAATGCATACCACCATTGAAATTTTGAAAGTTTGACATATTAGTTCACTACACTGATTCCACAATTGAACTCCAGTATGTCATAAATCTATTTATTTTATTATGAAACATTCTCATACACAAACCAACATTTATGAAAATAAGGCCGAAAACTGATTTGGAAAACTATTTTTTGAATCATTAAAACGAAAACAAAACGTCTAAACAAATTATTCGCTACATATCTATATTATTTCTCGGTGTAATCCCTCTGTTCTGGTTTTTGTGTTTTGCATGTTACTGTTTAATAATAATAAAAACAATAAAAACAAGTCTTAGCTGATCTTCATACTGTACTGTCTTTGCTGGGACTTTCGCATGAGCTTCCTGCCTTCCTCTCTGCAAGACGCATTTTTGTAGTACGGAAGCGTGCGTTACTTGTCGACATGGCGGAGGTGGAAATCGAGGAATTCATTGAACAAAACAGGCATTTGGCCACGCTTGTAGATACATATCGTGGCATCTCAGAGAGTGAAAAACAATGGAAGGCCAGGAGGGAATTCCTATTCAGAAATATAAACGACTTTGAGGACCCACACATTGACCAGCTGCTAGCATTGTCCATGGTATGGGCCAACAACGTGTTTCTTGGCTGTCGGTGAGTAAACAATAATACACTTCATGTACATTGACTACCGGTACTTGAAATGTTATTTAGCTAAAATGCCTTCTAGCATAGCATCATGTATCTAATGTATGGAATGCAATGTAACTAATGTATGGAATGCAATGTAACTAACTTTTGTTTCTGCATGCTCTCTCAGATACAGTCCAAACCTCCTGGAGAAAATGAAGGAAATGGCTGAAGGAATTGTGGTGGAGGATGCCCCTGTTTTCAAAACCAGAGATGAGATCATGAAAAAACAGGTCAATTCTATTTCATCCCAAAATAATTCCTCATCTTTTTGTCATGTCTTAGACTAGTCCTTCCAACATATCACTTTCTCCTATCCGCTTCATTCAGGTCAGTGATCACAGACACAGAGGCAAGGTAACACTGTTAGGACACAGCACAATAACCATTCTCTCTCTCCCTCTCCTTCAGAAATGATGATTGGAGGGCCTGGTCTGTTATGGATGGATTACCTTACTGTCCAACTTTCCTTTTACCAGATGCATAGGATTTTAAAATGTTGTTTTCTTAACATGCAAACTTATAGTTTTTTAATTGGGTATTACAACAAATGTAACATAAGCAATAACTTCTGAAACATTTTATACATTAAAATAATTGTAGTTGATTGGCCTGGTTCAATATCTAATGTACATGACAATGGCCATTATCTGAATACCATGGCTGAGAACATGTTGCAAGAATAAACATTGTAAGGCCAGAAATGTGCCATGTGATGATTAACGATTTTTACATAATCTTCTGAGAGCCATGTACTTCACATTCAAATCAAGGGAGGGGTACAGAAAAGGGCTTTCCACGTGGTCTTCACACATTCCTCAGTTCTCGCTAATTATCCCAGAGTGAACTATCCTTGATTCCATGCCTTGCTTCCTTCTCAGAACCTCAGATCTTCTGCTCCAATGTGCTTTCTGAAGTCTATGCTGGTATATGGCGCTGGTGCTTGCCCACTGAGCAGTAAGGGGAACACTGCCCCCTGTCTGCCAGGGATGATCCAGACCAGTCTGCTCTACTAATAAAATATAAACACAACATGTAAAGTGTTGGTCCCATGTTTCATGAGCTGAAATAGAAAATCCCAGAAATGTTCCATACGCACATACAGCTTATTTCTCTCAAACTTGTTTCCATCACTGTTAGCGAGCATTTCTCCTTTGCCAAGATAATCCATCCACCTGACAGGTGTGTCATCAAGAAGCTGATTAAACAGCACAATCATTATATAGGTGCGTCTTATGCAGGGGACAATAAAAGGCCACTCTAAAATGTGAAGTTGTCACACAATGCCACAGATGTCTCAAGTTTTGAGGGAGCGTGCAAATTGACATGCTGTGACTGCAGGAATGTCCACCAGAGCTATTACCTGAGAGTTAAATGTTACTTTCTCTACCATAAGCTGCCTCCAATGTCGTTTTAGATCATTTGGCAGTACGTCCAAGCAGCCTCACAACCACAGACCACGTGTAACCACGCCAGCCCAGAGCCTCCATATCCAGCTTCTTCACCTGCTGGATCGTCTGAGACCAGCCACCCGGACAGCTGATGAAACTGGGTTTGCACAAAATATCTCTGCACAAACTGTCAGAAACCGTTTCAGGGAAGCACATCTGGGTGCTTGTCGTCCTTAACAGGGTCTTGACCTGACTGCTGTTTGGTGTCGTAACCAACTTCAGTGGGCAAATGCTCACCTTCCATGACCACTGGCACGCTGGAGAAGTGTGCTCTTCACGGATGAATCCCGGTTTCAACTGATACGGGCAGATGGCCGACAGCATGTATGGCGTTGTGTAGACGAGCGGTTTGCCAATGTCAACAGTGCCCCATGGTGACAGTGGGGTTATGGTATGTGCAGACAAGCTACGGACAACAAACACAATTGCATTTTATTGATGGCAATTTGAATGCACAGAAATACCGTGACGAGATCCTGAGGCCCATTTTTAAGGTATCTAATCAACATCTGTATTCCCAGTCATGTGAAATCCATAGATTAGGGCCTAATGAATTAATTTCATTGACTGATTTCCTCATATGAACTAACTTAGTAAGATCTTGGGAAATTGTTGCGTTTTGTGTTTATTTTTGTTCAGTATAGTTGTGCAATACATTTTATAGATAAAAGGATAAGTAGGGTATCATTTTTTAAATGTGTGCATGCTTTTCTCCTTTGAGAAAACCGCTCATTGAAAGGGGTGGACAGATCTCAAAATTCTTCAGCTAAGGACTCCGGTAGGATACTCGTGCTTTCTCAGGGGGAGACGAGGACACTCCTCCGTTTACCTACTAACTTATTGACACTCTTCAACCACTTACCGGTTTCCGGGTCACAGAGGACTGTCTTTTCACCCAAATGAGATTCTCCCCCAGTTGCCTGCTACTACCCATAGAGGTTGCAGCGGATGAGGATTATTTACCCTAGTCCATAATACAATCAAAGACAAAACAATTATACATGCCACAGCTGCACTCTTCACATAAGAGCTGAAATCAAAATCTCAAAGTCTGAAAAATGTTTTATTTTGTTTACACAGCATATAAGTATACATTGAGTGAATTCACAAAAATGTATAACATATCCCTTCTCCATATAAGGTTAAATAAACCACTTGCCACAATATGACCCATCGTGTAAAAAAAATATATATTGCAAATCAAATGTTATTTATCACATACACATATTCAGCAGATGTTATTTACCCTAGTAAATATGAAAAATTACTTCCATAATAATGTTGGATATGGACAGTGTACTCGTTAATACAGTGCATTCGGAAAGTAATCAGACCCTTTGACTTTTTCCACCTCAATCTACACACAACACCCCAATAATGACAAAGCAAAAACAGATTACATTTTTGCAAATTTGTAAATAAAAAATAAATAAACAGTTACAAGTATTCAGACCCTTTACTCAGTACTTTGATGAAGTACCTTTGGCAGAGATTACAAACTCGAGTCTTATTGGGTATGAAACAAGCTTGGCACAGCTGTATTTGGTGATACAGAGCCTCTCAAGATCTGTCAGGTTGGATGGGGATCGTCGCTGCAGTTATTTTCTGGTCTCTCCAGAGATGTTCGATCGGGATCAAGTCCCGTCTCTGGCTGGGCCACGCAAGGACGTTCAGAGACTTGTCCCAAAGCCACTCCTGCGTTGTCTTGGCTGTGTGCTTAGGGTCGTTGTCCTTTTGGAAGGTGAACCTTTGCCCCCAGTCTGAGGTCCTGAGCAGGTTTTCATCAAGGATCTCTCTGTACTTTGCTTCGTTCATCTTTGCCTCGATCCTGACTAGTCTCCCAGTCCCTGCCACTGAAAAACATCCCCACAGCACGATGCCGCCACCATGCCTCACCGTTGGGAATGTGCCAGGTTTCCTCCAGATGTGGCGCTTGGCATTCAGGCCCAAGAATCTTGGTTTCATCAGACCAGAGAATCTTGTTTTTCATGGTCTGAGAGTCCTTCAGGTACCTTTTGGCAAACTCCAAGCGAGTTGTCATGTGCCTTTTACTGAGTGGCTTCTGTCTGGCCACTCTACCATAAAGGCCTGATTGGTGGAGTGCTGCAAAGATGGGTGTCCTTCTGGAAGGTTCTTCCATCTCCACATAGGAACTCTGGAGCTCTGTCAGAGTGACCATCGGGTTCTTGGTCACCTCCCTGACCAAGGCTCGTCTCCCCTAGTTGCTCAGTTTATAGGAAGAGTCTTGGTGGTTCCAAACAAGGCCACTATGTTCTTGGGGACCTTCAATGCTGCATAAATGTTTTGGTACCATTGCCCCAGATCTGTGCCTCGACACAATCCGGTCTCGGAGCTCTATAGATAATTCTATGGATAATTCCTTTTTGCTCGTACATGCACTGTCAACTGTGGGACCTTACACAGACAGGTGTGCCTTTCCAAATAATTTCCAATCAATTGAATTTACCACAGGTGGACTCCAATCAAGTTGTAGAAACATCTCAAGGATGAGCAATGGAAACAGGATGCACCTGAGCTCAATTACGAGTCTCATAGCAAAGGGTCTGAACTACATATGTAAAGAGGTATGTTTTCTTTTAAATACATTTGTTAAAATGTCTAAACCGGTTTTCGCTTTGTCATTATGGGGCATTGGAGGGAATTTAAAAATAAATGTAAAAATTGTAGAATAAGGCTAACAAAATTTGAAAAAGGCTTAGCAGATGTGTTGTTCAATTACAGGTCCAAACAGTAGGATTTTTGTTGGAGTCAGCCTACTATCTGTCCATTTTCCTAGATGAGACAAATTCTCCTCTTATTACAAGTGCAACTGTACTTAAAGTTCATTCAATTAACACATTACATGAGACATCTTTTGTGTTTGACTTAGGTCTTTTTTTTCTTATTTAAAAAAAAAATCATCGACAAGCAGAATGCCATAGTTACCTTGATCACTCATCAATAATACTGACTCCATTCAGGGCGGTAATTTGAAACTACTGCCAGGATGGGTGCAAAAGAAGATGTCTGCTTTATAGCTGGTCAATTGATCTTACATTTATGCTACACGACAGACTGTAGAATTTCCCAGAAAAAACATTATTTTAACCAAGTCGTCATGTTTTATGGATTTCTACTAATTTGCCGATATGACAAAATACTCTCAAATGGTTTAAACCAAGAGATGTTAAAAAATAAACTATTCTGTAGAAACTAAACAATAACCGCATCAATCCAACAAAAAATATATATTACAAATTCTGTTAGCAATAACTTATTACACATCATGCAATAAAAATAAAAAATTGGAACAAGAACACAAGTATCAGATTGATTTTCTTCAAATGTGTTGGCAAGCAAGTAAAAGTCCCTACTTTCTCTTTCTGGTGGCACTTAAGTTCTTCTGATGTCGGCTTATTTTCTTGATGAGGTAAATGACCGATTGAAGCATTTGATAGGAGTGATGGGTGGGGTGGGGGAGATGTGTTAGGAGTCGACCCAGCTCTGCTCCACGATGGCAGAAACTCTCTTCTCGTACTCCCGCTTGTTTTCTTGATAGAGCTGTGCAGCCTGGCTGTTGGCTGGACTGTTAGGATTCGGCTCATCCAACAGGGACTGTGAACACAAAAAAAAGAAGTTGTGATTGAATGTACCGGTATGAACGTGTGTAGTTCTTCGACAGTACACTTTTAGTGAGGTGTCTGAGTCTTACATACAGTATATCCAGGAGCAGAAATAACACAATGCTACATTACAACAAAGGTCACACAGAGCATACTGCAAAACATAAATTAAGTACACTACATAAAGAACCTGTGTTGCATTTGTAAAATGCACACAGACAAAGTAGTCTCATGATGTCAGACTGATGGAGGAGAGGATTACAAACCTACCTGGATAGACGTCAAAATGGACGACACATCATACGTGGGGCTCCAACGATTCTGAAGGATGTCTAAACATATACTTCCATCTGCATAGACTGCAAGATCAAAAGGATTGTTTTAATTTCAAAGAAAGATGTATACACAATCACATGACACAGAATAGCTTACTCGCTGAAAGAGCTAAATGCTGAAAAGTTCATACCAAGTTCACGTGACAAGTATTTAGGACATCTCGAATGTGTCCATAGAGACTCTCTTACCATTTGGGTGAAACATTTTGGAGATAAATCGAACCGTGGGTGGCTTGTTAGGGTACTCTTCTGAAAATTCTATCACAAGTTTAAACGTTCCTACAGAGAGAGAAAGACAATTAGTGTTACTAAAAAAGAAACATCCGTTCCTCATTAATCAAACTAAACCTTTATAGAGGGGAGAAAGAAAAGTGGTCCACCCCACAGCTAACAGTCTGTCACATGACTAATATAAGCCTGAATATGAAGGCTGACTCAGCACTTTCTCCAGATTCCACACAGCATAATTAAAGGAGGCGGAGTCATGCACCTGGTCAAACTGATCACACTTCGGAATACCAAGACTCTCTTTGCTCTTGGCTAGCATGACTGGAAAAAGTAAGAAAGCCAAGTTCATTGTTTTCAACCAGTTCATGGGTTACAGTAGTGTTATGATAAACTGATGATTTACATTCCTGTAAGCCAACTCAAACGGAATTAGACATTTTTTTTTATCTTACCATCCTCAAATGGTGTACCCACAGGCCTGCAAATAAAGAGATGAACAATTACTTGTACTGTAACAAGCTTATATCTAGTAATTAGACCCAGACTAACAAAACAAATATATTGCCCCAATGGGGAATATTTAAGATAAATAAAGTTCATTTCAGTTAAGAGTAATTAACACAATGCTTAGCATATTTATGTGTTTCCCTTTTATGTAATACATATGATTTCAAGTGTTCGATTTGCGTCAAGAGTTGGTCACTATGCATACTTGATGCTGTATGTTATGTATTAAGCTCATACTTAATGCTATATGTTATGTATTAAATCGAACTTTATATGTCACATGTGCCGAATACAACAAGTGTAGACTATGCCGCGAAATGCTTACTTACAAGCCCTTAACCAACAGTGCAGTTCAAAAATAATAAATTATTTACCAAGTAGACTAAAATAAAAAGTAACACAATAAGAATAATGAGGCTATATACAGGGGGCACCGGTACCGAGCCAGTGCGCATGGGTACAGGTTAGTTGAGGTAACCTGTACATGTAGGTGGGGGCGTAGTGACTATGCATAGGTAACAAACGAACAGCGAGTAGCAGCAGTGTACAAAAGGGGGGGGGTCAATGTAAATAGTCCGGTGGCGATTTGATGAATTGTTCAGCAGTCTAATGGCTTGGGTGTAAAAGCTGTTGAGGAGACTTTTGGTCCTAGACTTGGAGCTCCGGTACCACTTGCCGTCCGGTAGCAGAGGAAAGTCTATAACTTGGGCGATTGGAGTCATATTTGATAGGCAATCACTGAAATGAAACTACAAACCTCAGATTTCCCACTTCCTGGTTGGATTTGTCTCAGGTTTACGCCTGCCATATGAGTTCTGTTATACTCACAGACGCCCTGTAATTTCACTGGCTGTTGGCGTGGTGGGACGCTAGAGTCCCGAACGATCCCAGAGAGGTTAAGTATTTTATCGAATGGGTGGCAACCCTAAATCTAAATTTTGCTGTTACATTGTACAACCTTCAATGTTATGTCAAATTCTGGCAAATTAATTACGGTCTTTGTTAGGAAGAAATGGTCTTCACACAGTTCGCAATGAGCCAGGCGGCCCAAACTGCTGCATATACCCTGACTCTGCTTGCACTGAATGCAAGAGAAGAAACAATTTCCCTAGTTAATATGAATTTATTTTTACTAAATATGCAGGGTTAAAAATATATACTTGTGTATTGATTTTAAGAAAGGCATTGATGTTTATGGTTATGTTCATTGGTGCAACAAATGTGCTTTTTTCACAAATGCGCCTTTGTTAAATCATCACCCATTTGGCGAAGTAGGCTGTGATTCGATGATAAATTAACTGGCACTGCGTTGATTATATGCAACGCAGGACAAGCTAGTTACACTAGTAATATCAACCATGTGTAGTTAACCTGTTGCGACTCTAGGGGCAGTATTTTTGGAAAGAAAACGTTCCCGTTTTAAACGGGATATTTGGTCAGGACAAGATGCTACAATATGCATATAATTAACAGCTTTGGATAGAAAACACTAACGTTTCCAAAACTGTAAAGATATTGTCTGTGAGTATAACAGAACTGATGTTGCAGGGAAAGCCTGAGAAAAATCCAATCCGGAAGTGCCCCAGGTTTTGAAAGCGCTGTGTTCTAATGAGTCCCTATTGAGCTGTGAATGTGCCATCAACGAGCTTACGCTTTCTACGTATTCCCCTTGGTGTCTACAGCATTGTGACATAGTTTTACGCATCTATGTTGAAGAATAGCCGTAGGCGGCCACATTGCGTAAGTGGTCACATGGTGGCTCCGAGAGAGATTCTCGCGTAAAATACAGAGGTAGCCATTATTCCAATCGCTCCTAAGGAAAAACGAATAGATATTAGAAAAACACCTTGAGGATTGATTATAAACAACGTTTGCCATGTTTCTGTCGATATTATGGAGCTAATTTTGAATATATTTCGCCGTTTTCGTGACTGCAATTTCCGGGCAATTTCTCAGCCAAACGTGAAGAACAAACGGAGCCATTTCGCCTACAAAAATAATATTTTGGGAAAAAATGAACTTTGGCTATCTACCTGGGAGTCTCGTGAGTGAAAACATCCGAAGTTCATCAAAGGTAAACAATTTATTGCTTTTCTGATTTTTGTGACAAGGTTGCCTGCTGCTAGCAAGGCATAATGCTATGCTAGTCTATGATAAACTTACACAAATACTTGTCTAGCTTTGGCTGTAAAGCATATTTATAAAATCTGAGATGACAGGGTGATTAACAAAAGACTAAGCGGTGTTCCAATATATTTCACTTGGGATTTTCATGAATAGGAAGATTTTCTAGGAAGATTTATGTCCGTTGCGTTATGCTAATTAGTGTCAGGCGATGATTACGCTCCCGGGTTTGAGAGTCACAAGAAGTTAACTAGTGATTATGTTAAGATTAAACTTATCTTATAAAAACAATGCTACCTAGCAACTTACCTTGGCTCCTTGCTGCACTCGCGTAACAGGTGGTCAGCCTGCCACGCAGTCTCCTCGTGGATTGTGATGTAATTGGTCACAATCAGCGTCCAAAAATGCCAATTACCGATTGTTATGAAAACTTGAAAATCGGCCCTAATTAAAATCGGCTATGCCGATTAATCAGTCGACCTCTACTTGAATCTCTCGACCCGCTCCACTACAGCCCTGTCGATGTTAATGGGGACCTGAGGGAGAGGTTGTTGTTCTGGCACCACACTGCCAGTTCAGGCAGGTTACCTTCGCTTCCTTGGGCACAGGTACTATGTTGGTCGACTTGAAACATGCAGGGATTACAGACTCAGTCAGGAAGAGGTTGAAAATGTCAGTTTAGACACTTGACAGTTGGTCCGCGCATGCTTTGAGTACACGTCCTGGTAATCCGTCTGGCCCAGCGGCTTTCTGAATATTGACCTGTTTAAAGGTTTTGTTCACATCGGCTACCGAGAGCGTTATCACACAGTCATCCAGAACAGCTGGTGCTCTCCTGCATGCTTCAGTGTTGCTTGCCTCGAAGCTAGCATGAATGGCATTTAGCTCGTCTGGTAGGCTCACGTCACTGGGCAGCTCACGTCTGGGTTTCTCTTTGTAGTCCGTAATAGTTTTCAAGCCCTGCCACATCCGACAAGTGTCAGAGCCAGTGTAGTATGATTCAATCTTAATCCTGTATTGACACTTTGCTTGTTTATTAAACTCATACTTGATGCTGTATGTTATGTATTAAACTCATATTTGTTGATAGTGATTGACGTCAGACATTTACATTTAAGTCATTTAGCAGACGCTCTTATCCAGAGCGACTTACAGTGTACCTCAGACTGGTGGTACACTGATATTGATGACCGTATGAACATTGTGTGATTCTGTAGCATCTGGCAAAAAGTCTGTCTTTTGTTGTGACTTTGAACAAGCCTCTCTGGCTGTTGAGAATGGCTTACCAAGAAAAACTTCCAAAAGGACTAATTTGAGGCTAAAAGGAGTTGGAGCACTCAACAAAAAAAGGCAGAGATTCCCCCCCTCCCAGCTGTTGTTTAGAGAACATTGGTGCTGTGATATTAGAATATAAGGGCTTCCTTCATACTGCAAGCAGACACAAAATAACAGTATCCACTTCCCCAGAGTCAGCTTAAAAGGCCTCATTGCCAAAAGCCAAAAGTATCCCTTTAAAGAAGGCAAATTAGACATTTGTCTTAGCCTCTGCTCTGGAGATGGTCTCCCTGAATTATTGTAATACATTTTAAATTATTTTGATTGATATGATCAATACCTGCTCTCACTTTTGTTCACCAGGAGATGCTCTTTACACCCTCCTTATAACAAATATAATTTTGATACAGACTATTAAATAGCACATTGCATTACAAAGAAGTTTAATATGTGATGTGGCTGTTACGTTGTGATGGTTGTTTTAATCATGTTTGGACCCCAAGGACCCTAATAAATACAAATAATGAGTATGACTATGCAATACATTCCAGGTACATTTATTTTGTTAATTGGAAATATTTGTGTGGCAAATAGCCTCCACAGTTCAACAATTACATGTCACCATCTAAACTAACCCCCAGCCAACACACACCTCTGGCTCCCACTCTGACTGTAGCCTAAAACTACAGCTCAATTTGCCCATATCCACATGGTCCATGCCAGGATGATCACACAGGCACAATAACTAAAATAGTTATATTTATGCGTTATTTTACCAGGTAAGTTGACTGAGAACACGTTCTCATTTGCAGCAACAACCTGGGGAATAGTTACAGGGGAGAGGAGGGTGGGATGAATGAGACAATTGTAAACTGGGGATTATTAGGTGACCGTGATGGTTTGAGGGCCAGATTGGGAATTTAGCCAGGACACCGGGGTTAACACCCTTACTCTTACGATAAGTGCCATGGGATCTTTAGTGACCTCAGAAAGTCAGGACACCAGTTTAACATCCAATCGGAAGGACGACACCCTACACAGGGCAGTGTCCCCAAACACTGCCCTGGGGCATTGAGACATCTTTTTTAGACCAGAGGAAAGAGTGCCTCCTACTGGCCCTCCAACACCACTTCCAGCAGCATCTGGTCTCCCATCCAGGGACTGACCAGGACCAACCCTGCTTAGCTTCATAAGCAAGCCAGCAGTGGTATGCTGCTGGCAAAATAACAAGGGTGGCTTTAGAACACTCACCCAAAAATAACAGCATTCCACATCATGATGTTATTCTCTGATGGAGCACCACTCACGCCAGTTGGGGGGTCTTCTTGAAGTCTGAGGACAGAAAAACCAAGAGGAAACAATAGAATGAAACGACCAGTGTGCATCCTATTAAACTGAAAGAAGTGGTATTGCTTGTTTGCAAAACAACAGCCATGTATGACAATCACTCTAGAATCCAGAGTCCATTGTGGGCTTCAACATACAAAACAACCCAAACCATAATGGCATTATTACAACCTTAAATATCGGTCCTCCTTGCAGCTTATTATCACCAAACCCCAGTGTTCTCTGGTAACTCTAAATCCAACAGTACCATTCCAAAGCGCACCGCAATAAATTTAAAAAACTAACTTCAACAGCTTACCTTCACGCACCAGGTGAGACTGTTTTTTGTAGATCCAACTACAAGTCTCCACAGAGAACACCACTGACCCCATTTACTGTAATCATTGTGTCAACAAAAAGGCTACTACATGGTGCTGTTACCAATTGTGAGTCCCCATTTGAATCATGTCACCGTTCCCTGCAAGTCCAATAAAAAGCAAGAGCTGGCACACACCCAGAGAACATTATTTATTGTAGATGTTCTGACTAACTACGAATAAACTGTAAGCTATAAAAACAAAGAGCTGCACACTCCATATGTATGACCTCAAAGTAATTTGTTTGGTAAAAACCACCAACGTTTGTTTCGGCATCACTGTGCCTTCGTCAGGGTAATGTCATGAATGCTTGAACCAGGTTATGTAGACAAACAATCTACTAATTGCACTGTTTGTCTACATAAGCTAGTGATGATGAAACATTGGTGTTTTTTAACCAATAAATGACTGAAGGTATATACACTGCTCCAAAAAATAAAGGGAACACTAAAATAACATCCTAGATCTGAATGAATGAAATATTCTTATTAAATACTTTTTTCTTTACATAGTTGAATGTGCTGATAACAAAAATCACGCAAACATTATCAATGGAAATCAAATTTATCAACCCATAGAGGTCTGAATTTAGAGTCACACTCAAAATTAAAGTGGATAACCACACTACAGGCTGATCCAACTTTGATGTAATGTCCTTAAAACAAGTCAAAATGAGGCTCAGTAGTGTGTGTGGCCTCCATGTGCCTGTATGACCTCTCTACAACGCCTGGGCATGCTCCTGATGAGATGGCGGATGGTCTCCTGAGGGATCTCCTCCCAGACCTGGACTAAAGCATCCGCCAACTCCTGGACAGTCTGTGGTGCAACGTGGCGTTAGTGGATGGAGCGAGACATGATGTCCCAGATGTGCTCAATTGGATTCAGGTCTGGGGAACGGACGGGCCAGTCCATAGCATCAATGCCTTCCTCTTGCAGGAACTGCTGACACACTCCAGCCACGAGGTCTAGCATTAGGAGGAACCCAGGGCCAGCCGCACCAGCATATGGTCTCACAAGGGGTCTGAGGATCTCATCTCGGTACCTAATGGTAGTCAGGCTACCTCTGGCGAGCACATGGAGAGCTGTGCGGCCCCCCAAAGAAATGCCACCCCACACCATGACTGACCCACCGCCAAACCGGTCATGCTGGAGGATGTTGCAGGCAGCAGAACGTTCTCCACGGCGTCTCCAGACTCTGTCACATGTGCTCAGTGTGAACCTGCTTTCATCTGTGAAGAGCACAGGGCGCCAGTGGCAAATTTGCCAATCTTGGTGTTCTCTGGCAAATGCCAAACGTCCTGCACGGTGTTGAGGTGTAAGCACAACCCCCACCTGTGGACATCGGGCCCTCATACCCCCCTCATGGAGTCTGTATCTGACAGTTTGAACAGACACATGCACATTTCTGGCCTGCTGATGGTCATTTTGCAGGGCTCTGGCAGTGCTCCTCCTGCTCCTCCTTGCACAAAAGCGGCGGTAGCGGTCCTGCTGCTGGGTTGTTGCCCTCCTACACATCTCCTGATGTACTGGCCTGTCTCCTGGTAGCGCCTCCATTCTCTGGACACTACGCTGACACACAGCAAACCTTCTTGCCACAGCTCGCATTGATGTGCCATCCTGGATGAGCTGCACTACCTGAGCCACTTGTGTGGGTACCGCCAGCATTCAAAAGTGACCAAAACATCAGCCAGGAAGCACAGGAACTGAGAAGTGGTTACCACCTGCAGAACCACTCCTTTATTGGGGGTGTCTTGCTAATTGCCTATAATTTCCACCTGTTGTCTATTCCATTTGCACAACAGCATGTGAAATTTATTGTCAATCAGTGTTGAAACCTAAGTGGACAGTTTGATTTCACAGAAGTGTGATTGACTTGGAGTTACATTGTGTTGTTTAAGTGTTCCCTTTATTTTTTTGAGCAGTGTCTATATGGAGTAGAGGTCGACCGATTATGATTTTTCAATGCCGATAACGATTATTGGAGGACCAAAAAAGCCGATACCGATTAAATCGGCAGATATTTTTTATTTTTTTGTAAAAATGACAACAATACTGAATTAACACTTATTTTAACTCAATATAATACATCAATAAAATTACTTCAGCCTCAAATAAATAATGAAACATGTTGAATTTGGTTTAAATAATTCAAGATTGAATCCCCCGAGCTGACAAGGTGAAAATGTGTCATTCTGCCCCGAACGAGGCAGTTAACCCACCATTCCTAGGCCGTCATTGAAAATAAGAATGTGTTTTTAACTGACTTGCCTAGTTAAATAAAGATTAAATAAAGTTGATTTTTTTTTAATACCGATTTCCGATTGTTATGAAGACTTGAAATCGGCCCTAATTAAATCGGCCATTCCGATTAATCGGTTGACCTCTAATACGTAGTGTACGACTCTTCTTCGGAAATATTGATGTTGCCAACCAGATACTTGCTGTGTGACGTAGACTACAAATAGACTAACTAATCAAATATCTTATGAACAATGTATGTCTAAAATAGGTGTTGTTTGAGACTGAAACTAAGCATTTACCAAAGTCACAATGCTTATCAAGAAATGCTCCATTGGTCTATTTTACACACAAAGGACAGTTGATGGCAGAGGAAGCCAGGTAGAGTAGGAATAGAGATGTGACAAATGATACAATTCTGAAAGTTTAAACTGCCATTTTAAAATATATGTTTTCCGTTAAAACGATAGCAAAACATCCATGTGAATTCACAATTCACCTGCGATGCTGCCAGCAACGGCTTGGGTCTCACGGTGTCCCTTTCAGATGGTTAAGCATTGCACCTGTACCTCAATTCGACCTCGCAAAGTTTGTATTTCCTTCTCAAAGTATTGCAATACAGGACTTCACTGTTGTCGCTTCCCGTTCTCTGCCATTTGTCCTACTGTTATTAACAACTGTTATTAACAACAATGACACATACGTGGAGAGTCCCGGTGTCGACGGACATTTCTGAGTGTCAAGATTCAGCTTGCACTCGACTCCTAGGATTCAGTCTTTCAGCTAGTGGTGGCCAAAGTTAAATGCCCTTTCAAACTTCAGTTATTAAATAACGAAATCATGGACTACAGTTTATCCTGGCCCATAGACTACTTTCAGGGTGAGGAACCATATAACATCATGTTGTACAATTGGTAACTACTCCTTTAACTTAGATAGCTAGCTAAATACAAGTATATTTAGCTAGCTAGCTACACATGTTGATGAATAAAAACAAGTTAACTGGCTAGTAGCACATCTGTATGGCTCTAGCATGCTGGCTAACTGAAGCAACATTGTTATATCTAGCTAGGTACCAGACAGTACAACGTGGCTAGGTATTAAATTAATGACTGGCTCATTGCTAGCTAGCTACAGCCAACTCTGCACTGTACACGCCTCAAATTAACGGTACTGTTAGCTAACTAGAGCCAAGTGTCTAGCTAGCTTTCCAGCAAGCGTTACTGTAGTTAGATAACGTTAGCTAGCTAAATACAAAACAACGCAGAGCTAAAACACTGCATTACCTTTTGAAATCTCTCATAAGTCGTCTTCTAGCGGGAGTAGACATGATTCAAAACGTAAGAACGTAGAATTTGGTCATGCAAATATATCGAAACTGTGTTATTAAGGGGTAAATCTTTCGTCTGTGCTTTTCTCTTCTTCTCGACACAACTACAGTGACGTCATGTACCTCCACAGGGGGGAAACCGCAAGGACTTTGGATTGGAACAGTGCACTTTCTCGATGCGTGGTGTAAATGTCATCAAATGAACGCACTTTTCCCAAAATGTAAACACTGCATGCAATTTCTACGACACCTTAACTTGGTTAGTATTCAAACCTTTAGACTTATGGGTTGTCACACCAGGTCTCAGGGATGTCTAGCCCAATAAATGGCCAAATGAGCCTATGTTACTCCTTATAGTCCATGGACCTTACATGTTCTGTTCAGAGGCAAATTGGTTCTGGAAGCCAAAACAGCCAAATAATCCATGTAAACTAAAAATCGATTTTCAATTGTGGTCCGGTTATAGAAACGTAAAGCCCTTTACTTTCATATCACATCAAAATAATAGTACAAATGCTGTATATACACTTACTGTACACTGTTTTAATGTTACAGCCAACAGTGTTCTTCGATAACACTTGTATGGCGTCCTTCGTGCGTTTACACGCAGGTGTTAAGAGACAATGATAGATAAATAACAGACATTCCACTGTGTTTTCAGTAAACAAGCGCTGTAACATGTAAAAAACAAACTAAACCTATAAAGGTGTGTAGTAATTTAAACTTCTGTTTTTTATGATTTCTCACTGTTATGAAATATACTTTATGGTTCCAAAACCATAATGCAAGCCATGTGTTTTACTGGCCAGAAGATACTATTGGGGAGGCAGGGTAGCCTAGTGGTGAGAGCATTGGATTAGTAACCGAAAGGTTGCAAGTTCAAATCCCCAAGCTGGCAAGGTACAAAATCTGTCATTCTACCCCTGAACAGGCAGTTAACCCACTGTTCCTAAGCTGTCATTGAAAATAAGAATTTGTTCTTAACCTTTAGTAAAATAAAGGTAAAATGAAATTGTCAAGGGGCACTATAGATAGTAAGTGTCATGTTTTGTCTTATATTGTCTTGTCATTATGCTTTCCCTTCTGTTCGTTTCCCCCTGCTGGTCTTATTAGGTTTGTTCCCTTTTTCTATCCCTCTCTCTCCCCCTCCCTCTCTCTCCTCTCTCTATCGTTCCGTTCCTGCTCCCAGCTGTTCCTCATTCTCCTAACTCACTCATTTAGTCTTTTCACACCTGTCCCCTATTTTGTCCTCTGATTAGAGTCCCTATTTCTCCCCTTGTTTTCCGCTTCTGTCCTTGTCGGATCCTTGTATGATGTTCGCTGTGCTGTGTCATTGTCTCGCCCTGTCGTGTCTTGTCTCCTTCAGATGCTGCGTGTGAGCAGGTGTCTTAGTCTGCTACGGTCGGTGCCTTCCCGAGGCAACCTGCAGTCAATGGTCGAGTCTCCAGTCTGTCCTCGTCACTACGAGTGGATTTAAGTTTTTTCATGTTTTGTTTTCTTCTTTAATTGTCCAGGAGTATTACTTTTGCCATTTACTGGAATAAAGACTGTTTTCGCCAAGTCGCTTTTGGGTCCTCATTCACCTGCATAACAGAAGGATCCGACCAAGAATGGACCCAGCGACTACGGATTCACGTAACACTGCCGTCGAGATCCAGGGAGCTATGCTCGGCAGACACGAGCAGGAATTGTCAGCTGCTCGACATGCCGTTGAGACCCTGGCCGCTCAGGTTTCCGACCTCTCTGGACAGTTCCAGAGTCTTCGTCTCGTGCCACCAGCTACTTCCTGGTCTGCCGAGTCTCCGGAACCTAGGGTTAATAACCCACCTTGTTACTCCGGGCAGCCCACTGAGTGCCGCTCCTTTCTCACCCAGTGTGATATTGTGTTCTCTCTCCAACCCAACACATACTCAAGAGAGAGAGCTCAGGTTGCTTACGTCATATCACTCCTTACTGGCTGGGCTCGAGAGTGGGGCACAGCTATCTGGGAGGCAAGGGCTGATTGTTCTAACAATTACCTGAACTTTAAAGAGGAGATGATACGGGTTTTTGATCGTTCAGTTTTTGGTAGGGAGGCTTCTAGGGCCCTGGCTTCCCTATGTCAAGGTGATCGATCCATAACGGATTACTCTATAGAGTTTTGCACTCTTGCTGCCTCTAGTGACTGGAACGAGCCGGCGCTGCTCGCTCGTTTTCTGGAGGGACTCCACGCAGAGGTTAAGGATGAGATTCTCTCCCGGGAGGTTCCTTCCAGTGTGGACTCTTTGATTGCACTCGCCATCCGCATAGAACGACGGGTAGATCTTCGTCACCGAGCTCGTGGAAGAGAGCTCGCGTTAACGGTGTTTCCCCTCTCCGCATCGCAACCATCTCCTTCCTCCGGCTCAGAGACTGAGCCCATGCAGCTGGGAGGTATTCGCATCTCGACTAAGGAGAGGGAACGGAGGATCACCAACCGCCTGTGCCTCTATTGCGGATTTGCTGGACATTTTGTCAATTCATGTCCAGTAAAAGCCAGAGCTCATCAGTAAGCGGAGGGCTACTGGTGAGCGCTACTACTCAGGTCTCTCCATCAAGATCCTGTACTATTATGTCGGTCCATCTACGCTGGACCGGTTCGGCTGCTTCATGCAGTGCCTTGATAGACTCTGGGGCTGAGGGTTGTTTTATGGACGAAGCATGGGCTCGGAAACATGACATTCCTCTCAGACAGTTAGGGAAGCCCACGCCTATGTTTGCCTTAGATGGTAGTCATCTCCCCAGTATCAGATATGAGACACTACCTTTAACCCTCACAGTATCTGGTAACCACAGTGAGACTATTTCCTTTTTGATTTTTCGTTCACCTTTTACACCTGTTGTTTTGGGTCATCCCTGGCTAGTATGTCATAATCCTTCTATTAATTGGTCTAGTAATTCTATCCTATCCTGGAACGTTTCTTGTCATGTGAAGTGTTTAATGTCTGCTATCCCTCCTGTTTCTTCTGTCCCCTCTTCTCAGGAGGAACCTGGTGATTTGACAGGAGTGCCGGAGGAATATCATGATCTGCGCACGGTCTTCAGTCGGTCCAGAGCCAACTCCCTTCCTCCTCACCGGTCGTATGATTGTAGTATTGATCTCCTTCCGGGGACCACTCCCCCTCGGGGTAGACTATACTCTCTGTCGGCTCCCGAACGTAAGGCTCTCGAGGATTATTTGTCTGTTTCTCTTGACGCCGGCACCGTAGTGCCTTCTTCCTCTCCTGCCGGGGGGGTTTTTTTTTGTTAAGAAGAAAGACGGTACTCTGCGCCCCTGCGTGATTATCGAGGGCTGAATGACATAACGGTTAAGAATCGTTATCCGCTTCCCCTTATGTCATCAGCCTTCGAGATTCTGCAGGGAGCCAGGTTCTTTACTAAGTTGGACCTTCGTAATGCTTACCATCTCGTGCGCATCAGAGAGGGGGACGAGTGGAAAACGGCGTTTAACACTCCGTTAGGGCATTTTGAGTACCGGGTTCTGCCGTTTGGTCTCGCTAATGCTCCAGCTGTTTTTCAGGCATTAGTTAATGATGTACTGAGAGACATGCTGAACATCTTTGTTTTTGTCTACCTTGACGATATCCTGATTTTTTCACCGTCACTCGAGATTCATGTTCAGCACGTTCGACGTGTACTCCAGCGCCTTTTAGAGAATTGTCTCTACGTGAAGGCTGAGAAGTGCGCCTTTCATGTCTCCTCCGTCACTTTTCTCGGTTCTGTTATTTCCGCTGAAGGCATTCAGATGGATCCCGCTAAGGTCCAGGCTGTCAGTGATTGGCCCGTTCCAAGGTCACGTGTCGAGTTGCAGCGCTTTCTAGGTTTCGCTAATTTCTATCGGCGTTTCATTCGTAATTTCGGTCAAGTTGCTGCCCCTCTCACAGCTCTTACTTCTGTCAAGACGTGCGTTAAGTGGTCCGGTTCTGCCCAGGGAGCTTTTGATCTCCTCAAGAAGCGTTTTACGTCCGCTCCTATCCTCGTTACTCCTGACGTCACTAAACAATTCATTGTTGAGGTTGACGCTTCAGAGGTGGGCGTGGGAGCCATTCTATCCCAGCGCTTCCAGTCTGACGATAAGGTTCATCCTTGCGCTTATTTTTCTCATCGCCTGTCGCCATCGGAACGCAACTATGATGTGGGTAACCGCGAACTGCTCGCCATCTGCTTAGCCCTAGGCGAATGGCGACAGTGGTTGGAGGGGGCGACCGTTCCTTTTGTCGTTTGGACTGACCATAAGAACCTTGAGTACATCCGTTCTGCCAAACGACTTAATGCACGTCAAGTTCGTTGGGCGTTGTTTTTCGCTCGTTTCGAGTTTGTGATTTCTTATCGCCCGGGTAATAAGAACACCAAGCCTGATGCCTTATCCCGTCTCTTTAGTTCTTCTTTGGCTTCTACTGATCCCGAGGGGATTCTTCCTTATGGGCGTGTTGTCGGGTTGACAGTCTGGGGAATTGAGAGACAGGTTAAGCAAGCACTCACTCACACTGCGTCGCCGCGCGCTTGTCCTAGTAACCTTCTTTTCGTTCCTGTTTCTACTCGTCTGGCTGTTCTTCAGTGGGCTCACTCTGCCAAGTTAGCTGGCCATCCCGGCGTTCGAGGTACTCTTGCTTCTATTCGCCAGCGCTTTTGGTGGCCTACTCAGGAGCGTGACACGCGCCGTTTCGTGGCTGCTTGTTCGGACTGCGCGCAGACTAAGTCAGGTAACTCTCTTCCTGCCGGTCATCTCAGACCGCTTCCCATTCCTTCTCGACCATGGTCTCACATCGCCTTAGACTTCATTACCGGTCTGCCTTCGTCTGCGGGGAAGACTGTGATTCTTACGGTTGTCGATAGGTTCTCTAAGGCGGCACATTTCATTCCCCTCGCTAAGCTTCCTTCCGCTAAGGAGACGGCACAAATCATCATCGAGAATGTGTTCAGAATTCATGGCCTCCCGTTAGACGCCGTTTCAGACAGAGGTCCGCAATTCACGTCACAGTTTTGGAGGGAGTTCTGTCGTTTGATTGGTGCTTCCGTCAGTCTCTCTTCCGGTTTTCATCCCCAGTCTAACGGTCAAGCAGAAAGGGCCAATCAGACGATTGGTCGCATACTACGCAGCCTTTCTTTTAGAAACCCTGCGTCTTGGGCAGAACAGCTCCCCTGGGCAGAATACGCTCACAACTCGCTTCCTTCGTCTGCTACCGGGCTATCTCCGTTTCAGAGTAGTCTGGGTTACCAGCCTCCTCTGTTCTCGTCCCAGCTCGCCGAGTCCAGCGTTCCCTCCGCTCAGGCGTTTGTCCAACGTTGTGAGCGCACCTGGAGGAGGGTGAGGTCTGCACTTTGCCGTTACAGGGCGCAGACTGTGAGAGCCGCCAATAAACGTAGGATTAAGAGTCCTAGGTATTGTCGCGGCCAGAGAGTGTGGCTTTCCACTCGTAACCTTCCCCTTACGACAGCTTCTCGTAAGTTGACTCCGCGGTTCATTGGTCCGTTCCGTGTCTCCCAGGTCGTCAATCCTGTCGCCGTGCGACTGCTTCTTCCGCGACATCTTCGTCGCGTCCATCCTGTCTTCCATGTCTCCTGTGTCAAGCCCTTTCTTCGCACCCCCGTTCGTCTCCCCCCGTCCTTGTCGAGGGCGCACCTATTTACAAGGTACGTAGGATCATGGACATGCGTTCTCGGGGACGTGGTCACCAGTACTTAGTGGATTGGGAGGGTTACGGTCCTGAGGAGAGGAGTTGGGTTCCATCTCGGGACGTGCTGGACCGTTCGCTGATTGATGATTTCCTCCGTTGCCGCCAGGATTCCTCCTCGAGTGCGCCAGGAGGCGCTCGGTGAGTGGGGGGGTACTGTCATGTTTTGTCTTATATTGTCTTGTCGTTATGCTTTCCCTTCTGTTCGTTTCCCTCTGCTGGTCTTATTAGGTTCGTTCCCTTTTTCTATCCCTCTCTCTCCCCCTCCCTTTCTCTCCTCTCTCTATCATTCCGTTCCTGCTCCCAGCTGTTCCTCATTCTCCTAACTCACTCATTTAGTCTTTTCACACCTGTCCCCTATTTTGTCCTCTGATTAGAGTCCCTATTTCTCCCCTTGTTTTCCGCTTCTGTCCTTGTCGGATCCTTGTATGATGTTCGCTGTGCTGTGTCATTGTCTCGCCCTGTCGTGTCTTGTCTCCTTCAGATGCTGCGTGTGAGCAGGTGTCTTAGTCTGCTACGGTCGGTGCCTTCCCGAGGCAACCTGCAGTCAATGGTCGAGTCTCCAGTCTGTCCTCGTCACTACGAGTGGATTTAAGTTTTTTCATGTTTTGTTTTCTTCTTTAATTGTCCAGGAGTATTACTTTTGCCATTTACTGGAATAAAGACTCTGTTTTCGCCAAGTCGCTTTTGGGTCCTCATTCACCTGCATAACAGTAAGCATATAGGAATGGGTTAAGGGATGGCAAACTGGAAATTCCTTTGGTCTCTGACTTACTGAGTTAGCTTGGTAAATCAGTTCTTGGTTTAAGGATTCTAGTTTTAGATGATTGCACTAACTGTAAATTAATCTGAAAAATATTGTCTGCTACTAAAATATTACTCAAATGTAAATGTGTGGGCATCGATGTTTGGAAATGTGGACTTGATAACATCTGATGCCTCTAATGCTGTGGATTTATTTCAAATAACTGACTCCACACTGTCTTAATCAAACTGTTGTCCATTCTTCCAAGGGAGCACATATAACCCAAAGCTTTTCAGATATCAATAGGGCAACAAGCCTGCTAGGATTTCACCATTGTTGAAAAGTAGGTCACGCAGAGACAAAAAGGCAGTGTAAGTCTGCATCCCAAATGGCACCCTATTCTCTTTTGCCCGTTCTGGTCAAATGTAGTGCACTAGAGAAAAAGGTGCTATTTCGGACGCATCCTCATTTTTTTTCCTGGCTCCCCGATGAATTAGTTTATCTCATGATGCTCAACAGATTTACATCATATGTGGCTTTGTGGCTTATCAAGGGGGCAGAGAGGGACAATTGGCTTCACTCTATAAATAAACTTGATTCAATCCCTGGCCAGCAGCGACAAACAAACCAACGCTGAACTCAACTGTGCCATTCAGTCTTTTACCCATGCCTACACAAGGAAAAGCCCAACGATCCTTTTGACATTTTGGATCTGGACATAAACGCAAGCTAAATAAAGGGCATCGAGAGAACATTACTGTTGTTGTTTTTTCCGTCGGTGCTTTCATTGGGATAACTAACCTGGTGGAGATACACAGGCCTAGTACTGTGAGAGAGAGAGAAGTGGTCCCCTCCATATTAGTCTTTTATCAGGTTCAATCTGTGGTTTATTAAACCTCTGTGGTGGAACGGGATACTAAGGCTATTTGACTCTCTAATCAGCCCCAGTGTGTTCCTCTCTGTCTCCGCTGAGAGTGGCTCTCTGGAGGGCGCTAATGGCAGCGTGTCAGTGAAGATGGAAGCCAATAGCCATAGTGGCAGGTAGGTAGGGACGTGAAGAGGTCTCCATCAGCTGTCTGTGGACAGAACTCGTCCTCCCAGCAGACTAAAAAAGCTATTTACAACACCCTAATGATTCATTACACTCCATAGTGCTGTGATGGCTGCCACCATGCTGAGTGCAGGGGATGTAACCAGTGCCATGTACTGTCTATCAGTGCTAATCAGAAGGGAAGCTATGTGTTTGTACAGCTAATATCTCATTATAGTGATGTTGTTTTACTCCTGAATGTGTGATGGTCATAATTGGATTATGGAATGAGAGGACCTTATGGAATGAGGGCTCCCCTTCTATTCTCTGTTATGTAATGGCTGCTTTCAGTTCACCTATTGACTGTCATTAAAGTGTGTGTACGGTAAAACTAAGTACAGTAAATTGACACACAATTGCGTGTTTTTGTCTTGATCGGGCCTTTGACTCGCCATCAGCAGGACCTGTACTTCCAGAACCCTATCTTTGCCGTGGCCAGTCTCTGCTAGGTGCAGCTCCTCAGGGACCCCAGGAAGAAGTACAACAAACTCCACCCCTTATCTGCTGAAATAGTGGATGTAAGTCTGCAGAGAGATTGTCAAGAATGTGTATGGAGTGGGACAGGAGTGTTTTCCTGACTACGTCACCAGGAAAAAATTTCCATGACGGGTCACAAGGTCTAGAAAAACTCCTGGGCCTAACCATTTGGTTTGCGTTGGTTGTTTTTACTTTCACAGTGATGGTCTCCTTTTTTTCAGACACGCCTATAGATCGATCCTGCTGACAGGGCTACGTGCTCCATGTTGCTCATTCACCGATACTTCTCCAAAGATGGGTTCCCTGAAAGGTGAGTCAGGGCAACCTTGCATGTCGAGTGGACTTGGAGAAGCAATTAGCCAGTGAGAGTGGAGAGAGACGTTTGACCTACATGCTGACCTGCTTACATACAGTACCAGTCAAAAGTTTGTACACACCTACTCATTCAAGGGTTTTTCTTTATTTTGACTATTTTCTACATTGTAGAATAATGGGAGTGTGGTACTGTATTGTCACAGTGTCATAATCTGGCCACACACATGTTGATTTGTCTTGTGTGTCTAGCCTTGAACCTTCCTTGAAATTGTTTAACATTTATGAGATACTGTCAAGTAGTTGTAATAATGTCATGATGAAGTGCCATTTACCTGGTATGATTGCTGGTTCCTGCTCCAGATTCATACCAAAGATACAGGTGTTGATATTGAAAGATACCAAGGTCAACAGCATGCACAGGATCCATAGTGGCTTGTGGGAGGCACCAGAGGAGTTGGGAGCAGTAGTCCCATTCTCATGTAACAGAAAACCAGTGAAGGTATAAACTACATGGACCCTTAGTCATTTAGCATATTCTTACCAAGAGCATTTTACCATCTGTATGTACAATAAAAGGGGCAGAGCAACTATTTAAATACAAGTCAAAGCCTATATACTGCGCTATAGAAATGGTTGTACAAGATCCATACCAGTCAACCGTATTGAACATGGACTGCTATTTGTTTTAGGACACTGAATAGGGCAGGCGTGGAAAGGATCCTGAGCATAAGCCTTCCAGGGCAGGCAGGAGGTCAGAGGTCAGGATGACTGACAGCCCTGTACCTCCACCTCTACCTCTACCCAGAACCCCCTCACTCTAAGGTCATCTTTCCTGTCACCTTCACCGTGCCCCATCAACGCCAGCAACATCCTGTTCGCTGCCGTCCCTGTTCTCCGCTTTATGGAAGTCAACAAGTCCCGGTCAGTGGCTCTCAGATCAGAGAGATATAGGATACCGCTTTACAGCTTTATCTGGTAAAGTGGCGTTCAGAATACCACCCAGTCATTTCAGACCCCTTGGATTTCTTCACATTTTATTGTGTTACATAGTGGGATTAAAATGCATTTAATTGTGATTTTTTTTTGGTCAACATTCTACTCAAAATACTCTATAATATCAAAGTGGAAGAATAAAAAATAAAAAACATTTTTTTTTTTTATATGAATACAAATTTGATACCTAAAATAGTCGATGCATAAGTATTCAGCCAATTTCTTCAAATGAGCCTAAATTAGTTCAGGAGAAACATTTGGCTTAAATCATATAATAGGTTACATGGACTCACTCTGTGGGAAATAATATAGGGGTTGACATGATTTTTGTCTATAACTAACCGTTCCCCTGTCCCCCATACATTCAACATATGTAAGGTCCCTCAGTCAAGTATTTCACTTCAAGCACAGATTCAACTACAAAGACCAGGGAGCTTTTCGAAAGCCTCTTAAATAAGGGCAGTGATTGGTAGATATGTAACAATATATTTAAGCATGTTCAAGTTAAAAATAAACATATCCAGGTGTTAGAATGGCCAAGTCAAAGTCCAGACCTGAATCCAATCGAGAATCTGTGGAAAGAACTGAAAACTGCTGTTCACAAATGCTCTCCATCCAACCTCACTGAGCTCGAGCTGTTTTGCAAGGAGGAATGGGAAAAAATTTCAGTCTCTCGATGTGCAAAACTGATAGAGACATACCCCAAGCGACTTACAGCTGTAATCGCAGCAAAAGGTGGCGTTACAAAGTATTAACTTAAGGTGGCTGAATAATTTTGCACGCCCAATTTTTCAGTTTTGATTTGTTAAAAAAGTTTCAAATATCCAATAAATGTCGTTCCACTTCATGATTGTGTCCCACTTGTTGTTGATTCTTCACAAAAAAATACAGTTTTATATCTTTATGTTTGAAGCCTGAAATGTGGCAAAAGGTCGAAAAGTTCAAGGGGGCCGAATACTTTCGCAAGGCACTGTATATATATACACATATACACAGTTGAAGTCGGAAGTTTACATACACCTTAGACAAATACATTTAAACACAGTTTTTCACAATTCCTGACATTTAATAGTAGTACAATTCCCTGTATTAGGTCGGTTAGGATCACCACTCTATTTTAAGAATGTGAAATGTCAGAATAATAGTAGAGAGAATAATTGATTTCAGATTGAATTTATTTCATCACATTCCCAGTGGGTCAGAAGTTTACATACATTTAATTAATATTTGGTAGCATTGCCTTTAAATTGTTTTGACTTGGGTCAAACGTTTCGGATAGCCTTCCACAAGGTTCCCACAATAAATTTTGGCCCATTCCTCCTGACATAGTTGGTATGTCACGTTCTGACTTTAGTTCTTTTGTTATGTCTTTGTTTTAGTATGGTCAGGACGCGAGTTGGGTGGGTTGTCTATGTTCCTTTTTCTACGTTTTGGGATTTCTGTGTTTGGCCTGGTATGGTTCTCAATCAGAGGCAGCTGTCAATCGTTGTTCTTGATTGAGAACCATACTTAGGTAGCCAGGTTTCACTTTTGAGTTGTGGGTGATTATTTTCCGTGTCAGTGTTTGTGCCACACGGGACTGTTTCGTTTATTCACATTGTTATTTTGTATTTTAGTATACAGGCAAATAAACATGATGAACACTTACCACGCTGTGCATTGGTCCTCCGATCCTTCCTACTACTCCTCTTCATTAGAAGAGGAGGAGGACAATCGTTACATGGTGTAACTGAGTCAGGTTTCTAGGTCTCCTTGCTCGCACACGCTTTTTCAGTTCTGCCCACAAATTTTGTATAGGATTGAGGTCAGGGCTTTGTGATGGCCACTCCAATACCTTGACTTTGTTGTCTTTAAGCCATTTTACCACAACTTTGGAAGTATGCTTGGGGTCATTGTCCATTTGGAAGACCCACCTGTGACTTTGTTTTTTCATAAAAACCAAGCTTTAACTTCCTGACTGATGTCTTGATGTTGCTTCAATATATCCACGTAATTTTCCATCCTCATGATGCCATCTATTTTGTGAAGTGCAATGGTCCCTCCTGCAGTAAAGCACCCTCACAACATGATGCTGCCACCCCCGTTCTTCATAGTTGGAATGGTGTTCCCCGGCTTGCAAGCCTCTCCCTTTTTCCTCCAAACATAATGATGGTCATTATGGCCAAAGAGGCACTGAGTTTGAAGGTAGGCCTTGAAATACTATCCACAGGTACCTCTCCAATTGACTCAAATTATGTCAATTAGCCTATCAGAAGCGTCTAAAGCCATGACATTGTTTTCTGGAATTTTCCACGCTGTTTAAAGGCACAGTCAACTGAGTGTATGTAAACTTCTGACCCACTGGAATTGTAATATAGGGAATTATAAGTGAAATAATCTGTCTGTAAACAACTGTTGGAAAAATTACTTGTGTCATGCACAAAGTATATGTCCTAACTGACTTGCCAAAACTATAGTTTGTTAACAAGAAATTTGTAGAGTGGTTGAAAAACAACCTAAGTGTATGTAAACATCCGACTTCCACTGTATACCTTTTTTATTAATCCCACTCTGTAAAAATGTGAAGAAATCCAAGGGGTATGAATACTTTTGGCAGGCACACTGACATTTCATCCTGGTAAAGTATGCTTTGGTAAAGTATACCATGTCAGAGATTCTCATACTTGTGTTTGTAGGACTGATAAGGTAAAGAGGCGGCCGAGCCCTACTTACCTGGCCATTGGGAGCAGTCAGCTGACTTTAACCCCATCTCAGGTAGTGGGGCAAAAAAATATTTAGTCAGCCACCAATTGTGCAAGTTCTCCCACTTAAAAAGATGAGAGAGGCCTGTAATTTTCATCATAGGTACACTTTAACTATGACAGACAAAATTATTTTAAAAAATCCAGAAAATCACATTGTAGGATTTTTAATGAATTGATTTGCAAATTATGGTGGAAAATAAGTATTTGGTCACCTACAAACAAGCAAGATATCTGGCTCTCACAGACATGTAACTTCTTCTTTAAGAGGCTCCTCTGTCCTCCACTCGTTACCTGTATTAATGGCACCTGTTTGAACTTGTTATCAGTATAAAAGACACCTGTCCACAACCTCAAACAGTCACATTCCAAACTCCACTATGGCCAAGACCAAAGAGCTGTCAAAGGACAACAGAAACAAAATTGTAGATCTGCACCAGGCTGGGAAGACTGCATCTGCAATATATAAGCAGCTTGGTTTGAAGAAATCAACTGTGGGAGCAATTATTAGGAAATGGAAGACATATAAGACCACTGATAATCTCCCTCGATCTGGGGCTCCACGCAAGATCTCAACCCGTGGGGTCAAAATGATCACAAGGACGTGAGCAAAAATTCCAGAACCACACGGGGGGACCTAGTGAATGACCTGCAGAGAGCTGGGACCAAAGTAACAAAGCCTACCATCAGTAACACACTACGCCACCAGGGACTCAAATCCTGCAGTGCCAGACGTGTCCCCCTGCTTACGCAAGTATATGTCCAGGCCCGTTTGCTAGAGAGCATTTGGATGATCCAGAAGAAGA
This sequence comes from Oncorhynchus gorbuscha, assembly GCF_021184085.1. Classification (NCBI taxonomy): domain Eukaryota; kingdom Metazoa; phylum Chordata; class Actinopteri; order Salmoniformes; family Salmonidae; genus Oncorhynchus; species Oncorhynchus gorbuscha. The sequence continues at coordinate 43,558,573 of NC_060188.1, read as the reverse complement.
TTGGGAGAATGTCATATGGTCAGATGAAACCAAAATATAACTTTTTGGTAAAAACTCAACTCGTCGTGTTTGGAGGACAAAGAATGCTGAGTTGCATCCAAAGAACACCATACCTACTGTGAAGCATGGGGGTGGAAACATCATGCTTTGGGGCTGTTTTTCTGCAAAGGGACCAGGACGACTGATCCGTGTAAAGGAAAGAATGAATGGGGCCATGTATCGTGAGATTTTGAGTGAAAACCTCCTTTCATCTGCAAGGGCATTGAAGATGAAACGTGGCTGGGTCTTTCAGCATGACAATGATCCCAAACACACCGCCCGGGCAACGAAGGAGTGGCTTCGTAAAAAGCATTTCAAGGTCCTGGAGTGGCCTAGCCAGTCTCCAGATCTCAACATCATAGAAAATCTTTGGAGGGAGTTGAAAGTCTGTGTTGCCCAGCAACAGCCCCAAAACATCACTGCTCTAGAGAAGATCTGCATGGAGGAATGGGCCAAAATACCAGCAACAGTGTGTGAAAACCTTGTGAAGACTTACAGAAAATGTTTGACCTCTGTCATTGCCAACAAAGGGTATATAACAAAGTATTGAGATAAACTTTTGTTATTGACCAAATACTTATTTTCCACCATAATTTGCAAATAAATTCATTACAAATTCTACATTGTGATTTTCTGGATTTCTTTTTCTAATTGTGTCTGTCATAGTTGAAGTGTACCTATGATGAAAATTACAGGCCTCTCTCATCTTTTTAAGTGGGAGAACTTGCACAATTGGTGGCTGACTAAATACTTTTTTGCCCCACTATATAAGCATACATGGAAAAAACAAGCAAGTAAATAAACAAAAACAATGAAACACTAAACCTATTATACAACATGCTTGACATCTGACCCAAGCCCATGTCAGTAACAGCATGTTGATGAGGTGTCTGTGAATACAACAAGCATTGTGGCGCTTCCAAGCTTTCTGTCATTGTTTCTATTCCCGAAGGGATGCCCTGATTCACCCGACAGTAATGTTGTGGTTTTCCTAACATCTCGCCCAGTATGTTCAGAACATAGTGTCTTATATGTTTAAACCCTTTCTGGCATCAGGCAAAACCACATGGAAGACAATGCTAAAGCACGTGGAATGCAATGGTGACCGCAATATTAAATCAACGGACACAATAAAAATGTCATAGCTTACATTTCGTATGAACAAGGTTATACAATATGGTAGCAAACAACTATCAACATTTTCTGGTGTTGAACATGGTACTTTATCACCTCTACTTTGTAAATAAATGTTGTTGTTTTTCCCTGACAAGTGTGTTTATGTAGGTCATGATTGTACAGTTACGGACAAATAGATGACTGTGAATTCAATAAGTTGGTGATTTATATTTAATTAATGTATACTTGACTTGTTGTCTGTTGATTAGAACATGAAGATATTGCACGTGTGTTTATGTTAGTGTTTATGTTTATGATTGTGTTGTTTTTGGTTGTATTGCAGAGTGACAGCCATAATAACTTGCAGGTTGAGATGTTCAGTCTGGCTAAAAATAAGTTAAAGTCAGTGAGAGATGCATAGTCACTTCGTTCCCCTGCGCATTGACTCGCTGCCAGTACCCCCTGTATATAGCCACGTTATTGTTATGTACATTTATTGTGTTACTTTTTGATTGATTCTATTTTTTTAAACTAGTTTATTTAATAAATATTTTATTAACTCTATTTCTTGAACTGCATTGTTTGTTAAGGGCTTGTAAGTAAGTATTTCACAGTAAGGTCTCCCTCCACCTGTTGTGTTCAGCGCATGTGACAAATACAATTTGATTTGAGATGTGAGAGATGTACTCTTCCCTGGACTTCCTGTGTATGGCCACCAGATAGAGCTGAAGTCGACAGATGGTAAACTGCGTGGTCATGGTTGCTCTACCTCTGTCTATCCTACTGGTCTTTCTACTTCGTGATCGACTGGAAAGCTCTGGGTAGAAGTTGTCCTTTTTCTCAGATCCAGGATCATCATACCCTCACCAAATCTTAGCCATTACTATTAGAGGATTGGGAAAACACACGCCCACGGTAAATCAAACCCCCAAATTGAATCTGATCCTAGACTTGAATAAGCATCATTTCCAAAAGTAATCTGTCTGGTTTAACTGAAATCCAAAAGCAATTGGCACAAAACCAAACCCTATGAGCACTGAACGAGAAGGAAAAGAGAGGTAGGTACTGTATCACCTGTATTATTCAATTGCACCTGTATTATTCAATTCAAATAACCTTTATCACATAACGTCAGAGATAAACATTCATTGACTTACTCAAGAACTTTAATGTGCCTAGTTCATACTTAATGAGGTGTCGCAGCAGCTCGTGGCTCCAGGACAGAGCATGTGGCCGGAATAATGTTACTCTATGATTAGGCCCACAGCTCTTCTCTATTGTGTTACCTGTAAATGCCTCTCGATGGTCTGGTGCAGGAAGTGGCTTGGTCTGGTGCAGAGGCTTTCTCCTATAGAGCTACATTTTTATGGAATGGTCTGCCTACCCATGTGAGTGACGCAAACTCGGTCTCAACCTTTACGTCTTTACTGAAGACTCATCTCTTCAGTGGGTCATATGATTGAGTGTAGTCTGGCTCAGGAGTGTGAAGGTGAACGGAAAGGCTCTGGAGCAACGAACCGCCCTTGCTGTCTCTGCCTGGCTGGTTCCCCTCTTTCCACTGGGATTCTCTGCCTCTAACCCTATTACAGGGGCTGAGTCACTGGCTTACTAGGGCTCTTTCATACCGTCCCTAGGAGGGGTGCGTCACTTGAGTGGGTTGAGTCACTGATGTGATCTTCCTGTCTGGGTTGGCGCCCCCCCCTTGGGTTGTGCTGTGGCGGAGATCTTTGAGGGCTATACTCGGCCTTGTCATAGGATGGTAAGTTGGTGGTTGAAGATATCCCTCTAGTGGTGTGGGGGCTGTGCTTTGGCAAAGTGGGTGGGGTTATATCCTTCCTGTTTGGCCCTGTCCGGGGGTGTCATCGGATGGGGCCACAGTGTCTCCTGACCCCTCCTGTCTCAGCCTCCAGTATTTATGCTGCAGTAGTTTATGTGTCAGGGTGGTAGGGTCAGTCTCCTGTCCTATCCGATGTCCTGTGTGAATTTAAGTATACTCTTTCTAATTCTTTCTTTCTTTGTCTCTCTCGGAGGACCTGAGCCCTAGGACCATGCCTCAGGACTACCTGACATGATGACTCCTTGCTGTCCCCAGTCCACCTGGCCGTGCTGCTGCTCCAGTTTCAACTGTTCTGCCTGTGATTATTATTATTTGACCATGCTGGTCATTTATGAACATTTGAACATCTTGGCCATGTTCTGAAATAATCTCCACCTGGCACAGCCAGAAGAGGACTGGCCACCCCACATAGCCTGGTTCTTCTCTAGGTTTCTTCCTAGGTTTTGGCCTTTCTAGGGTGCTTCTACACCTGCATTGCTTGCTGTTTGGGGTTTTGGGCTGGGTTTCTGTACAGCACTTTGAGATATCAGCTGATGTACGAAGGGCTATATAAATACATTTGATTTGATTAGAGTGTCCAAAACAACCCAGCTTCTTGTTGTTCTAAAACCGTCCAAACAAGTCGCTGGCCAGGCCTCTATCGTTATATGTTGTGTCCCAGATGGCACCCTATTCTCTTTATTTATTTGTTATTTTACCAGGGAAGTGGACTGAGAACAATGACCTGGGGAATAGTTACAGGGGAGAGGAGGGGATGAATGAGCCAATTGTAAACTGGGGATTATTAGGTGACCGTGATGGTTTGAGGGCCAGATTGGGAATTTAGCCAGGACACTGGGGTTAACACCCCTACTCTTACGATAAGTGCCATGGGATCTTTAGTGACCTCGGAGAGTCAGGACACCCGTTTAACGTCCCATCTGAAAGACGACACCCTACACAGGGCACTTTAAAGTGCACTTATTTTGACCAGGACTAAAGTAGTGCACTATATAGGGAGAAAGGTGCCATTTGAGATGCAGTTATTCTGAATGTCCTCTTGTCACACGAGGATACCAAATAATGTGGTTATATCTCTGCCAATCATGGAACGATGCCCATCTTGGGGCAAAACACAATGCAGGGCTCCATAATCAGAAAGATTGTGTTTGTGTGAGTGGATGAGATGTTGTAAAGTAAAAAATTATTAATAATCCTAAATACAGTTGAAGTTGGAAGTTTACATCCACATTTAAACTCAGTTTTTCCACAATTTCTGACATTTAATCAGAGTAGAAATTCCCTGTCTTAGGTCAGTTAGGATCACCAATTTATTTTAAGAATGTGAAATGTCAGAATAATAGTAGAGAGAATTATTTATTTAAGCTTTTATTTCTTTCATCACATTCCCAGTGGGTCATAAGTTTACATTCACTCAATTAGTATTTGGTAGCATTGCCTTTAAATTGTTTAACTTGGGTCATTTTTTTAACCTTTATTTAACTAGGCAAATCAGTAAAGAACAAATTCTTATTTTCAATGACGGCCTAGGACCTTCCGGTTACTAGTCCAACGCTCTAACCACTAGGCTACCCTGTTTCAGTTAGCCTTCCACAAGCTTCCCACAATAAGTTGGGTGAATTTTGGCCCATTCCTCCTGACAGAGCTGGTGTAACTGAGTCAGGTTTGTAGGCCTCCTTGCTCGCACACGCTTTTTCAGTTCTGCCCACAAATTGTCTATGGGATTGGAAGACCCATTTGCGACCAAACTTTAAATTCCTGACTGATGTCTTGAGATGTTGCTTCAATATATCCACATAATTTTCCATCCTCATGTTGCCATCTATTTTGTAAAGTGTACCAGTTCCTCCTGCAGCAAAGCACCCCCACAACATGATGCTGCCACCCCCGTGCTTCACGGTTGAGATGGTGTCTTCTGGCTTGTAAGCCTCCCCCTTTTTCCTCCAAACATAACGATGGTCAATATGGCCAAACAGTTCTATTTTTGTTTTATCAGACTACAGGACATTTCTCAAAAAAGTACAATCTTTGCCCCCATGTGCAGTTGCAAACCGTAGTCTGGCATTTTTATGGCAGTTTTGGAGCAGTGGCTTCTTCCTTGCTGAGCAGCCTTTCAGGTTATGTCCAAATAGGAATCGTTTTACTGTGGATATAGATACCTTGCACCTTTTTCCTCCAGCATCTTCACAAGGTCCTTTGCTGTTGTTCTGGGATTGATTTGTACTTTTCGCACCAAAGTACGTTCATCTCTAAGAAACAGAATGTGTCTCCTTCCTGAGTGGTATGATGGCTGCGTGGTCCCATGGTGTTTATACTTGCATACTATTGTTTATACAGATGAACATGGTACCTTCAGGTGTTTGGAAATTGATCCCAAGAATGAACCAGAATTGTGTATGTATACAATTGTTTTTCCTGAGGTCTTGCCTGATTTCTTTTGATTTGCCCATGATGTCAAGTAAAGAGACAGAGTTTGAAGGTAGGCCTTGACATACATCCACAGGTTCTCCTCCAATTGACTCAAATCATGTCAATTAGCCTATCAGAAGCTTCTAAAGCCATGACATTATTTTCTGGAATTTTACAAGCTGTTTCAAGGCACAGTCAACTTAGTGTATGTAAACTTCTGACCCACTGGAATTGTGAAACAGTGAATTATAAGTGAATTAATCTGTCTGTAAACAATTGTTGGAAAAATGTATTGTGTCATGCACAAAGTAGATGTCCTAAACGGTTTGCCAAAACTATAGTTTGTTAACAAGAAATTTGTGGAGTGGTTGACAAACGAGTTTTAATGACTCCAACCTAAGTGTATGTAAACTTCCGACTTCAACTGTACATATCATTGCCTTCTGAGAATTGTAAAGGGTTGTCTTTATCAAACTGTAAAAACAAGGATTGTTGCTACCATTCACAGTTATTCATTATGATGAAAGTGATTTACTAAATCTCATTGGGAGATTTAATTAGGGAACTGCAACTTCCTAGCAACATGTCTTTCAACAATGAGATATTGATCTCCCAGAATGGTCATAGACTGAATTTGATTGGCTGGTGTCATAGTTTTTTTTCTTGTTGGCAAGAGATTTGAATCTCTATTTCATAAACATGAACTATGTTTATACTTTCTATGGTAACGAAGTGAATCAAAAATACTGACTGATCAGTAGTTTTCAGTGTGTCTTCCCACTGACCTCCTCAGCCCTTTGTTCTGGTGGCTTGTCATCGCAAAGACAAAGCCATCGAGCAGAATGAATTTATGATAACCAATCCTGCATGTTTTTGTGGAATTGAAATGCTAATCAAAACGTTAATGATGTGATCTGTGTGTCTTAGCCTCCGTGCAGGACTTGTCATTTTTTATGGAAATTCAGTGTGGAGGGAACAGGAGGGAGATGGCGGTGGTGATTGAGGACAAAGGCTATGTTTTTGTCATGGATAGTGCTCCAGCTGGGCAAAACAGACAATGCTGACACACACACACAGGGAGAGAAGGAGAGGAGTAGCGTGCATGGAGGAATATAGATGACATTCAAATGAATTATGTTTCTTCTAGGTTTAATAGTTAGAAGATGGCAATATCTGTTAACCTCCTGAACCATCCTTTCTGCTTACTGACAAATATATCGGATCAGAGAAATATATTCAAAAGAAGACCATGTTTGACTCTGAAAACCTGATAAGTAAGCTCAACTGTGCTGACAACATGCTGTTTGAAACGGAATATTTTACTCTTCTATGTAAATGTAATTTGCAACATTACCATATGTGTAAACAACATGTGGTTTTCTCTGTGCAGATTAAGTATGGTTTCTAAATGTAGATTAAAGCACTCGAGGAAGGAGCAGAGGAAGGGAAGAAGACTCCAGAATACCATCATCTAATTTCACAGACCAGGGAAATAATATTGTGACAACGATTTGCATAGGGACAGGCATGTATTATATTTCCCATTGCTATTAACTCCCCAGGAGGCCTTACTCAATTGAGGTCTATGTCAAAGTAACTCTTAATTGCAATGTTTTTTTGTTCAGGTTTTGGAGGGAACAATAGTACCATTGAGAGGTGACTGAAAATAAATGATAATAGATTTTTTTTGTACTAACTTTGGTGGAAACAGAATCTATATATTCAACAGTAAAAAAAACTTTAAAAAATAATAATGTACTTTTTTTCCTTCTAATTTTCAGGATTTTATCTTCCAGATATCTCACTGTGAGGACATGAATAAGGAGTCCACATGGTATATAGTTGACCCTGGTAATTTCTGATTCATTTAGGATTTTGGACAAATCTTGATCAAATCTCAGACACTTCTTTAAGGAATCACAGTTTTAAGAGAAATACTGTTTAAAGTCATAGAGGGCTATTGCAAAAAACTACATTAGATAACATGGCCATAATGTAGTTGTCAAAAACGGATTTGTTGTCATATTTTAGTTTAAAGGTAAAAAGGTCAGTAGTGGAACGTCAACAAGGCAACAAAATCTGTTTCCCCATTTGTAATTCGTATTTTAAGTGAAAAATACCAGTCGGAACTATAACTTCGATAGGACATGAACGCAGCATTGAAAATGCCAAATTGGTGGTACTTTCATGGTCATGTCTAGAAGGGGTACAGCTTTTGTCAAATTAACGTACAAAGTTTTTATTTTCTTAATTGAAGGTAACCCAATTCTCCTAACCCGCTGCGAAAAGTCAAATCTGACGAAAGCGGCATCCTTTCTAGTCAAGACCGATTAACCTAATACGAAAATTCCAATCTTGACAAAAGCTGTATCCCATCTAGTCGAATCTGACTTTGGTATTTGTGTCGGAGTGGATCACGGCCTCGGGTGGGACAGGCGCAACTGACGTCTATATATTTCCTCGTCAGCTTCCCCCCCTCATCATATATTTTCAGAAATAGGAACCGGGTTGACAAGTTTGCGGACGATTTCAAGTATTTGGGTAAATCGCGCCAATTGTTGTGCCACTGAATTACCCGAAATAACAACCAGAAATGGATGAGAAGTGTTTTACGAAGGAGATCGACCTATGGATCGAACAAGTCACCGAATGCAAACAGCTGTCGGAGAGCCAAGTAAAAACTCTGTGCGAAAAGGTATGGTGTACGGAAATGAATAACTTTCCATCTCAAATTGTTTGTGTACAGTAACATTCAGGGGGCGATACATGTTGCGGAGCTTGTCTGTTAGCACTTCCTACTTGCCAAGTAGAATACATAATCCTGTCTAGTTTCAAGAGCAGGCATTTATATTTCCATAGTTTACTGTGTAGCCTACAGTATCTATACTTCTCGTCAACCATTCAGAAATAGTAACACAAATTGCTTGCACATTTATAGAACAATTCGAATGCGGCTTTTCTACGCTTACACTCGCCCCAGACATCCTTAAAATGGCGCCGATTTTGTACGTCACATTTAACTTCTCATTCTGCTGAGCTCTAAAACCGGTTTAGCATTTTACTGCAGCAATATGTTTTTTGTTCATTTTGGAGACTCCAAACGGTTGCATTCATATAAACATGCTTGTCCGGAACATCTAAATGACAAACCATAACATGTCTTGTTCAGTACTGGCACAATTTACGTTGGAAATCCAGTCAAACCATACGAGGCCCGGTCTGACCGATATGCTGTCGAAAAAAATGTGCAGCCTTCCTATCACCGCAATGTAGAATAGTCGCCTAGGCTCTACTGCCCACAATGCACTATAATTCATGCCTATCCATGTGGTAGTTGCATTGGCTTTAGTCCTGATACCTGACAAAGACTTAAGACTAATCATTTTGGCTATTCAAGTTCTGAATATCAGATGCCACAGTCAGCGCATTATCAAGTAAATTGAAATACATTTTCCAGAATTATAATTACTCCAGTCTTTACAGAAATAAATGACCAAATTCAAAATACTTCATAAGAGAACATGACTTAGCCACAGAGGATCACTAGCTTCGTTCCAAAAAAAATCTGTATGTAGTTTCAAGTCACGAGTAGGCCTATGCCTAGTTGGAAAGTCCGCCATTTGGGCAGCAGGTGTAACAATAGGCCTAAATGATTATTGGGTGGTGGCTGTCAGTGAAAAGCATCTAAAATATGTGTATAGATAATGTGTCTTGAGTATAATTTTAAATCTTGAGACAAGGGGGGGCTCTAGACACATCTCTCTCAAGAAGCCGCTCAGCTGTCTCCCACCAATTCTTTAGCATCAATTGTTTCATTGTGTGAATTGTTTGCCTTTTTGATGATTTATTTTGTATTAATTTCCCATTACATATCACCAGCAGTACATTTACCGTTAATCCCCGTCATTTGGTTACATACATTTGTTAATGCTATATTCTTTTAGTATTTTAGTTCTCATTCTCGGTGTGGAAATGTTGTTTGCAGAGTTCACACTTGAGAGAAACAAGTTTTGTTTTATTATCACTATGAGTTTTGTAAAACAAAACAAAAATATATAATGTTTGGTGAGCTCCATGTGAGCAATGAGCATGTGTCTGGTTCATTTCGCTGTCTTGTTATGTTGAGGGATGCCTAAAGCCTGCTACATGGATTAGGCGAATATATGTGTGGGTGGAGTTGTTTTTTGGGGGGGCTGTGGACTCTTTTCGTTATGTTATACCCAGAGAGGAAGTCCAACCTGTATCGTGTATCTCCGCTTGGGGAGCCAGAATAGTTTACCATTCCATACACTAAATTGACTGTGCCTTTAAACATCTTGGAAAATTCCAGAAAATTATGTCATGGCTTTAGACGCTTCTGATAGTCTTTTTTTGACTTCATTTGAGTCAATTGGAGGTTTGCCTTCAAACTTAGTGCCTCTTTGCTTGATATCATGGGGAAATCAGCCAAGACCTCAGAAGAAAAATTGTAGACCTCCACAAGTCTGGTTCATCCTTGGGAGAAATTTCCAAATGCCTGAAGGTGCCACATTAATCTGTACAAACAATAGTACGTAAGTATAAACACCATGGGACCACGCAGCCGTCATACCTCTCAGAAATTAGGTGAGTTCTGTCTCCTGGAGATGAACATACTTTGGTGCGAAAAGTGCAAATCAATTCCAGAACAATAGCAAAGGACCCTGTGAAGTTGCTGGAGGAAAAGGGTCATGGGGAGAAAGATTATACTTTTTTGAGAATTGTCCTGTGGTCTGATGAAACAAAAATAGAACTGTTTGGCCTTAATGACCATTGTTATGTTTGGAGGAAAAGGGGGAGGCTTGCAACCCGAAGAACACTATCCCAACGGTGAACCACGGGGGGTGGCAGCATCATGTTGTGGGATTGCTTTGTTGCAGGAGGGACTAGTGCACTTGACAAAATAGATGGCATCGTGAGGATGGATAAATTGAAGCAACATCTCAATCAGTCAGGAAGTTGAAGATTGGTTGCAAATGGATCTTCCAAATGGGCAATGACCCCAAGCAGACTTCCAAAGTTGTGGAAAAATGGCTTAATGACAACACAGTCAAGGTATTGGAGTTGCCATCACACAGCCCTGACCTCTATCCCATTAATTTGTGGGCAGAACTGAAAAAGCTTGTGTGAGCAAGGATGCCTGCATACCTGACTCAGTTACACCAGCTCTGTCAGGAGGAATGGGCCAAAATTCACCCAACTTATTGTGGGAAGCTTGTGGAAGGCTACCCAAAACGTTTGACGCAGGTTAAACAATTTAAAGGCAATGCTACCAAATAAATACTAATTGAGTGTATGTAAACTTCTGACCCACTGGGAACGTGATGAAATAAATAAATATCTTGACTATTATTCTGACATTTCACATTCTTAAAATAAAGTGGTGATCCTAACTGACCTAAAACAGGGAATTTTTACCTGGATTAAATGCCAGGAATTGTGAAAAACGGAGTTTAAATGTACTTGGCTAAAGTGTATGTGAACTTCTGACTTCAACTAGACAGACCGACAGACAGCCAGCGAGCGAGCATTCGGAAAGTATTCAGAGCCCTAGACTTTTTCCATGTTTTGTTACTTTCCGGCCTTATTCTAAAATGAATTAAATTGACAAAACAATCTACACACAATACCCTATAATGACAAAGCAATACCCTTTTTTTCATAATTTTTTTTTTATAGCAAATGTATTTAAAAAATAAAACGGAAATATCACATTTAATTAAGTATTCAGACCCTTTACTCAGTACTTTGTTGAAGCGTCTTTGGCAGCCATTACAGCCTCGAATCTTCTTGGGAATGACGCTACAAGCTGGGCACACCTGTATTTTGGGAGTTTTCCCCCACTCTTCTCTGCAGATCCTCTCAAGCTCTGTCAAGGGAGCGTCGCTGCACATCTATCTTCAGTTCTAGCCAGAGTTCTTAGATCGTGTTCAAGTCTGGGCTCTGGCTGGGCCACTCAAGGACATTCAGAGACTTGTCCTGAATCCACTCCTGCGTTGTCTTGGCTGTGTGCTTAGGGCTGTTGTCCTGTTTCCCTCAATCCTGACCAGTCTCCCAGTCCCTGCCACTGAAAAACATCCCCACAGCATGATGCTGCCGCCACCATGTTTCACTGTAGGGATGGTGCCGGGTTTCCTCCAGACATGACGCTTGGCATTCAGTCCAAAGTCTTGATTTCATCAGACCAGGGAATCTTGTTTCTGATGTTCTGCCAAAAGGCACCTAAAGGAATCTCGAACTCCAAGGTGTCTGTCATGTACCTTTTACTGAGGAGTGGCTTCCGTCTGGCCACTACCATAACGGCCTGATTGGTGGAGTGCTGCGGAGATGATTGTCCTTCTCCCATCTCCACAGAGGAACTCTGGAATTTTGACAGGGTGACCATCGGGTTCTTGGTCACCTGCCTGACCAAGGCCCTTCTCTCCCGATTGTTCAGTATGGCCGGTGGCTAGTTCTAGGAAAACTCTTTAGTAGTTCCAAACTTCATCCATTTAAGAATGATGGAGTCCTCTGTTCTTGGGGACCTTCAATGCTGCAGATATTGTTTGGTGTCCTTCCCCAGATCTGTGCCTCGACACAATCCATTCTCGAGGCTCCACACACAATTTCTTACGTGTTTCTGTTTTTAATTTTTAATACATCTGAAAAAATGTCTACGTTTTTTTGCTTTGTCATCATGGGGTATTATGTGTAGATTGATGGATTTATTTAATTTCATCAGTTTTCGAATAAGGCTGTAACAACAATGTGGAAAATGAGAAGGGTTCTGAATAATTTCTGACTGCACTCTAGGTTACTTATTTTGATGGAGTGTTAGTGGAGCGCCACAGCACCATGGAGAGCTGTGCTGAGCATGGACAAGATACATATTTTATGCCCCTGCCTTTAGCAAAGTGGGCACTGCATATCATGGGGTGGCATCGGCATTCATCTTAATAGCACATGTGCCACTGGGCGAGAAGCTGTCTTTGTTTTTCGGGGCAGAATTATGCGAGGGTTTTATGTGTTGTTGGAGGTGCGTCTTGGCCAGTTGAGTTGGGAAAATGCTGCCCTCTTCAATCTTCCGCTTTAGGTAGCCACCTAATCCTGCCTAATGGGCGGGTCGGCCCTGAACCGTACTCTCTAAGAACCTTTGTAAAGCACACACACATGCCTCATCCATCCTAAATTGGAGGAAGTTTATGGGATGGGGCCAGAATTGGGTCTGTTAGAACTTTCCCTTTATCACATCATCAGTACACCACCAATGGTCTGAGCAAGGATTTAACCTCAATCTTCCTTGATGCCCTTTTCACTAGGTTGCTTAAATACAGTCTGTTCTACAACCGTGTATCCTATTTGTGTTCTTGTTTTGTCTTGTTTACAAACAGGTGATTTATTGTCCAGAGATGCCTTTGAGCCCGGGATTACGGTACGGATGGATATGGTACTTGGCGAGAATTCCCCGTTGCCAAATCTGTAATATTAAGCTACAAGGTGTCGGCGATCACGTTCTATTTGCCTGTGGAGTTCAGTCTCAGTCAAAATCAGGTGGTTAGAAGGAATTCACTTTAATTTGTTTAAAGTAAAGGGGTTTTGTCACTTCATCAAGTCAAACTCTTGAGTTGTCAAATGCTTAATCAGCGGTATAAAAACTCCTGAGCACATAATCGAGCAGGTCCCTCTCAGCTCCAAATTGGTAGGCCTAAGCATAATGGTAGTGGTGTGTGTGTGTGTGTGTGTGGTTTGAGAGCACACATTTGCTCAGAGATGTCTGATGCATCCATCCCCTGTGAATTTTGGTAATGTGTTCAGCAGAATGTGCAACGAGTGTAAAAATAGCCGTAGATGTGAATGATTCTGAGTTGCATCACCACCACGTTGTGGCTGGGCTCTGTGAATCCAATATAACACTGGTGGAATAGCCTCTGTCTTGGGATACAAATTAAAGAATGTGGGAGAGGGAGAGAAGCAAGCTGTTACATCACAGCAACTCACTCACAACACATTGAAAAGCTGTTGTTTCCTGTATTTTAAAACATTTTCTTACACCAGGAGACTTCAGTGTTACGATCCCAGAGAAGCAGGAGCTCTGAAATGTCACATGCAAACCAGACTCAAAGACTTTCAGGTAGACTCTTGCTTGTGTATTACTCAGAGCGGTCAACAAGATAATCAAACTCGGATCACTGGATTCTGAATTACTGATTGCCCCCATGTGATGGTTAATGTGTTTTTGTGCTGAAAACATTGTGTTGTGAGTGATGACAGAGTACCCTTTTGACACCTTGGAAGGTTAAAGGTAGAGTCAGTTGGTTAAATGCGATCTACTAGTGCAAAGATGGTGACATCCACCATGTTGTTGAGTAGTTTGTTTTCACAGTCAACAATCTAGGCCATAGGTTTCTAGCTAACGCTGAACAAGCAGTCCTGTAGTAGATGCGGTTATGAGTGGTGGAGCAATTTATGTAACCTGCTAAGTCATCCATTCAATAAACACTGAGTATATAAAACATTATAAACATCTACTCTTTCCATGACGTAGACTGACCAGAAATGTTCCCTGCATTTTCTTTTTCAGCACTGAGAAAATTTCAGGTCTGCTGAGCGTGAACTTGAACGTTGTGAATCTTCCCGCGGGCATTTACTGTGAACACTGAGGCTGTACCCGCTCCAAGTTTGTTTTAAGTGGCCAAGTAGGATACTGTGACTGTTTTGATCATAAAGTAGGTCTACCAGAGTGGCCTACCATCAAAACATGGAAATAGCATTTTAACATGGAAATAGCTTTTCTGTCATTCATCCTACAGTTACAGCCAATGTGTGGTGTTCAATGTAGGCCTACATTCAATGAAACTTTAACATGCTTGACATTAACCTGTTTATCCAACTGAAAATGGTTTGATGCAAGAAACCACTTTACAAAATAAAATGCATTTATGATTATTCCCATACCATTATTACAGAGACTCAGACACATTATGCTCCCCTCTACACTATTGCTATTTACTACACTCACTTTCCAAAGATGTCTAGAAATGTACACAATTGCAACTTTGAAGGGACATTTTTATAGTGTTAACGATGAACTCTAGAACAGTGGTCAACCTTTTTCAAGATCACTTTCTGAGTCGGTGCAAGCTGACATCTACCGCTCAAGATTTATTTTTTAATTTCTAACATGACTCAAAAAAACGTAAGCCTATGCCACATTAACACATTTATTAAATGTGTTAATGCAAATAACTGTCGGTATCACTGTAATTGACTGTTAATTAACAAACATATTTAGCATCTGTTGGCTTCCACACACAGCCTACAAGCCACTCAAAAAAAAGTCTCTAATAATAAATCCATGTAATATAGCCTACACCTTCACAATAAATCCATTATTTATTTTAGACATGTCTAAAGAAGCATGATATGAATGAAAATGTAGTCTATTCAGAAGGAAAGAATAGCATGCTGAGTTGTCCTGGTGTGGCTATGCCAAATGGCTGTGGGCTACACTAGTTTATTTAGCAGACAAGATTTGCTTATAATTTCGTGGCATTGTTTTATATTACTTTATAGTATGAAGAGTACAATTGAACAAAGCTGAATAAAATATTCATATTTTATCAACTATTTAAGGAAGTGCGCACGTGGCTTCTGTGAGTAGTTAACAAATAAATGGTTATTCCTATACGCTTAATTTAGTTATTAATGTAACTTTAGTTGTCGTACAAACGTTGGCCTATGTTTTGATTTTTAATACATTGTAAGGCTGCATGATGAGACTGATTTTGAAAAAAGTAGCTTGAAGGGCATGAGCTCTGCTTTGTTTTTTGGGCAGATTGTACACACTCAGTCTCATTCACAATTTGACAAGCATGTGATAATGCCTTGAATTTCAAGGTGGCATTTCCTTTGTGGCTGTAAATCACCCTAAAAAAATCAGTGCCTCTTGTGCCCTTCTCCCTGAGTGCTGTGCAATCTGAAGCATCCCACTCAGATACTGCGCGCGTCCTTATCCAATTCCGAGGTGCGTATTGAAGATATTGGATGAACTGTCCACATTTACTTTTCATCAGCCAACAAGATGAGTATGCCTGACGAACAGCAATGTCAATATACTATCCCCCATAGTACAAAAGTCGACCTTTTCTGTGCGAGAAATAAATATTCCAAACATTTGTGGGATGCGACAGATCCCAAATTAATACAACCAATCGCATCAAATAACCTTTTTTTTACGCAATGTGGCTGAGGCAACAGATCAGAATATATAGCTTGAAATGTTGATAAACTATTAGGCTATTTCTTCACATTATAAGCGTCGATGGTAATAGGCTATAAGTGACTGTTCCATTAGCGGAAAACATTATCAAAAGTGACCACAAATGCAATAATGCATGTAATGCTTTAATTATAAAGGTGCATTTTCATGGTGAAAATGATCTTCCCTAAACTTGAAACTCACCCGTTGCTTATGAATGCCAGTTAGGCTCTTACACCCCTTGTAAAGCGGATTAATGTGCTTCATTTTAAGAAGTTATTTGGCCAATTTAGTTGTGATTACAAACCTTATTGAAACATATAGGCCTATGAGCTAGGCTACATGAGGTGTGGGGCTGATTTCAAACAAGTCACGAAAAAAAAAAAAAAGGAATTGTTTCTTATGCTGGGCGTCATTTCACAAGTGATAATATCTAACTCACGCAAGATTTTACTTCTGGGTTAACCAAGATTAGAGTCCCATTGACCTACATTTTCCCCCAGTCTTGGCCCTATCTGACTCTCTTCAATTCCCACTTTTCAAATTAATTTGGAAAAATATCAGATTTGTTTCATACGCATCTAGAATTTGCCTTTTGGCCGAACGATTGAATGGCTTTATAGAAACCCCAGCCAGCAGTTAATTGAAAGGCCTGATGCGGCATAGTTGTGAGGGCACATGGAGCCGGCTTGTTTTGTGGGCAATTAGGTCAACATTAACCATAGTCCTCTTTCGCCCTGGCCTGGTCACTCTTTCTCCTTGGCATCCATCTGTCAGTGTGACTCTCTCCCCCTCGGGGTGCTGCCTGGAGCTGAGATCAAAAGTTATTTCTCTCACCTTGACCCACGGGCACAAACCCAGTGACACATACCCCTGCTCTACTCTCAACGTGGGATTTAAGCTCTAAAAGCTCCCCTACAATCACTTAAACCCTTAGTGTAGTACTGCCAACATTTATCATCCCAGCCGCACACCTCAAGGAGCGTCTCTCCTGGTTTTAGGCCCTTCCTTTTTTGTAAAGGTTGATGTTTAACAACATTGTCAACAAGTGCCTATGGAACGGTGTGTGTGCGGACAATTGGTTTAGCATAGAAGTTGTATCAAAAGACCTGCACTGATATGTTTTGAGAGAGTGAGAGATTGACAGCATATAGCCTTACATGCAATCACTCTTTCATTAGAGAACAGTACTGGACCACCGGCTTTGCACCCAGCAGGCAGAACTGTTCTTAGAGCTGCCCTACACAGTCCAATGGTTTCTAGGAACTGCTTTGACATTCAACTAGCTTGCCAAATGCCATTCGTCTATTTATGTCTTGGGAGAGATGACCGTTGGGAAGAGAAGGGACTGAAACGTAATGCAATGTAGCCCACAACACAGCCTAATGATGTTTGTATTTTATGTTTTGTCCAGGCAAAGGAGATTCTGACCAAGGAGTCCAATGTGCAGGAGGTCCGATGTCCAGTCACAGTGTGTGGAGACGTCCACGGCCAGTTCCACGACCTCATGGAGCTCTTCAGAATCGGAGGGAAGTCTCCAGACACAAACTACCTGTTCATGGGAGACTACGTGGACCGAGGCTACTACTCTGTAGAAACTGTCACGCTACTTGTAGCACTTAAGGCAAGTTGTTGTAGTTGTGCACTTGGGGACCAGTTATCCGGACACAGATGAAGTCTAGTCCTGGAATTAAAAAGCAAATTCAATGAAGAATCTCCATCAACTGTTTTTCACTTCAGGACTAGGCTTAATCTCTGTCCGGGAAACCGCCCCTGAAAGTTTTGAATTACCTTCCACTTTTTAAACTTGACTAATGAGAGAGCTGAATGGTTAGTTATACACGGCCTTGTGATGCAAAAGCAATGTAATGCTGAGAGACACTCATTTACAGAATGCCCTCGTCTCCATTGAACAGTGCCGTTTTGTAATTCCCTGTATTTGTAACGTTGGATCACAGGTTCGGTACCGTGAACGCATCACAATCCTTCGGGGGAACCACGAAAGCAGACAGATCACACAAGTGTACGGCTTCTATGACGAGTGTCTAAGGAAGTACGGCAATGCAAACGTATGGAAATACTTCACAGACCTCTTCGATTACCTTCCCCTCACCGCCTTGGTAGATACTCAGGTAAGAGGTTTCGCATTTTGATTTGATATGTAGTTGAATCTTCTATGGTGCAATTCCACAGTAATGGAATTACACTGAGACTAAAATGGTTATTTGTAAAAATGTATGCCAAACAATTGCTTTCAAAGTTTAACAAACCATACAGCTATATGCATAAGGAGTCGTTTGAACAATTTACACAAATTTCACAAAAACACATTTACTGGAAGAACTGTGCAGATACAAAGTTTAGTAACAGAGTTACGGTATAATCTCTAAATAATATATAAGATTATGTGACCACATTTGCCAAGGACAGTTAAATATCTACTCCGAATTAAGATTTAAAGATGTCTACAGAAAGAATATCAGCTATGACATGATACCATGAGTTTGAAACTACAGTAAGTGAAATGGATTTACATCACGGGTCCCTGTTCTGTACTACACAGAAATGCATAGTATAATTGTGGAAATGAATGTCATTCGCTTCATGATGTATACTAAATAGGTACACAAAGATAGAAATTTGCATATATGGGCAGGGCTCTATAGTGTGACAACTTTTGCTGTGTGACCAGGAGTTTTATTTTGGGAGCACTGTGTGACCAGGAGTTTTATTTTGGGAGCACTGTGTGACGATGAAAAAAGCTCTCCCAGAATTGTTTTAATGATCACGTTTCTCTGTGCGGTTGCTTCCGAGGGCTGAAGATTTTTTAGCGTCATGGTTGCACCATAACTACCGCGAACACCATTTGCTTCTTGCCCAACCACGTCAAAAGACCCGACCCATATTACCACCGCAACATTTTTTATCTTCCTAAAACGGATCTCCGGGACTGTATTTTACGTTCATAAACCATGTCGTGCTCTGTTCTAAAACTACTCGTGTGTCGACGTCGATAACCATTAGTTTACACTTAGTCCAGTCATGTTACCTCGTTGGTATCCAAACATATCCAAACATTTGAAGGCAGAGAAAGAAATTCCACAAGTGACTTAGTAATTTCAATGACAGGTGTTCATATAATTTTATAATGGACACTAATATACTGAATTGTAATTGGATGCATTTTACCGCCATATCCTACTGTGCTATGATTGGTTAAGACCACCACCCAAATGGTTAGGTCATGGTCAGTTTGATCCTGGTTGGCGATACGTGAACATGCCAGTTATATAGCTAGCTAATAAAGAGCTACGTTAAGAAATGTATTCTGTAGTGCTGCATTTCATTATTTTGTACAAAGTGTGCAAAACAAGACCTGGTGTCAGAGTAAAAGGTCTTACAAGATGGATTTTTCTGGAGTTCCTTCACCTCGAATGGACTGGGAGTCTACAAACTTACCTGATGTATGGCGTAAGTACAAACAGCATGTGGCGCTAATGTTCACGGGTCCTCTGAAGGAAAGAGGAGAAGAGGAAAAATGCAGCTACCTGCTCCTCTGGATCGGTGAAAAAGGGAGAGATATTAACAACACATGGACACTTACCGAGGCTGAATCAAAGGTACTGAAAACATACTACGATCGTTTTGAAGCATATGTTTCACCGAAGACAATACGATTTTCGCTATGTACAAATTCCATGAGAAAGTACAGGGAGCTAGCGGGTCTTTTGAACAGTATGTGACAGAGCTGCGTCTGCTTGTGAATGACTGATTATGCAAACAAGGATGAGATGGTCAGGGACCGTATTGTATTTGGAATACACTCACCGCGAGTGAGAAACTTTTGAATGTTGGGTCTGAGGTGACGCTGGACAAAGCTATCGACATAGCCAGATCTCACGAGCTAGCACAGGCTCAGATGAAAACCATTTTGTGCGGCAGCACGAGCGTGAACAAGCAGTGCACGCAGTCAGGCAGATATCAAAGCACACCTCCGGTGCACAGAGAGCGTGTTTTGGAACGGAGAGAGACAACTCTTAACAGAGCGACAGACTCAAAACGCCCCCAAAATATGTGGATATTGTGTATACAAAGTGCATGGCGAACAAGGAAATTGCCTAGCTAAAAGCAAACCGTGTTCTAAATGTGGAAAATGGAATCACTTTGCAAAAGTGTGCAGAGCTTACCGTGGAAAAACAGTACACACAGTGAGTGAAGATGAAATGTCAAACGCTGATGAACTGTTTATTGATTCAGTGACACAGAAAAGTCAAATATAAGAGACAGAGCAAGCCTTTGCTAACATTGAGATAGGAACACAAGGCACAGAGCTAAAGTTCAAACTAGACACTGGTGCACAAGTAAACATTATTCCTCTGAATAAGTACCACCGCTTGACATCTGAGTGCGAGCTACAGCGCAGACTGACTAGTTATGGTGGCGAACAGCTCCCAGTAAAAGGCACATGCACTTTCAAATGCAAATACAAGGAAAGTGACATGATGTTGGACTTTTATGTTGTTGACACTAGAGCACCTGCAGTGCTAGGTCTTAAAGCATGTTTAGACATGGACCTCATCAAGATAGTTTTATCAGTGACAGCATCAGTAGAGACAGAAAATGTACTAGAGGAGTTTGCTGATGTTTTTACAGGAATAGGATTATTCCCAGGACAATGTACCATTCACCTTGACCCAGACAACCCCTGTGGTCTACCCACCGAGAAAGATTCCCCTTGCTCTCCGTGCCCGTCTGAAGAAAGAGTTGGAGAGCATGGAGCAATCTGACATAGTCACCAAGGTTACAGAACCGACTGACTGGGTAAACGCGTTAGTGGTGGTGGAGAAACCACAGGCAAGCTCCGAGTATGTCTCGACCCAAGAGACTTGAACAAGGCTATCAAATGCCTCCATTATCCTTCACCGACGCTAGATGGCATCACACACACGCTAGCGTGAGCACACTACTTCAGTGTCATGGACGCTAGATCAGGCTACTGGACTATCAACTCACAGAAGTCATCTAAGCTCACAACATTCAACACACCGTTTGGACGCTACAGGTTCCGTCGCCTGCCTTTTGGGATTATCTCAGCCCAATATGAGTTTCGGCGAAAGATCGACGAAGTGTACGAAGGACTTGACGGAGTTGTGGCAATTGTAGACAACATCCTTGTCTATGGTCGAACCAAAGAGGAGCACGACCGAAACCCCCAAGTGATTCTGCAAAGGTCCCGTGAGAGAGGAGTCCGACTCAACCCCGAGAAGAGCACAGTCGGCGCTACAGAGGTCAGCTACTTCGGACATCTTCTCACAGCGACTGGTATCAAGCCAGACCACAGAAGATCTTAGCCATAAAATAAATGGAGCCACCAAGGAACCATGCAGAGCTGGAAACAGTGCTTGGCATGGTCAACTACTTAGCCAAGTTCGCACCCGGCCTCTTCAATGCTAATGCACCCTTGCGTCAATTGCTAAAGCAGTCCAGTGAGTTTCTCTGGGACAAGCAACACGATGTTGCTTTCCAGAATGTGAAAGACTTGATCACGAGAGAACCAGGACCAATCCTTGACTACTACGACCCCGACAAAGAGCTCAGACTCCAAATGGACGCGTCGAAGTATGGACCAGTGCAGTGTTACTGCAAGAAGGAAAGCCCATCGGCTACGCTTCCAAATCTCTCAGACTGTGAAATCGACTACGCTCAAATCGAAAAGGAGCTCTACACCATTCAGTTTGGATGTAAACGTTTCCATCAGTACATATATGGACGACAAGTCATTGTGGAATCCGACCACAAGCCCCTTGAGTCAATCATGGGGAAACCACTAGCCGCAGCCCCGCCAAGGCTACAGAGAATGATCCTTCAACTACAAAAATACGACTTCACAATCACTCACCGTGCAGGCAAAGACATCCCTGTCGCAGACACACTCTCCAGGAAGTTTCTTACCTATAAGGACAGCAGCCTCAGTGAAGGCATGGACATGCAAGTGCACACTGTGTACAGCAACTTACCAGTTAGTGACACACAACTGAAGGAGATCCAAGCAGAAACAGAAAAGGACTCGCAACTCGCACAGCTGAGGAAAATCATACAGGATGGATGGCTGGCCTGAGGAGAGGAGAAAATGCCCTCAGAGCGTCTCAGAATTCTGGAACCATTGTGATGGTACTGTCATAGATCAACGGAATAATTTTCAAAGGAGAGAAAGTCATTATTCCTACCAGTCCCAGAGAAGAGATTTTGACAAAGATCCATGCTGGACATATGGGCATGGAAAAGTGCAAACAGAGAGCACGGGATATTTTGTTTTTGCCCGGAATGTGCAAACAAACAGAGGACATGGTTGGTAAATGCGCCATATGTCTTGAATGACGCCACTCAAACACCAAAGAGCCAATGTTACCTCACTGTATCCCAGACCGACCCTGAAAAATGTGTGCAGATTGCTAAATCACTCATGGACAAAGCAAAAGCAGACGAGATCCCGTCCGCACCGCAGAAGGAGCGGTGTACCGCGCAATCGTCGTCACCTACTGAACACATTTACATTTAAGTAATTTAGCAGACGCTCTTATCCAGAGCGACTTACAAATTGGTGCATTCACCTTATGACATCCAGTGGAACAGCCACTTTACAATAGTGCATCTAAATATTTTAAGGGGGGGGGGTGAGAAGGATTACTTTATCCTATCCTAGGTATTCCTTAAAGAGGTGGGGTTTCAGGTGTCTCCGGAAGGTGGTGATTAACTCCGCTGTCCTGGCGTCGTGAGGGAGTTTGTTCCACCATTGGGGAGCCAGAGCAGCGAACAGTTTTGACTGGGCTGAGCGGGAACTGTACTTCCTCAGTGGTAGGGAGGCGAGCAGGCCCGAGGTGGATGAACGCAGTGCCCTTATTTGGGTGTAGGGCCTGATCAGAGCCTGGAGGTACTGAGGTGCCGTTCCCCTCACAGCTCCGTAGGCAAGCACCATGGTCTTGTAGCGGATGCGAGCTTCAACACAAAAGAACAACACACTGATGAGATGAACTGTTCCCCTGAAAGAGAACGCGATGGACTAAACACACACACACAGCACAACATACACCAACCATACTTACCTGCAACACCACAAGAGCTGTTGACTGACTCAGAAGCATGCTCAGCATATCGCACACGGTCAGGAAGAGGGGTCAAGCCCAGAGCTGTCCTAGTCCTGTGACATGTAGGCGGATCGCTGCCCTAAGAGTTCCAGACTGTAAATTGTTATAGAAAGTTCACTTGAAATGCTTTGGCATTGTATTTGTTTGAATTGTCAAGATGTTATTTCTACAGTGAAAGCTGAGTTGCTGAGAATCCCTTGTTTGAAAAGCAACATTGTTTCAGTCTGTTGATTCAGTTGGTATAGTATGCAATATAAATGGTTACTTACCTTGAGTTCAAACTAAAGAGTGTGTATACAAAAACGCTTAGAATATGTAAACATTTTTCTTTTGATTTAAAAGAAGGGGGGGGGGGTGTAATATTCATGTGTACTGAATTGTAATTGGATGCATTTTACCGCCATATCATACTGTGCTATGATTGTTTAAGACCACAAAGATGGTTAGGTCATGGTCAGTTTGATCCTGGTTGGCAATACGTGAACACGCCAGTTATAGCTAGCTAATAAAGAGCTACGTTAAGAAATATCCTGTAGTACTGTGTTTTATTATTTTGTACAAAGTGTGCAAAACAAGACAGACACATGCATTTACAATGTTACATATAGGTTTCTAGGCCACTACATGTGCTTCAAAAGTGGCTAGAATTCATATAGTAGAAGCTTTATCTCAACTAAAAAATATATATTGTTTTTGGTGCTCCTAAATATCATGTGGTACTCTTAACTATCAATGTTACCAATGAAAAATATAAATGTAGATCCCTGTATATGGTTATTATTTTACACACTCGCTATTATTCTAATGCGCTCCGCCCTCAAACAAGACCAAATTTGGTTGGTCCAGAAAAAATCTGAACCAATCATAGATGTTTAGGCAGCACAGTAGAGTTCTAGTATAGTACAAGTACATTTTACTGTGCTCTACTGTACTGAACTATACTGTGCTCTTTTTAAAATTTGTTTTAATTTTTTTTACTGTGCCTCACTGTACTGTGCTGTCTAAACTTGTGAAACCTAGACGTCTACGATTGGTGACGCCGGACCAAATCTGAACCAATCATGGACACAGGTTAGGGATGGGCATTTTACATTTTTGTACAGTGAGTACTTGCGTGATTTTCTTTTGATTACTCAAATGAAAAAAATAATAATTTAGAGCACAAGGGGAGAAATATGTGCACATTTAGAACTATGCCAGCATAATGCGACACTGCCTAATTTATCATAGCCATTACAGATAATAATTGATAAATTGCACCAAATATATTGACTTAACAAAACATTGAAGGACACCTTTCTAATATTGAGTTGCAACCCCACTTTTGCCCTCAGAACAGCCTCAATTCTTCGGGGCATGGACTCTACAAGATGTTAAAAGCGTTCCACAGGGATGCTGGCCCATGTTGACTCCAATGTTACCCACAGTTGTCAAGTTGGCTAGATGTCCTTTTGGTGGAGGACCATTCTTGATACACACGAGAAACTGTTGAGCATGAATTTCAGTAGCGTAGCAGTTCTTGACACAAACTGGTGCACCTGGCACTGACAATACCCCGTTCATAGGCACTTCAATATTGTATCTTGCCCATTCAACCTTTGAATGGCACACATACACAATCTCAAATGTCTCAATGCTTTAAAATCTTTCTTTAACCTGTCTCCTCCCCTTCATCTACACTGATTTGAAGGGGATTTAACAAGCGACCTCAATAAGGGATCATAGCTTTCAACTGGATTCACCTGGTCAGTCTGTCATGGAAAGAGCAGTTGTCCTTAATGTTTCGTACACTCGGTGTATATTCAGTCAATAAAAAAGTAACTGCCATTTTATGAATTTATTGAAACTGGAATACCACCTTGATTATATGATATTGTGAAATAGTCTTCAAAAGGGCAGTAACCTCAGCAGTGACACTTGCTTGTAGAAGTCTATGGCTGTGCAATGGCATAACCTTGCTTTGTAAATGTGTTTATTAGTTGTCAGGGGTATTCAACATTGTTTTGATGTATTCCTAATACCATTTCTGGTAGATGTTTTCAAAGACCCGTTTTATATAATTTGAACCAGAAATCAAAGCCATTACATTTGTTTTTTTTAGATCAAATGGTTGAAAAACGTATCTGCTTGCATTTCTCAAAGATGTAGACCCTTAGCTTTCATTTGACACCCAGTTTGATATGCTCCTATGAACAGGTTGGTGCTCATGGATCCTTTTACATGGACATGATCTGTGCTTTACCTGCTGCTGTAAATACATGTTCACTCATGTCTTACGTCTCTGTCAAAACCAATATTGAAATTCAAGTAACATTTCTGTTTTCTTTCCCTTCCAAGATATTCTGTCTTCACGGGGGCCTGTCACCGTCCATAGACACGTTGGATCACATCCGAGCGCTGGACCGATTGCAGGAAGTTCCACATGAGGTACATGGCTCAACAACCCTGCTTCTGAGCATGCTCTGCTGTCTCATTGGTGCTAAGCAGATGGCTTGTAGACACAGGTCGAGGGTCAATTTATTTGCCCCTAACCTCAACTATTAGGTGGAAAAACACAAGCTTATTGAGGCAACTTTCCATCCTACTCATCATATTGGATCCTTATCTTTATGCGTATCTTTATTACTTCTTACATGCATCTGCTCCTCTCCAGGGCCCCATGTGTGACCTGCTGTGGTCAGACCCAGATGACCGTGGGGGCTGGGGCATCTCCCCCAGGGGGGCTGGCTACACCTTTGGCCAGGACATATCTGAGACATTCAACCATGCCAACCGTCTTACTCTGGTGTCCAGAGCTCATCAGCTGGTTATGGAGGTAAGCTGTCTTTGTCGCAGATTCTCCATGCTTGAAATCTCAAAAGGTGTCCATGGTGAAGTGTATGAGCGTGAAACCATTTTGGAATGCATTACATGTTAGCCCCCTCATTCAGGTTGTTGAATATGTCAAATGTTGCGTTTGTATGCATGTCTCCGGTTTCTGCATTTACTACTAATTCGCTTGCTCTCCTGTTTTCTTCCACAGGGCTACAACTGGTGCCACGAGCGAAACGTGGTGACAATATTCAGTGCACCAAATTACTGTTACCGTTGTGGTAACCAGGCAGCTATCATGGAACTCGACGACACCCTGAAATACTCCTTGTAAGCATATTGATTACCATTCCATACATGACCAACCCTAAAGTGTTTCCTCCTCTGTTTGGTGAACTACCGTCTAGGGACTCTTATTTCTGGAGGATAATGAATTAAGTCAAATGTTATTTGTCACATGCTTCGTAAACAACAGGTGTAGACTAACATTAAAATGCTTACTGGGGCGGCAGGTAGCCTAGTGGTTAGAGCGTTGGACAGGTAACCGAAATGTTGCAAGAACGGATCCCCGAGCTGACAAGGTGAAAATCTGTTGTTCGGTCACTGAACAAGGTAGTTAAACCCATTGTTCCTAGGCCTTCATTGAAAATAAGAATTTGTTCTTAACTGACTTGCCTAGTTAAATAAAGGTCAAATAAAAACATTTAATAAAACAGGCCCTTCCCAACAATGCAGGGAGAAATAGACAAGTAAAACACGTAGTAATATATATATACACAGTGAGTAGGTAGTGAGAACTGTATATGTAATGATGTTCCATCAACTCTGAACAGGATTGTTGATGAAAAACAAGATGTGTGATATGTTTCTCTTTTCCAGCCTGCAGTTTGACCCAGCGCCTCGTAGAGGGGAACCTCATGTCACCCGTCGCACCCCAGACTACTTCCTGTAAAACCTCACCCCTTGTACTGTCCAGTTTTGCCATGATTTATGAAAATACCTTTAGCATCCAACACCATGGGAGGGCGGGAACATGGCAAAACATCAATGTACATAATTGTATTCACACAATTCTATTTAAGCATTCAGAAAATATGTGTACATGGACCAAAAGGTGTGTGCCATATATTCATTACGAAATGCTGAAGAGTATAATGTCCAAGATCACAACCCCAATTCCTTACTCCACTAGCTCTACTCTGTCTTAAATCTCAAGGTGAGCGCGGCAACCAAGTTTTGTAAATTGAAACGTATTCAATCCAATGTACCATGGCTTATTTTGTGAGTCCCCACATTTTCAGATGTAAAAACAACACTGTTTGCACTTTTTTTTTTTTTTTTTTACATTCTAAGAACCTTTAAACGCAAGTCAGAAGTTGGCGGTTTCATTCTACAGAATGTTTTATTTTAGATTCTGTCAGCAGCTTTTTGATGGGTTAATCTCTCCGGTACACGTTTGAGGACAAACTTGCTTAAACAGATGCCCATTCAATTGTGTATGGCAGACTGATTGAAAAATACCTTTGAAAATGGTCACACACACTACTCACTCATGATTATCTAGTTTCTGTATTGATGGATCCAGTTCAATAATAAAGTTGCTCCTTGACTTGTGCGATGTGTTGGTTTATTCACTTGACTTTGAGTCATCTGACACTACTGATGGACATTTAACCAAGGCTTATGATGATGTACAGTGCCTTCTGAAAGTATTCAGACCCCTTAACTTTTTCCACATTTGATTCTTTTTCCACTTTATTCTAAAATTAAACACTATCCCATAATGAGAAAGCAAAAACGGGGAGAACATTTTTGCAAATAATGAAATATGTATATGTAATAAGTATTCAGACCCTTAAATCAGCTCAGGTGCATCCTGTTTCCACTGATCATCCTTGAGAGGCTTCTTGATTGTAGTCCACCTGTGGTAAATTCAATTGACTGGACATGATATGGAAAGGCTCACACCTGTCTGTATAAGGTGCCACGGTTGACAGTGCATGTCAGAGCAAAAAACAAGCCATGAGGTCGAAGAAATTGTCCGAGTGCTGAGACTCCACATTGGCAAAAAATAAATAATAACCTGTTTTTGCTTCGTCATTATTGGGTATTGTGTGTAGATTGGGGGGGGGGGACATTGAATAAATTTAACTTAAAATGTGGAAAAGGTTAAGGGGTCTGAATACTTTCCAAATGCACTGTATGTAAGTCATGCCTAAATAAAATGACCAAAACCATGATTGATTTTTGGAGAAAGGGTGAAGAATAAAGCTTCCATGGATGCTGAATATATGTATTTTGTTACTACTACACTCATTCTAATTTTACATAGCTAAGTAATAACTACACTGATAATTTTTATCACATGGTAGTGATGAATACTTCTAATGGTCCAACCTGTTCACCACTTATTTCCCATAAGAATGTGTTACTGTTGATAAAGGGTTGCAGGTAGCCTAGTCGTTAGAATGTTGGGCCAGTAAGTGAAAGTGTGCTAGTTCAAATCCTAAACAATCTAGTTGAAAAATCTGTCCCATGTGCCCTTGACAAGGCACTTAACACTAAATTATCAAGGAACCCACCAGGTACAACCCTAAATCTGTAAACACGGCACCCTCATAGATTTGGGGTGGCAGGGTAGCCTAGTGGTTAGACCGTTGGATTAGGAACCGAAAGGTTGCAAGTTTGAATCCCCGAGCTGACAAGGTACAAATCTGCCGTTCTGCCCCTGAACAGGCAGTTAACCCACTGTTCCTAGGCCGTCATTGAAAATAAGAATTTGTACTTGCCTAGTAAAATAAATAAGATATCATGCTGACCAACCTGCCCTCTAAATACACTTCTGCTGTCTTCAACCAGGATCTCAGCGATCACTGCTGCATTGCCTGCGTCCGTATTGGGTCTGCGGCCAAACGACCACACCTCATCACTGTAAAACACCTAAACACTTCAGCGAGCAGGCCTTTCTAATCGACCTGGCCCGGGTATCCTGGAAGGATATTGACCTCATTCCGTCAGAGGATGGTTATTCTTTTAAAAGTGCTTTCCTCAATAAGCATGCCCCATTTAAAAAAATGTAGAACCAGGAACAGATATATCCCTTGGTTCACTCCAGACCTGACTGCCCTTGACCAGCACAAAAAAATCCAGTGGCATACTGCATTAGCATCGAATAGCCCCCTCGATATGCAACTTCAGGGAAGTTATGAACCAATATACACAGGCAGTTAGGAAAGCAAAGGCTAGTTTTTTCAAAGGCTAGTTCTCTGCTGCCAATGACTGGAATGAATTGCAAAAATCACTGAAGCTGGAGAATCATATCTCCCTCACTAACTTTAAGCAGCAGCTGTCAGAGCAGCTCACAGATCATTGCACCTGTACATAGCCCATCCAACTACCTCATCCTCATATTGTTATTTTTTTATTCTCCTTTGCACCCCAGTATCTGTACTTGCACATTCATCTTCTGCACATCTATCACTCCAGTGTTTAATTGTTAAATTGTAATTACTTCGCCACTATGGCCTATTTATGCCTTATCTCCCTAATCTTACCCCCTTTGCACACACTGTATATAGATTCTTTCTATTGTGTTATTGGCTGTACATTTGTTTATTCCATGTGTAACTCTGTGTTGTTGTTTGTGTCGCACTGCTTTGCTTGATCTTGGCCAGGTCGCAGTTGGAAATGAGAACTTGTTCTCAACTGGCCTACATGGTTAAATAAAGGTGAAGTAAAAAAATTTGCTCCATTGATAATGACAGGTCTTGGCCGTGACCCAACTCTCAGAGGGTGTCTTAGGGGGAGTTGGTATATGCAAAAAACACATTTACAATTCACACATGAATATAATGCAAATATTAAGCACCCACCTAAATATTATAAGTGAAGAAGATACCATGGAAATAATAATATACAAATAATGTGGAAAGAATGCCATCTCACGGCAGGACTCAACATTACAACTCGGAACGTCGGTCAAGGTAAAGGTGTGATTGTGAATCAGTGATCATTGTTGTGAATAGTATTTTACATAATATTTATAGCCACATGTTATATGCGAATAATATTTTACATAATATTTATAGCTACATGTTATATGCAATACTTCATAGGCCTACTATTCAAGTAAGGCAACAACAAAGTGTAGGCATATTTACATTAAACAATTACTGTCATGGCATTAAAAAATACTAACATCTTGGCTAACAATATGACTGCACAAAGAGAGTAAAACAATTACGGTAATTTGTTTTTGTGCTGGGACAAATTGACAGAAGCTGAGCAGTACACATCATGAAAAAGCAACAATGTGCATATAATACTATAATTGTATATATTTTGGACGCAAAAAATTAACAGAATGCACAAAATATTACAAAAATAATATTAGAAAACAATCATGTTAATAAATATTACGTGAAATTCTGTCTTCATGTCAACGGGGGAAATCACTCACAGGCATATCACAAGACGACCTGCTCCACTTGACAAAGCGCAGCTAGCACAGTTCCAGCGATTGCCTGTGCTTCGGTCTGGCCTTGTTGACGTTTAATATTTTATCTCTAGATTTGCTTTAAAAAAAATCACAGTAAGTAACCACCATTTAGTTGCATGTCTTGGTGAAATCATTTGTGTTTTAAATGTAGTATTCCTATATCTAAATGAAAATATAAATGACTTGAATATGGTTGCTAAGACGAGGCCTTGCTGACGACGTCGTTAGCTAGTCGTTGTCAGCTAGCACAGCAGGCTAAGGTTAACGTAGCTAACTAGTTAGCTAACTGTTACTTGACATTATTGCCACTTACAGTGTAGCGCTAGTATTGAATCTAATTTCAGCCTATGCCTGTTTCAGATATGCTGGTTGTTTACAGTTGCAAAGGCTGCATGTGTAGTTAGTAACCAAGCAAGTTAATGCTAACTACTGCACCTAGTTCATGAAACAGACTGGAATCGAAGCTAGATAGCTATGATGAGTTAGCGTGTGAAGCTAGCTAACGTTATCCAGCTAACTCTACAGCTAACGTTATACAGTGAGTTGCGTGAACTGGTAACGTAGCTAGGTAGAACTACTTAGTTAGTTAACTAACGTGCCTGTCTACCGAAACATGAACTTGGCTGGCAAGTGTTTGGGTACCTATTAACTGGCGTTACTTGTCTGACTACACTAACGTTATCTAACTAGGATTGGAAATGGCTAACTAGCCACCTTAACGTTAGCTAACGTAGCTAATTACTAACTAGCCACCTTAACGTTAGCCAACGTAGCATAACTGTTCCCTTGTCAGTAAGACGAATACAGGGTTCGCCTGTCACCCTATAATAAAACGTAGTTTATAAAATGTAGTTCATTACCCCGCTAGCTAACGCAAAGCCTGAAACTGACAAACGTTTTCCTGTTTTACAGATGCCCACAATTAAACTGCAAAGCTCAGATGGAGAGATCTTTGAGGTGGATGTGGAAATAGCAAAGCAGTCTGTTACAATAAAGACAATGCTGGAAGGTATGTAGCTATGTACTCTGTTGTGATCACGTGGTTGTAACATGAGTAGGGTGTTCAAATCAAAACGCATATTTTGACCAGTGGGTAAAACATGTTAATTATGTTGTTACTCCTTTAAGAAAACCAATGGTCCAAACCCCATGAAACTACCTTAATCCCATCAAAATGCTATTGGAGTTTTAACAGTGTATACAAAAATATGAAAATACTACGTCATGTCTCAAATCGATATATATCTTACCTCCTATATTGTTTTATGTCCTCTGGATTTGAGAAGAAAGATGAAGAGTTCAACGGTGACCCTGTCAGGTAGCCTTAATTCTTGCACAGCATCCAGCCTAGCTGACAATGCTGTTTTTCATATTTTTGGAATGTTTTTCTTCTTCTCTGGCCTCCATTGATTTAGTCATGCTAATTTTAACCCTCCAACAAGGGTAACTTGTAATTCCCAGTAAGTTTTGAATGGAGGCTGAAAAGATTTGGCGGGGGTCCTCAGATCGTCAAAGTTACATAGCTGCATCTTGACTGGCTCCATCACCGCTTGGTGTGGCAACTGCTTGTCATCTGACTGCACGGTAATACAGAGGGTAGTGCATACGGCCCAGTACATCACTGGATGTACTGGGCAGAGTTCCCTGCCATCCAGGACTTCTATACCGGGTGGTGTCAGAGGAAGGCTCTAAAAATAGTCAGACTCCAGCCACCCAAGTCACATTCTCTTTTCTCTGCTACCGCACGGCAAGTGGTACCGTCTGAGACCAAAAGGCACCTGAACAGCTTCTACCCTCAAGCCTTAAGACTGCTGAACAGTTCATCAAATGGCCACCTGGACAGTTTACATCGACCTCCTTTATTATTTATATATCTGAATTGTTTTGCACTGGCTCTATGCACACTCACAAGACTCTACTCACACATACTACACTGACACTCCAACACACACACACACACACTACATACGCTCACACACAAAACATACACCAGCATATTGACGCCACACACACTCTCTCACACATAGAACCACTTTCACACTTCACACTGCTGCTACTCAGTTTGTTCTATATCCTGATTGCCTACCCACGTGCACATACTGTATTACCTCAACGACCTTGTACCCATGCACATAGACTTGGTACTGGTACTCCTTGTATAGCCTCGTTATTTTGTGTTACTGTTTCCTTTTTTTTGGTGCAAATATTTGTTTTTTAAAATTGTATTGTTGGGAATGGGCTCGTAAGTAAGCATTTCACTGTAAAGTTTATGCCTGTTGTATTCGGCACATGTGACCAATAACATTTTATCTGATTGGATATAGACTTGAGGTTTGGACCATTGGTTTTCATAGAGGATCATCTACAAAATTAACATATTATTTTACCCATTGGTCAAAAGATGCATTTTTGATTAGACACCCTATTAATGCTAAAATCTAGTTATTTCAAGATTTATTTAGTAAATATTTTCTGAACTCTATTTCTTGAACTGTATTGTTGGTTAAGGGCTTGTAAGTAAGCATTTTGTGGGAAGGTGTTGTACCTGTTGTTGTATTCGGTGCATGTGACAAATACAATTTGATTTAAAGTACAGCTGACAACTGTCTGGCAGTATCTGTGTGCTTGTCTAATGGTTGTCTTTGATAGATTTGGGTATGGATGATGAAGGAGATGATGATCCAGTCCCCCTCCCGAATGTGAATGCAGCCATCCTCAAGAAGGCAAGTGGACTCACTGTCTGACAGTTATCCCATATCTGGTGCAATGGACTGAGGGACAGGCAAACTGTTGGGAGTTGGACATTGATAACCTTAGGTAAAGTGCCTCCTCCCAACCAGAGCTGGGGCTATCTTCTCTATTTCCACTTTTATCAGTTTAGTTGCACATCACTTCTATTCATAGCGGCACTATTCAATTGAACCCAAACCTTTGTATCCTTTTCTACTAGATGATTTTCCTGGAAGTGAAACATTTGTGCACAATTTAAACCAATGTAAGCCAAACGTGTAGGCAGAATGACTTTCCCAAACCTGTAACAGGGATCCGTACCTATGTGGGAGCCACTGTGAGGGTCCATGCTCGATCATCACATTACTTAGCAGACGCTCTTATCCAGAGCGACTTACAGGAGCAGCCTTGCTCGAGGACAGATGGTTGGGATAGTTGGCCTTAGGGGCACAGTCTACAATGTGAAAGAACAAATGCAACTGGTCATCTGTGCCTGTCCGAATCTCTAGAAATCAAATGGTGTGATTGTCTGCTGAAGGTGTAGACGTTGTTCATTGGATTTATACTGTGTGAAGGGATGTGGGATTAAAGATGATTTTGTTATTCCATCTCTCAGTTGAATTGTTCCATGCTGTCTTGTGCATGTCTTCAACTGAGGGTCAAGCTGATATTTCTGCTACTTTGTTCAGCAACTGTATCCTTGTGGCTAATGAATTACATTTTGTTTGGGGAAATGTTTGCGTGGTCAGACAATTACACATTGTCTGCCTGACTTAATTAATGTCGTTTTTTGTTGTTGTTGTTTCTCACATCTGCAGAATAGCATGTGTCTCTCTGCCAGAAGCATTACAGCTCTAAACAGAAGGTCATGTGTGCTCTGACCTCCGTCCTCAAGTTAGGCCTCTGAAACTGAACTCTGTGTGAGATGGATGCCCCGGCGTGTCTGATTGTTGATTCACGGACTGTGCGCTAGGAATAGTTGTTCCTTTTCATGTTTCCTTTCTCACTTCAGTTTCCTCCCTCCAGGTGATCCAGTGGTGCACCCACCATAAAGACGACCCCCTTCCCCCCGAGGATGACGAGAACAAGGAGAAGAGGACTGACGACATTCCCGTCTGGGACCAGGAATTCCTCAAAGTGGACCAAGGGACCCTCTTCGAACTCATTCTGGTGTGTACCTACCACCCCCGCCACCCCCCCTGCCACTCACTCAAAGAAACTGTTTGACACCTGTACACATACAAAGTGGAAGTGTCTCAGGTCTTGAATTTAGGCAATGGCTTAGCTTAACATACCACACCAGTTAAGCTAATAGGTGCTTAATAAAGTTATAACTGGAGGTAGTAGTAGGTCATTACTAAAGAGCCCTACACCCACAGTCAATAAAGTTGGTGGTACAAAACGCCTCCACTATGAAACCACTGGATTATCCAATGAAACACCCCAGAAAAAGGGATCCATCCCCCTGTAATTTGATTGGTCACCGAGGGGAGAAATAGGTGGCAAATATTTGAATTTGAGTGTCGGAGAAATTCCCTGTGCATGTGCCGTCCCTCCCTGTGCTGCTGCCGCCGAGGTGGGAGGCAAATCTGCCACCGGCTTTGCGTAGAAACGCATGGAGATGGCTGCGTTTTCTCTTCCTGTGTGTAAGCGGCTCAGGAAGTATCCGCTATGTGCATATGAGGTTAAACAAGCAGCTCTTGTGCAGTGATTTGCGCAATATGTTCTTGTTGCGCTCAGGGCTTCTAGGAACTGTAACACAAGTCTGTCATTTGAGGAGTAGGTTTTACCCAGCTCCCGAGACCTGTTTACTTGGCCTAAGTCCTGGGCTGCAGTAGTTCACTTGAAAGGCAGTACTTGCAGTTGTTTTCTTTCCATCCTCTATTTTTATTTTTTATGTTTAGGCCGCAAACTATTTGGACATCAAAGGACTGCTAGATGTCACCTGCAAGACGGTGGCCAACATGATAAAAGGCAAGACCCCAGAGGAGATCAGGAAGACTTTCAATATCAAAAATGACTTCACAGAGGAGGAGGAAGCTCAGGTAATACAGCCTTCTGTGGTTTTCAGGATGTCCCACACGGCACCCTATACAGTCACAGTGCACTACCTTTTTTTGACGAGCCCTACAGGCCCTGGTCAAAAGTAGTATATAAAATGAATACGGTGTTATTTAGGGCAGAACCGCAGTCCTGAATGCGGAGCTGCCTTGTGATAATATACATTTGAGCCATGTGACAGTGTGTGCTGCTTCCCACCCCCCAGGTACGCAAGGAGAACCAGTGGTGTGAAGAGAAATAAAGGAGGATCATGCCAACCCTAACACACTGAAAGGATTGTTCCATTAACTGGTTGCACTGCGCTGTTCATACGTGTTAATATTACATCATAGTCTATTAGAGCGCCCCCCCCATGTACTCCATAGCATGACCATTTCTATTGCTTGTGCAAAATAATTTAATAAGCTATTTCATGTTTTTACAAATGTTACTTCACATATTCACATGAGATGCATAGTCTGGTCTTTACAATTTAACTCTTTTTTTACTGAATATCTTTCTTTTTTTTGAGTCAACTGAATAAATAGCTTTTTTTTGACTGAAATGATAGCGCAGTGCAGAATTTTGTAAATGCAGCCTCTTCTGTGCTGTCTTCTTAAAGTCATGATAAGGAGACAAGCTGTCGTAGGAGATTTGAAGTGGGGGTAAACATGTGCAAAATGTCCTGTGGATTGGAAGTGCTTGTCGAAGAAGTAAATGTGTGCGATCTGTTTGTCACTCAACTTATGGTATTTACTAAGCTTAGTACTATTGGAATATTTTCTCAGTTCTGCTCTGAAGATGACATTTAGGGTTAACAACCATTGAATTCCAGGAGTTAATAAATGACTTAAAATAATGTCTCTGCTGTTTGTGATTTTACATCTAATGGGGAAATAGTGGGGAAACTGATCCAGAATTTCAAAATACTTTAATACATCGAACAAAAATGAGCACATCAAAGGCAGAAGTCTTTCAATGTGTAAAAAAAATAATTGAAAAGACAGACATCAGTACACCTTTTTTATGTGTGGTCGTTTTGATACGAGCAGTCCCCAAATCTAAGATGTGTGTTAACATTAGAGCACCCTCTGATGGACTAGACATCGATTGAACAAACGGAAAAGCCTTGCTGTACACCGCCTACAGTATCTCCAAAGTAAGCAGGGTTTGACACTTGCAAGCAGTAAATTAAAGCCATTGTTTTTCACGTATATTTTTGGTACACTTAGGTGGAACATGAACACACTGAAAAGGATTGACACAGCTCTGATAACTTCAATGAAAGGAAAAGGTAATGCAAAACTTCTGCACAAAATGTGTTTTTCTCTGAGAAGATGGGTGTAAAATAAATTATATTGCTTTTAGTGGAAAACTGAAATTAGAGACTGAAGAAACAACTTTGGGAGAGAAAAGTTCATTTTACGTAACAAAACATTTTATGTAGGAAATTCAACAGCTTTACAACACAATGAAATATAGTACTCATTTGGTCTTTAGTTTACAGCAGGGTTCTTTAATCTTTTTCAGCTTGAGACCCAAGTGAGAAATTAACAGTCCTCTTGTGACTCAAATCGTCCTCCATTGAACCAAATTAAGAAATAGTGTATGAATGTAGATGTATTCTCATAAATTGCGACCCACCTCTTAACATCCCATAGTTTTAGAAACCCCGGATTATAGAATGTTCAGTCAGACAGAGGCAGTTGAGGACTGCTGAATTTCATTTATTATATAATGGAGGCTTTTTGACACCAGGAAACAAATTAATCTCCCAAACGGCATCCTTATGAACAAACACCAATGATGTTTTAATTCTCTGAGGGACCTACATCAAAATAATGTATCTAGCAAGAATTTGACCGACAAGCAGGAAGTGCCTAAAACAAACGAACATAACATAGAGATGAGTCTCTCCGAGGGGAGACAAGAACATGTCGACACGGTGAAAAACACTGTCACTACCTTGAAGCTTCAACCTTATACGACATCATTAATCAATATAAATACTATCTATTCTGGAAAAGGTTCCTTTGAAACGTCTGAAAGTCTTATGAAAAGGAGGAGTACCGTACTCCTCTGTAAAAATCTTTGGAAATGGAATCAATTCGATTTTAGGCAGTGAGGAAGAGAAGCAGTTATCATCCCGGCAATATTGAAATGACATGAGCACTGAGTAAATCAGTCAGAAGTCATATTGATGTGAATGGCATCCTCTCCCAGACACAACGCTCTGTCATTGTTTTTGGATGTTTGTGGTGAAGGTCTTTTCTCCAGCGTTTTGCTCCCCACTCCTTGTTTATTCCGGATGACGTTGGGCTTTGTCTTTCTATCTGGCGGGGTGTTGGGATGGTGCGAGGAAGTGTGAGAGGGGACAGGACAGGTGAGGCTGGCTAGTGAGACTTGGGCAGGGTACAGTCATGATGATGATGATTGAGATTGTCGTGCTGTTGGGATGATTCTATTAAAGCTTTGAGAGAGAGTTCTGTGGTCTTGGGTTTTGAGAGGATACGGGGTGTGTGTTGTTTGCTGGGCTGGGGGTGCAGAGGGATGTGTGAGGGGGAAGCAGGCGAGGGCGAGCTGGGCAGGGAGGGGTGCTGAGGGGGGACGCCGTCGACGGGGGAGGGGGGCGAGTCTATAGCGCTTCCATCGGAAGAAGTGGGGCTGGCGCACCATCCTCCTTGAAGGTATCGAATGCACTTCTTTTTCCTCCTAGGAACAGTCAAGAGAGTTATCTGTGAATAAAGCGTGGATGCAAAGCGTCACCAAAATGAACTTTTTTTTTTACTGTTTTCAACATGATTGAATTGAGTTTGAAGACCCCAAAAGAGCAAATCCATTGAATACCATCAAATATGTTTTCATAGATCATCCACCACCATTTCCTTCATATCATGAATGATTTTTGTGGTTGTTCTCGTGATCATTAGAAATGTTGTTTTCTAAACTAAATTGAAAGTGAACAATGGTTGTTTGCCTCTTCGTTAAAACCAAAGCGTCACGCCTTATCCCATGATTATTAGAAGGTGCGAGGAAATATTTAGAGATGGGGAGGAAGAGAGAGCGATTCTAAATGTCAGAGTTCACTATCAACAGCTGCACTGCCTGACCGCATGAATGGAGAAAGTTGAAGGCAGATGAGCATGAGAAATGGCATCAAAGTGCAGAGCGGCGGTGCATGTGCGAGATTGTGTGTGTCTGTGTGTGTGTGTGTGTGTGTGTGTGTGTGTGTGTGTGTGTGTGTGTGTGTGTGTGTGTGTGTGTGTCTGTGTGTGTGTGTGTGTGTGTCTGTGTGTGCGTTCATCTGCGGTTATCAGGATTCGCTCTAACCACATTCACCTCCCTTTGTTCTCTTGCAGCACAACACACATACAACACGCACAGTGGTCAGGAGATTTCCATGATGTGACGGCATGGTGGGGAAGGCAGGGC
This sequence comes from Oncorhynchus gorbuscha, assembly GCF_021184085.1. Lineage (NCBI taxonomy): Eukaryota > Metazoa > Chordata > Actinopteri > Salmoniformes > Salmonidae > Oncorhynchus > Oncorhynchus gorbuscha. Next base: position 43,520,261 of record NC_060188.1, on the reverse strand, counting down.
AGATACCTCTACACTGATGTGACTTTGAGTGTGCAGATGTGTAAAGGAAATAAAGGAGAAAAGATTGAGTTGGTAAAAAAAAAGGCACTGATGATGAGCATGACTGATCCTCCATCCACTGTAAATAAAATAAAAAATGCCTGCTTTGCCATTTCTACCAATAGCATAATCAAGAAATATCTGTTTTAAGCAGAGAACAGCTACAGTTGAAGTCGGAAGTTTACATACACCTTAGCCAAATACATTTAAACTCAGTTTTTTTTCACAATTCCTGACATTTAATCCTAGTAAAAATTCCCTGTCTTAGGTCAGTTAGAATCACCGCTTTATTTTAAGAATGTGACATGTCAGAATAATAGTGGAGAGAATGACTTATTTCAGCTTTTATTTCTTTCATCACATTCCCAGTGGGTCAGAAGTTTACATACTTTTAACTAGTATTTGGTAGCATTGCCTTTAAATTGCTTAACTTGTGTCAAACGTTTTGGGTAGCCTTCCACAAGCTTCCCACAATAAGTTGGGTGAATTTTGACCCAATCCTTCTGACAGAGCTGGTGTAATTGAGTCAGGTTTGTAGGCCTCCTTGCTCGCACGCGCTTTTTCAGTTCTGCCCACAAATTTTCTATAGGATTGAGGTCAGGGCTTTGTGATGGCCACTCCAATACCTTGACTTTGTTGTCATTAAGCCATTTTGACACAACTTTGGAAGTATGCTTGGGTTCATTGTCCATTTGGAAGACCAATTTGCGACCAAGCTTTAACTTCCTGACTGATGTCTTGAGATGCTGCTTCAATATATCCACATAATTTTCCATCCTCATGTTCCCATCTATTTTGTGAAGTGCATCAGTCCCTCCTGCAGCAAAGCACCCCCACAACATGATGCTGCCACCACCATGCTTCACGGTTGGGATGGTGTTCTTCGGCTTGTAAGCCTCCCACTTTTTCCTCCATGGTCATTATGGCAAAACAGTTATATTTTTGTTTCATCAGACCAGAGGACATTTCTCCAAAAAGTACGATCTTTGTCCCCATGTGCAGTTGCAAACTGTAGTCTGGCTTTTTTATGGTGGTTTTGGAGCAGTGGCTTCTTCGTTGCTGAGCGGCCTTTCAGGTTATGTCGATAAAGGACTCGTTTAACTGTGGATATAGATACTTTTGTACCTGTTTCCTCCAGCATCTTCACAAGGTCCTTTGCTGTTGTTCTGGGATTGATTTGCACCCAAGTACGTTCATCTCTAGGAGACAGAATACTTCTCCTTCCTGAGCGGTATGACGGCTGCGTGGTCCCATGGTGTATATACTTGCATACTATTGTTTGTACAGATGAACATGGTACCTTCGGGCATTTGGAAATTAGTCCCAAGGATGAACCAGACTTGTGGAGGTCTACAATTATTTTCTGAGGTCTTGGCTGATTTCTTTTGATTTTCCCATGATGTCAAGCAAAGAGGCACTGAGTTTGAAGATAGATACATCCACAGAAATAATCTGTCTGTAAACAATTGTTGGAGAAATTACTTGAATGTATTGTGTCATGCGCAAAGTAGATATCCTAACCGACTTGCCAAACCATAGTTTGTGAACAAGAAATTTGTGGAGTGGTTGAAAAACGAGTTTTAACGACTCTAACCAAAGTGTATGTAAACTTCCGACTTCAACTCTATGTGTGAATCCCTTTCCTCCCCTCAGACCTACAGGACCTCTCTCCCACTTTCCTTTGATCATCATCACCCATCATCCCCCACAAATCCCTGAGGAGACACCCACCCCATCACCAGCCAGCAAAGCAGCTTTAGTTTCCAATAATACAGCCTCCTGACACCCCAGTACGCTGGGGTTCTCTACCTGTAGGGGGCGACGTGGGTCACAGGGTTAGTGAGATGAGTGCATGCAGAGCAGAGCACAGCAGTGGGCTGAGGCACGCTCACAGAGGGAGAGAGGGGTAGCAGAGCGAGAGGGCGAGAGATACACACCTGCAGGGACCACACCAGTCCGTTTGTTGGTTGAGGCCGAAGCGAGCTCTGCATTTCTTAGGAGAGCCAGGGTCTGAGCACAAGGCAACATGCGCATAGGAAAGAAGTAAAGAAAGAGAGGAAGAGAGAGAGAGCGAGAGAGCGAGAGAGAGAGAGAGAGCGAGAGAGAGAGAGAGAGAGACAGAGAGAGTGAGAGAGAGCGCGAGAGAGGGAGAGAGAGAGAGAGCGAGAGAGAGAGAGAGAGAGAGAGAGAGAGAATAGAGAGAGAGAGAGAGAGAGAGAGAGAGAGAGAGAGAGAGAGAGAGAGAGAGAGCAGAGCAGAGCAGATCAGATAAAGAGGTCAGGGCAGACGTTGACGCATTGACAGAGATGGTAAATCAGAGAGCCATCAAACCAGACTGTTAGTCCCCAATTACTGAGCAGGAGTCAACAACAACAACCCATAACTGCAGCCAGAACAGAGTAAAGGGAGCAGGAGCTCCATACACAACAGGCATTGAGGACACTAGGGAAGAGAGGAACACTTCAAGTGGGAAGTCTGCCATGCGTTCAAACTCGGCTAGTTAGAGTAGCAGAGACCCAGTCCGAGTAGAGGATAGTCGACCAGTGAAGTTGTTTCAAACGCTAGAATAGGGCTTGAATTTTTGGTATATTGTATTGAAGCGTGGTGGTTTGGCCTGAGAGGATGTTCAAGGTTGTTAATTGAACATTACCTGTGGTGGAGTCCTGCTGCTTCTCTCTTTTTCTTCTCTTCTTCTTGCCCTGTTGGAACACACGACCAAACGCACAGAGTCAGTAGGGGGGACGGGGTCCTATACACCACCGGGACAGTATCTGTCAGTGACATCTCGATGAAGACCATGGGAGAACCACGTCGTGATATTCACCATGTTCATGAGACTTAAGTCAACTGTACCAGAGACGGCCCAATTCACAAGTCGTGGAAGGGGGGTCTGAGGGCACTTTATGATCACTTAGGCCACAAGTTACGATGACAGCAGAAGAGAAGAGAAGGCAAAGAACTCGAATGATCTATAGTAATATTGCTGTAAACTCCATGGGCTATACAGTGGGGCCTTAATAGTATGGTTGAGGTTCACATGAAGAGAGTCATAAAGTCTAAAGTCTCATATTGGGGAGAGGATGTGGGAACAGCTCTTGGATGCCTAGACGCATCTACCCTCACTGCTCCCTAAAGCATTGTGTGTGTGTGGTTACAGCTTGCGGAAGAAAACCCCACGACTGCGTAGGTGGACCTTGACTTCCTGTTTTGCTAACAGATCACATGACTACCCGGGTTTTCTGGCTTGTGTCTGGGAAGGGGTTAGACTGTAGCAGAGCTAGTGGTCCTTTGTAATCTCAGTTGGTAGAGTGTGACGCTTGGAACGTCAGGGTCGTAGGTTCGATTCCCTTGACCATCCATATGTCAAATGTATGCATGATTAAGTCGCTTTGGATAAAATTGTCTGCTAACAAACTATCTGTTGATAAGCAACTGTTTTCTAAGTTGAGGGTTGTTGTTAGTGGATAGTTAGTTGACATTTTGATGACAGTTATTGAACATCTTATGTTAATTAATTAATAATAATATAATATACATAATAATAATAATATTATATATTAAATGAATTATTAAGTTGCTGCGTTCCGTGGTTGCCATGGCGCCGTGAGGTAGCCTAGGCAGAGAGCTCTGTAAATATTGTACATATTTAGTGTTTTTAAGTGTTTTTAATTGCATATTTGAAAAAAAAATGTTTTTGATAACTTGTTGATAAATGGGGCTGCATGTAAGTAAGTGGTTAGAGCGTTGGACTAGTAACCGAAAGGTTGCAAGATTGAATCCCCGAGCTGACAAGGTGAAAATCTGCCGTTCTGTTGTTGGTAGTATCTACTGAACATCTACCAACCATCTGCTTGGGACTATCCAAATCAAGTGTTATCTATACGGTCACAATAAAGCATTGGTATTCAAACTTTTTCAGCGGCGAGCCCATTTTTTCCCCAAGACATTCTCACGACCCCACCTCACCCCAAATGTAATGGTACAACCTTAAAATGGGTCATTTTAATTCATTGCATTTCCATTTCTTATCAAGGGGTCGCGACCTCAACTTGGAATACCACTGCTATAAAGCGTTACTATTTTATTATATTCTATTATTATAGAGTTGCCATTAGTTCTAATGTGTTTTGGGACAATATTGTCTCTGGCTGTATTTTTCCATCTTTGAAATATGAAGAAACATGCATGGAAACATACATTCAAGTGTTAAATAGTGACATTTACCTTCACATAAAAACATTATCCACAGTACGTTGCATCATATTCATCTGATTTGATACTAAATCAGATGCAGCAGTAAAAGCTTCATGCACATTTCACCTCATTGAGAATGCCACCACGACCAGCTCGTAACCCTCTTTACCCTAACCAGCTAACTGACTATCCACAGCCAAGAGACAGAGAGAAATGAGAGAGCCAAGCCCCTATGGTGTGTTATGATACAAAAACCCCAAACTTTATCAAGCCAAGGAAAGGAAAATAGGCTGTGTAAAAGATCTCCAGGAAAGCAAGAAAGTGAACTCTCTCTCCCTTTGTGACTCATCCGGTCTGTTTTCATATGGGGTGAGCGAACATTGGCAATTATGTAGTCCAGGAAAACCACCTCCCATAGAAACACATCCAGATACATAACATAACTTAAGCCACCTCCACCCCTCTGTGCCTGCCCTAAGGGAGGTAAAGCCTAATAATGGTCCCCCAAAGCCCAGAAAGCCTCTCCAGCCCAGCTCCCAGCTGTCCTCTCCCTCTCTACAGTCCGAACCCCACCGCCCCACCGCCTGAGGAGGAGAGCAAGCCAAAGCCACCCTGCTGTTAGTAGAGCGGGTAAGTGGGGTAAAATGTGTGCCCTACCCAATCAGCTTTATTCTTTTCCCCCGCGCCCTCTCTAAGGCCCGCCTCCTGGAAGAATTCAACAGCAACTTCACAATTGAGCACAGCACAGAAGGGTAGTTAAGCAGCATTAAGCTAACACACATAACAGAGACGTTCTTAGAGACATGTCTCTCTAATACACATCATATTCATCTGCACAGTATTTGAAGCAAGGGATTCGCTACACTACTTCTTAACTCAGTCTACAAGCCCACTACTAATTACAGATTTCACAGACAGTGCACTTATACTAAGGTCCAGTTACAACAGTACAAAAGTGCCCTCCATGTATATAACTACCAGTGGTTAAAAAACCTATTATAGTAATACAGAGATGAGAGGGGAGCGGGAGGTTTGCAGCTGACTGTGTAATGCTATGTGTAATAAAAGCAGAGCTCGTCATGCGTCCCTAACAGCAAAGCACTCAACAGCCAATTAAATCACCTCACTGAACAGTGCTGAACAGCCATGTCTGACCAACTAATGTCCAGTACGCTCTATCTCATTCTCAAAACCCACTCTAAAGGAATGGCATGCCAAGAGATTATAACACTGGTCATAGAGGTTATAACGCTGGTCATAACAATATGGTCGTAAACTAGTCTCTCTAACAATGTCTGCACTGATACGTGACCAACTCTGGAAATGCGCCAAATAAATATGATTAGATACAATATGTAGATATTTCTATGTGTAGCCACTAGCCTCAATGATTGACAGGTGGCAGGGTGGGGTGATCATCCTGCATGTGTGTAACCAGGAAAAGGCGGGCCTTACGTAGTTGTCTCTGGCGGACCAGCTGGGGTAGAGCTGCATGTGTAGCTGCCGCTCCTTCCTGGCCAGCTCATAGTATTTAGCCTGTTCCTCCCGGGTCAGAGCGTGCCACTGCAGGGAGGACACACACAAGAATGCACCCGTGCACGCACCCGTGCACGCACACACACACACACATGCAAACACACACACACACACACACACACACACACACACACACACACACACACACACACACACACACACACACACACACACACACACACACACACACACACACACACACACACACACACACACACACACACACACACACACACACACACACAACAAAAATACCATTTAGGTTTTGTTCATTAGCCTAGACCAGGGGTGTAAAACTCATTTTCCCAGCGGGACGCACTCAGTCTTCATTGAGGTCCGGAGGGCCGCACTTAAAATTGAATATATTATCTCGCCATCATTAGCAAAATATAGTCCTCTATCCATCGCTTTTGGAATTTTCGATGCTCCCTGACCGTATATATTTCATTTCGATGACTGTTGTCAAGCTGGACAGAGTGAAGATACTAGAAATGTAGATCCATTACCATTTCTACACAGTTTGTTTTGGTTTTCGTCAGTTCAATGTCGTTTTATTTGGATCCGGCACCTGGCCTTGAGTTTGTGACACATGGCCTAGACAATGACATGCACAATGACAACTGTTGAGGCTAGGAGGGCTGAGGGAATGTGTCAACTTGTTAGCTACTTCAGTGGGTGTTGAACACATTTCCGACAGCAAATGAACCCATTTCTAATGGTAAACGGGTTAAATTATAGTCATGGTATAAAAGGGACAATCAGCTCGTGGCTCCATAAGTTCTCTGGAAAATAATGCAACTCTGTGGAAGGTCAGTTCCACTCCGCGCTACACACCTTCAATGTCTTTCATTATTCTGCTTAGAACTCTAATAAAGTGATAATGCCCGATATATTGGCAAACTGTGCCAAGACATACTCCAAACACCGGCTTCGAGGGCATTATCACTTTTATACAACGGGTTACCAACTTATTCATACTATTGAATCATTTCACAAGATATAGTGACATTGGATAGATGAAGGGCCACTGTGAAAAGTTCTGAGACAGACAACATCATGTAAGACAAAGGAGCTGATGGTGGACTACAGGAAAAGGCGGGCCGAACAGGCCCCCATTAACATCAACAGGGCTGTAGTGGAGTGGGTCGAGAGTTTCAAGTTCCTTGGTGTCCACATCACCAACAATCTATCATGGTCTTAACATACCAAGACAGTCGTGAAGAGGGTACGACAAAACCTTTTCCCTCTCAGGAGACTGAAAAGATTTGGTATTGGTCCCCAGATCCTCAAAAAGTTATACAGCTGCATCATCAAGAGCATCTTGACTGGCATCTGACCGTAAGGCACTACAGAGGGTAGTGTGTACGTCACCCACCCAGTCACCCAAGTCATAGACTATTTACTCTGCTACCGCACAACAAGCGGTACCGGAGTACCAAGTCTAGATCCAAAAGGGTCCTTAACAGCTTCTACCCCCAAGCCATAAGATTGCTGAACAGTTAATCAAATGGCCACCGGACTATTACATTGACCCCCCCCCCCCTATAGTTCATTTGGTAAATATTTTCTTAACTCTTCATGAACTGCACTGTTGTTAAGGGCTTGTAAGTAAGCAAGTAAGGTCTACACCTGTTGTATTCAGCGCATGTGACAAATAAAGTTTGATTTGATTTGATGATATTCATCCCATTGAGATATTACTGCATCTTGGTCAATGGTATCATAGGCAGCAGTCAGTGGCGCAGGGGGTAACTCACAGGGTAGTAATTCACATTACTGACATATTCCTCTCAAGTCCATCTCTCATGTGTGAAATCAACAGCAGGGGTTGAGATGAGGGATTTGGGAATGAGTCTCTTTGCTGCATGAGTATTCATGGATGTGTGTGTGTGTTTTAGTGTGTGTGTGTGTGTGTGTGCTCGCTGCTCACCCTTCTGCCAAGTATCTGGTTGATGGCAGCGCTCTCCTTCAGCGTGCACTCAGCGATCACCTTGGCCCTCATCTCCTTCATGTACAGCATGAAAGCATTCAGAGGCTTCTTGATCACTGGCTTCTTAGGCTCCTTCTCCCGCTTGGGCTCCTGGTGTGGCTTACTGAGGAGGGGGGGGGGCAGAACAGAGCAAAACAAACAAGATCAACAGGGACACCCGTGGTGAATATGTACACAAGAACATCAAAACAATAAGGCGCTATTCATCCATCTAAGCTTTTGATACACTTTCAATGCATCAATGAGATACTACAGTATTACATGCCATGTAGCTAGCACACACAGATCACACATCTCCTTTGACAGACACGTGTGTCTAACTCTAGGAGTCATTGTAGAGACAGGGGTTCACCATGGGGGTACTTACGCGTACACGTTCCTGTCGTAATGGTCATGATGGTCCTGTTTGCCTGAAGGTGGCACGATGGCTGGATGGGGGATCCCTGTTGAGTGCATGCCTGGCCCTAGCATCAGAGAGTGAGAGAACCTAGAAGGGGAGAGACAGAGGGAGGGCGAGAGAGACAAAAAGAGACAAGAGACCAAAGCATCAGACAATATGTTTTGTCTTTATATATGGCAACGTGACCATGAAGCGCTGAAGCACGCGGGCGGTTGGTTGGCCCTGGGAGAATGGGCTTCCTGGCAGTCCTCTCAAGAGTGTTAAGACTGTGAGAAGTCTCATCCAACGCCAGCAGATGGAGCTGTGGTCACACTTAGACAAAAGCTAGGCTGCGCTGTAGATACAGTAGATAACATGAATATACTTGCTCTCGTTTTCATTCGTGTTTCATTAAAGGCTTCTTTTCAGAGTGTTATTTTTTTGAGATTCATATTGTTGATGACATCTATTTATTCATTATTGGATTGGGACTGAAAAAGTGCCATTTACTGAAACTTTACTGAACGTTTTAGTTGCCATGTTGGAAATGTGTGTTTTTGATTTCCTGAAATTCATATTTTATATAGCTGGTCATTAAATGTATTTTCTGATTTATACAAAAGACATTATACTTCTAGTTTAAAATCCTACAGTTTCACCCTGAACTGATTGGAAATAGAGAATGCGGTGTGACATAGATGTTTGGTGACATTTAAATGTGAACCATGTCTCCAGTTGGATATATTTCTCAAGCTAACTGAGCTAGCATGTTTGGCTCGCCAGGTACAGTAACAGAGGAGAGATCTCATGACTGAGCCTTTGCCTAAAATAACACCAGTCAACAGCAGACAGTTTGCAGTGGTTTATAGCGTCTCTCTTTGTCACAGCAACTGGAGACACACTGCTGCACTCACTCTTCTGTCCAGGAGAACAGACGGGTTGTCTCTTCATGCGCGTGTCCACACAGTTGCAGGGTTTGCTTTAGCAGTTGACACACAGAAAGACAGGACACACATTGCGGAGGCACCTGTACAAGGCAATAGCGAAGGGCACATGGTAGGTGGGAGGAGTAGAAGCATTGGTCTGGAAGGGGTATGTATTTTGCGATTCCCTCCCCAGACTGAAGTGGCTCAGCTCATACTGTACCTGGGGTAGGAAGAGCTGTTGGGGAGACTGGAGGAGTAGGGCTGTCTGAATCCACATGAGGACAGGGGATAGACAGGCTGACTTTGCCTGTGGTTGGGAGGACAAATAGGGATGCAACAGGGTTCAACTAGGCTGCTGACCAAATCCTCACTGCCTAACTTCTTACAATATGTTTAGACCAGTGGAGGCTGCTGAGGGGAGGACGGCTCATAATAAATGCTGGAACGGAGCAAATGGAATGGCATGGAACACATAGAAACCATCTGTTTGATACCATTCCAGGGGCCTCCATCATATGTTAGCAAAAATAAAGAAGCTTTTTCACGTCGTATCTTATCATCAGGTGAACGAACATGGCAAGGCGAAGTAATCAACATAAATCATTTTTCATTATTTTGACCTCCCCACATTATAATTGGAAGAGGAAGTGTAAACTCTAACATAGCCTATTACCTAGAGAGGTAACTCCAAACACATTTTCGCTAAGAGCAGCTCTTTTGCTGGTTAAACAAAGGTTAGCCATGTGTTGGCAAAACATTATGTCGAAGTCAAGAAAGCTTACCAGCAGCCAGTGGCACTTGCTTCACTGGTAGCTTATTCGCGGGAGCTTTTTCAAAGCCTATGTCAGATAATCCAGTGAGTGTAATTGGTTCCAATAAGTGTCATTTGCTCAATATTAGGAGTTTAGAAATTAAGTCGACATCATTAGAAATAATATATTTTCCTATGTTCTACTGTAGGTATGTAATTCAAAATGACTTTATTCTGTTATTGAGATATCCATAAAAACATTGGTGGGGGGAAAACAACACTTCAAAAAAGAATCAAATATTTTTGCAGACCCTGGTTGACTAGCCCTGCTATAGGTATATACGGGCAGTCTGGGTTCTCAGTCTGTGTACTAGCTAGCTAATGAGGGGCTTGATCATGACTGGTTATGGAGTTAAGTCCATCCTAATGTACCAGTATTGTTTCTGTCCCTCTCCTCACCCCAACCAGGGCTTGAGCCAAGGACCCTCTGAACACATTACCAACTGCCACTCAAGAAACCTCATTATCTACTGCTCCACAAAAGCTGTGGCCCTTGCAGAGCAAGGGAAACAACTACTTCTAGTTCTCAGAACGGGTGACGTCACCAACTGGAAGACGAGGAGTGAAATCGGGGAGGTGCAAATTTGTTTCTCTTTTGGTCCATTCAACAACAGAGCGATACGATCCTTGTTTCAGCAGGATGTTGTATCTATACCTTATGTCATGCCTTATTGGAATGGATTTATTGATAATATCGGTTGGGAAAAAGTTTGGATGTTGCCACACACATACCTACTTGTTAACAAAATGAAGGAAGTTTACTTTAAAATTATTCAGAAATATTATCCTGCCAACCACTATATGAAGAAGTTGAAGGAAAATATCAACTCAAATTGCTCCTTTTATAATGACCACCCAGAAACAGTGTTGCATCTTTTTTGGCATTGTATTCATGTAAGAAAACTGTGGCAAGACATCAGTAGATTTATAATTTAACACTTTTATGAAGGTCTTACACTATTGTGGAGAGATGTACTGCTTGGATTCTTTACATACAATAGAAATAAGCTGAAACATTTTTATGTAATTCATTTCATTATTCTTTTGGCCAAATTGCATATACACAAATGTAAATTTACAAACAGAAAACCACATTTTCGTACCCTACAAAAAGAACACACTCACACCCCACACACTCAGAAACTGAAAATACATGTGTGTACCTTGTACAATCAACTGGTGAGAGAGAGCCTGAAACGTCACTTTCATTTGTACATATCCACTGTATACATGTATTACGGCAAAGTTGGTTCCTGTTCCAGTCACATCTATGGTCACGTTCGCGTGGGTGAAACAAAAACCCTAATGGTTGGTTGACAATAGAACCTCCCACAATGCAGGCGATGGCTGCAGGATGAAGGTGGTGAAGAGCAACTGCAGAAACTTGCAGGCGACTGCTGTCAAAACTTCATGACCTTTGATCACTTGATTTCTGTCAAGTTCATGGAGTCAACGTGTAGGCGCAAGTCGAAAATGTTTATCCCCATAATGCAGCACACTTTGGTCACCGACTTGACACATGTGATCTGCTCGAACGCGCCCACAATGCTGGATCTTCCAACAAAAGCTAACTAGCAAGCTACTGTAGTTAGTAGTGCTAATGCTTACCTCATTATGAGTATTCACGAGTCATTGCAGTAGCCTTCCGAGTCAGCTGCTGTGCTCAGCTGACCCAACGATCGCGGAGAAACATTTTGATCTACGGACTGATTTCTGATAACAGTCGGTTCCTCTTAATTGTGGGGCTGCATGTCTACAACTTTAGGGTAATTGAAACAGGCTAAGTAAGCTTTTTATGTCAGTGATGGAAAAGCTATTAAAAAAAAGCTATTAAAAGCTATTAACTATGCCAGGAGCCTAAGTTAACAGTTAGCTACACAGCTGATGAGGTGCCTGGCGACTAACGTCCTGAATTTGTGCAGGAGATAGCCACTGGTATGTTTCCATATTCTCACAATTGCAAACTATTAAATCACTGTCACATTTGTAATAATTTAGCTATTTAGTTGTTCTTCCTATTTCATGGACAGTCATACGAGAGTGCAGTGATTTAAAAAAATGTGGAACTATGTTTTCAAATTTGAATATGAGTTCCACGTCCTACAAGAGAGAAAGATCGGTTGAAGAACGAGCTTCGTTTCCTTATTCAAACGGTTATTACAGTGACATTTGGCTTGCCAATTACCGTCATCCAATATTCCATGACCCTATATAGAGTATCTCTGGCTACCTTCACTGCTAACCTCACTAAGGGTCCTGCTGTATGTACAGATGTATGATCTTAATTTGATCACCCTGCTTTGCACAGCAGGAAATGCAAACTTCAAATCAAATCCAATAAAATGTTATTGGTTGCATACATATATTTAGCAGATGTTATAACACACAAAAAAAACAAAATACTGCAAAGTTTCTCAAGAGCCATGAACAGGGCGTCCATGTCTATTGTGTATAGTGTACTCAAGGTTTAAAAAGGTTTATAATGTTTGTAATGTCCAATATCACATTTCAGACTTGATTTGCCCTAACAAAAAATGTATCAACCCCTACAAAAATGTCCATTAATTATAATCCAGAAAATAATTCTAAATTCCTGTTGCTGCAGGATTATTTTCCTACTGTGAGAAACTGGTCAAATTAAGATTCTACACCTGTATAACATGACTGTGTGAAGGGTGGTGGATGTATGTATGGGGGGGGGGGGGGGGGGGCAGGAATCTTTGATATGCAGCAGCACCCCCTTTCCCAGCCCTCCTCAGCCCCAGGAGGTCCCTGAGATCAAGGAAGGCAGAGGAGGCTCAGTGTCAGGGAGGCTCCCAGGTCCAGAGGGTTCTCTCAGGGAGGGATACACTTGCTAATCCCAGCCAACAGGCCCATTAGGAGCAACATCCACATCCAGGACCCAACTAACACCTCTCCTCTCCACAGCCCTGTCTGTCCTCTGCTGGGGAGAGAACATTTCCTGTTTGTATTGTGGCACAGATGGGGTTTTCCTGTGTATTTGCATACCGATACATTTGTGATTTGTCCCTCTCATGTCCCTTTAAGAGTACCAACTATTCAAACTCTATAGAGAAATCTCAATCCATATAAAAAAATAAAAACTTAAACCTGTATCTGAACTTCTTTGAAACAAATTAACTGTGAAATGTACTGCAATCTGCTAGGCTGTGCCTACAGTGGGCTGCCTAGCTTCATGTGGAAAGTAGACAATACACATCCTCCCAGGCCCCAGTCACGTGCCATACGGTGGCTGGAGTGAGTCACATCCAGTTCTTTGTCATCCCCTTTCCTTGCTCTCTCTTTCCCCACACAATGAGGGACACAAGAAAACCAAACAAATGCATAATCTGCACTAAGAAGATTACGAGTTTGTAAACAAGATGATTTGTTGACAATACCACAGAAACTCCACAGTGACCATTAACTGTTTGAAATAAAAGTCAGTGAGAGAGAGCCCGGAGAAATAGCAGACCTCTGCCTCGTGCGGACGGAGCCTGTCTAGGGAGTGCCAAAGTCCTCCACCAGCTTTAAAAACACACAGCATGGGTGTGAATGGAAGTAGTATTAGCTGTCATTCTATTATGGTGAACCAAATCCCCATCACATTTAAGATAAGCCCACAATTGTTCAGGGGGATTCGCTCTTAAGTTATTCTGCCAGTTACAGATTTTTAATACATGGATTTGTAAAGTTGAGCTCAAGTCAATGGATGGATTGTTAGCCACAGCGTGTCTGAGATTATGGGTGTTAAAACATGTTCTGATTTGGCATCGTATCCACATTCTGTGATAGTGCCTTAGAGGCCGGGAAGGCAAGGAAGACGATGGAGTCGTTTCATTTTGAGGGTGGTACTCCAGGCTAGATATCATCAATGAATCAGGGCATTCGTATCTTAGGAAGTGAACTATTCAATCACCAAATTTGTCACGATAACCAGCTTTATAGGAGCTACTAACTGTGTGGGATGAAGTGGTTTGTATTTGCATTTATTATGGATCCCCATTAGCTGCTGCGGAGGCAGCAGCTGCTCTTCCTGGGGTCCAGCAAAATTAAGGCAGTTTACACAAATTTTAAAAACATTACAATACATTCACAGATTTCACAACACACTATGTGCCCTCAGACCCCCTACTCCACCATCACCACATATCTACAGTACTAAATCCATGTGTACGTGTGTGTATAGTGCGTATGTTATTGTGTGTGTGTATGCATGTGTCTGTGCCTATGTTTGTGTTGCTTCACAGTCCCCGCTGTTCCATAAGGTGTTTTTATTTACATCTGATTCTACTGCTTGCATCAGTTACTTGATGTGGAATAGAGTTCCATGTAGTCATGGCTCTATGTAGTACTGTGGAATAGAGTTCCATGTAGTCATGGCTCTATGTAGTACTGTGGAATAGAGTTCCATGTAGTCATGGCTCTATGTAGTACTGTGGAATAGAGTTCCATGTAGTCATGGCTCTATGTAGTACTGTGGAATAGAGTTCCATGTAGTCATGGCTCTATGTAGTACTGTGTAGAGTTCCATGTAGTCATGGCTCTATGGAAATAGAGTTCCATGTAGTCATGGCTCTATGTAGTACTGTGGAATAGAGTTCCATGTAGTCATGGCTCTATGTAGTACTGTGGAATAGAGTTCCATGTAGTCATGGCTCTATGTAGTACTGTGGAATAGAGTTCCATGTAGTCATGGCTCTATGCATAGTCTGTTCCATGTAGTCATGGCTCTATGTAGTACTGTGGAATAGAGTTCCATGTAGTCATGGCTCTTGTAGTACTGTGGTCTATGTAGTACTGTGGATGTCTGTTCTGGACTTGGGGACTGTCTGAGCTGTGTGGCATGTCTTGTGGGGTCAAACAGGTGTCTGAGCTGTGTGCCAGTAGTTCAAACAATACCTCTCATAAATACAAGCGGTGATGAAGTCAATCTCTCCTCCACTTTGAGCCAGGAGAGATTGACACGCATATTATTAATGTTAGCTCTCTGTGTACATCGAAGGGCCAGACGTGCTGCCCTGTTCTGAGCCAATTGCAATTGCAAAGTCCTTTTTTTGTGGCACCTGACCACACGACTGAACAGTAGTCCAGGTGCGACAAAACTAGAGTCTGTAGGACCTGCCTTGTTGATAGTGCTGTAAGAAGGTAGAGTAGCGCTTTATTATGGACAGACTTCCCCCCCATCTTAGCTACTGTTGTATCAATATGTTCTGACCATGACAGTTTACAATTTCCGGTTACTCCAAGCATTTTAGTCACCTAGTTGAGTTTTAGTGTTTAGTGAATGATTTGTCCCAAATACAATGCTTTTAGTTATAGAAATATTTAGGACTAACTTATTCCTTGCCATCCACTCTGAAACTAACCTGCAACTCTTTGTTAAGTGTTGCAATCATTTCAGTCGCTGTAGTAGCTGACGTGTATAGTGTTGAGTCATCCGCATACATGGCTTTACTCAAAGCCAGTGTTATGTCGTTAGTAAAGATTGAAAAAAGTAAGGGTCCTAGAGAGTTGCCCTGGGGATTTCCTGATTCTACCTGGATTATGTTGGAGAGGCTTCCATTAAAGAACACCATGTAAAAAAAGTATTGAGTGGCTGAGGTGAAGCTGGTTTGGTTGATGTAATAGTGGTGAGTAGTCAAGGTGTGTGTGTGTATGCGGCATGTGCGAGTGCGAGAGAGTATGTGTGTGTGTGTGTGTGTACTTGAGAGTATATGAGTGTGTGTGTGTGTGTGTGCACGAGAGAGAGAGTGTGTATGTGTGTGTGTGTGTGTGCGTGAGACTTACCAGCCCATGGAGGGGGGCATCTGTCCCACACCGCCCTGAGGTAGGGAGTAGAAGCCTGAGATGTCCTGGGACTGGGGCCTGTGAACGCCTGGAGGGGACACACAGGAGACGACAGGCTTGTTAACTCAGGGCCCCTGACTCAGCAAGGGCCTCATTACCTGGCTGGGAACCTACCATTACACACACAGGTCAAACACACAACCTCCCCCATTCTCATACACCCCTACTGGGAGGGTCAAGGGGGTGTTGATGTACGATGTACGAGAACTAAGGCCTAAAGTCAGCCCTCCAGCATCTTGTTGAACCACTACCAAGTGAAATGAAGAAACTCAGAGCCGTGAACTATGTTCTTTGTTTCCACTCCTTTGTAAACAGCCAGTTTCCTGTGAACATGACTTTGACATTCTGAGCTTACGTCATCTTCTCCTAGGGCAAGCAGTTTTACTGTCTGGCCCCTGCTGCTTGCATCACACCACCAACAATTGTCTCATGGCAAAAGAGGGATCTTGATCCAAGCCACAAGTTCCTTCCCATGATGTGTCAGTCAATCAGAAGCCTGTGAGGTTAGGACCCCACTCACTACTTCACCCCGCTCCACAGACACCCACCCTACTGACGTTCGCTAGGCCAGGCAGCGAAATGGTTTTAATAAACTAAACGTTTTCCATTATCGAGTCGGCCGACATAAAAGAGCAGCGTCCCGAAACAAAACAAAAAAAGTCTCTCTCTGTGCCTTTCAAAGGAAGTCCTTTGTCAACAGCGAGCACCTAGCACTTAAGCGCAACCCGAAGGTAACCTATATTTGTTGCAGAAGAATGCTGCAGATTACTGCAATTTGCCGTCGCTGCAGGCCTGTTTCTGGACTGGATCATTTAGAAATCTGAAGGACTGGAATGCACCTCTCTCGTCCCTCCCTCCCTTCTAAAAAAGCCTCGGTCCCTCGTGTACAGACCACTGTGCAGTCTCAATCTCTACTCTCCCAACACAGGTCTTCAGAAACAACTTTAACCCCACTTGATATTTAATGCGTTTAGGACGCACTTAACTTCAATACTTAGCCTTTAAAAAAAATGTTAACTTTAACTTGAATCTATTCAGGTAAATTCAAAATGAAATGTCACTTTTGATTTATTTATCGGTTAAAATGTAGTAATTGCACTGTTTTGTTTCTTACGGTAAAGAAAAACATTGAATACATTAAAACAAACATCTGTGAAATGATATCATTTCATTTCATTTAAGTCATTTAGCAGACACTCTTATCCAGAGCGACTTACAAATTGGTGCATTCACCTTATGACATCCAGTGGAACAGCCACTTTACAATAGTGCATCTAAATCTTTTAAGGGGGGGGGGGGTGAGAAGGATTACTTTATCCTATCCTAGGTATTCCTTAAAGAGGTGGGGTGAGAAGGATTACTTTATCCTATCCTAGGTATTCCTTAAAGAGGTGGGGTTTCAGGTGTCTCCGGAAGGTGGTGATTGACTCCGCTGTCCTGGCGTCGTGAGGGAGTTTGTTCCACCATTGGGGGGCCAGAGCAGCGAACAGTTTTGACTGGGCTGAGCGGGAACTGTACTTCCTCAGTGGTAGGGAGGCGAGCAGGCCAGAGATGGATGAACGCAGTGCCCTTGTTTGGGTGTAGGGCCTGATCAGAGCCTGGAGGTACTGAGGTGCCGTTCCCCTCACAGCTCCGTAGGCAAGCACCATGGTCTTGTAGCGGATGCGAGCTTCAACTGGAAGCCAGGTCGTTCAGTTAACTGTATCTCTCAGGTGCAAGATAAAACAACGTAGTCAAAGATAAACGCGACATGTTTTTAGGACACACGGCTCAAAATTGCATTTCAATACTGACAACCAGTTACTGTAGCCAAACCCACAGAAAGAGAAACTGTTATTGTATCGGAATCCAAAATGACTGGACAGTAGCTCTTGTGCTGTGCCTGAAAAAAGACCCAAAGAGAAACACCTGTAGAGTACAGTGCATTACAGTAGCTTTCGTTTCTCCTGTACTTTTCTATTTTTCACTCTGTACCTCACCCTAGCGCAGGCAAAGCTGCACACGTAAACAAACGTGACAACATGGTGTGACTTTGATCGTTTGGTACGATGGTTGACACCGAATGACTAATAGTCCGTGTCTGTAGTGAATGCACTGACTGACAGATTGACTGACATGCAGACAGACTGACTGGCTGAGTGGGGTAATGGAAATGGATGGAGAGTGCTTGGAGGGACTATTGTCAGAGAAGCTGCTGGAAACTCCGACTGATTGTCAGCTGCAGTCTCTGCACACTGCAAAGTGAAGTACTTGTGGTAAAATCAATGTGAGGATACTGAGGTAGGCCTGCAGCGCAAGGGTGTGTGATAAGAGAGGTGAGGTGTGATGTCTGAGGTAAGACGATGTTGCACAGTAATAGGGGCGAGGTGAGATGGTGTCAGAAGGACGTAAGGCGGTATCCGCTGTGTACAGGTAGGGCCAGACCTCTCACTGTGGGGTGAGTCCCTGGTTCTCGGCCCTCGCGTCACCCCTGGGCATTGTCACGTTACCTAACTGCTACACCACTCAGCCCCAGTCTAGAAAAGGGATGAGGTTTTCTGGGCTGGGGCCTGCTGCCTTGCTCTGTTTGTGGAGGGGGTTTTGTCTCTCTGCGCCTGCCCGTCTCTCAGAGTGGACAGAGATAGGCCCCGACGCAGGCAGCAGCACTGACAGACAGACCCAGCCTTGGCCAAAGACCAACTACAGCCACACTCCAACACTGATTGCTATTCAGCCAGAGTCAGTCTTCACCGGAGTGATGCAAGAGGACATTTTCATTGGCTTGTTAATTAAAGTGTGACTCCGGCTGTGTTCGGGTTAAAATGGCATTTTCATCCCACTGAAAATGAATTGGATCCATTGAATTGATAAAGATGAACTCAAACACATTTGTCATCTCTCTCTCTCTGGATTTGAGTGGCATCTTCGCGGGAGATGTTTAGGAGAGTGATGGAGTGAGCGCGGTGGGTGTGGGTCTGTGAGGGACTATGCGAGCCAAGTGTGCGAGCGACTGTGTAAGAGTAGCGTGCCAAGCAGAACCTTCCTTGTGTGCTGCCGAGATGGCCCTGTGTGATTGTCACCCTAATTGCTCCCAGCTGTGTGCGTGTGTGTGTGTGTGTGTGTGTTTGAGAGAGGGTTGTGTGGCAAGCAGCCCTTCGTGGGGAAGGGACCACTTCAAGTGCGGTGGTGGAACCGCCGGAGGCTCACTGGAAAGAAGGGCCTGTCTCTGGGCTGCACCATTTCTCCCAGCTAGTACTCTACTTTTGACCAGGGCCTATAAGGAATAGGGTGTCATTTGGGATGCAGCCCCTGTCTCTGGGCTGCAGCTGTTGCTCGGCTCCACACGGCTCCACCGCTGCAGTTCAGGAACCATGGGTGGAGGTGTGTGTGTGTGTGTGTGTGTGTGTGTGTGTGTGTGTGTGTGTGTGTGTGTGTGTGTGTGTGTGTGTGTGTGTGTGTGTGTGTGTGTGTGTGTGTGTGTGTGTGTGTGTGTGTGTGTGGAGGTTTGGGAAAGACGGCAGCAGCACAACACAGGGCCAGGGGTTTCCCATGACTGCGTGAACTGACCAGGAAAAACTCCAGACCCAAGTAATATGCTATGAATAGTTTTTCATGATAAGGTCATTGCAGTGGCACAGTACAGGTATGACTTAAGAGAAGGGAGAGGCTCCACAGAGGCATTGGCCCAAGTAGATGGTGAAGGGGGAACCATATTCTTCTTTCAGGATTGTTGTTCAAATTCAGGTGGAAGTACTACTTCAATTAGATTCAGGTGAAATAAGGGCCATATAAAATGTGAATCGAGAAGGACCGTGGACTATTGTATTACTCTGCTGTGTGGTGACTGACAGGAGAAGTCAGGCCTTCCCACTCATCTGGCTAGTGTGCGTTAAGATGAGGGAGATGATGATGAGGGGGAAGGCCTGACTTCTCCTGTCAGTCACCACAGCAGAGTAAGACAATAGTCCACGGTCCTTCTCAAGACGATGATGAGGGAGATGATAATGGGGGAGATGATGATGCGGGAGATGATGATGAGGGAGACAGAGAAGATGGAGAAGAGGGAGACTGTGATGAGGGAGATGATGATGAGGGAGATGATGATGAGGTAGACGGTGATGAGGGAGACGGTGATGAGGGAGACGGTGATGAGGGAGATGATGATGTGGTAGACGGTGATGAGGGAGATGATGATCATGAGGGACATGATGATCATGAGGGACATGGAGATGATGATGAGGGAGATGGTGATGAGGGAGATGATGATGAGGTAGACGGTGATGAGGGAGACGGTGATGAGGGAGATGATGATCATGAGGGACATGATGATCATGAGGGACATGATGATCATGAGGGACATGATGATCATGAGGGACATGGAGATGATGATGAGGGAGATGGTGATGAGGGAGATGGTAATGAGGGAGATGATGATCATGAGGGACATGGAGATGATGATGAGGGAGATGATGATCATGACGGACATGGAGATGATGATGAGGGAGATGGTGATGAGGGAGATGATAATGAGGGAGATGATGATCATGAGGGACATGGAGATGATGATCATGACGGACATGGAGATGATGATGAGGGAGATGGTGATGAGGGAGATGATAATGAGGGA
Organism: Oncorhynchus gorbuscha; assembly: GCF_021184085.1. Taxonomy (NCBI): domain Eukaryota; kingdom Metazoa; phylum Chordata; class Actinopteri; order Salmoniformes; family Salmonidae; genus Oncorhynchus; species Oncorhynchus gorbuscha. The sequence goes on along the minus strand of NC_060188.1, from coordinate 43,499,930 downwards.
GATGATGATCATGAGGGACATGGAGATGATGATGAGGGAGATGATGATGAGGGAGATGATGATGAGGGAGATGGTGATGAGGGAGATGATAATGAGGGAGATGATGATCATGAGGGACATGGAGATGATGATGAGGGATATGATGATCATGAGGGACATGGAGATGATGATGAGGGAGATGATGATGAGGGAGATGATGATCATGAGGGACATGGAGATGATGATGAGGGAGATGATGATGAGGGAGATGATGATGAGGGAGATGGTGATGAGGGAGATGATAATGAGGGAGATGATGATCATGAGGGACATGGAGATGATGATGAGGGAGATGATGATGAGGGAGATGGTGATGAGGGAGATGATAATGAGGGAGATGATGATCATGAGGGACATGGAGATGATGATGAGGGATATGATGATGAAAGAAATGATGATGTGGGAGATGATAATGAGGGAGATGACGATGAAGGAGATGATGATGAGGGAGATGGTGATGAGGGAGATGATAATGAGGGAGATGATGATCATGAGGGACATGGAGATGATGATGAGGGAGATGATAATGAGGGAGATGACGATGAAGGAGATGATGATGAGGGAGATGATGATGAGGGAGATGACGATGAAGGAGATGATGATGAGGGAGATGATGATGAGGGAGATGACGATGAAGGAGATGATAATGAGGGAGATGACGATGAAGGAGATGATGATAAGGGAGATGACGATGAAGGAGATGATGATGAGGGAGATGACGATGAAGGAGATGACGATGAAGGAGATGATGATGAGGGAGATGATGATGAGGGAGATGATGATGATGAGGGAGATGAATGACCTACCTTTCTGGCTCATGTCTGTGGGCAGGTGAGGGGGGCTGGGGTTGAAGTGGTCATTGCTGTACGGCAACAGGGACGTCAGGGGGTGCATCCCGTGAGACTGCTGGACCACCGAAACTTTGTTGGACTGCAACAGAGAGAGAGAGAGACAGAGAGAAAGAGAGAGCACGAAAGAAAGAAAGAGTGTGAGAGAGAGAGAGAGAGACAGAGAATGAGAGAGAAAGAGAGGCGGTCGTCATTTTAAGTATGGTTTGGAACAAACATGTGCTTTGGAGGCTGAATACATTTGCTCCCATTGGGTTGGCTGGGGATTTGGGGAGGGTTGGAGGGTGTGGGGGTACATTTGATCGATAGGCCTTTGATGATCAAGGGAGGCTGCGTGAGAGCTTGTTTGCTTTCATGTTTCTGTTTACAAATGGCTTTCAATAACTTACGTGAAATCCAGTTATTTCTAATGCTAACAGCATGCTGTTTGACATATGATATGTTACAGTGGTTACCATGTTGGAGGTATTCGCCCGTTCTTGGACATAGTTGCAATAGCAGAGCCTTTCATATTTATTCAATGTGTGTGTGTGTGTGTGTGGTGTGTGAAGGTTTGGCAGAGGCATTGATTTCCATGTGTATGTACATATTTATGAAAAAGTTTTCAATTTTTTTCCCCGCTGCTCTGAAGAGTCCAGCAGCAGCACTACTGAGAGAGGCTCGTCCTACTGCTTCACGGAGCCCCCTGCTGTTTTACAAAGCGAATGCCTTATCACTTTAAGGCAGTTCTTCCACGCGCGCCGACACACATTAAAACATACTTTCAACATTCCCCTCTATCACCTGATCACATCAAACGTAGACCTCCTAACACTGGATCTCAGGAGTATTTTTTGCATCTGACAAACCACGTGGTCTACAGTATATTCAGGAGCAGGGCATCTCTCTCTCTTTCTCTTTCTCTCTCCTTCTTTCTCTCTCCTCTCTCTTTTCTCTTTAGCTCTCTCTCTCTCTCTTCAGCTCTCTCTCTCTCTTTAGCTCTCTCTCTCTCTCTCTCTTAACTCTCTCTCTCTCTCTTTAGCTCTCTCTTTTTCTCTTTAGCTCTCGCTCTCTCACTTTCTCTAGCTCTCTCTCTTTCTCTTTAGCTCTCACTCTCTCACTTTCTCTAGCTCTCTCTCTTTAGCTCTCCCTCTCTCTCTCTTCTAGCTCTCTCTCTCTTTCTCTTTAGCTCTCTTTCTCTTTAGGTCTCTCTTTCTCTTTAGGTCTTTCTTTCTCTTTAGCTCTCTCTCTTTCTTTTTTGCTCTCTCTTTAGCTCTTTCTCTCTCTTTAGGTCTCTCTTTCTCTTTAGGTCTCTCTCTCTCTTTAGCTCTCTCTTTCTCTTTAGCTCTTTCTCTCTCTCTTTCTATTTAGGTTTCTCTTTCTCTTTAGGTCTCTCTTTCTCTTTAGTTCTCTCTCTCTCTCTTTAGCTCTCTCTCTCTTTTTAGCTCTCCCTCGTTCTCTTTAGCTCTCTCACTCTCTCTCTCTCTCTTTCTTTAGCTCTCTCTCTCTCTCTTTAGCTCTCTCTCTCTCTTTAGCTCTCTCTCTTTCTCTTTATCTCTCTCTTTCTCTTTAGCTCTCTCTCTCTTTCCTTAGCTCTCTCTCTTTCTCTTTAGCTCTCTCTATCTCTTTAGCTCTCTCACTCTCTCTTTAGCTCTCTCTCTCTCTTTTCTCTCTCTCTCTCTCTCTCTTTAGCTCTCTCTCACTCTCTCTTTCTTTAGCTCTCTCACTCTCTCTTTAGCTCTCTCTCTTTCTTTAGCTCTCTCTTTCTCTTTAGCTCTCTCACTCTCTCTCTTTATCTCTCTCTCTCACTCTCTCTTTAGCTCTCTCACTCTCTCTTTATCTCTCTCTTCTCTCTCTCTCTCTCTCTCTCTCTCTCTCTCTCTCTCTCTCTCTCTCTCTCTCTCTCTCTCTCTCTCTCTCTCTTTCTTTAGCTCTCTCACTCTCTCTTTAGCTCTCTCTCTCTTTACCTCTCTCACTCTCTCTTTAGCTCTCTCTCTCTTTATCTCGCTCTCTCTCTCTTTAGCCCTTTCTCTCTCTTTTTATCTCTCTCTCTCTATTTCTCTTTTGCTCTCTCTCACTCTCTCACTCTCTCTTTAGCTCTCACTCTCTCTCTTTAGCTCTCTCTTTCTCTTTAGCTCTCTCTCTCTCTCTTTCTTTAGCTCTCTCTCTCTCTCTCTTTCTTTAGCTCTCTCTCTCTCTCTTTCTTTAGCTCTCTCACTCTCTCTCTTTCTCTTTAGCTCTCTCGCTCTTTCTCTTTAGCTCTCTTTCTTTCTAGCTCTCTCTTTTGTCTTTAGCTCTCTCTCTTTAGCTCTCTCTCTCTCTTTAGCTCTTTCTCTCTTTTTAGCTCTCTTTCTCTCTTTAGGTCTCTCTTTCTCTTTAGCTCTCTCTCTCTCTCTCTAGCTCTCTCTCTCTTTTTAGCTCTCTCTCTCTCTTTAGCTCTCTCACTCTCTTTAGCTCTCTCACTCTCTCTTTAGCTCTCTCACTCTCTCTCTTTAGCTCTCGCTCTCTCATTAGCTCTCTCTTTCTCATTAGCTCCCTCTCTCTCTTTCTCTTTAGCTCTCTCTCTTTTTATCTCTCTCTCTTTCTCTTTTTATCTCTCTCTCTCTTTAGCTTTCTCTCTCTCTCTCTTTCTCTTTAGCTCTCTCTCTTTTTATCTCTCTCTCTCTCTTTATCTCTCTCTCTCTCACTTTAGCGCTCTCTCTCTTTAGCTCTCTCTCTCTCTCTTTAGCTCTCTCTTTCTCTTTAGCTCTCTCTTTTTATCTCTCTCTCTCTTTAGCTCTCTCTCTCTTTAGCGCTCTCTCTCTTTTTATCTCTCTCTCTCTCTTTATCTCTCTCTCTCTTTTTATCTCTCTCCCTCTTTTTAGCTCTCTCACTCTCTCTTTAGCTCTCTCTCTCTTTCTTTAGCTCTCCCTTTCTCTTTAGCTCTCTCACTCTCTCTCTCTCTCACTCTCTCTTTAGCTCTCTCACTCTCTCTTTAGCTCTCTCTCTCTCTCTTTAGCTCTCTCTCTCTCTCTTTCTTTAGCTCTCTCTCTCTCTCTTTCTTTAGCTCTCTCACTCTCTCTTTAGCTCTCTCTCTCTTTAGCTCTCCCTCTTTCTCTTTATCTCTCTCTCTTTAGCCCTTTCTCTCTCTTTTTATCTCTCTCTCTCTATTTCTCTTTTGCTCTCTCTCACTCTCTCACTCTCTCTTTAGCTCTCACTCTCTCTCTCTAGCTCTCTCTTTCTCTTTAGCTCTCTCTTTCTCTTTAGCTCTCTCTCTCTCTTTAGCTCTTTCTCTCTTTTTAGCTCTCTTTCTCTTTAGCTCTCTCTTTCTCTTTAGCTCTCTCACTCTCTCTTTAGCTCTCTCTTTTTTGATCTATCTCTCTCTCTCTTTCTCTTTAGCTCTCTCTCACTTTCTCTTTAGCTCTCTCTCTCTTTTTAGCTCTCTCTCTCTTTTAGCTCTCTCTCTCTTTAGCTCTCTCACTCTCTCTTTAGCTCTCTCACTCTCTCTTTAGCTCTCTCACTCTCTCTCTTTAGCTCTCGCTCTCTCATTAGCTCTCTCTTTCTCATTAGCTCCCTCTCTCTCTTTCTCTTTAGCTCTCTCTCTTTTTATCTCTCTCTCTTTCTCTTTTTATCTCTCTCTCTCTCACTTTAGCGCTCTCTCTCTTTAGCTCTCTCTTTCTCTTTAGCTCTCTCTTTTTATCTCTCTCTCTCTTTAGCTCTCTCTCTCTCTCTTTAGCGCTCTCTCTCTTTAGCTCTCTCTCCTTTTATCTCTCTCTCTCTCTTTCTCTTTATCTCTCTTTCTCTTTTAGGTCTCTCACTCTCTCTTTTTCATTCTCTTTCGCTCTCTCTCTCACACTCTCTCTTTAGCTCTCTCCCTCTCTCTCTAGCTCTCTCACTCCCTCTTTAGCTCTCTCTCACTCTCTCTTTAGCTCTCTCTCACTCTCTCTTTAGCCCTCTCTCTCTTTCTTTAGCTCTCTATCTTTCTCTTTAGCTCTCTCGCTATCTTTCTCGCTATCTTTCTCTTTAGCTCTCTCTCTTTTATCTCTCTCTCTCTTTAGCTCTCTCACTCTCTCTTTAGCTCTCTCTCTTTCTCTTTAGCTCTCTCTCTTTCTCTTTAGCTCTCTCTCTTTCTCTTTAGCTCTCTCTCTTTCTCTCACTCTCTCTTTCTTTAGCTCTCTCACTCTCTCTTTAGCTCTCTCTCTCTTTCTTTAGCTCTCTCTTTCTCTTTAGCTCTCTCACTCTCTCTCTTTATCTCTCTCTCTCACTCTCTTTAGCTCTCTCACTCACTCTTTAGCTCTCTCTCTCTCTTTAGCTCTCTCTCTCTCTCTCTCTTTCCTTAGCTCTCTCACTCTCTCTTTAGCTCTCTCTCTCTTTCTCTTTATCTCTCTCTCTCTCTCTTTAGCCCTTTCTCTCTCTTTTTATCTCTCTCTCTCTATTTCTCTTTTGCTCTCTCTCACTCTCTCTTTAGCTCTCACTCTCTCTCTTTAGCTCTCACTCTCTCTCTTTAGCTCTCTCTTTCTCTTTAGCTCTCTCTCTCTCTCTTTCTTTAGCTCTCTCTCTCTCTTTCTTTAGCTCTCTCTCTCTCTCTTTCTTTAGCTCTCTCACTCTCTCTCTCTTTCTCTTTAGCTCTCTCTCTCTCTTTCTCTTTAGGTCTCTCTTTCTCTTTAGGTCTCGCTTTCTCTTTAGCTCTCTCTCTCTCTCTAGCTCTCTCTCTCTCTCTTTAGCTCTCTCTCTTTTGATCTATCTCTCTATCTCTTTCTCTTTAGCTCTCTCTCACTTTCTCTTTAGCTCTCTCTCTCTTTTTATCTCTCTCTCTCTCTTTAGCTCTCTCACTCTCTTTAGCTCTCTCACTCTCTCTTTAGCTCTCTCACTCTCTCTCTTTAGCTCTCGCTCTCTCATTAGCTCTCTCTTTCTCATTAGCTCCCTCTCTCTCTTTCTCTTTAGCTCTCTCTCTTTTTATCTCTCTCTCTTTCTCTTTAGCTCTCTCTTTTTATCTCTCTCTCTCTTTAGCTCTCTCTCTCTCTTTAGCGCTCTCTCTCTTTAGCTCTCTCTCTCTTTTTATCTCTCTCTCTCTTTTTATCTCTCTCTCTCTCTTTAGCTTTCTCTCTCTCTCTTTCTCTTTAGCTCTCTCTCTTTTTATCTCTCTCTCTCTCTTTATCTCTCTCTCTCTTTAGCTCTCTCTTTTTATCTCTCTCTCTCTTTAGCTCTCTCTCTCTCTTTAGCGCTCTCTCTCTTTAGCTCTCTCTATCTCTCTCTTTTTATCTCTCTCGCTCTCTCTCTTTAGCTCTCTTTCTCTTTTAGGTCTCTCACTCTCTCTTTCTCATTCTCTTTCGCTCTCTCTCTCTCTCTTTAGCTCTCTCCCTCTCTCTCTAGCTCACTCACTCCCTCTTTAGCTCTCGCTCACTCTCTCTTTTGCTCTCTCTCACTCTCTCTTTAGCTCTCTCTCTCTTTCTTTAGCTCTCTATCTTTCTCTTTAGCTCTCTCGCTATCTTTCTCGCTATCTTTCTCTTTAGCTCTCTCTCTCTCTTTAGCTCTCTCTCTCTCTCTTTAGCTCTCTCACTCTCTCTTTAGCTCTCTCACTCTCTCTTTAGCTCTCTCACTCTCTCTCTATCTCCCTCTCTCTCTAGCTCTCTCACTCCCTCTTTAGCTCTCTCTCACTCTCTCTTAAGCTCTCTCTCACTCTCTCTTTAGCTCTCGCTCTCTTTCTTTAGCTCTCTATCTTTCTCTTTAGCTCTCTCGCTATCTTTCTCTTTAGCTCTCTCTTTTTATCTCTCTCTCTCTCTCTTTAGCACTCTCACGCTCTCTTTAGCTCTCTTTAGCTCTCTCTCTCTCTCTCTCTTTAGCTCTCTCTCTCTCTCTCTCTCTTTAGCTCTCTCTCTCTCTCTCTTTAGCTCTCTTTAGCTCTCTCTCTCTCTCTCTTTAGCTCTCTCTCTCTCTCTTTAGCTCTCTCTCTCTCTCTCTTTAGCTCTCTCTTTTTATCTCTCTCTCTCTCTCTTTAGCACTCTCACGCTCTCTTTAGCTCTCTTTAGCTCTCTCTCTCTCTCTCTCTCTCTCTCTCTCTCTTTAGCTCTCTCTCTCTCTCTCTCTCTCTCTTTTTAGCTCTCTCTCTCTCTCTTTAGCTCTCTCTCTCTCTCTCTTTAGCTCTCTTTAGCTCTCTCTCTCTCTTTAGCTCTCTCTCTCTCTCTTTAGCTCTCTCTCTCTCTCTCTTTAGCTCTCTATCTCTCTCTCTTTAGCTCTCCCACTCTCTCTTTAGCTCTCTCACGCTCTCTTTAGCTCTCTCTCTCTCTCTTTAGCTCTCTCTCTCTCTCTTTAGCTCTCTCTCTCTCTTTCTCTTTAGGTCTTTCTCTCTTTCTCTTTAGCTCTCTCTCTCTCTCTCTCTCTCTCTCTCTCTCTCTCTCTCTCTTTTTAGCTCTCTCTCTCTCTCTTTAGCTCTCTCTCTCTCTCTCTTTAGCTCTCTCTCTCTCTCTTTAGCTCTCCCACTCTCTCTTTAGCTCTCTCACGCTCTCTTTAGCTCTCTCTCTCTCTCTTTAGCTCTCTCTCTCTCTCTTTAGCTCTCTCTCTCTCTTTCTCTTTAGGTCTTTCTCTCTTTCTCTTTAGCTCTCTCTCTCCCCTTCCTCCCTCCCTCCCTCCCTGTAAGAGACCAGAAAAACCCTCCAGGACCACTGGTTCCGTTTCAAGGTCTGAGGTTGACGTACCATTTCCTTGTAACATTAGAGTCGCCACACAATGTTATATTTCAGTTTCTTGATGTCTCGCCTTTCCTAAAGGCAATTAGTCGTCCTTGAAGTGGTTCACTATGTGTGTTCCTTTACACACACTCGCAGAGACCAAATGAGTGCACTCCTTTAACGTATAATTATCAGCCTCTCTCTATTTACCCCCCCACACACACACACACACAGAACATAGACATAATTGCGATTCTGTCGTTGTAACAGAGACAGACTAGTGCGTACACGCATAGGAGCGAGTGCAAATGAACACACACGTATGTATGCACAAAAGTGCGCATGCGCCCAAAGAGAAGTGAAATTAACGCTCTCTCTCGTTAGCTCTCTTTCTTTGTAACAGAGACAGACTAGTGCGTACACGCATAGGAGCGAGTGCAAATGAACACACACGTATGTATGCACAAAAGTGCGCAAGCGCCCAAAGAGAAGTGAAATTAACGCAAGACTTCAATCCAACTCCAATCGACAATCTTCGGTCTCCGATAACATCAAAGACAAAATTCCAATTAGATATGAAACCTTTTTAAAGTACGGCAAACGCACAGTGCTCCTCCTGCAGTAATCTAATTTTACTTAAAAGGACATTAGCATTAGCATATTGTTACTGCCTTTTATCTGGCGCGGGGTTGTGTTTGAACAGGAATCCGGTGTTAAATAAAAGAGGTAATGGTGTTTGAGACATCACTGGGAATTAATGATGGATGATGCCCCCCCCCCCCCCCCCCCGACGGCCAATAGGCTACACCTTGACCCTTGTCTCTGCCGCTTCATTCCCTATGCTGATGAAACACTTTGCGCATAATGTATTCTTTGGTTTTCACAGACCTAAGTAGGGTTTTTTGAAGCGGAAATTAGGGGGTCCTTTCTAGAGCACGGCCAGAGTGCTTTGAGAGTAACGTCTTTAATCTCTCTATTTAGATTAAAACACACTCACTTCTCTGTTCCTCCTCTAGGTCTACCCTCTGTTATATCTCATGGCTGAATGAAGTAGAATCATTTCGATTGAATGGTCTTTGGGGCTTTCAGGTAGGTGAAAAAAAAACGTTTTTTGTAAAGTAAAGAGATCCAATCCAAATCAGGGTCAAGCTAGTTTTGATATTTTTGTAACATTGTCACTACATGAATGAGGAGAACAAATAAAGTACCACTGACAAAACACTCCCTTCCCGTGTGAATCAATTGCAAGTTACCATGAATTACCATTCTGTTAAGTACAGAAGACAACTATGGTTGTAATGTCGTCTAAAATCAAATCAAATCAATAGAGAGCCTGTTCCCACCGTATACAGTGTAGTCTATATGTGGCCCCTGTGAAATCCCAGGTTGAGCCTCTGGGCTGCAGACATAGACAGGCAGGTACACAGATGAGCGAGATGGGAGACAGTTGTGACTGTTTACCAATCCACTGTACCACCGCCACACTGAACCACACTGAGCCACACTGAGACAGACTGAGCCAGAGCCTCGCTGTGGTGGGGCTGCGGCATTAGTCATACAGACACACATTCAACACTACCCACACACCCATACATGTTCAACAATACCTACATACCCCCATCCGCACATTCTCTCAACACTACTCCCCCCCCTTCACCAACACATAAACATACACACACATTCAACACATATTGACTGAAAGGTGAGAGACAGGTTGGAGGTCTGGGTGAGCAGGGGTATAGAGGCTGAATCTAAAGGTAGGGAAATAACCCACACCCGACTGCAGTGCAGAGAGAGTGAAAGGGTTGTTTGAGGTGGCACAGGATGTCTTCAAAATGAGACCTGAAACTTTCACGTTATTTTTGATCCCGGAACTAGCTATGTGTTTATATATGGGTCCAGGCCAGGGGTGGAAATCATTTCAAAAGTTCTCTGGATGACTAAGTTTATGGTTTCTATAAAAAGACTGAGACAGTTTCATGTGTGTGTGTGTGTGTGTGTGTGTGTTTTTGTGTGCAGGGTTGAGTAGGTTACTTTCTAAATGTAATCCATTACAGTTACTAGTTACCTGCCCAAAATTTTAAATCGGTAACGTAACTTTTGGATAACTCAAACTCAGTAACGTTTGTTTAAATTGTTCAAAATTATTATTTAAACCATGTTTTGAGGCTATACAGTGTTGGTTTGCATTTACATTGTTTACAAACAGTGGAGTAAAACAAGCTTATTTCTTGGGTTTTCATGGAGTGTGACAGTTGAACCAAGCTCATGAGGCATTTATAAGTTATATTCTTCAAGAATTAATATATATATATATATATTTATCAGCATGAATTAGATTGAGCAATAAAAGTGTCACTTTTATTCCATAGGCTGGGATCTGCACTATGCAGCTGTTGATAGAGCAAATTTGACATCAATACGCTATGTAGATATCAATAATAAGTGATATCCGTATCGCCGTAGGCTACACCACTGCTGTCATCCTTACCTCCAAGTGTTTATTCAAGTTGGATCATCTTTGGATGCCGACAGCAGTCGCACCATTGGAAGACGTTTGGACTGTAGTTTGGACTGTACCCTACAAAAGCCTATTCCTGCTCTTTTCCTGTGATCTATCAAACACATTTGGTGTGTCATCATAGTGGTCTCTGACTTGTGGTCAGACTCACTCAGGTGGAACGAACTTAAACTTGCACGTTTTTTCAATGCTGATTTGAATGTCATTGAAAAAAATAGTGTCAAATCTTTTTTTTCCGCAAACATCCTTTCTGAATTGAAAAGTAATCATCTAGTTTTTCAAAAGTATCTGTAATCTGATTACAATATTTTTGCTGGTAACAGATTACAGTTGCCGTTTTTGTTGTTGTAATCCCTTACATGTAAACCGTTACTCCCCAACCCTGTGTGTGTGTGTGTACGTACATGCGTTCTGCATGTGTATGTATCCAGTGCCCAGGGCCCATGTCTAGTGGCTGGCGGTCAGGCAGAGGTACTCCTAACGTCCCTTCCCCATCATTGCCACTCCCTGCCATTATAACCCAACACCCAATCACACAGAGTAGGAAGCCCAATCTGGAAGTGATTCTCCCTCTCCAGAGTTACCCAAAATGAGCGGCACTTAGTTGGAGGTTTGGAGAACATCAAAGCCTGGGCAGACATAACAACGAAGCCATGTTTAAAATACTAAATCCCCCCTCCACACACACACACACACACACACACACACACACACACACACACACACACACACACACACACACACACACACACACACACACACACACACACACACACACACACACACACACACACACACACACACACACACACACACACACACACACACACACACACACACACAGCCAATGCACATCACAGTGGACATCTATGGTCTGCTGGTGGGCAGATGCTGGGCTGTGTTGGTAGGGCAGGAGGAGGATCATAAGGGATCTAGTATCTTAAGCGTTACCTCCTAGCAGCACTATGGGAATGCTCCATTGCCGAGCCATTCTGTCTTTAACTGAACAATATACGGGACTGAAGGACAGACAGACAGACCAGGCCCAACTCAATACACAGACTTGCAGAGGAATTATCTCTCCATCTAAATGAGCACAAATAGACCACAATAAAGACGTGTTCAGCTCCACTGAAATGGTCTTTAATGATCATGCTTTAAAAGCAAATGAATGGTCTTCTCTTTTATATCATCAGAGGAGTCATCCGTAACTATTGATGCAAAATATTGACACAGAATTAAGGGAAATGAGATGACCACAGAATCATAAATCCTGGTGGAAATCATCACTTCCTCCTCTTTATGGTTTATCAACACAATAGATAAACCGTTTAACACACAGAACCAGACATATTTGTTTGTCTAGTGGCATTCTGTACACAGAACCAGACAGTAAGCGGTGAAATAAGAGCATTGTCAAAGTGGCTCGAAAGTCAGAAGTATGACGTGTGTGGTTATTCTTGGGTGTTCATTGTTTGTTTGAAATGTCAAGACTTATACAGATGTAGGATCTTAATTTGAGCCAGTTTGCTACAGCAGGAAAATAATCCTGCAGGGACAAAAAATGTGGTGGATTATTATGTGTATTATAATTAATGGACATTTTTTGTTAGGGCAAATCAAGTCTGAAATGTAAATGTGGAAATTACAAACTTACCAGTTTCCTGGTTGCAAAAATGTTAATAGTTTGCCTAATTTCAGTTTATGTGACAAATGTATAGTGTAGAGAATCATTGTACCATCTAAACTGTTGTGAAACATATTTTCCATAACCAAAAATATTGTATTTTCAGCTGTTTGAAGCTGGTGTACTAAACCGAAAGTAAAAGAATCAAAGCGAAACTTAAGAATGGGAAGCATAAAAATAGCGCACATAGAACATATCTATCTACCACTTTTTAGACTTGCTTTCAATGAGAATGACATATCTATAACACACATTTCTTTGTGAATTTTGTCATGTCACTCAAAAAGTTACATATTTAAAACTCAAATACACTACAAGCCAGCAACAAAAGAAATATCAAATTAAGATCCTACATCTGTGCTCTCTGACCTTTTTGGGTGCTATGGTAGGGAATAGGGATTGAGACGCGATCCTCGTCACCTACAACCCACATGACCTTTTATGAATCCCGTACACTGAGGGAAAAGACACCATCGAAATGTTCTTAAAGATCCCCTTGAATCAAATCCCTTCAGTCAGTGGTTGAATGGTCTGGCAGTAATGATGCTGAACAGACAATCCATTCAGAACTGTGCGAATCATAGTGAAACCTTTACGGCGGCTGGGACAGCTTTCACTAACAGGTGGTTTTGGAAAACAGAACTTGCGCCCCCCTGGGAAATACCACAGTACATTAAAAAAAACTCCCATCAGGCTTTATGTTGTGGTCGATGACACAATAGACTTATTGATTTCCCAAACTGAACACAGCTTCCCTTGTCAATGAAAACCCCCTCTATACTGTATCACTAGCTAGGTTGGCGACATATTTTCATGCAAATATGATAAAATCTGCATCCCCACCAGAGTCGATAAAATGTATTTTGGGGGGGGATAAAAGGCTGTGCGTGATGATGTAATTCACATGAAAATATATTTTTAGGTTAAATTCCCATGTACCGAATACGGATGGTTTTCTAACAAAAAAAATGTAGCATTATATAGCATGTATTGGCACGTGGTATACACGTGGTGTTTGGCACACTGGTATTGGCACTCTAGCCAACAGCACGCAGATACAGTGCAAGTATAGTCTACTTGATGAGATTATTATGATCAAAAGAGCGACATAATTTGTATTAGTCAAATGGCAGCCAAGCTTCGATGATCATGGCACCAGAATAAGACCCTCGACATTTATTGGAAAGGAGCATCAAGCTCATCACCTTGCACTTTCACCACCCTGTGAAGTTCATCTTCATTTATTTGATCTGTAGCCTAACAAACTGCATGATTTCCCGACGAGTCGTAGTGTGAGGACCACACAACAGGTCATCGCGTGACTCCCAAGTTTACTTCGACATTATAGTTATTATATAAATATTTGCGTATAAAAGCGTTTCCACCGACATTTCTTGAATAATTCATTTTACAGACACAAAAAGATCCTACCTTGTCTCGCTTATTTTGTTTTTGTCGACATTTTGGAAATTTTCCTGACAAATGTTCTGTTTCCATCAGGCCTGTCATTATATATTTTATCCGACATGTACTTTACTCGCATAAAAAATGTTGGATGGAAACGTGGTTACCGTCATCCCTGTTCTAGATCAATACAAGAAAACCGATGGCTCTGTCATTAAAGTGCTAGAGGAGAGACAATAGATTAAGAAAGGGGGATGAGGAGCAAGGGAAAGACAGCAGAGAGAGGAGAAGAAAAAAAAGCCAGAGAGATGGATGACCTCTAACAAGGTGAGATAATAAACTGAGATAAGGCAATAGAAATGGAATCCATGGATCAATGGATGCTATTTCTATGGGTTAAGGCGTCTGCATGCTCCAGTTCGGCTAAGCGAACCGAACGAGTGTGCTCGCATACTCCCTTGAATAAAAGACATTCGCTTGAAGAACGAGAAAAAAAAGCGTCGAGAACTTCCTCAAAATTGTCCGAATTAATCTGAGATGACTCAGGAAATCGATCCATAATGTTGAACGTTTTTCCCTGAGGAGATTTTAGATCTAACTAAGATGTTTGGTGCAGTATTACTCAATGATCAAATTTGCATGAAAACGAGTCGCATCTCGTTTCTATGACAACATAGTCTTTATTGAAGAATCGGTTGGGAAGCCTGCAGACGCCTTTAGGCACGAGTGCTATCTATGCCTGATATATGAGCATGAGGTTGATCAGGACAGGCAGACCTTCCCACAGCATAGCTACTAGTCAGCTGCGTCCCACTGCCAGGGGTGGGGTGTGGCCCTGCCCTGCCGGAGTGGATGTCCTCTCCTCTACACACTTAGTAGACTCTAATGTCCCTCACAAATATATAGCACTTGGGACAAAACTAGGGTGACGGATGCGTGTTGCCATAGAGATGCGTCATTTACAACGTTATAATGATTGGCCCAAGAAGGGACCTATAGATTGGCCCAATTGAAATATGTTAGTCACATGCGATATCTCAATTGGGGCATCATTTGTTGGGGACGAAATGTTTACTGTTGCCCTGTTAATCCCCTAAAATTGATGTCCGTGCCCCGCTGAAATCAAATTAGCATAATACAATACAAAAATCCCAATTAAAATCTGTCAGTTTCAGGTAGAGATATCTGTTGTTATTGTTTTACATTGGATGCATCTCAATCCATCACATCCGCCTATGTCACACTTCTGCATCTGTGGTGAAATATGACAAGAGCTGGAGTGGTGTTTGTCAGACCATGAGACATCCCGAAAATCGTCCTTCTCACAATCCCATCGTAGCGTACAAACGGTTTGGCCTTCAAAACTACTATTACCCCTCTATGGAAAGGTGAGACTCTCGCGAACATGATGGTTTTCTCTGTTTTGGGACTTGCGTCTTGGGACAAGCGTCTTGGGACTTGTCTGAAGTTGGTACAGCCGATCTGCCAACTCCTTTCTGTAGCGCCCGAATAGTTTGGGCTACACATAATTTCACCCTCGGTGGAAAGGTGAGACTCTCACGAACACGTACGTCGGTTGTTTCTCTGTAGGACACCCACAGGCCTCACAAGACTCGTCTGACGTTCCCCCGGTACCAGTTGAGAAAATGGATGGAAGTGAATATGGAGACTGTTTAGTGCCAAAAAGAATGGGTCAAATACAAGTTTAAAAAATGAAACAAATGTTTCCTGATATTTCTTATACACTATATATACAAAAGTACAATGCATTCAGAAAGTATTCAGACCCCTTCCCTTTTTGCACATTTTGTTAAATTACAGCCTTATACTGAAATGGATTTAATTCAATGTTTTCCACATCAATCTACACACAATACCCCATAATGACAAAGTGCATTTTTCTTGTTGCAAATGTATAATTTCTTGTTGCAAATGTATAGTTTTTCAGTGGCAGGGGCTGGGAGACTAGTCAGGATCGAGGGAAAGATTAACGGAGCAAAGTACAGAGACATCTTTGATGAAAACCTGCTCAGGACCTCAGACTGGGACGAAGGCTCACCTTCCAACAGGACAACGACCCTAAGCACACAGCCAAGACAATGCAGGAGATGCTCCCCATCCAACCTGACAGAGCTTGAGAAAATATGCAGAGAATAATGGGAGAAACTCCCCAAATACAGGTGTGCCAAGCTTGTAGCGTCATACCCAAGAAGATTCAAGGCTATAATCGCTGCCAAATGTGCTTCAACAAAGTACTGAGTAAAGGGTTTGAATACTTATGTTAAATAATAACATGTTATTATTTTAAAAATTACATTTGCAAAAAAAAACTGTTTTTGCTTTATCATTATGGGGTAATGTGTGTAAATTGATGAGTGAAAAATAATAAGGCTGTACTGTTACAAAATGTGGAAAAAGTAAAAGGGTCTGAATACTTTCAGAATGTACTGTATGTGGACACCCCTTCAAGTTAGTGGATTTGGCTATTTCAGTCTGACAGGTGTATACAATCGAGCACACCGCCATGCAATCTTCATAGACAAACATTGGCAGCAGAATGGCCTTACTCAAGAGCTCAGTGACTTTCAACATGACACCGTCATAGGATGCCACGTTTCCAACAAGTTAGTTCGTAACATTTCTGCCCTGCTAGAGCTGGCCTGGTCAACTGTAAGTGCTGTTATTGTGAAGCGAAAATGTCTAAGAGAAACAATAGCTCAGTCGCAAAGTGTTATGCCACACATGCTAACAGTGCTGAAACGCTAGATGTGTAAAAATTGTCTGTCCTCGGTTGCAACACACTACCAAGTTCCAAACTGCCTCTGGAAGTCAGCACAAGAACTGTTCGTTTGGAGCTTCATGAAAAGGGTTTCCGCACACAAGCCTAAGATCACCACACCGCCATTGGACTCTGGAGCAGTGGAAAAGCATTCTCTGGAGTGATGAATCAAGCTTCACCATCTGGCAATCCAACAGACGAATCTGGGTTTGGCGGATGCCAGTAGAACGCTACCTGCCCCAATGCATAGTGCCAACTGTAAAGTTTGGTGGAGGAAAAATAATGTTTTTTTCATGGTTCGGGCTAGGCCCCTTAGTTCCAGTAAAGGGAAATCTTAACGCTACAGCATAAAATGACATTCTACACGATTCTGTGCTTCCAACTTCGTGGCAACATTTTGGGGAAGCCCCTTTCCTGTTTTAGCATGACAATGCCTCCTCGCAAAAAGCGAGGTCCATACAGAAATGGTTTGTCGAGATCGGTGTGGAAGAACTTGACTGGCCTGCACAGAGCCCAGACCTCAACCCCATCGAACAACTTTGGGATGAATTGAAACGCAGACTGCGAGCCAGGCACGCCGACTGCGAGCTAGGCCGAATCTCCTAACATCAGAGCACAACCTCACTAATGCTCTTGTGGCTAAATGGAAGCAAGTCCCAGTGTAAAGGTTTTCCTCCTCCTCTTCTGAGGAGGTGTAGCAAGGATCGGACCAAGATGTGGCGTGGTAAGTGTCCATGTTTTTAATATGAAAAAACTCAACATGAACACTAATACAAAAACAATAAACGTGAACAAAACCGAAACAGTACCGTATGGCGAACAAACACAGACACGGAAACAAACACCCACAAACAAACAGTGAAACCCAGGCTACCTAAGTATGATTCTCAATCAGAGACAACTAATGACACCTGCCTTTGATTGAGAACCATACTAGGCCGAAACATAGAAATCCCAAAATCACAGAAAAACAAACATAGACTGCCCACCCCAACTCACGCCCTGACCATACTAAATAAACAAACAGGCGTGAGGCAACTGACCAATCAGAACATTGCATTGGTCTGAATACTCTGGAGAGATCTTTCTTTCTGTCTTTAATTTTTTAAAATTGGATTTAAATCGTGAAAATCGTAAAACTGGTGCTGTTTAGCCATTGACACTGACATGACACAGATGAAGTCTACGCTGTCCCTGATTCTGCTTTCCATCTGCTCAGTTCGATGGCTATCGTTAAACTCAACACAGGAGAAATGGATCAATCCATTCAAAACCAGCACAAACAGTCCATACACACCCAAATCCTCTATCTATCCAAAACCGCATGCATCATCCCTATCCATCCAGAGTTAGATGCAGTAGTAAATAGTGGGGATTAGGGAAACATGGCTGCTTAATGCATGCACAGAGAAGGGGGGTGGATGATCTTCTTTCATGTCATAATTTATTCTGTCTGATTAATTCTCTTTGCCCCTGTGGCTGAAGTGATTCCAGTGGATATGCCCTCCCCTTCTCCTTCCTCCCCTTCTCCTTCCTCCTACCCTATTCCACACAGCCCCGAGCTGCTCCTCTCTCTCGTATCTCAGAGCCCACCTGCTGGGCTGGGCCCTCTCTACGGCCGCCTGGAACAAGGCATACCGTTCCCATGGTTACCGTCCCTGCACGGTGTGCGCCGTCCGCAGGTAGGCTGCGAGGCCCCGCTCTGTGGAAATCTGTGCCGGCTCACTCCTCTCAGCCATGTGTGTGTGTGAGAGTGAGAGTCAAACCCCTTCATCCGGCACTGCACTGCTCTGAGGCGGATCTGCTGCTGCCGGACAGACAGAGGAGGTGAGATGCAGATGGTGTGTGTTCTGCTACGTCTTAGCTTAATGTAACTTAATTAAACATAATTTTAAGCCTGTGAAGAAACCCCCTGTTGAGACACATCCTAAGCCCCTTGATTCACCTGAAGTTAGAACATGGACGTATCTATTTATTTTATTTGATTGAACTAGTCAGTTAAGAACAAAGTCTTATTTACAATGATGGCCTACATCGGCCAAACCCTCCCCTAAACTGGGGTCAATTGTGCGCCGCCCTATGGGACTGCCGATCGCGGTCAGTTGTTATACAGCCTGGGATCGAACCCGGGACTGTAGTGACACCTCTAGCACTGCGATGCAGTGCCTTAGACTGCTGCCACCCTGTCCACCACAATCTATTAGCATCCTTAAATTGAAAAAAGGGAGGGAACGGCATGCGGCAACATCCCATTCAAGGTCAAAATATTTCTGGAAAATTCATTTGGATAAATTCTAAATAAATTCTATTTAATTACCACTAAAATTCCATGAAAACGATAGAATTACAAACTCAATAAATATATAGGCTATAGCAGCCTATAGGTAGGTAATTGGTGGTTTCTTCCCTGTCTTCTCTCTCTGGCAGGGGTGCGAATTATGAATAACTGTAGGTGTGTGCAGAGGCCCTTTGAGCGGGCCAAATCGGACATAACAAGAACTGCCACTGACAGAAAACTTCAGGGGTTGCTGAAACGGATGTCCTCAAAACAGCATGTTATGGACTTGGGGTTTAAGTAGGCCTACGACGCACTTGAACTTGCCCTACTGTCCGAGTGCTTAGCTGACCGAAACGTACCGCCTCTATTGCGTATGCAGACAAACGGATCCCCCGCATGAACCTTATCATCACACCAACGAGATCTAGGATCCAAATTCACCGCGTGTCTGACTTGACGTTCATAAAACTCCCTCCTGCGCAGTGGAACCCAGAACGATATGTGACCACTTGGTTACGGTGCTGTCCTTTCAGCACCGCAAATCGCTTAAAATAACCCTCATCATCAAGATCTGTTCCCTACGCCCCTAACAGTCCTACTCATCACTTACATCTATTATGATTACAAATAGAAGACTATCACTTCTCACAATGGTGCTCGTTGAGTAAAGTTTGATCAAAGCTGAATCAAAGTCTCGCAAGATCACATAATGATTCATTTGTATTTTACATAACAGAACGGAATATAACAGCATATCCTGTAGCATAGCAGGCCTATAATATGTCACACCAAAAACACCTCAGTTAATTCTTAACATAAACTGAATAGTCCCCAGAAATTTGTCATGCGGCCAAAACTCAACAGTGTGCGCCACTAGGCAGGATATATGCTTTGATTCAAACAAAATGGGAGTACAAGAAAAGCTTGTAGTTTGTTAATTAACACCATCTGCTTTATATCACTCACAAAACAGTCATTCAAGAAGAGCTCAATGCATATTCCCATGAAAGTGATTCAGATCAAATGATTGGCATGCAGTTTGGACATTTCACCGGAAAAACGTCCAGATTTATTGACAGTGATGATGGCCTATTTCTTTTATTAGGTATGGCTAACTTTGTGTTTGAGGGTATTCAAAATATCCGTTTTTTTCTTGAGACAGTATGTGTGGGCATAGGTAGACTTTGCAATTTGGGGGATGCATTTCATGCATATTCTATAATGATATTCAATAGTCGGTCGGTACAAACTTTGAGAAATTATGACATCATTCATTATTTTTGTTGCAATCCCTCACCGAAAAAAAATAACACTAAACCTCTGCCTACATATAAAATCAAACCCTATAGTTGATGCGTGATGAATTACATAAACATTGATTGAAGGTTTAAAACTTATAGGGAAACCCTAAAAAAGTTTTGAACATGCCGTTCCTTGATTTGAACTCAAATCACGAGAGGCATCTTGACGGTTTGCTAGGAAACATCCTCACAGTAGTTGACTGGTTTGAATTATAGATTTGAGACTCAAACCCCCTGCTGTTTGTTTGTTTGTTCAAGCCTTTGAGTGAGGGGAGAACGGTGACGAGAGTCAAGAAAGACAGAGAGTGAGATGGAAAGAAAGAGGGAGAGAGAGAGAGAGAGAAAGAAAGGAAAGAGTCCGTCACCCCCCCGTGGAAACGGGACTGTTAAAAAAGACGTTGTGTGCCTGCCTGGAAGGCTAATGGTTTGTTATTGAATGAGCGTTACATCATTGACCAGTCTCCCAGAGCTGGACCTCATGGTAGGCTTTAAGTCCACCAGCCATTCCAATTTAAGCCACCAGGCTCAGATATCACAGGGCCCAACGCTCTGATGTGGCCACAGATATCATTGGAACTCAACCAAGAAGAAGATGGCTCGAAGGAGCCTTGTCCTGTGGGTTCTGTCTATGAAATAATATTTTGGAATCGCTTGTATATTTGCAAGCCAGAACTCCCCTAGCTGGGACCGACATGCTGTTCCCATTTTACCAATGGCTTTTCATATTTTAAAAAATACCATCGTCTGACATCACTCCAGACGGGGAATATTGTGGTGAGTATTTATGACAAGTTTGTCAAAGTGATGCATGCGTACAGTATTTCAACGGTTTTCCGTCAAGGGACGGAGAGTTTCGCAACAGTGTAGAGTGTCTTTCGTGCTAAGATAACCAATGTCAGTTTGGATTTGGGAGCTATGTTGAGTGCAGGGAAAGCCCCTAAACAATTGCAGTGGGCACCATAAAAATAAAAATAAACTTTGAGATCTGTCAGATGAGCATCCCCACCTTCATGTATTCAGTTAAGTGAAGACCAAGGAAACCGACCGAGGCCATTTAGACAATCACTCTTCCAGGGATGCGACACGAGCTGTATCCAGCACAAGATAGGAGAAAAGACACGGTGTGTGAGAATGACACGACACAGCCAGGCCTTTGAGTATATAAAAAAGATTATCTCTTGAAATTCCGGACCGTGACATCAAACAGCCCATATGATTTGGTGAAGACCGTTCTGTTCTTGGTGTTTCACACAACGCAACAACTGTGATGAGATTGAGCAGACCTCAGAGCAACACAGAGAAGAGCCCGACCACACACAAAGTAGAGGTGACACGACACACAAATAATACATTCTTAGTTCATACTTCTCCTTGTAATTTGATGTCTCTGTTCTATCCAGTGAGCACATGAGCCAGTCGTTTGGCTTCGCATGCAAACAATGTCGTCTCTCGTTTTCGTCACTACATCTACAAAATGTATTTGACGCACCATAAAAGTTAGCTGCAGCAGAAAATACTAAACAAATAAACAACAGGTTGTCAACATCTACAGCCGCCCTGGTCGATGAAGAAGGCAGGATTTAAAATCAACTAGCCTATTTCTCTTCTTCACCACGTCTCATAACCAACCATTCTTATTATCTTCTTCTTCTTCTTAAATCTAGGGATGCACAATATATCGGTGAACATGTCAGAACGGCCGATATTAGCTAGGAATGCCAATATCTAGTGTAACGCCGATGTGCAAAATGGGAGTCAAAGCTGACGTGCCTGCCTATATAGCACAGAAAGATGAGAATATCTTTGTACACAACGTAGGTACATGACATAATGACGCTGCCTACAATTTTGCACTACACGTGCAACACAGCATTCCTAACCTAGTCCACAATGTCTGCTGTGTGGATTGAGCAGTCAACAAGTCATTTCAACAGTCATTTGAAAGAATAAGGAAATGTCAGCGAGACAACTCAAAGGCAAAATCCATTAACGGCAAGATAATGGAATTCATTGCCCTTGACAATCAACCGTTCTCTGTCGTGGGTGATGTTGGCTTTCGCCGACTGGTCGAGCACCGGTACACTATTTTTCATAAGTACTCCGCCCTAGCGGAGTAACACAGTAACATAGTCACTGCTATTAGCTTCACGACTGACATTTGGATCAGCGATATCAGCCCCATGTGCATGGTGAGTCTGACAGCACAGTGGGTCATCAAGGGTTTCGTACTGAAGAAAGTCGTATTGCATACTCATGAATACGCTAGTTGTCATACCGCTGCTGCCATTTCAATGG
Source organism: Oncorhynchus gorbuscha (assembly GCF_021184085.1). Classification (NCBI taxonomy): domain Eukaryota; kingdom Metazoa; phylum Chordata; class Actinopteri; order Salmoniformes; family Salmonidae; genus Oncorhynchus; species Oncorhynchus gorbuscha. The sequence continues at coordinate 43,478,152 of NC_060188.1, read as the reverse complement.
CATTTGACAACATGTTTGAAACGTGATCACACCAGCTAGCTCCATTCAAAACAACTGACTGGAGAAATAAGCTCATCGACTGCGCCTGCGCCTGCAGCAGACGTGAGACCCTCTGTCATGACATTGAAACACCTGCTCAACAAAACTGACAGGGATGTAAATAAATGTGCACAACATTTGAGATAAGCTTTATGTGCGTATGGAACATTTTTGGGATATTTCCTTTCAGCTCATGAAACATGGGACAAACACTTTACGTGTTGCATTTATATTGTTCTTCAGTGTAGTATTCGTATTCTAATTCCTAATTCACATGCCTATTCTGACTTTGTCAATGTTAAGCTAAACAGTTAGCTAGCAGCTAGTGTGCAACGTTAGTGCTGACTGGTTTCTATGGAGTGAAGATGGCCCCTTTTCCCGACGAGGTGGATGTTGTTACTGGCCCACATTTGCGAATGAAACAGTTGCCCTTGACAACAGTTTGCCCCGGCAGCAAAACTACCCACATAGGCTGTGAACAAGCGATTTGGTGGCATTCTCTCTTTACCACCATGCTCAATGCTATGTACAAGGATCGCTACTTTGATGCAGACAAGAAACAGGGTTTACATACACAGCTGAACAAGATGGAAACGGACACAGCGACAGTGCACACCGAGGATGAGGCCACGGACAGACAGAGCTGAAACATTGCATGACATGTACAGTATGATGCAATCTTGGTTGAAAAATAAACAACTGAACAAAAGAACAATGAAAACAGCACAGCAAGTAGGTGAAAGAAATAGGTTTTGATGATGTTTTACTGGTAATGGGGACATGCGTAAATGCCAACAAAATAACTTTTTGGCCAGTGTGTGTGTGTGTGTGTAACCTTTATGTACCTAGCCAAGTCAGTTAAGAACAAATTCTTATTTACAATGACGACATACCCCGGCAAACCCGGACGACGCTGGGCCAATTGTGAGCTGCCCTATGGGACTCCCAATCACGACCGGATGTGATGAAGCCAGGATTCGAACCAGGGACTGTAGTGATGCCTCTTGCACTGAGATGTAGTGCCTTAGACCACTGTGTCCATGTGTGTGTGTTAACTATTTAACTGTACTAGAATGCTTAAAAGCACGCTAAAATGTTAAACATTGGTTACCGGTATCGTTTTTTTGGCAAGGAAAATATCAGATTTCGGTATCGGCCAAAAATGTCATATCGGTGCATCACTAAGAAAATCCACACACTGCAAGTACTCGATGAGCCCTCGAAAAACCCTTATCATGTTTATACCAAATAATAGCATAAAACAAGGCCACCAACCAAACAGAGCTATAAAGGTGCATGGAGTGGCACCTTAATGCACTTTGAGTGGCGAACGAGAGCCAGATCAATTGATTAAAGAGATCAATGGCACTGAGACACACCGACCGGACACACAGATCCTTTTGAGGGCGCGCTGCTCCTCACGAGGGTCAATGTGTGAGTGTGTGTCTGTCCCCACACACACACACACACACACACACACACACACACACACACACACACACACACACACACACACACACACACACACACACACACACACACACACACACACACACACACACACACACACACACACACACACACACACACACGTCAATTAAAGCCTTTCCATTTGCCTGCCTTTGTACACTATTAGCTCGTGTCACTCCATCTCTGTGTGCCTTTAATCTTCAGGAGATGTTCAAGCTCTCCCTTATATCCTGGGGCACTAAAGACGCAAAGACCTACAGGGGAGAGTATTCCCCATCCCCAGCATGTCGGTCTTTAACCCTTAATGACAGCTGCTAAGACCTTGTAGACGAGACAGAGTTAGATGGGCAGCGTTTTGCTTGTGAGCAGCTCAGGAACTTTGCTCATCACGGCTGTGCGAGGTGGAAACCTTCAGGCTGGTCCAGTGAGTGAAGGCAGAAAGGGCAGCTTCTCCCCTGAGTTCTGTGTAGCAGGAGTGACTTGCACCGGGTGCATCCCAAATGGCGCCCTATTCCCTATTTAGTGCCCCGCCTTTCTGACTGGCCACTTCTAAAAGCGGAGTCAGCTTCTCCATGAGCAGTCGGTCTTCCAGGAGTCGGCAGAGCTCCGTCGGCAGTGAGCCAACCCAACGAGGGCAAAACCACAGAGCAGCACTCCCAGCCCCAGGGGGCCCCCCTGTGGTCCAGCATCACAGAGAACCACTGTCATCACTGGGTTTACACTCCTCCAGGCCCAGGGCCGGTTGGCTGGGACACTACCCTCCCTAGAGAACAAGGTTGCCAGCGGTTCTCGGGACACTGCCAAGCTGCCTGGCAAAAGGGTGGCATTGAGCGATCGATAATCAGTACAAATAACAAAGTAAGCCTTCTCACTGTGTAATTTTCACCCCAAAATAAAGTGCCATGCAGGGCTCTCTCTCTCTTTCTCTCTTTCTCTCTCTCTCTCTCAAAAAGTTGCTGGGAGGGCCTGAACATGGTCTTGCACGACTCTGTACTCTCCCTCCATCCCCGCAAACACAATGGACCTTATTTGTCCTACAGTCAGATTAATTTTTGCAGAAGATTTGTAAATGTAAATGTACGGTTGCACATGTGAACACCGCTCCCTCCCAGTGAGCTCCCCGGGAGCTGCCTCCCTGCCTGGGACCTGCAGCGCTGCCTCCTTGTCAGCTTTAAGGCATTACATTTACATTTACATTTAAGTCATTTAGCAGACGCTCTTATCCAGAGCGACTTACAAATTGGTGCATTCACCTTATGACATCCAGTGGAACAACCACTTTACAATAGTGCATCTAAATATTTTAAGGGGGGAGGGGGTGAGAAGGATTACTTTATCCTATCCTAGGTATTCCTTAAAGAGGTGGGGTTTCAGGTGTCTCCGGAAGGTGGTGATTGACTCCGCTGTCCTGGCGTCGTGAGGGAGTTTGTTCCACCATTGGGGATTTGTCCTACAGTCAGATTAATTTTTGCAGAAGATTTGTAAATGTAAATGTACGGTTGCACATGTGAACACCTTGGTGTATAGTGAGAATAGGAGAGGGCCAGAGCCTCCCAGTGAGCTCCCCGGGAGCTGCCTCCCTGCCTGGGACCTGCAGCGCTGCCTCCCTGCCTGGGACCTGCAGCACTGCCTCCCTGCCTGGGACCTGCAGCACTGCCTCCCTGCCTCTGATGCATCCCATAATTGCTCCCTGACTCTCGTCTTCTAGCGTGGGGCTCATCGGAGCCAATACGCTAACCAGGAGCAGCTTGTCAGCTTTAAGGCCACAGTGTGGTCCTCAGATGCAGCCGAGATAAGTCCATCGGCCTTGTTTCATCACGCTCCAATAGCAACATGGAAAAGACGGGTGTGTTTGCCTTTACAGCGCCGGCCGAGCCCACTCCTTCCAGGCAGGCTTCCCTCCCTGCTACTGCGCCTGGGAGCTGGGATATGCTGGGAGGGAGGCTGCTGGGGAGTGGGGATGGTGCTGACTGCTGACACAGACCCATCACTCACTCACGTCACCTGATCCATTACACAACTGAAGACCCCCCCACTGCTGCAAAACAAAACAAACCATGACCACAGCACACAATGCTAACATCTGACATTGTTACCTTCTGATACATGGAGTTAGCGCTGTCCCTTCTGGGGAAGGGAGCATTTGTTTTATCCACTGCATTTAACTCACTTCTTCATTCAGAGCTGAGGGGCCACAGGTGCTGGGATGGACGTACAACAAAGAGCAAGGTCGAAGATAGGATAGTACCTGACAACCGGGTTCAAAATAACCTGTCACGGTCAAATAAAATAGGGATTTGCACATTTTGCTCCATTTGTGACAGCAGCAGTAGCAAGGGCTGAGGCCAAGAGCGGATGGGACCGTTGAAAGGTTTCCGGCGCACTGTGCCCGGTCGACGAACTGCTGTGTTTGTGTTGCTCACAGTGACACACAGTGACACAAAGGGTCTGACACACAGTGACAGACCCTTTATTTTCCATGGTGAACCACAACAGGTTTAACCTCACACCACTGTAAACGATGAGACGAGCGAGGCGTACACAGACAAGCTGCAGGCAAAACCATCTAGATGGAGTCTTAACACAACTTCCAAGCCGCACCGCCGAGACAGGTGCAGTATTCTGTACATTCGAAAGGTAACGTTCACTGGGCAATACAAAGACCAGAGATCACGATCACATAAAAACATGTCCTATAGAGGAAAATCCTTCATGCACGTCATCACATGGTAGTTAGCAGGAAGGACATTGCCCATGTCCTAAATGGCACCCTATGGGGCCCTGGTCAAAAAGTAGTGCACCAGATATGGAATAGGGTGCCATTTGGGACGCAACTCTATGCTGCTATTCTGCACAATACTGTTACACAGCAGCCGTGGATCAGTGAGTCTTGCGATATTTTTCTCATCCATCTCAATCCGTTTGAAACGTGCTGTGTTTGACGGCATGACTTTGATTGTGCCCTCCTCCATGTCGCCCATGCAATTCCCTCGACGGCAGCTCTCTCTGGTAAGGTGGCGAAAGAACTAACCCAGGATCGAAGAAAATAAGGCCTGAAACAAACACTACAAACGTTATCAGGCTGTTTAAGTGCTAATAATGAACATGAGCTTATTATATCACTTAAGTTAAATAACATTACGCACCCTATACATATCATATCCACTTGTAAACTTTGCATTAGAAGCAGAGCGTACTACGGGCATAAGGGACTTTCGGGGACTTTTTTCCTTCCCTGTGGTAAAATTAACCTAAAACACATCAACAGTCATCTCCCTTGTGTCCCCTCATCAAAAATGTATCACATTGACATAATGTTTTGTTAATGATGTATAATTGAAAACAGTATTCCCTGGGTTGGCTTGAATTAATGAGGAGGGAAATCTACTTGAGCTGGGATAGCTCTCTGCTTTTAATGAAGACAAAGTGGTAAAGTCTAATTTGACACATTAACTTGGAGCCCTCTTTCTACACCCCCCCCCCCCCCCCCCCTGGGATGGATGGGAGGAGGAGGAAGACGATGGCGTCCCTTTGAGACTTGGACCGCAGAGAGGGGGTTCTGGGTCCCCAGTCACAATGATTTCATTCTAATACGACACGCTGCTGTAAATCTCCCGGGTTGGACACGTTATGGAAAGGAGATGAAGCAAGTGGGAGCGTAAAACGCTGGGGAGTCGTCCGTGCATCCCAAATGGCACCCTATGTGGGGAATAGGTTGCCATTTGGGACGCAGATGACTTCTGTGCTCCCAGTCAGTTTGACTTGATAAAGACCGTTCACTGTCTGCGCTCCCATTCAGAAAAGACAACCAACTGCAGTGAGTGGCCGAAGCCTCCAGGAACACAACAGAGTGCTCTTTCTCTTAGTCACCAGGGCATCTGCTGCTCCTCAGAGAGAGACGCTGCTGAGGATCCTCACTGATTTAGAAACTGGGGGGGGGATTCACAGATGAATATCAGTGGATCAATGACAGATCAGTGACAGCTAAGACACGCTCTCCCAGTGCGTTTTAAACATCCGCCGTGTCTTTAACATGTTTCAAGCAGACCAAAATAGACGCTGTGCCCAAGAACGTCAAGGTGACCTGTCTAAATGACTATTGCCCCATAGCACTCACTTCTGTAGCCATGAAATGCTTTGAAAGGCTGGCCTTGTCTCAATACCAATACATCAATACCATCATCCCAGACATCCTGGATCCACATCAATTCGCATACCGCCCCAACAGAACCACAGACGAAGCAACTCTGTATTGCACTCTACACTGCCCACTTGGACAAGAGGATCACCTATGTGAGAATGCTGTTTATAGACTACAGCTCAGTGTTCAACACCATAGTCCCCTCCAAGCACATCACTAAGCTAAGGACCCTGGGACTAAACTCCTCCCTCTTCAACTGGATCCTGGACTTCCTGACGGGCCGCCCCTAGGTGGTGAGGGTAGGGGCCCTCCAGGGGTGCGTGATTAGTCCCCTCCTCTACTCCCTGTTCACCCACGACTGCGTGGCCAAGCACAACTCCAACACTATTATTAAGTTGGCTGACAAGTTGGCTGGTTGGCCTGTTCACCGATGACGATGAGACGGCCTACACGGAGGAGGTCAGGAGACCTGGCAGTGTGATTCTACATCTGCATAGTTTGCTGTTTTGGGGTTTGGGGCTGGATTTATGTGTAAGCACTTTGTGACATCTGCTGATGTAAAAAGGGGTTTTCTAAATACATTGGATTGGACTTGACAACAACCACTCCCTCAACTTCAGTAAGACAAAAGAGTTGATCGTGGACTATAGGAAACAGAGGGCCGAGCACACCCCCATTTACATCGACGGGGCTGTAGTGGAGCGAGTTGAGTGCTTCAAGTTCATCGGTGTCCGTATCACTAAGAATCTATCTTGGTCCACACACACACCAGCACAGTTGTGAAGAGGCCAAGACAATGCCTCTTCCCCCTCAAAAGAGGTTGAAAATATTTTGCATGGGCTCTCGCTTTCATCCAAGACCTCTATACCAGGCGGTGTCAAAGGAAGGCACAAAAAATTGTCAAAGACTCCAGCCACCAAGTAGTAGACTGTTCTCCCTGCTACCGCATGGCAAGCAGTGCCGATGAACAAAGTCTGGAACCAACAGGACCTTGAACAGCTTCTAATCCCAAGCCATATGACTGCTAAATACTTAGTCCGGGTAGCTATTTGGTTAACTATTTAACTATCTGCATTGACCCCTTTTCACTAACTTTTTTTGACTCATCACATACGCTGCTGCTACTGTTAATTATCTATCCTGTTTCCGAGTGTCTTTATTCCTAGTTATATGTACATATAACTGGACTGTGTAGGTCTGGACTATGCAGGTCTGGACTGTGTAGGTCTGGACTATGCAGGGCTGGACTGTGCAGGGCTGGACTGTGCAGGGCTGGACTGTGTAGGTCTGGACTGTGTAGGTCTGGACTGTGCAGGGCTGGACTGTGTAGGGCTGGACTGTGTAGGTCTGGACTGTGCAGGGCTGGACTGTGTAGGGCTGGACTGTGTAGGTCTGGACTATGCAGGGCTGGACTGTGTAGGTCTGGACTATGCAGGGCTGGACTGTGTACGTCTGGACTGTGTACGTCTGGACTGTGTAGGGCTGGACCGTGCAGGGCTGGACTTTGCAGGGCTGGGCTCTGGAGCAATGAACCGCCCTTGCTGTCTCTGCCTGGCCGGTTCCCCTCTTTCCACTGGGATTCTCTGCCTCTAACCCTATTACAGGGGCTGAGTCACTGGCTTACTGGGGCTCTCTCATGCCGTCCCTGCAGGGGGTGCGTCACCTGAGTGGGTTGATTCACTGTTGTGGTCATCCTGTCTGGGTTGGCGCCCCCCCCTTGGGTTGTGCCGTGGCGGAGATCTTTGTGGGCTATACTCAGCCTTGTCTCAGGATGGTTGGTGGTTGGTGGTCAGGATGGTTGGTGGTCCTTGTCTCAGGAAGTTGGTGGTTGAAGATACCCCTCTAGTGGTGTGGGGGCTGTGCTTTGGCAAAGTGGGTGGGGTTATATCCTTCCTGTTTGGCCCTGTCTGGGGGTGTCCTTGGATGGGGCCACAGTGTCACCTGACCCCTCCTGTCTCAGCCTCCAGTATTTATGCTGCAGTAGTTTGTGTTGGGGGGCTAGGGTCAGTTTGTTATATCTGGAGTACTTCTCCTGTCCTATTCGGTGTCCTGTGTGAATCTAAGTGTGCGTTCTCTAATTCTCTCCTTCTTTCTTTCTCTCTCTCGGAGGACCTGAGCCCTAGGACCATGCCCCAGGACTACCTGACATGATGACTCCTTGCTGTCCCCAGTCCACCTGGCCATGCTGCTGCTCCAGTTTCAACTGTTCTGCCTTACTATTATTTGACCATGCTGGTCATTTATGAACATTTGAACATCTTGGCCATGTTCTGTTATAATCTCCACCCGGCACAGCCAGAAGAGGACTGGCCACCCCACATATGCTCTCTCTAATTCTCTCTTTCTTTCTCTCTCTCTGAGGACCTGAGCCCAAGGACCGTGCCCCAGGACGACCTGACATGATGACTCCTTGCTGTCCCCAGTCCACCTGACTGTGCTGCTGCTCCAGTTTCAACTGTTCTGCCTTGTTATTATTCGACCATGCTGGTCATTTATGAACATTTGAACATCTTGGCCATGTTCTGTTATCTCCACCCGGCACAGCCAGAAGAGGACTGGCCACCCCACATAGCCTGGTTCCTCTCTAGGTTTCTTCCTAGGTTTTGGCCTTTCTAGGGAGTTTTTCCTAGCCACCGTGCTTCTACACCTGCATTGCTTGCTGTTTGGGGTTTTAGGCTGGGTTTCTGTACAGCACTTTGAGATATCAGCTGATGTACGAAGGGCTATATAAATACATTTGATTTGATTTTGATTTGGACTGTGCAGGGCTGGACTGTGCAGCGCTGGGCTGTGCAGGGCTGGACTGTGCAGGGCTGGACTGTGTAGGTCTGGACTGTGCAGGGCTGGTCTGTGCAGGGCTGGACTGTGTATCGCTGGACTGTGCAGGCCTGGACTATATAGGGTTGGACTCTCCAGGGCTGTAATTTGTGGGGCTGGACTGTGTAGGTCTGGACTGTGTAGGGTTGGGCTGTGTAGGGCTGGGTTGGACTGTGTAGGGCTGGACTCCTTAGGGCTGGACTCCTTTGGGCTGGGCTGTGTAGGGCTGGACTGTGTAGCACTTGGCTGTGTAGGGCTTGGCTGTGTAGGGCTGGGCTGTGTAGGGCTGGATGGACTGTGTAGGGCTGGACTGTGCAGGGCTGGACTGTGTAGGTCTGGACTGTGCAGGTCTGGACTGTGTAGGTCTGGACTGTGCAGGGCTGGACTGTGCAGGGCTGGACTGTGTAGCGCTGGGCTGTGTAGGGTGTGGCTGTGTAGGGCTGGATGGACTGTGTAGGGCTGGATGGACTGTGTAGGGCTGGACTGTGCAGGGCTGGACTGTGTAGATCTGGACTGTGCAGGTCTGGACTGTGCAGGTCTGGACTGTGCAGGGCTGGACTGTGTAGCACTGGGCTGTGTAGGGCTGGATGGACTGTGTAGGGCTGGATGGACTGTGTAGGGCTGGACTGTGCAGGGCTGGACTGTGTAGGTCTGGACTGTTCACGTCTGGACTGTGCAGATCTGGACTGTGCAGGGCTGGACTGTGTAGCACTGGGCTGTGTAGGGATGGACTGTGTAGGGCTGGATGGACTGTGTAGGGCTGGACTGTGTCGGGCTGGATGGACTGTGTAGGGCTGGATGGACTGTGTAGGGCTGGACTGTGTAGGGCTGGGCTGTGTAGGGCTGGATGGACTGTGTAGGGCTGGACTGTGCAGGGGTGGACTGTGCAGGTCTGGACTGTGCAGGTCTGGACTGTGTACGTCTGGACTGTGTAGCGCTGGGCTGTGTATAGGCCTGTCGGATAGTTAGTTAGGGAGTGTCTGACAAGGAAGTTTTGCTGTGGCCCTGCCTTAACTGATTAAGGCATCGAGGCGTTCATTGTTGGCGCTGTTCCTTGAATGCTGCCTGCCGTGGATGGCTGTGAAATGGTTAAGGTGCTGTGAAGGTGCCTCTGACTGTTTGAAGTCGTTTGCGGTGAGGTATACCAGGTGCATATGCGGTTACCTGCTTCTCAATGTTTACTGCTAACTCCCTTCCGCTATCACTGTGTTCTCTCTCTCTTTCTCTCTCTCTCTCTCCCCTTCTATAAATCAGATAAGGTAATGAGAGAGAGGAGAAAGAGGCTTGTTTTACGCAGTCCCTACCTATCCTACCCCTCTCACTGTCTATGTTGCGTGTTTCCCCGCATACATGAATATACGTTCACGCACACACACTAACACAAAGAGGAGGCAAGGTGCCTAACCACACTACACATCACCATCAATGTATTCACACAAGCTCTTCGACTTGGCCTTGATATACAGGATGCATGTCAGAAACCCAGCCACCACAATGCCTATGCACATACTCATGCACACATGCACGCCTACACACACACACACACGCACACACAAACACACAAACACACACACACCAAAATGAACGCACACACACAAACACACACATGCATACATACACACACACGCCCACACACACCCAAATGAACACACACACACACACACACACACACACACACACACACACACACACACACACACACACACACACACACACACACACACACACACACACACACACACACACACACACACACACACACACACACCACCCACCCACCCACCCACCCACCCAAATGAACACATGCACACGCACATATACCACATGTGAACACAAGCGCACACACTTTCATGCTATGAAACCTGCACATGAACTAGGTCTCACAGCCTAACAGTGAACCAAAACGTTTCCTAACTCAGACTGCAACAAGTCTAGGTGTGACAGAGGTGGGTGGGAGGGACTTCAAACAGGCGTCATCACTTCTGAGGCAGAAAGGGTCTCCCTCTGTATCCACAGCACACAGCTTGCATCCCAATTGGCACCCTATTCCCTACACAGTGCGCCACTTTTGACCAGAGCCTCTGGTCAAAAGTGGCGCCTCTGGTCAAAAGTGGCGCTCTGTTTAGGGAATAGGGTGCCAATTGGGATGCATCCCTTCTGTATCCACTACATGCAGTTGTTCCCTTAAAACCTCCCTTTAAGCCCAGGCACTAAAAGCACAGCTCCGCGGCACAGAGCGCTGCGGTTCCAGCTGAAATGGGGGGAGCGTTTACGTTAATAACTTTCATGTCCACCATTAAAAATCTTGATGCTATTTTCTGAAGCAAGATTTTCTTTTTTTTCCCATTCTCCTACCCGCCACAGCTTGTTTGATATCTACAAAGACCTTGCTCTCTATCCCAAAAGCAAAGCCCTATTTTAAGACGTGAAATGGTTTCCAGTTGGCTCCAGACGATCATAGGGGGAAAACCACAGAGAGAACCACATTCCATAACATTTGAAAGGCAGCGAGCAGCTTGGCGGAACTGGGATGCTTGGCGGAACTTGTTTAACTTGTGGAGTTCTGAGGAGCAACAGAGGCTCGGGCTCTTGAGATGAAATGGCTTTTACATCGTCACTCACAACGCTGGGGTACAGTGTCGGTAATTACCACCACGCCCGCCTACTCACTCACTCGTGTTATTATTTGTCTGTTATTTCAACTTTTCTCTCTCTGCGGGGCCCGTAAGTAAGTATTTCACTGTTAGTACACTATGTGGGTCTTTCTATGTACTAGGGCAACGGTGAAGATTTCCTACACTGTCATTGATAATAATCTACCATTTTTGTTTATGTCGTTACATAATGATATAAGGGGGACCATAGCTATATTCAATAGAATTCGCATGTTGATTTGGTGTAGAGATCAGCCCTGAATCCCTGCGAGTGGGGCGGACCAGAGCAATTTATTGGATGCTTATGACAGCTCCCAGAATGCTCTTGACTTCTGCGGAGGCCGCATCGCAGGAAATACTGTACGGGCCAATGCAGATGTCGGACTGACCATGCAGCTCCTTTTATGAGGACATCTGTTGGCTTCAACTTGGCTTTCCATACGAATCATTCCATTCAAAAAAGAACCCGTTCTTTTCTTTTGGACACTTCCTCGTTATAAAAACAGCGATGGTGAGATTCAAATGGTGAGGTGAATGCTGCCGCTATTCACAGCTTTATTATATGACCTTGTGTCGGCCACATAGGCAGAAAAATCTCCATGCATCCAAACTATTTAGTCGTCACATGTTTTAGAATGTCATTTAAAAAGCAATGTATTGGCAAGGCCCCCCCCCCAAAAAAAATGTTTTTCTGAAAGTGGTAATGGCCTACTTTTTTTGTTGCCACTTTTTGCATGCATTTTGGGAGGAAGGGGGGGGGGGTATAAGGCCCTATATGTACAATGATATAAATTATACAATTGTATAACATTGACATCCTTGAAAATGACAATGAAGTGCCTGAAAAGGTCCCTGAAAGACCTTGAATTTGAATTGCCAATGTCTTTATGAACCATGCTTAGAGGATGCATAGTCCTCGCCACTATGCTGTTGTGTAGGTGGAGCTATGGGTCAATTTGCATATATTCACATTATTTATGGGGCCATGTGTGCTTTCCCATCTAAGAAAAATAAAAGAGTAGAAATGAACTTGGTTACGTAATTTATCTCTTTATTTCTCTCTCTCTCTCTTTCTCTTTCACACACCTGCTTTTTTTGTTTGTTACGGCTATGTGTGTTTGGGGAGCCCTCCCTGCCTGTAGTAGGTGTCATTATCTCAGGGCCTCTTTCTCAGGGATGAGTACACACACGAGGAATCGGCTCTGACAAAACATATCAGCTTACTTTTCAGGGAATGTCTGAGACCGAGACCTACGGGAATGATACAGCTCAACAAACCACCGTCTAACAATCCAGCCAGTCACTAATTTCATAGTCTTCTTTGCCGAACTACACATTGTTTCAGAAACACTGTGATGACAAAAAAAAAATGTTTTGAAATGAACATGGTAATGGATATCAGATCGTTAGAGAAGAAAATGTTAGGGGGCATTGCTCTTAATGTTGAACAAAGACTGGCTGAGTTCCCCTTTGGAGTCAATGATGGAAAAATAAACAAACAAATGAATTCCATCCATGAAGAACAACAGGACTCCATGTTGTGATTGGAGTTGGAAAATGGGCAAAATGTTCTGTCTGTCTGTCTGCACGGGAGTGGAATCTTTTACTCTTTCTCTCTCTTTGGGATTTTGTTCCATAAAATTTACAGGGCAGTCACATGCTCTTCCAAACACGAAAACGTTTATAATTCAATGAAAATGAATCTAAAATACCTTTCAAATAAAGTTATTTTAATGTTGGTAAGTATGGGGCCGACTGTCCCCAGCCTGCTCTCGACCAGAACCCACACATAGCCAAGCACAAACATATGCCCTTATGGCTTTAGTACAATGGCGCCAGAGGAGATGGCTGCCGTTTTATGGTCTCCCAACCAATTGTGCTATGTGTGTGTTTTTTCGCATTATGTGTAACTTATTTTGTATATAAATGTTTCTGCCACCGTCTCTTATGACCGAAAAGAGCTTCTAGATATCAGGACATGGATTATTCACCTCGTACTGGAAGAAGATTTTTTTTTCCCTTTAACGAGTCGGACACGAAGGATTTACTTTAGACACCCGACAAGGCCCACATCCCCGTGATTTGCATGAGAAAGAGAGGGAGTAATCGAGGAGCCTTGTAAGGATCCGATGGCAAGTGGGTAATCTGCCACTTCCATCAGTACTCTTAGCCAACATACAATCATTGGATAATAAAATAGACAAACTACGATCACGGATATCCTACCAACGGGACATTAAAAACTGTAATATCTTATGTTTCACCGAGTCGTGGCTGAACGACGACATGAATAACATACAGCTGTCGGGTTTTACACTGCATCGGCAAGATAGAACAGCCGCCTCCAGTAAGAAAAGGGGTGGCGGTCTGTATATATTTGTAAACAACAGCTGGTGCACGAAATCTAATAGTCTAGAGGTTTTGCTCGCCTGAGGTAGAGTATCTCATGATAAGCTGTAGACCACAATATTTATTAAGAGAGTTTTCATCGATATTCTTCGTAGCTGTCTATTTACCACTGCACTCAGTGAGCTGTATACGGCCATAAGCAAACAGGAAAACGCTCATCCAGAGGCGGTGCTCCTAGTGGCCGGGGACTTTAAAGCAGGGAAACATAAATCCATTTTACCTCATTTCTACCAGCATGTTAAATGTGCAACCAGAGGAAAAAAACTCTAGACCACCTTTACACACAGAGACGCATACAAAGCTCTCCCTCGCCCTCCATTTGGCAAATCTGACCATAATTATATCCTTCTGATTCCTGTTTACAAGCAAAAACTGAAGCAGGAAGCACCAGTGACTTGCTCAATAAAGAAATGGTCAGATGAAGCAGATGTTAAACTACAGGACTGTTTTGCTAGCACAGACTGGACTATGTTCCGGGATTCTTCTGATGGCATTGAGGAGTACACCACATCAGTCATTGGCTTCATCAATAAGTGCAATGATGACGTCGTCCCCACAGTGATTGTACGTACATACCCCAACCAGAAGCCATGGATTACAGGCAACATCCACACTGAGCTAAAAGGTAGCGGGACTCTAACCCGGAAGCTTACAAGAAATCACGCTATGCCTTCCGACGAACCATCAAACAGGCAAAGCATCAAAACAGGACTAAGATTGAATCGTACTACGCGGGCTCTGACGCTCATCGGATGTGGCAGGGCATGCGGGCTATTACAGACTACAAAGGGAAGCATAGCCGTGAGCTGCCCAGTGACACGAGCCTATCAGAAGACCTAAATTACTCCTATGCTCGGTTCAAGGCAAAAAACACTGAAGCATGCATGAGAGCATCAGCTGTTCCAGACGACTGTGTGATCACGCTCTCTGCAGCCTATGTGAGTAAGACCTTTAAACAGGTCAACATTAACAAGGCTCCCGGGCCTGATGGATTACCAGGACATGTACTCCGAGCATGCGCTGACCAACTGGCAAGTGTCTACACTGACATTTTCAACCTGTCCTACTGAGTCTGTAATACCTACATGTTTCAAGCAGATTACCATAGTCTCTGTGCCCAAGAACACTAAGGTAACCTGCTTAAATTAATACTGACCGAGACAGCCTATAGGGAGGAGGTCAGAGACCCGGCCGTGTGGTGCCACGATAACAACCTCTCCCTCAATGTGATCAAGACAAAGGAGATGATTGTGGACTACAGAAAACAGAGGACAGAGCACGCCCCCATTCTCATCGACGGGGCTGTAATGGAGCAGGTTGAGAGCTTCAAGTTCCTTGGTGTCCACATCACCAACAAACTATCATGGTCCAAACACACCAAGACAGTCGTGAAGAGGGCAAGACAAAGCCTATTCCCCCACAGGAGACTATTTGGCATGGGTCCTCAGATCCTCAAAACATTCTACAGCTGCACCATCCGAGAGCATCCTGACTCGTCTCATCACTGCCCAGCCTCAGACCACAAGGCACTACAGAGGGTAGTGCGTACGGCCCAGTACATCACTGGGGCCAAGCTTCCTGCCATCCAGGACCTCTATACCAGGCGGTGTCACAGGAAGTCCCGAAAAATTGTCAAAGACTCCAGCCACCCTTGTCATAGACTGTTCTCTCTGCTACCGCACAGCAAGCGGTACCTGAGCGCCAAATCTAGGTCCAAGAAGCTTCTTATGAACAGCTTCTAGCCCCAAGCCATAAGACTCCTGATCAGCTAATCAAATGTCTACCCAGACTATTTGCATTGTCCCCCTCTTTTATGCTGCCGCTACTCTGTTTATTATCTACGCATAGTCACTTTAACTCGACCTACATGTACATATTACCTCAATTACCTCGAGTAACCGGTGCCCCCGCACATTGACTCTGTACCGGTACCCCCTGTATATAGCCTCGCTACTGTTATTTTACTGCTGCTCTTTAATTATTTGTTATGTTTATTTTTTAGTTATCTATCTAGGTCTACTACGCCTGTTGTATTCAGTTCATGTGACAAATAAATCGTGATTAGAGATGATTCGATGCTACTGATACATACTCTAACATGCCTATTCTTTCTTGCATGGCGAGGCTGAAGCCAAGAAATGCACCAGCCTTGCATGTCACCACAGATTCCACTTCCCACCTCCCCTTCAACACAATACAGTTCAACATGTAACTTTGAAAGTAGACCATTCCATTTCTCAACTTCCAATGCCAGTGCAGCTACCCAGCGCAGCTCTGGGACAAGGTGTGTGTGTCCCAAACGCCCACCCTGTTCCCTATATAGCCCATTAGGGATGCAGCAAAGGCCTTGGGCTGCTGGGGTCAAGCCACGGCCCACCAGCACTGCCCAGCTCCCCCTCCCCCACCCATCCACCAGGCCGGGCCCCGCACCCTAAGTGAGCCGGTGCCCAGCCCCAGACCCGGTGGAGCCACCCCAGCCACATGGGGCAGGCACACATGGGTGCGATCACAGTGACCTAATCCTGCCCCATCTGATACCCATCTACCAGCAGCTCCCCCCACACCCTCACCCACCCACCACCACCGCTCAGCTCTGGTCTGGTTCTCTCCTGCTGCTGCTGCTGTGTGGTTCTGCTGCTCTGCTCCGCCACGGCTGGGCCTGTCCCAGCAGGGGACGCACGTCACATGACCACAGCAGAAGTGGGCAGAACAACCTGTGACAGAGGGCTGAGTTCTTGTGTGGCCTCTTGAAAGGCACCAAAACAGCTTGCAATAATTTAGTGATTCATAATCATGTGACAGAATTAATTTATGTAATATATGCATTTCTAGTCACTTGTTATGACTATAACCATTTAGAATAAGATAGGCCCTACACCCAAACACATAATTGTAATACTGTGAATGACGTCCATGACACACAATTGTATAACACGCCGCATCCACATTGGGTAGAAGCAAGAAACACAGTATTGTGTGTGTGTCCAACACAGCTCAACCCACTACGACTTCCCTCCCGAACTTTTCAGACTGTGTGATGCTATGGACCTTCTGTGAAATGACAGGGATTAGGGCAATAGTAATAACGGACACAGTTTTCATGTGTCGGGGGATTCCACCCGAGCAGGCCCCGCACAAAACAAAGCACATCAAGATGAAAGCTGCCACTCTCTGAGCACACATGGTAGTTTGGATGCAAGACAGAAGACTCACAAGCACAAACGGGTCGCAAAAAGTTCCTTACAGAGCCAGATAAAAGAGAGAGCACATGGCAACCTGTCATCTAGGGCCATGCAGAAACCATTCAGCCACCCATCTATAAAATGCCTGTCAACAAGAGAGAAGGGGACTGGCCACCCCTCAGAGCCTGGTTCCTCTCTAGGTTTCTTCCTAGGTTCCTGCCTTTCTAGGGAGTTTTTCCTAGCCACCGTGCTTTTACATCTGCATTGCTTGATCTTTGGGGTTTTAGGCTGGGTTTCTGCACTGCGGATGCGAAAAGGGCTTTATAAATAAATGTGATTGATTGAGAGAAGACAACAAACCCCACAATAACAACTCTCTCTCTTTCTCTCTCTCTCTCTCTCTCTCTCTCTCTCTCTCTCTCTCTCTCTCTCTCTCTCTCTCTCTCTCTCTCTCTCTCTCTCTCTCTCTCTCTCTTTCTCTGTCTCTCTGTCTCTCTGTCTCTCTTTCTCTCTCTCTCTGTCTCTCTCTCTCTCTCTCTTTTCTCTCAAACAGGCTTTGTGAACAGACACACCCCATCACCCAACACACTGGTATTTCATAGTTGGAAAAACAGAAGACTGATTTCCTATCTTAACCCAGGCCCAGATGCTGTAGATGAGATGACATCACAGTGGACGGGCCAAAAACAACGGCTTCATTCACAATGGAGGCCTCAGTCACTCGTATTCTACTAGCTAGCGCCCAGGAAAACAACGGTAACCTGCCTGAACTTCACACCACCGAAGGGGTGACCTCCTCCACCCCTCCCTCCAGGGCCTAGCTTCCCACCACCACCCCCACCCAGGCACCACCCTCCACCATCTCCCCCTGGCCCTCCACCAGTTCTCACCCCCAGCCTGACAAATACCAATTGGCCAGGGACACAGACACAACAGGGTGAGAATGAGACAGCTGTGGCCCAGGAAGGCAGGCCATTAAAACGGAGACAACCGGCCAAGTGGCCCAGGAGACTGTCACTCACTCTACCCAGGTTACAGTGTCCCCAGCCTGGACTCCATAGAGTCCCAGACCCGAACCGTCTCCTCCCTATCTAGCTATCTACCTTAATAGTTATATCTCCAGTCCCCTATAGCACAGAGCTCGGGCCAACTCAAAGGTGCCCGCATGTTTTGTTCAGCCACCTTCATCTTCTTTCCTCTTGCTTTTCCTCCCCGGCAATCCCTCTTTTTCAGAAACATCATCCTGAAACATCAAAGTGATACCACCCTCTGACATCAAGAATCAAAAGCTATGGTTATATAAGCCGGGGGATTTTTCTCTCTCTCTTTTGATGAAAAAGTACAGGCTGTGTGTATATACTTAAAATATGATTCATCTGGGGAAGGTGATGCTGTATGAAAGTGCCATGTAACGGCACTATGAAGTACAGTAACACGAAATGATACAAAAACCTGCTTCCCATATGTCACATGACCATTAACCATCGAGCGACCTATCAGACATCCGTGTCATTTATTTTCAGGTAGGTCAACAGGAAGCAATATGAACCTGTCTACAACTACAGTGTCCTAGTAACACGGGGTACCTCAGCCCCGGATTGGAATTTGGAAAAGTCAACGATTCAATAATTACACATCAAAGGTGTACAAAGCAGGTTACCGCATGTTCCCGAGGCCTATATTTAGTCCTGCTTGCAAGGTGGAGACTAGGCAGGAAGCCGTTCTATTTAAACCCCCCTGTGCTGTGCCGGCCTGTGTGATAATCATCCTCCTGAGCATCTGGGCTGTCAACAACAGCAATTGAGCCTCCGTTTGGTTTGCTCCCGTCAGCCAGTGAGTCACCTGGGTGCAACATCTCTTCACCCCCCCCCCACACACCCCAACTGTAAAGACCTAGCAGACAAATAGAAACAGGGAAGAAGGACCGAGCGGCGAGTTGCTGAAGCCTCTAGTAGACTTAAAGAGGAGGGTTTATTAGAGACGCTCACTTCCAACTGAGACTCTCTCAGATTCGTGAGTAGCACTCTTGTAAAAAAAAAAGTGGCGGAGTTATAAAACAGGTTAGTCATTGAAACTGTGATTTTGAGTCAAAGACTATGAAAGAGCAGCAGATGCTGGAACATCCACCTTTCAGGAGAGCTCTTTAATGGACTCAAAATTGGGGTGGGGAGGAACAAGGAAATAAGTGCATTAATAATTACAGCTATAAACGCCTCAGGGGATTCAACAGGTTTCTTATATTTTCTAAATGTTTCCGCCTCTTAAAATAGGCTTGTACACATTTTCTCTCGAGGCTTCTTTATAGCCAACCACTTCAAAGAGCTGAGGATGAGGGCCCCTTATCATCATTTGTATTTAAATCTGCACAGCCTCTCTGTCATTTCCTGCTGTCCTAAACATTCTCTGACTGACACGGCTTTCTCTGAATGTTCTACTGCGGTCCATACATCTATTAGAGCCGCACTGGGTAAGGTCTACACTTGCTGTATTCGGCGCATGTGACAAATAAAGTTAGATTTGATTTGATTTTCATTCGGCTACTCTGCCAGACCGCCACCATCATCCTTGTTCATTTCAATAATCTCATGCTTATAATGTTAAATTACGTAATAAGGAGCCGTTTTGGGGCAGTCAAACATTTCCAAGGAGTTTTTTCGCACCCACGCGCGCGCAAGAGGGCCGGGAAAAGCTGCTTTTCTTTAGCGGGGCATAATCCAGCACCACAGTTTCTTATCTTTGTCAGTCAGAGGCACAGAGCCCCAGCCCCATGGGCTTGTATGCAGGGATTACAGGGCCTAAATCAGTGTTCTGCTATTGTTTACCTAGGGACTAGGGGCTAGTTGAACAAGCCAGTGTAAACAGCACTTCACAATGCCAGACAAGGATGTGTGATCTGGGGACGTGCGATCCTGGGCTTTGCTTGTAATGAATCCCTTGATCTGGGGAAGGACTAACACTTGAGGCACAGATAGTTCAGCACAGAAGCAATGTGGAGGCACACCCACAGACAGAAAGAGGGAGAGATACGGAGAGGGAGGGCTGAACTGGTAAAGTGTTTTTTTTTTTTTTAAAGATTGTATCCTGTTTCCTGTATGACGATACTCAAAAAGTTTGACGGACGGAATTTAAGCAGGAACACCAAAAAGCTCATTTAAGAGTATTCGTGAAAATTCACTATCAAATATTTGAAACAACGAGCTGGCCTTTTAATAATGTTCACTTGCTCAAGATTCAATACATTGAAGAAACAATGTGAACACGTCCGCGATGAACTGTTTCGTTACGTTCTAATTGAACAGGGGTAAGTGGGATATGATTTACAGCCGCCCCGGTCTGTCCGCTAGACATGTTAGCGCCTGTGATCCACACGGTGAACCACATCTTCCACATCACAGGCTCTCTGGGCTCTGATGATTGTCCTGACATTCTAGCCCTCCATGAGCACAGCCCACCGCAAACATCCTCCACCCGGGGCCTCACCACCCGCTGGGATGCAAGGCCATCAGAGAGAAGAGGGAGAGAAAGGGAGGAGATAGAGAGGGAGAGGAAAGAGGAGGGGAGATAAAGAGGAGAGTGACACGGGGAGTAAAGAGGATAGAGAGCAGAAGGAGAAGAGGAGAGGGAATGAAGAAGAGGGGAGAGAAAACAAGTGTGTTTGTGGAAGCGAGACAGAAGGTAAGGAAGAGAAGGAGAGGGGTGATCGCAAAGGAGATTCGAAGAGCGAGACGATTGGCTGAGAGAGACGGCTGGGGAGATGAGGAGGAGTGCATTGTGGCGAGGATACCATGAAGAGGGAGAGAGAGAGGAGAGAAATAGACCGATCAGGAGGAGTGTATTCTGGTGGCTCTCATTTAGAACCCTTCCTCCGCAGGGGTTTGGCTCCTTCAAACGACCCTCTTCTACTGATCCCCTCAAATGAAACAATGTCTTCTGGTAATCCACAGCATTACACACACCCTGACCCTTCTCGCGTCACCGCTACACACTCAGGAGGAAGCTTTGTTCACAGAAGAGCTAGGGAAATCTAGTGAAGCATCTGGGATTGTCTCAAATCGCCTTCTTTTGACACTGTATCTGGAAGGACAACTGATATCTACATTAATGTTACAGCCAGAACATAATTCCCTGGCATGTCCCATGAAACAACACTGTAACAATTGTATTAGGACCCGTTCGGCTTAGAAGGAACACGCTTTCCAGCCTTGTGTTTTCTTTTTAGACATTGTAAAATGATTTCTGTAAAGAGAATAGATTTTTGTGAAATTCTTTTGAAGAGTTAATAACATTAATTCTAAATCAATAAGGGGTGCGATTCAACTGTCTGGGGTGAAGAATCAGCTAATTAGACAATCTGTTTCGTGAGGCATTTCAACTAATTGAAGAAATGTACATATTTTTTAACAAAATGGATTCAAATTCTCCTTTCAATAGTCGAATACTAGTCTTATATATTTTACCAAAATGAATTGTTACCCTGTGGATAGTCTAGAGTTTTAACCAGGTCATTTGACATGCCTAAACAAAAGTTCAACAGACAAGAATACATGGGGAAAAAAATAGAATATTTCTTTTATTTCTATGGTCCTTCTGTAGCTCAGTTGGTAGAGCATGGCGCTTGTAACGCCAGGGTAGTGGGTTCAATCCCCGGGACCACCCATACGTAGAATGTATGCACACATGACTGTAAGTCGCTTTGGATAAAAGCGTCTGCTAAATGGCATATATTATTATATTATTATATATATCTTTCATAGTTTCCCGTGAGGTAAATTCACAAATTGCTACCAAAACAAATAACACAGATAGGCATCAACCATGTCAAAAACCAACAAAATGAACCCAGCTAAAACAATGAGGTGATAGAGCGCCTGAGCTGAGATAGAAGCAGAGTGCCTGCCTCTGGGTGAGGCGAGGTGAAGACAGGCATCACCTTATTCAACGTAAACATCAGAACTGGTAGGCCAAACAGAAGGGGATTCACAGCCCTGTTTCCCCTCGCGCCCCACTGCCATGTCCCATGCAATAATCACCATCTACACCATCCTCCCTTCCTTTTGAAGTGGCAGGTAGATAGATCTGATAGATCTGCAGCTACAGTACTGCTATTGCTGCCGGGTAATTACAAGGGGAGCAACAAGTGAGCATTGTGTGGAGCCGTGGAGACACATACACACACGAGGAAGAAAGTGCCCTTTATCCCCAAAACAATCTTTAGAACCTATGTGCTTTGCACTGCGGGGCATTTAAGGATAAAACGGAGGAATTGATTTATACGAAGAAAGAGGTAGCGACACATTCGTTTCTGGGCGTAACACGGAAAATAATTCAGAGTATTGTGTTTACTTTGTAATGACAGCTTTAGAACGTCTCAATAAAATGTGTTCATTATTTTAGAAATGTCTGATGCATTTTGGAGGCATATACAGCCACTACGTGGGGCCGAACAAATGGAAGACTGTTTTTGGTCTGTATACAATTAGGTGTCTCTCACACACACACAGACACACAACACACACTTGATACTTTTTGGTCATTTGAGTGTCAACACGACTAGGGCTCATATCCGACCCCGTTTAAACTTGAGCTTCTGATTGTGCGAGCGTTTCTTTCAGAACCCTTGGAGTGTTGATGAAAGAAACGTTATGACCCGAAAAGAAGACCGAAAAGTTAAAAGCCATGCCTAATACGAGCGTTTTTGTTCTTCTGTTTTCGCAGATTTAACAGAATGTGCTTCACCTCATCAAAGATGCATAGTTCCCTTTAATGTTATAAGATACCAACCAATACACAGAAAACATACAAAAGTGTGCGCAAAATAAGCTTTGATTTCTGATCTTCTACTGATTCAGGCCATACTCAAACTTGCATGAGGGTGCGGATGTATACTTCCTATCAGAGTAATACCATGGCAGGACAGAAATCAACATCTACTGGAGGACATGTGGCTCTGAATCCCTTTTCCCCCCAGACTTTCTCATTCCCTCACAGTTTGTTGCCCTCGCAATTTCACTGTCAGGTATAGACGTTTAACTGATCGTGCGCCTGACCTGGAGTAACAATCCATAATGATGAAACAGAGTGATGAACTCGACATTGCGATGTGGAAGGTGACGTGATGTGGACTTACAGATGGGGACATGGATCCGTTGGGGATGTATGGGTCAGGCAGCATGAGAAACGGGTACCCCGGATACGCTGTTTTGTACATCCCTCCATCTTGATGTTTGGAAACTGTGGAGTGAGACCAACAACAACAAGAAATGTGAGATAACATGTTTCCTCATGTTCACTTACCTTCCAAATGACGTTCCTTTTTGTTGTTGTTTCCTACTGTAGTTAAAATTGGTATAATAAGCAAAAGTATTCTCAACAAATAATGACCGAGAGGTCTTTGACAGATTCTAGGTGACAGACTTGTTTTTACTACTATATTTGTGTGACAAAGTGACAGCCCTAATCTTGCATCACAAAAACAGACAAACCACCATCCCTTGTTGTTGTTGTTGTTTGTCACACACCACAGTGGGCTAACCACTGATCTCTCAAGTCTTGACTGTTGATGGTAACTAAACGTGTGATGCATCTTTACAGGCTGTCCAAAAAGAAGGCCATTGATCCACAGAAGATTTTTGTTCAACTCCCTTTCAGGTAATTGCATGAGTGGACACATCTTGGTGATTTATTACATTCAAACATTTCTACTGAACTAGAGCTCCTTATAAACTTTAAATAGCGTTTAACTTACCTGCCCTGAGGTTCAGCACAGCCCCAAAAAATAATTTGTGTTTTTGACAGAATTGGCAAAGAAATAAACCTAACGTAAAGCTTATGGCTACATTATGCTTTTGGTTTTAGTTAGGTCTTTCAGAATGAAGTTACTTGAAATATTATTACCATGTCATAACCCATGTAGCCCAGGGAATGAATGCATGGTCACACAATATTGTCAGAAACGTATTTCACTCACTGCGATGCAATTTGCCTACTTCAGCTGCTGTCTGGAAATATGCGAGTTTGTTAACGTTAGTTCTTACCGCCGTCGAGATGCTCCCGGTGTTTCTCTTGATAACCTCTGTGTTCGTTTTGCTGTCCCCGTCTGACCGCCTGAAAGTGTCCAAAGCAATGACAGTAGACATAGATTAGTAACCTGAGAATAACTTTGAACAGGCCAGGCGACAAAAGTTTCATACCAAGACCCCTTAAACAACCGCTTTCAACCTTACCAACAGCGCATAAGAACTATCTCTCTTGTACCTACCGCTGCGTTCGGACTTTGATTCGTCTCGGATTCATTCACCAGAGACGACTTGAGGTCAGCTAAGTCCCTTTCTGTGAAAGCGTTTTCTTGAATTTTCTCATCTTGATCGCCTTCATCCTTAAAGGATATCATTTCATCGTTCGCTCCGAGATCATCTCCTCCGCCGCTGCTGAGCTGAGGCATGTTGCTTTGAAAATAACAAAATATTGTCCTAGCCTAATCAGCGGTGCGCTCCTTAGAAAAAAAACGAAACTTTCTATTAACCTAAACCTCCCAAGTTTGTTGCACTCAGATACGGCCAAAGTATAAAACTCAAAAAAAGTTGCTCTGCTGTGGAGCGGCCCTGCACGTTGAATGTAATGCGGCCAGGCAGCAACAAATAGTGCATTTGAGCTCTAGACAAGGCGAGGACTCCCAACATCAAAGAGCGCCGACGGGTGATTGACAGATTCAATGACTTGTTGGGGGGTTGTACAATTGTTTCCGCAGAGGGTACAGTTCTTAAAGAGACATCACCTAAGAACCTGCTGGGCATTAGCCCATTCATGACGTTTTAATAACATCTCATCATGGATAGAGTTACTTGTTTTTAACAAAGGGGACACTTTGTAATCTTTCAGATTATTGTGCATTGATGGATATCTCCCACAACGTTATCTAATGTGTAACATTGTTATAGCATTGTTATATATAAACACACACACACACACACACACACACACACACACACACACACACACACACACACACACACACACACACACACACACACACACACACACACACACACACACACACACACACACACACACACACACACACACACACACACACACACACACACACACAGAGAGAGAGAGAGAGAGAGATCGGGGATGTAGAGTGTAAAACTTGATTCCTTCGTATACAGTGTGTATTTAGATACAACACCGAAAATCATCTTCTCCCAACATTTGGTGAAGTTGTAGAAATATTTCTTTGACATTTGTATTCATGTAGTGAGAACACCAGAGATGTGTAAGGACATCCCCTGTACCATCAGAAAAAGACTCAATCTCATCAATAAAAGAGACATGGCATGGCTCGCTAGTCTCGACAGCACTTGGATTTTGATTGATGGAAAAACACAACTTGGAAGGGAAAAGATGTAGACTAGGAGTCTGGTATCTTGTCAAACAAGCATCTGTCTCTTCAATCTTTTCACATCAACACATTTTTTAAATGCTGATACAGTAGCATGGTCTTCTGAGTTTTAATTGAGAAATATTTATACACTCCCCTGCTGTGACTTAATATTTGGCTTAATCTGTTGCCTTGAATGAAAATGATGAACCTCAACTGGGAAATAGAATGAAATACAAACAGAAAATGTGCCTAGTATTTGCATAAAGCTGCATATTTATACAATATCGGCCATGCATATGAATAAAAAGATTAAAATGAGCTGCTTAATGTATGCAAATCTAAATTATAAATGAGTTGTTTAAACTCCTTGTTTATTCGCTTTGATTAAATATACACAGCTGTTTTTTTTTCTTCATAAAACCAGTTTCACTATGTGGCTTACTTCACAAGTTCTTGATTCTTTGGCACTGTGTGTGTGTGTGTGTTTGTGTGTGTCTCTACGTGCTCACATTGGTTTCAAATATCCTTGAGGTGGCGTATGCACTCGTTCCTTTGTTGGACTTGACCGTGTGTGAGTTTTGGATTTGATTAATATCATAGATCTATCTTTTGTCGGACTCCAAAACGTTCCTTATCAGTGTTTGTGTGTGCATTACTCACTCACACACCAGCCTCTGTATCCCCATCTCTTATCTCCTCTATGGGAATTGGAGACATGACGTCAGACGTCAGTAAGTTCTCTGCTCTGCCTTAGGGGCAGGAAACGCCTAAAAAAAGGAAAGAAAACAGACAACAAAAATCACTGTCTGCCGACACTAAGCACTTCATGTCGAGAGAAAAATATGCACAATTGGTAATATTGCTTCAGGCAACAGTTTATGGAAACTCAATGCAAATATGAATGGCACATAAATGAGTCACTTGAATGTTCAGGGGTTCAATTTAGAGCACGTTTTTAAGACCGAAATATGTCTGGGGTGGTGATGTTGTACACTTTACAAGCAACATAATTATGTGGCTTTACAATGATGTGGAATCCTGCAACGTACATTTCTAAAGTTCCACACACGTTAAACGTGTTTGTATGTGCCATCTCTAGTGCGTTGTTGTCTATTGTGAACAACATTGACGTATTAAGTGACATTTCATTTACATTTAGTCATTGAGCAGGGCAGACACGAGTCAAATACATTCATCAAATACTTCAGGAGCTTGACTGGTACTATTGAAGCAATGGAATAGTCCCAAACGTGCAAACTCCTACTACCCTACACACCAGTCAACGGTCTCGTGAGCAGTCTTCTGTAAACTTAAGTCATGTTTTAAACCACTCATGTAATACATTCGAGACGTGTAGTCCACTTGTCATCCCAATCTCCTTGCATTAGCGTAGCCTCTTCTGTAGCCTGTCAACTATGTGTCTGTCTATCCCTGTTCTCTCCTCTCTGCACAGACCATACAAACGCTCCACACACCGCGTGGCCGCTGCCAAGCCTCTGGAACTGCCGATCTGCAGCCAACAAGGCAGTTCATCTCAGCCTATGCCTCCTCCAGTCCCTCGACTTCTTGGCACTGACAGAAACATGGATCACCACAGATAACACTGCTACTCCTACTGCTCTCTACTGCTCTCTCTTCCCGCCCCGTGTTCTCGCACACCCCGAGAGCTTCTGGTCAGCGGGGTGGTGGCATAGGGATCCTTATCTCTCCCATGTGGTCATTCTCTCTTTCTCCCTTACCCATCTGCAATCTGCCCTGGTCCCAGCCTTCATGAATGGCACATAACGTGGAGTTCCTATGCGTCCTATGCCTCCTCCAGTCGACTTCTTGGCACTGACAGAAACATGGATCACAATGCTTCCGCCCACGTGTTCTCGCACACCCCGAGAGCTTCTGGTCAGCGGGGTGGTGGCAAGGGATCCTTATCATTGGTCATTCTCTCTTTCTCCTTACCCATCTGTCTATCGCCTCCTTTGAATTTCATGCTGTCACAGTTACCAGCCCTTTCAAGCTTAACATCCTTATCATTTATCGCCCTCCAGGTCCCCTCGGAGAGTTCATCAATGAGCTTGATGCCTTGATAAGCTCCTTTCCTGAGGACGGCTCACCTCTCACAGTTCTGGGCGACTTTAACCTCCCCACGTCTACCTTTGACTCATTCCTCTCTGCCTCCTTCTTTCCACCTCTCCTCTTTTGACCTCACCCTCTCACCTTCCCCCCTACTCACAAGGCAGGCAATACGCTCGACCTCATCTTTACTAGATGCTGTTCTTCCACTAACCTCATTGCAACTCCCCTCCAAGTCTCCGACCACTACCTTGTATCCTTTTCCCTCTCGCTCTCATCCAACACTTCCCACACTGCCCCTTCGGATGGTATCGCGCCGTCCCAACCTTCGCTCTCTCTCCCCCCGCTAATCCTATCATCTCTTCCCTCTGCTCAAACCTTCTCCAACCTATCTCCTGATTCTGCCTCCTCAACCCTCCTCTCCTCCCTTTCTGCATCCTTTGACTCTCTATGTCCCCTATCTTCCAGGCCGGCTCGGTCCTCCCCTCCCGCTCCGTGGCTTGTCTGCGAGCTCACAGAACAGGGCTCCGGAAGGCCGAGCGGAAATGGAGGAAAACTCGCCTCCCTGCGGACCTGGCATCCTTTCACTCCCTCCTCTCTACATTTTCCTCCTCTGTCTCTGCTGCTAAAGCCACTTTCTACCACTCTAAATTCCAAGCATCTGCCTCTAACCCTAGGAAGCTCTTTGCCACATTCTCCTCCCTCCTGAATCCTCCTCCCCCTCCCCCCTCCTCCCTCTCTGCAGATGACTTCAAACCATTTTGAAAAGAAGATCGACGACATCCGATCCTCGTTTGCTAAGTCAAACAACACCGCTGGTTCTGCTCACACTGCCCTACCCTGTGCTCTGACCTCTTTCTCCCCTCTCTCTCCAGATGAAATCTCGCGTCTTGTGACGGCCGGCCGCCCAACAACCTGCCCGCTCGACCCTATCCCCTCCTCTCTTCTCCAGACCATTTCCGGAGACCTTCTCCCTTACCTCACCTCGCTCATCAACTTATCCCTGACCGCTGGCTACGTCCCTTCCGTCTTCAAGAGAGCGAGAGTTGCACCCTTCTGAAAAAACCTACACTCGATCCCTCCGATGTCAACAACTACAGACCAGTATCCCTTCTTTCTTTTCTCTCCAAAACTCTTGAACGTGCCGTCCTTGGTCAGCTCTCCCGCTATCTCTCTCAGAATGACCTTCTTGATCCAAATCAGTCAGGTTTCAAGACTAGTCATTCAACTGAGACTGCTCTTCTCTGTATCACGGAGGCGCTCCGCACCGCTAAAGCTTCTCTCTCCTCTGCTCTGATCCTTCTAGACCTATCGGCTGCCTTCGATACTGTGAACCATCAGATCCTCCTCTCCACCCTCTCCGAGTTGGGCATCTCCGACGCTTAGATTGCGTCCTACCTGACAGGTCGCTCCTACCAGGTGGCGTGGCGAGAATCTGTCTCCTCACCACGCGCTCTCACCACTGGTGTCCCCAGGGCTCTGTTCTAGGCCCTCTCCTATTCTCGCTATACACCAAGTCACTTGGCTCTGTCATAACCTCACATGGTCTCTCCTATCATTGCTATGCAGACGACACACAATTAATCTTCTCCTTTCCCCCTTCTGATGACCAGGTGGCGAATCGCATCTCTGCATGTCTGGCAGACATATCAGTGTGGATGACGGATCACCACCTCAAGCTGAACTTCGGCAAGACGGAGCTGCTCTTCCTCCCGGGGAAGGACTGCCCGTTCCATGATCTCGCCATCACGGTTGACAACTCCATTGTGTCCTCCTCCCAGAGCGCTAAGAACCTTGGCGTGATCCTGGACAACAAACTGTCGTTCTCAACTAACATCAAGGCGGTGGCCCGTTCCTGTAGGTTCATGCTCTACAACATCCGCAGAGTACTCACACAGGAAGCGGCGCAGGTCCTAATCCAGGCACTTGTCATCTCCCGTCTGGATTACTGCAACTCGCTGTTGGCTGGGCTCCCTGCCTGTGCCATTAAACCCCTACAACTCATCCAGAACGCCGCAGCCCGTCTAGTGTTCAACCTTCCCAAGTTCTCTCAACCCCGCTCCTCCGCTCTCTCCACTGGCTTCCAGTTGAAGCTCGCATCCGCTACAAGACCATGGTGCTTGCCTACGGAGCTGTGAGGGGAACGGCACCTCAGTACCTCCAGGCTCTGATCAGGCCCTACACCCAAATAAGGGCACTGCGTTCATCCACCTCTGGCCTGCTCGCCTCCCTACCACTGAGGAAGTACAGTTCCCGCTCAGCTCAGTCAAAACTGTTCGCTGCTCTGGCTCCCCAATGGTGGAACAAACTCCCTCATGACGCCAGGACAGCGGAGTCAATCACCACCTTCCGGAGACACCTGAAACCCCACCTCTTTAAGGAATACCTAGGATAGGATAAAGTAATCCTTCTCACCCCCCCCTTAAAATATTTAGATGCACTATTGTAAAGTGGTTGTTCCACTGGATGTCATAAGGTGAATGCACCAATTTGTAAGTCGCTCTGGATAAGAGCGTCTGCTAAATGACTTAAATGTAAATGTAAATGTAAATGTAATACTTTTGTCTAAGTCGGAATGAAGCTTTGAACATCAGCTGAAATGAACAGAGAGGAATATTAGATAGAGAAGAGGAATACCAAACAAAAATCCAAAGTTCTTCCATTTTCCCTTCTCAGATATCAGTAAGCTCAAACAATTTGGAATCATGGTACGATTTCAAGTGAAAACTTGTATTTGAGTTACCCCTTTTCCATTTCGTAATCATTTGTAAGGGAAACCATTCTCTCTTGCACAGATTTTTACGGCACAATGGATAAATTGCCGTTCCTACAAAAAAATGATATACTCTGCTTTCTAAATAAACTTCAGGCACATTAAAGCAGCAAACTAATTAAATCACATCCTTTCATTGAGGTTAGGCCACATCGAAGGAAACAGTTCTTAACTGTAGCCACTTGTGTGCGCTTTATTGGTTTCCCTCCAACCAAAAACATGTTCTCAATATTCAACGTGCAAAACTGAACCTGAGCAAACTTTTCGACAGTCTACATTTGTAAGTAGGTTTTCCCCCATGAAATATTACACCCTTCAACACAAGTATGAATGAAGTATGAAGCACCCTTGAATGTGAAACCCTGTAAATGACAATAATTCAATTGGATGAGTGAATTGTTAATGTAAATTGTATGCATCCCAAATAACACCATATTCCCTACTGTATGTGGTGCACTATATAGGGAATAGGGTGCCTTTTGGGATGCATACATGGTTACTACATTGTCGCTGTGACCTGGTCAGTTCTCTCTCTCCTTTTCTAAACTGGAGTTTGCTGAAAAATTGCCTTTCTGTCTGTTTATCTCCTCTAGCATGCAGGACAGTTTTTAGACGTTATATCTAGGACTTTTACACAAACGCTATTTGAATACATCTCCGAAGTCTACATTATTGATACATTATGTCCCCTCTGAGTACGTTGTAAGGCCGAGCCAAACTGAAGATAATTAACACATAAAAGGAGCCATAAGGAATGTAACAGTGATTATGCAATGTTCTCAATAAAGTGATGTTACTTTAAATGTTGGACCAATCCTTTCTCAAAAAGGTTAAGAAGGCAGGTAAAATGCTATGTAAGTAAGCTAAACTTCTGCCCCATTTTGAGTAAAGGGAGGACTTTTTTTGAGGAGAAGAAAGCAGCAAACCATTATTGGAGAGGTTCCATCTTGTCTCGCGACTGCTTTGGCTCATGTGCTTCTAAAGATGTTACAGTTAAAAGAGCTGGACTGGCTCATTAAAAATGCTCTCTGATGGGAGCTACCATACCTCTACGTTCCAAATGGAATTCTATTCCCTATATAGTGCACTACTTTTGACCAGGGTCCATAGGGCTTTGGTCAAAAGTAGTACGCTGTTTAGGGAATAGGGTGTCACTTGGGACGCACCCCAACCCAACTGTCTCACATCACACAACGTTTGCTGAAGGAGCAGCCATTTGCTGTTGCAGAGTTAATGAGGGATAGGGAAGTTTATGGACGGGTGAATCTGCTATGGACCAGAAGTAGGTATAGTAGTTGGATCACAATGATCTTTATTAATTTCTATGTGTGGGGTATTGTGATGACTGTTCTACCCTAGCTCTCTCCTACTCTACAGGGCTGTAGTGTTGGCTGTTACTGAGGGAAAGGCCTGGGTCCTGAGGTTACTGTGCTCTCCCTAGCAGAGCCTGAACCATTGCAGTGGAGGGAGAAACCTGTTGTAATCTGTGAGGCAGGAAACAAAGGGCCTCGTTAATGCAGAGTCTTGCAGGGGCCTTTGATGTGGAGCCAAGCCATTCACTCCTCGCTCCTTCCACACACACAGGCGTGCATGCGCGCGCACACACACACACACACACACACACACACACACACACACACACACACACACACACACACACACACACACACACACACACACACACACACACACACACACACACACACACACACACACACACACACACACACACACAGCTATTTAGAGACATACTAGATTGAAACAACGATGTACGGTTTGTACAAAGATGTGGCACAAGCAGCAAGTCGCTTCAGTGGAAATATATTTTTTCTACAGCACCTTTTCCCCTCGTTGAATTTATTCCATTACTTGTTGAACTTATGCCAACATGCCAATGTTGCAATTCTTTTTTTTAAAGTAAGTGCAGCTTTGTTTGGCACCTCCCCACAACTTCACAACACTAAGATCACTGACATGCTAGAGCTTCAATTTCAGATATTTTCATTAACAAAACTGTAGCTTGGATTTGCGCTAAAGTGAGTCAGCCCTGCCTTGCCTCGGCACCTAACATGATATTAGCGGTTTTACTGATATTAGCATTTTCTTTGTTACCACAGTCCAGCAAGGTCTGCTGTGGGTAGTTAAATAACTCTTCCTGATTACATTTTCACCCAGGCACAACCTAACTACATCACAGATACCATGAAAGCCCTAATTTAACCTCATCAGTCTCTGCTAATAAACACTTTGGATTGTTGCTTGAGTGCCATTGACTCAGATGAGCTTCATTCAATTGCTAATCAATCTTCAAAGTCACGTCTGATTTGGTTTTGATGTTCTCTCTAAAGTCTGTCCCTCAGGATATAGGTCACATTTTACATTGAAAAGAAACATTTGTGTATGAGTGTATGAAAATGTGTGTGCTCTATGTGCTTGTGTGTGCATAAAGCTCCTACATGTGTATTTGTGTGTACTTGAATCTGTATGTGTGTGTGTGTCTGTATGTATGACCATGTGTCATATGTATATGTGTTCATGTACAGCATATATCACCTTGTGTGTGTGTGTGTGTGTTTGACTTTGTGTGTATGTGTGGCCAGGGTTCTGGGGCTAATGCCTCTTTAGAGGTAGAGGACTAGCGTGAGAACCCTGGTGGGCCAGCAGCAGGCTCTGACCACAGTGGCGGGCAGCTGAAGGCTGATGCCTGAGGACCCCTGGACTCCCTTCCCCAGTCAAACCATAAATGGAAGTCAGGGGAGGGGGGGGGGTCTCAGGCATCAGCGGACATCAGGAAACACAACACTTCAGCATGGTAGTGGAGTGGCAACAGTGGTACAATGAGAACAACTAACAAGAAAATATGGGACCGCTTTTTAACTATATAGTTATTACAATGTAGTTAAGTGGCTCATTAGATCGCCGCTCAAATCACACGCGGGCGCGCACACCGCACACTCTGATGATTTACTTTTGTTATTACTTCAGCTTATGAAACTGCATGGAGATGAATATGACGTCCCTTAGAAAGCCACCTAAATAAGCCATCTCACCACAGCATCATACATCACAATGAATGAAAAAATGGCAGTTATAATTCCGCAATTGCGTTGTCGGTTTTTTCTCGGTTTGGAGAGTGAAACAAATGAATGTCATAGATAGAAAAAGATCCGCGTGGCCTTCCACGGGACTTATGGCAGAGCTATTAAATGTGTGCGTTCACGGTGGTCGCTTTCTAGTGGTGAGTGGGCGGGTTGGATTTTTGGAGTTGACAGTCAACAGCAGATTCCGGGATCAGTTTTTCCGCTGTTAGTGGACTGATGTGGCAAAGTAGAGGATGTATACATCTATCAAGGGGATACGTGCTTAGTCTCACACATGCATGTAGGCGCACACACACACACACACACACACACACACACACACACACACACACACACACACACACACACACACACACACACACACACACACACACACACACACACACACACACACACACACACACACACACACACACACACACACACACACACACACACACACCAATGATCTGGGTACCAATGTTTCACAAGACCTATAGAGAAGCCACCGATTGATACCTGCCAAGATACCGAGAGGCAAGAAAGCAATTGTTCATGTGTTCTGAATTGCTCTTATTCCTGCTTTAGGCAAATGAGATGACATGGCAGACCGCATGCCCGTCCTCAGGGGGGACATCCCCCATTAGACTCCTGTTCACAGGGTCTCCCTTCAAGACAAGACATCCACAAAGACCATACATGAGTATCAATCAACATGAAAAGGAATAGAGAAAATCGTACATGTCCCCTGTGCTCTGCACAGATTTTGTCCGACACAAGAAGCAATGGATATGAGCCATTCATAAAAGAACAATAGCATGAAGATGAATAAAGGGTGGATTTTCAGCTCTTTATCCTGCCAGCACCAGTAGTGTTTACAAGATAATGGACTGAAAGTGTGGGGAGATTATTACAAGCACAGAATCATAAAGAACACAGTGAAAACTCCTCTGTGTGATCTTGTTCATTTCCAAGCCTTATGAGAGACTGGGCTCCAAACATCCTCTCTGAAGCCAAGGTCAAAAGTGGGGAGTGTCGCACAGAAAGAAAAAAAAGAAAGAAAACATCCCAGATTTTTTAACCAGCTGGCAAAAGCCATGGAAATACAAGGAAAATAAATACTAAGAGAGCTGTTGCTAATTGGCTGCCTGAGGAGTGGTGAAAGCCAAGGATCAGACTTGACTTCTCACTCTGGGACAGAATTAGTGGTGTGAAAGCTAAGTAAATGACGATGAGATGTGTGATGAAACGAAATCACTGCAGCTACATGTACTGTACATGGCTGTGTCAATGGTGCTAATCAATGTAGGCTAGCAAGAGCTCTGTTGTGTCCCATATTATTTAAATGGAGTACACCATTGCACAAAGTAGTCAACATGTCAACCATTGCATGTGTTTATACGAGCAATATTCTACTGATTCTTTTAGAACTGCAGGACATGTTTATTGTACCAATAATGTACTGTGCGGAACTGGTCAGTGAGCTACTTCATAATTGATAGGACCCAGGACTCAGCAAAGTGAATAAGGCTGACCCCTTGAGGAACAAGAAGGGAATTAGTGGAAACTGGTTGTACAGTATCCTACTGTACATTACCAACCTGGTCTTGTCTATCGATGGACAAACACTTGATTTTTGCCCCATTGTATGACTGTAAAAACACAGCTCAGGCTCAGAGAGCACAATGCCAACTTTCGAATTTCAACAAAGAAAATATGTGATTTGTTCTGTTTTTGGTTTGATATGATTACTTAGGAACAGTGCTTTAAAGTCTTAATTATTGTTCTGGTCTGTGTCTCTGCCTGAGCATTCTAAGGAAAGTTCTCTCAAATTGAACTTGCATGTGCTATAGTGCTACATTAGAAGCCACGGGATTCATTTGACCACATTTTGAAAAATGATTTGGTCCCATCTGGGATTGATCCCAATTCCCTGCAACAGATATATTTTTTTTACCCATGGAAAGAGATATAGTTTGAAATAGTAAAACAATTGTATTTATTCAACATTTCACTCCAGTTGGAACACTAATACATTACATACTCACACGTCTCTTTTATCATTTGTCATGTGAAAAAACATTGACGCCAAAATAATTATGCCTCAAATGATGAGTCTGCACTTTTTTTGAATCCCCAAAACTTTTTCCACAATAGTGAACCGCTTTCCAATACAATTATGTTTTGACAACTGTTTGTGGTGTTTGCTTATATGTTTATTACCAAGACACTTATAGAAATCATCACCAAATTTCCCCCTCAAAAAAATATCTAAAATTCATAATTTCATCATCTCGAATTTATTTTACATTGAATGAGAACAGCCCAATCTACTCAATGCCTTGGGACTAAAGATACTTCACAGTTTCTTTGGTGCCCTTACACTTTGTATTATAGAGCATTAAGTACAGTAAAGTCAAGATATCATGAGCATTTTGCCAAGGTGACACCAAGGGTACAGGGCTGTGCTCATGGGACCTGTCAGCTCAGCGGGCCATTTACTTGTCAAACAAAAACAAGATATTATCCAGTGATATTAAATATATTGCAGCTGTGTACGGTACAATATGGTTGTTGAGTTGGATATATGAGGGAGGGCCTTGTAATCCTTTCGCTGTGACTGGGGCTATTCTGTGTGACACTGGGAAAGGTGGGGTTAATTCAACTAATAAATGTTTGGCAACCCATGAAAGGCTGCGGGAAACGTTCTGAGATTGAACCCGACTTTAGATTCCTAAACTTTAGGCTTTGATGGTTTTGACTTGATTCAGAGACTGAGAAAAGAGATTGGATGTCCCAACTGGTGCTGAACTCTTTTGCCTTTTTTAAAACTCAAACATCCTATTTTTAAAGATTGACATAACTTTCAGCAACTCATTAAAATGTAAATGCTCACACTGTACTTTCATCTTTATGACGTCTGGGTTTCATGTAGCTGAGGTTTTTCTTTCATCTGGGATGTTACTACATGGAACTACTATCAGGAGGCAAATCTACGACCGTGTTACACAGGAAGCTGGAGGACAATGTTGTGATAATAGTGTGGTGGTTAAATCCTTGCAGAAAAGAAACAATGACCATTGAAGAGTGTGATTCATAGTCAACTAACCTTGTCCCTGTAATGACAAGGAAAACTCAACCCTAAACCATACTTGTGTATTTGGGAGAGTGAGAGTTTGGTTAGATTTTGTCTGCATATGTGTGAGAAATAGATTTGAATGGGCTGCTTCTCACAGTATATCATCTAGTTTGGAATCAATCTTGGGAACAAACAGTATTCTCCCAGGCCTTCTGATTGGCTCAAAATAATTTAAAGTGATGGCACCCTGGAAGCGCTAAACCAAATCTGTTCTGGTTTTATGATGGGCTAGATTACAGGGTTGCTCTGGCAATGGCACCAAGAGATTCACCACACATATATCAACTGTTGTTATTTCTCTTGATTTTCTAAACTGGAACAACTGAAAATATTCATTGAGGCTAGATAGACCTCTTATCTTTACTACTGATATGATGTATTGGTCTTGAATGGTGGTTGGTGGAGCAGTGGTTGGTATAATAGCCTTTGTTGTTGCATGGTGTTACGGACTCTTGGTTTTCACATATCTGCTCCAAACTGCAGTTTTTTAAATATTTTGTCATGGCTAAGCAGTTATGGTTTTGGGGAAAGAGATAGCTACAGTGGGGCAAAAAAGTATTTAGTCAGCCACCAATTGTGCAAGTTCCCCCACTTAAAAAGATGAGAGAGGCCTGTAATTTCCATCATAGGTACACTTCACCTATGACAGACAAAATGAGAAAAAAAATCCAGAAAATCACATTGTAGGATTTAAAATTAATTAATTAGCTAATTATGGTTGAAAATAAGTATTTCGTCAATAACAAAAGTTTATCTCAATACTTTGTTATATACCCTTTGTTGGCAATGACAAAGGTCAATGTTTTCTCTAAGTCTTCACAAGGTTTTCACACACTGTTGCTGGTATTTTGGCCCATTCCTCCATGCAGATCTCCTCTAGAGCAGTGATGTTTGGGGGCTGTTGCTGGGCAACACGGACTTTCAACTCCCCCAAAGATTTTCTATGGGGTTGAGATCTGGAGACTGGCTAGGCCACTCCAGGACTTTGAAATGCTTCTTACGAAGCCACTCCTTCGTTGCCCGGGCGGTGTGTTTGGGATCATTGTCATGCTGAAAGACCCAGCCATGTTTCATCTTCAATGCCCTTGCTGATGGAAGGAGGTTTTCCCTCAAAATCTCACGATACATGGCCCCATTCATTCTTTCCTTTACACGGATCAGTCGTCCTGGTCCCTTTGCAGAAAAACAGCCCCAAAGCATGATGTTTCCACCCCCATGCTTCACAGTAGGTATGGTGTTCTTTGGATGCAACTCAGCATTCTTTGTCCTCCAAACACGACGAGTTGAGTTTTTACAAAAAGTTATATTTCCAATCTTCTTCTGGATCATCCAAATGCTCTCTAGCAAACTTCAGATGGGCCTGGACATGTACTGACTTAAGCAGGGGGACACATCTGGCACTGCAGTATTTGAGTCCCTGGCGGCGTAGTGTGTTACTGATGGTAGACTTTGTTACTTTGGTCCCAGCTCTCTGCAGGTCATTCACTAGGTCCCCCCGTGTGGTTCTGGGATTTTTGCTCACCGTTCTTGTGATCATTTTGACCCCATGGGGTGAGATCTTGCGTGGAGCCCCAGATCGAGGGAGATTATTAGTGGTCTTGTATGTCTTCCATTTCCTAATAATTGCTCCCACAGTTGATTTATTCAAACTAAGCTGCTTACCTATTGCAGATGCAGTCTTCCCAGCCTGGTGCAGGTCTACAATTTTGTTTCTGATGTCCTTTGACAGTTCTTTGGTCTTGGCCATAGTGGAGTTTGGAGTGTGACTGTTTGAGGTTGTGGACAGGTGTCTTTTATACTGATAACAAGTTCAAGCAAGTGCTATTAATACAGGTAACGAGTGGAGGACAGAGGAGCCTCTTACAGAAGAAGTTACAAGTCTGTGAGATCCAGAAATCTTGCTTGTTTGTAGGTGACCAAATACTTATATTCTACCATAATTTGCAAATAAATAAATTTGAAAATCCTATTTTCTGGATTTTTTTTCTCATTTTGTCTGTCATAGTTTAAGTGTACCTATGATGAACATTACAGGCCTCTCTCATCTTTTTAAGTGGGAGAACTTGCACAATTGGGGGCTGACTAAATACTTTTTTGCCCCACTCTATGTAGAGTTTTGTAAATGTGTTACTCTCACACAGAGCAAGTCAAAGACGCACCAACACTAAAGTTGGCTTTTACAGTCCATAGTGACTCGAACGAGTTAGACAGAAATACATCATGTTACATTTTTTTTATGTCATTTCGTTTTCCAGGACCATAATTAATAAAGGGGATCTATTGGGGCCTTTGGGGAACACAACATCTCCTCCTCGGAACTATAAAAGATGATGGACTGAGACTGATATTTCTCATCCTGAGGGGAAAAGCAATGATGTATGTATATAAGAAGTATTTTTTGGGGGGTTGCTTGGATGTGACAAGACGGTCTGAGGATGTACTGTGTGTTCGTTATTCAGAGACGCACGCCTGGCATTTAAGGTTTCCTGTCTATCTCCTCAAAGCTAGCACATATGCCAAGCCTTGGAGTAGACATCTCCTTTTGTTGTCTGATTTCTTTACACTTTAGATAAAGGAGCTGCAAATTTCTCAGTAAGGTGTTACACAACAAGCAAAAAGCTTGTTTCCACTGCATAACAGTTTGGAAGTTATCATCCATTATGGCCTTCTCAGTTGCTGCTTGCTGTGTTTGAAAATATGTTCATTTCAAAAGGGTTGAGTGTGATTGATTAAATTGTCCTTTCTCTGTGCTACATCGTGTCAAAGTATTGTAGTATTTACTTGACAATGAATCTTAATTAGGGCTTTGTTTCTTGTTTTTCTTTTGTGGTCCAACCTTACCTAAGAGGTTGCAGATGATACCAACACATCAACCAGGCAGCGGTAGAATAAGGAAATTCAATTTCCTCGGTTTCTTCTTGGCCATGTCTAGGGGGATAAAACCAGGCTTGTTCACAGTAGTAAGTGCAGGCATAGAGATACCATTCCACCCTTTGCCCCTTTGATGTGCAGACACCTGCGGGGAGAATATGGAGAATCTGTTGATTAGATGATCACATATTCAGTACACATGTTGATGTTGGGTACAGTGAGGTGCAGGCCTCTCTGATGAACTTCATAGTGGTTGTTCAATAACTTCAATGCTGAACATCTCTCCCTTCTCTGAGCCAAACCTGTGTTGTTATTATCAATGGCAAAAAATATCCTAATTGTGTGAATAATCAGTTGTTGCTGATCAAGCACAGTTTAGTGTTAAAAATATGAATCTAGACACCCTGGCCCTTCATATGTTTCTATTAGTAAACAGAAAGATTGATAACGTATCTATGGAATTTTTACCACAGTGTTACACTGCGAGGTGATTTGGGAAATAGAAAGTGGGCGATTGCAGAAATACTTTTGTTCCCACAACAAAGCTTGTTCTATACTGGAAAAAGGTGCGTCTGAGCATACCCAATTATCAGCACAGATCTCTTCACTACTGTGAAACTGTCTGTTACCCATCTTACTGCATTCCTTGGACCACAGTGCATGGTAGCTAGATAAAGATCTCAGTCTCTCACACTTAGAGCAAAACAAAACAAAACAAGCAGGCATAGCAAGAGTGACTCAAGGCTCAAATGTGTGTGTGTGTGTGTGTGTACGTATGCGAGAACAGCTTTGACCACAGTCAAGCCTTGACATTTCTCGTACCTTCTACCAAAGTTCAGTCAGGAAACACACACATTTTACCCCCCCTATAATGTTATCAACTTCTGTGACGTTGAACTGAAGAGAAAAAACAAAGCCTTTCAAAGTACAACTTTCATATTGTTTTAGCTCGTCTTTGGCATCACTAACTTTATGTGCTAGGTCAGGGCAGCCAACAGTGGACGATGGGGATTTCAAAAAGTCAAGAAGTCCAGAAAAGGTTGACTGAATCTCCTGCTAACTACTTATTGTATTCTGTGTCACCCCCTCTCTAAAAAACATTTCCAATCATTGATAGAAATGATGTTTTACTTAGAAAAGTGCGAGACAATAAACCATCCCATCTTCTAAAATGTCAGTTACCATATTCAATCGCTGCCCATAGTTAATTGAAGTTCGAAGTTCTTTGGAGAGTGGCTGTTTGAGTAGGAACTTGGGGAAAATAAAATTATTTAAACAACCATAACCAGAGTCTGGGTTGCAGACATCCATTCAGAGCTGAATGGAAAAATCATCAACATACACCAGGCTCCAGTGAAGTCATTGATTCATGAGAGGCTTGGTTGGATGGGAGGGTTTTGGACCTCGCTTGAACCACTGTTTTGAAAAAGATGACATAGTGCTTTATTTATCCATATGTTGTAAATTATGGCATCTGTTTATAATTCCTTTATTTACTTTGTAGATGCGGGCCCTGGGTTGATTAGCATTTTCTGTTGTGTTTGTCATCTTTAGATACGTGATTGGCAGTTGGTGATGGCTGTTTGAAGTGTGCATTGGTTGGCTTTGATGCGTGGGGATGGAAGGAGAATCCAGATATTACTTGAGGATCATTTTAAAATGAATTTGGCTTCATCTGCAGGCGACTGAAAGGCGACAAACGAGAAATTGTTGGTAAAATGTGATTCAGCATACAATGACACAAGAACAACAAAATGCAATTTTGCATGTTCAAGACAAAAAAGAGCAATTCAAGAATTGAAGGAAATACCTCAAAGCTAGAATCCTTAATTGCAACAATAACAAAACTGCTTCTGTTTTGGTAAAAAAAACAACTAAGAAATGCAACCACTCTTAAATTCATAGACGGAGCTATGGATGCAAGGACTAACTATCCCACGGTAGAACATTTCGAGTTAAACCATGTTTTGAGGCTATACAGTGTTTGTTTTCATTTACATCGTTTACAAATATTGCAGCAAAACAAGATAATATTTTGGGTTCTGATGTGGTAAAACAGTTGAACTAAGCTCATGAGGCATTTACAAGTTATATTCTTGAAGAATCAATGGGTAAATATCATGCATTTATAAGTCCAGAAATGGATGTAGCAACTAAGGATTGTAGCTCTAACTTGAATTGATTCAAATAATCAGTCACTGTTGGGAATAAATAAATATAAGAGTCTCTGCATCAATGACAGACTGTTTGGTAGTTATGAATCATGCTGTTTATAACTGCTCTGGTGTTATAATTAACATAATTAATTATTGTTTACTGACATGACTTACTACAAGCCATCTTAAGGAAAATAAAATCACAAAAAAACTGCCTCAAACACTGCATGATATTATCTTGGAATTAATCAATTATTACAGAAATTAAATGACAAAAACAGCTCCTACTTACTTTGAGGAATTAGCTCAAATTAAAAAACAAATGCCACAAAGTATTATCAATTAAAATAATAATTGAAATGTTACTATTAAGATTAAGGCAAATGTAAATGAATCAATCAGATGGTTAGGTAGCTACAAAACACTGAAATAATTTTCATAGTAGTTTTTATGTTCTGGCTGACAGTATGAGAATGTTTACATAAATTATTTGAAAATGCTGAGACTTTATTTAATTTGAGGTGTTGCTATTTTATGTGATATTAATGTGTTTATTAGTCAGAGAAATTACAACATGTTCCTTATTCTTTTCAACTGAGCTAAAACCCAACAGTATATGTTATTTTTAGCAGTATATTCATCTTATCATTAACATTGAAACCAAATCGATTTTCTTTTTTAGAAACACAAATAGTTTAAGTTCATAGAGTAACTAACCTTTTCTAATCAATCAAATAACTTCAACTTTAACTTTCGAGAGTGACTGATTACCACAACATATCAAATTATTCAAATGAATTTGAAGTTTTTAGTTGCTTTTTATTGTAATTTGAGGAGACTTTCACGGTGCTTTCTGGAAACAGAGAGGAGTCACATTACATTGCTTACACTGTCACCTACTGGCCAAAACAGCTCAAAGCCTATTCCATTCCCTCATTCAGTTTGCGGCCTCTCCTTTGGTTCTTTGATTAGGCAGTTTCATGGTCTCCTTGTCCTCTGAAGATATTGTAGTGCTACTAACCCTCCTAGAAGCCACTCTAGCACATTTGGGATTGCAAATGTTCATAAATGCTTTCAAAACAAACGGCATTCCAAATGTCTTTATTTGTAGGGTATTTTGCCTATTTCGTAGCAGCAAAGATAGAAACATAATTCGATAAAGAGAGACATAATTACCTTAGGTGCATATCATAGTTTCGAAGATGAGCATGCTCTCTATTGGCCTAGCTTTGCAATTTCTACTTCCTGGGTTACCTGTGTGCCTATAGACACGTACTGTAACCAGCGATTTAATTAATATTTCAAAAAAAAAAATATATATATATATAATATGTTATCTGGAGCATAATATAACTGATCTGACATCGAAAGTGAACTGCTATAGACATTGTACACATTGTAGTTATTTTCACTAGATAATACCTGGAGGTATTTGCTGCGAGCTGCACCCTAACTATGACAGAGGAAGTCATGGGGTTTGGCAGGGTTCCACACAACCACTTCCACACTATTCTATGAAAACAAGTTACACACTACTTCACAAAAAGCTTTGCACCCATGCTGCCATACACTACACTCATAAGGCTCACAAGAATGCAGAACACAGTAAGAAAACTGGCACTGAGTGATTTGTATATGACAAAAAAAAGTTCAAAATAGCAACTGCATGATAGGATTACACATACAAAGACCTTCACAATATGCACATTTTGAATGTATAAACTGCGTTAAACAGGCAGGATTTGCTGGGGTTACAGATTGTGCCGTACAGAAGTCGACTGTGACGAGTGCTCAACGTCACATCCTGGCTCTTCTCATGTGCAGCGTTGATGCGACATTCCTGCATTCTAGCGATTAGACTACCCGTTGACTGTGGACGGTTTTGTTATAAGCACATAATGATGGGGATTGGTGATGAGGTGGGACGAGCTGATTCTAGATCGGTTGTTAACGGTGGCGGGGTTTGAAGCCTACGGATGAGGCGCTATGCGGACGTCAAACGATCAACAGCGCGTGCGCCACCAAGACAACGCCAGAGTCATGCCTCTTTTTTTTCATACGCTTGTTTGACTTCTAGCGTGTGTAACGCTGTGGCACCTCCTCTCACCCCTCCCGTTGTCTAGTTGACAGGAATCTCCTCAGGCAGGATTGGAAAGCACTGATAGAGGTATGTTGAAATGAAGCTAATATTGTGGCATATTATGGTGCACTATTGTATCCCTGTTGTGATATAGACATGGACCTCTTTCTTGGCTTGATTCGGAAGAGGTAGCACGCTCATCCACCACGCAACCAGCAACGTAACGTTGCGTTAGAAGCTGTCCAGGAGGATAAATGCTGGTCAGCATACAGATCGCTAGCCTGATGAGTTAGCTCTCTGGCTACCTGGCTATGTGAACATGGCCTCGAGCAACTAGCTAATAACCTGACGCATTATTATTTGAATTGAATGAGCTTAGGTACTGTTCTCTGCAATTTGATTAAAGTTACTCGCTATAGCCAGCGATCATGTGCAGTGTATGCGCTTGTCCCGCTCTCCACCAATTGCTTGCTAACCTCCGCAGCTAGCTAGTTTTCTACTTCGTTAGCAAGTAAGCTAAAGATGTCCAAGGGGTTATGCAACAACGCGGCAGACACATCACCGCTTGCGCTTGAACATCATCATCAGGCAGCCAGGCAGAAGAACTGCTCGTATCAGGCAGCAGGTTGCAGATTCTGTGACAACTGTCTGGGAAACATGTACATTGCATTTCCATCTCTCTAGTGCATGTGGAACGTGAAACCACCTGCCTGACACGGGTCTAATGCAACAATGCTAACGTTCTCAATCTCCTATCTCAAGGTCCTTTCAGTCGACGTCCCCTTAATATTTCTGTTCAGGTATGCTTATTTGAAAATTCAACAACGCAAAAAAAATGTAGCTATAGTAAAAGCTTATCGTCTGATGAGATTTCATTGACTTTCTGCAATGGAGTATTTCTGTCTCAAGAGGGACCAAAAGGACACATTGTGTGGCTTTCCTTGAAGACCCGGTTATGTAGACTAGCTACTACATTCCTCAAGACCCCACGGACATTCTTCTCTGTATGGCCTAATATTCTAACCTCTCCCACCAATAATGATCCTCAAAGGTTCAGTGTGCCTTCCTGTGTGTGTATTTGTGTAATGTGTGTGAGTGGGGTGTGTGTATTCTGGAATGCCTGATGTTTGACACTTCCTGTCTCCTACCGTGGTCCCCTTCGAGCGAGTGCCTGTTGGTCACTGTAGATGTC
This sequence comes from Oncorhynchus gorbuscha, assembly GCF_021184085.1. NCBI lineage: Eukaryota > Metazoa > Chordata > Actinopteri > Salmoniformes > Salmonidae > Oncorhynchus > Oncorhynchus gorbuscha. The sequence continues at coordinate 43,433,699 of NC_060188.1, read as the reverse complement.
TTGTATTAAAAACGGAATGCCTTCAACTGAAACGTGCCTAACTCATTTAACCTAACCCCAATGAATCAGAGAGGTGCGGGGGGCTGCCTTAATCGACATCCGCGTCTTTGGCGTCAGGGAAACAAATCTGTCGTTCTGCCCCTGAGCAAGGCATATCTACCCATGAGCAATGCAGAACGACAGATTTTTACCTTGTCAGCTCTGGGATTCGATCCAGAAACCTTTCTAACCACAAGGCTACCTGCCACCCCACTGAATTTCAAAGCGTGTAGAAATGAGAGATGTGTAATAATTGGTTTTGATTTTGGGTGTCACTAAACGCATTTACACTGAACAAAAATATAATTGCAACATGTAAAGTGTTAGTCCTTTGTTTCATGAGCTGAAATGAAAGGTCCCAGAAATGTTCCATATGCACATTATTATAATATTTTTCTTGTTTTGTGCACAAAGCTGTTTCCATCACTATTAGTGAGCATTTCTCCTTTACCAAGATAATCCATCCACCTGATGGGTGTGGCATATCAAGAAGTTGATTTAACCGCCTTCATTAACCGCCTGATCATTAACAGCCTGATCACTGCACCTTGTGCAGGGAACAATAAAAGGCCACTCTATAATGTGCAGTTTTGTCACATCACAATGCCACAGATGTCTCAGGTTTTGAGGGAGCATGGAATTAGTATGCTATTGCCAGAGAATTCTATGTTAATTTCTCTAACATGTGCCACCTCCAACATCGTTTTTCAGAAACTGTCTCAGGGGAGCTCATCTGCGTGCTCGTCATCCTCACCAGGGTCTTGACCTGACTGCAGTTCGGAATTGCAACCTACTTCAGTGGGCAAATGCTCACCATCGATGGCCACTTGCATGCTGGAGAAGTGTGCTGTTCACGGATGAATCCCGGTTTCAACTGTACCAGGCAGATGGCAGACAGTGTATATGGCGTCGTGTGGGCGAGCGGTTTGCTGATGTCAACATTGTGAGCAGATAACCCCACCACCACTATGGGGTAATGGTATGGGCAGGCATAAGCTACGGACAACGAACTCAATTGGATTGTATCGATGGTAATTTGAATGCACAGAGATACTGTGACATCCGCTGACATCACCTCATGTTTCAGCATTATAATGCACGGCCCCATTTCGCAAGGATCTCTACAAAATTCCTGGAAGCGGATAGTGTCCCAGTTCTTCCATGGCTTGCATACTTACCAAACATGTCACCCATTGAGCATGCTTGAGATGCTCTAGATCGACGTGTACGACAGTGAGTTCAAGTTCCCGCCAATATCCAACGACTTCGCACAGCCATTGAATAGGAATGGGACAACTTTTCACAGGCACAATCAACAGCCTTATCAAATCTATGCGAAGGAGATGTATCGGGCTACATGAGGCAAATGCTGGTCATACCAGATACTGACTGGTTTTCTGATCCACACCCCTACCTTTTTAGTTTAAGATATCTGTGGCCGACAGATATCTTTATTCCCAGTCATGTGAAATCCATAGATTAGGGACTAATTAAAGTATTTCAATTGACTGATTTCCTTATATGAGCTGTAACTCAGTAAAATCTTTGAAATTGTTGCATTTAAATTTTTGTTCAGTGTATGACCGGGAGAAAGGTGTAGTAATTATCATTAATATTCTATTAAATAGTGTTTGAATGAAGTGATCGAAGGCTGTAGGCTATGTAGTATGCGCTGATGTACAAAATAGCCAGTTGGGCTATAGGCTATTCTATTTGCAAATTAGCATTGTGCACATGGGCAGAGGGCAAGTGTTCCAGTTTAAGCCTAGTCTTGGATGAAAAAGCACGATCAATGCTGAAATCCTTTTTGGAATCTGCAACAAGCACATTTTTTCCCTCCTGTTTCTCAACATTGAAGTCTGCCCAGACATTCTCGTATAGTAAGAGTGGAGTTGTGATTTAATATTTGTTAGATGACCTCGTCTAAACCTTCCATTTAGAAATCACTTATTGATTCCTAAGCTGACCCTTCTGTGTTTTGCGTTTTGAATTTGGCTGTCAGTCCAGTGTATCAGGTTTGGCTGCTGTTGTGAAATCTCTAGCCTGGCAAGGCAAGCACATCACTCTTTTTCTGATGAGTCAGAGCAAACGGGTTAGTCTGTTCAGGCAGATGTGAGGCGTGTCTGTCTGCCCCTCCCCCTACCGGCCCACCCCGTCCATCAATGACCTCAATCCTCTCCCACCTCCTCTCCCACACGCAGTGCTCTCTCCTCAGTTGCTATGTCGGTGAAGGCCTAGCACACTGCTAATGCTTTATGTATGCCATTGCCCCATTGCTATCTCACAGCGCTTTGTGCTAAGCAGTAGCCTAACACAAAGCTGTCTCCTTTTTATTCTTATGATTTTCCTTTGATTTTTTTACAGATAATGGCCGTTCCTCCTACCTATGTTGACCTTGGCAAGTCCGCCAAGGATGTCTTTACCAAGGGATACGGTGAGCACTGAGCAGTACTACTTTCTACCCACTATTTCCTAGATCATTCTTCAACTCAGCCTTTGCTCCTGTCCTGCAGAGAATCAGGAGTGGACTGTAGTCGTACTAGCCTAGTGTTATAGCCATTTGGTAAACCCTCTCGTTTAGACTGGCTGTCCTTAGGCAGCTCATTGACTGAGAGACAGCTCAACACAGCTGTACTGAGCTATTGAGGTCTAGGCCTTATTGTGGGGATTCCCAGGTAAATCCCCCCCCAGGCGAGGGTGGGACGACCAGCACACTGCCTCCCAGAGATGGATGGGAAGGAAGCTGGGGCGGTGAACTGTGCCTGACGTGACAATGGACTCCAGTTTAGAAACTAGGGCCGGGAAGATACCAGTATCGCAATACTTGTTAGTATCGTGGCAAGGGAAAAAAGCAGATTTAACTTTAGGACAACAGCCCAAATGTTGGGAAACAAACATCCATTATGTAGTCATCCTGAGTCACATTTCTGGAAAAGAATATTGTGATACTGGTATCGTCACAGCCCTAGTAGAAACCACATCAAATCAATAAACTCTATCTATCAATGTTATGTAATAGTTGTAATGTGTGATAGCCTAGACTGGTATTTCTCAGAGAGGGATTTATTGAACAGTGGTTTACAGTGCATTCGGAAAGTATTCAGACCCCTTGACTTTTTCCACATTTTGTTACGTCACTTCATAAGCACTATGTGTTTATGAAGTGATAAAATAAGTGCAAGAGACGGCATGCTTATTTTGAAAACAACTGAGGCCATGCATTAACGGGGATTGCTAGGAATGTTAGTGGAAATAATGAACTGAACAGGAATATATCATCAGTTTAAAAAGCACTCATAGAATATGTTGTAATTACAACAGTTTGATTTCATTTTCTTCTGTGCCTTTCAGGTTTTGGTCTCATCAAGCTGGACTTGAAAACAAAGTCAGATAATGGACTGGTAAGTTCCACTGCAGTCCGTATACCCCTTGAGCCAAAAGAGGTGAACAGGTCAGGGATCCATAGCCGCAGGCAGAACAGTTGAAAATAGAGTAGCAGCACGACCAGGTGGACTGGGGACAGCAAGGAGTCATCAGGCCAGGTAGTCCTGAGGCATGGTCCTAAGGCTCAGGTCCTCCGATAGAGAGAGAATTAGTGAGAGAATTTGAGAGCGCATACTTAAATTCACACAGGACAACGGTTAAGACAGGAGAAATACTCCAGATATAACAGCATATAATAGCATCTCGGCACAAACTATTGCAGCGTAAATAATGGAGGCTGAGACAGGAGGGGTCGGGAGACACTATGGCCCCGTTTGACAATACCCCCCCCCCGGACAGGGGCTAACAGGCAGGATATAACCCCACCCACTTTGCCAAAGCATAGCCCCCACACCACTAGAGGGATATCTTCAACCACCAGCTTACCATCCTGAGACAAGTCCGAGTATAGCCCACGAAGATCTCCCCCACTGCACAACCCTTCGGGGGGGGGGGGGGGGGGGGGTGCCAACCCGGATAGGAAGATCACATCAGTGACTCATCCCACTCAAGTGATGCATCCCTCCTAGGGACTGCATCGAAGAGCACCAGTAAGCAGTGACTCAGCCCCCCGTAATAGCGTTAGAAGCAGAGAATCTCAGTGGAGAGACGGCAAGTGCGGTTCATTGCTCCAGTGCCTTTCCGTTCACCTTCACACTCCTGGGCCAGACTACACTCAATCATAGGACCTACTGAAGAGATGAGTCTTCAATGAAGACTTATGTCGAGACCGAGTCTGCGTCTCTCACATGGGTAGGCAGACCATTCCATAAAAACAGAGCTGTATAGGAGAAAGCCCTGCCTCCAGCTGTTTGCTTAGAAATTCTAGGGACAATTAGGTGTCCTGCGTCTTGTAATCGTAGCGTACGTGTAGGTATGTACGGCAGGACCAAATCGGAAAGATGGGTATAAGCAAGCCCATGTAATGCTTTGGAGGTTAGCAGTAAAACCTTGAAATCAGCCCTTGCCTTAATAGGAAGCCAGTGTAGAGAGGCTAGCACTGGAGTACATTTTTTTTTGAGTCAAGATTCTAGCAGCCGTTTCTAGCACTAATTGAAGTTTATTTAGTGGTTTATCCGGGTTGCCGGAAAGTAGAGCATTGCAGTAGTCTAACCTAGAAGTGACAAAAGCACGGATTCATTTTTCTGCATCATTTTAGGACAGAAAGTTTCTAATTTTTGCTATGTTATGTAGATGGAAGAAAGCTGTCCTTGATATGTTCGTCATATCAAAAATATGAACAAAAATATAAACGCAACATTAAACAAATTCAACGGTTTTACTGCGTTACAGTTGTTATGAGGAAATCCGCCCTAATCAATGGATTTCACATGACTGGGAATACAGATATGCATCTGTTGGTCACAGATACCTTTAAAAAAACGATGGGACTCACAATGGGCTTAAGGATCTCGTCACGGTATTTCTGTGCTTTGAAATTGATAAAATGCATTGGGTTTGTTGTCCATAGCTTATGACTTCCCATTCCATAACTCCTTCCGCCAACCATGGGGTACTCTGTTCACAATGTTGACATCAGTAAACCGCTCACCCACACAACGCCATACACCTGGTCTGCGGTTGTGAGGCCGGTTGAATGTACTGCCAGATTCTCTAAAATGACATTGGAGGCAGCTTATGGTAGAGAAATGAACATTCAATTCTCAGGCAAACGCTCTGGTGGACATTCCTGCAGTCAGCATGCCAATTGCACTCTCCCTCAACTTGAGACATCTGTGGCATAGTGTTGTGACAAAACTGCACATTTTAGAGTAGTCTTTTATTCTCCCCAAAACAAGGTGCATCTGTATAATGAGCATGCTGTTTTATAAGCTTCTTGATATGTCACACCTGTCAGATGGAAGAATAAATGCTCACCAGTAGAGATGTAAACACATTTGTGCACAAAATCTGAGAGAAATAAGCAATTTGTGTGTATAGCAAATTTCTGGGATTGTATTTTTTGGCTCATGAAACATGGAACCAACACTTTACTTGTTGTTTTTATGTTTTTCTTCCGTTTAGTTATCTGACTCATCAACACCCGTGAAAGACCTCTCGGATTGTCTCCGTCACTTGTGACGTGCCAATGTGGTCCTCAGCCATCCAAATCCTCACTAATAATGTCTGATGCTAAAATAACGTGATCACATCTCACCGCTGACCTCTGTTTGACCCCAATCCCAGGAGTTCACCAGCACGGGCTCTGCCAACACCGAGACCAGCAAAGTGGCCGGCACCCTGGAGACCAAGTACAAGTGGGCCGAACACGGACTGACCTTCACTGAGAAGTGGAACACCGACAACACTCTGGGCACTGAGATCACTCTGGAGGACCAGGTCAGGACTATGTGTTCTTTAGATCAGGGTGTACTCTCTTCCGTTTTCTTCAATCTGTCATTGTTTGAAGGGTGCTATAAGCCAATGAGTAATCCCTTCGTGTAAATATAAAAAAGATCAGCAGTCACTGACTTGTTTCATTGATTTTATTATATATTTTAAGACAATATATACATAACTTGACATGTTTAGTCTTCTTTGTGTGGGAGTCTGTTCCCTATGGCCCCCCCCACCCTATTAAGGGGTGAAATGCTCAGAGCAATATACCTTTTAATTACGCAACAATGCTTTCTCAATAGTTCTTTCGGTCTGCCTCGGAAATTAATTTACTTATGAATCATTCATGCTTTCTTATCCTCTCCATCTTTCTCTCACCTTCTCCCTTCAGTTGACCAAAGGGCTTAAACTGACGTTTGATTCCTCCTTCTCGCCAAACACTGGGTAAGAAGTGGCTATCCAATTAATTCAGTGAAGGTAGCATTTAATTGTTTCACAATGTTAATTAATTGCAATCAATGATGTCACACAATACACGTTGCCATTTTATTTTGTCCTGCTCAGCTCAATGTAGATTGTTGGATGCATTTGCCATTCTGTCACTGTAATTCCTATATTACCTCATACTCACAAGTTTGTCCTTCCTTCCATTCCTCTCATATCCCTACCTCCAGCAAGAAGAGTGGTAAGATCAAGACTGGCTACAAGAGGGAGCACATCAACCTGGGGTGTGATGTGGACTACGACATTAACGGGACGGCTGTGCACGGCATGGCGGTGGTGGGCTACGAGGGCTGGCTGGCCGGCTACCAGATGACCTTCGAGGCCGGAAAGAACAGGGTCACCCAGAGCAACTTCGCCGTGGGCTACAAGACCGACGAGTTCCAGCTCCACACAAATGTGTGAGTAGATATATTTATTTAACTAGGCAAGTCAGATAACAACAAATTCTTATGTACAATGACTGCCTACCCCGTCATTGTATAGATGCAAAAATATGGTTCAGGTAGGCCTCCGCGCTTCAGCAAACAATGGAAGTAAGAAGGGGGCTCAACAACACTGACAGTAAGCCAGCGATGGGGCTCAACAACACTGACAGTAAGCCAGCGATGGGGCTCAACAACACTGACAGTAAGCCAGCGATGGTGCTCAACAACACTGACAGTAAGCCAGCGATGGGGCTCAACAACACTGACAGTAAGCCAGCGATGGGGTTTAGGGACCATATTTATGGTCTTTAAGACCCTTATCCAAAATGATTTACAGTGAAGTATTTTGTATTTTTGGCACACCCCCCCAACTTTGTTGCAAGCACCATGCTCCAACCAACTGAGCTTTTTGAACGACTCGTCACTAACATTTTGTTTCCAGCTCTGAACTATGAGAGCTGACGTTGTCTGGACACTAGCAGCCCCAAGCACTTGCTGTCTCTCTGGTCCCCTCAGATGCAGACTGGCAGTTATTTTATGTATCCCACAGTGATGGGATTTGTCATAGGGCTTTGTTGGTAGGATAGTATAGTATCGTAAGCTAACCTCCTGCCACGACCTGGCCTTCCATTCATGATCACTTTTTTGACTTTTTTGAGCTAATGTCAATTAGCTCTGAGACATGACTATTTAATCCTTTGACAGCTGATCCTTGATATCCACTGAGTGTACAAAACATTAGGAACACCTGCTCTTTCCATGACAGACTGACCAGGTGAATCCAGGTGAAAGCTATGATCCCTTATTGATGTCACCTGTTAAATCCACTTCAATCAGTGTAGACTAAGAGGAGACAGGTTAAAGAAGGATTTTTAAGCCTTAAGACAATTGAGACTTGATCTGTGTTCGCATACACATACGAACATACTGTATACTACATAATGACTGTATACTAACTATATACTTTGTCTACTGGAAGTTGATGCTGTTGCTATGCAACCTCTTGCTTGCTTGTTAGCATAACAAATTACTATCTAGACTTCAGGTGTGTTTGTAAATTCAATCTGGAGTGTCAGAGTGCGTTCTGGAGCGCATACTGGAATCTGGCCGAGGATTAGGATCTAGGAATGATCCGAGTGTTCTGACCTCACACTGGCAGTCAAGGACCCAAGCTAACTGGCTAGTTGCTTCCAGACACAAATGAGAGCACACCTCACTCTAACCACCATTTTACTCACCCTAGCAGAGCTGGTTAGGCAGTTATCCAGAGTGTTGGTAACTGTAATGGTGCTGCTGGCAACTATTTAATTACACTTTTTTGCCGACATTTACTGACACCGGCCACATTCAACGGGTGTTGAGCTTTTTGTAAATTCATCAGTTATTCTGCGCTCTGGCACAGTCAGACCAGAGTGCTCTGAAATCGGAGTAGGTAGCCAGAGTGAATTTACAGTGACACCCAAACCACTTTACCACTTAGCTAAGCTATAAATGACGTGAATAATCAAGTGAATAAATGTTGGGTAGTTAGCATAAAGTAAATATACTGGCAAGTCCGACTTATTAGTAGCCAACTCACGTTACAGTAGGTAGCTAAACATAGCATATCATTACACCAGTATGTACTGGGTATGCGGTTCGTAAGGATAGCGTAAACATTCATTCAAACAGCACTTTCTTTGCGTTTTGCTAGCAGCTCTTCGTTGTCAAGCATTGCGCTGTTTATGATTTCAAGCCTATCAACTCCCGAGATGAGGCTGGTGTGACCGAAGTGAAATGGCTGGCTAGTTAGCGCGTGCTAATAGCGTTTCAAACGTCACTCGCTCTGAGCCTTCTAGCAGTTGTTTCCCTTGCTCTGCATGGGTAACGCTGCTTCGATGGTGGCTGTTGTCGTTGTGTTGCTGGTTCGAACCCAGGGAGGAGCAAGGAGAGGGACAGAAGCTATACTGTTACACTGGCAATACTAAAGTGCCTATAAGAACATCCAATAGTCAAAGGTTAATGAAATACAAATGGTATAGCGGGAAATAGTCCTATAATTCCTATAATAACTAAAACCTAAAACTTCTTACCTGGGAATATTGAAGGCTCATGTTAAAAGGAACCACCAGCTTTCATATGTTCTCATGTACTGAGCAAGGAACTCAAACTGTGAACTCCTATTGTGTTTTTACTTTCTTCTCCAACACTTTGTTTTTGCATTATTTAAACCAAATTGAACATGTTTCATTATTTATTTAAGGCTAAATTGATTTTATTGATGTATTATATTAAGTTAAAATAAGTTCATTCAGTATTGTTGTAATTGTCATTATTGCAAATAACATTTTAAAAATCGTCCGATTTAATCGGTTTCGGCTTTTTTTTGGTCCTCCAATAATCGGTATCGGCGTTGAAAAATCATAATCGGTCGACCTCTAATACAAACACTGTTATGGATTGTGTATGTGTGCTGTTCAGAGGGTGAATGGGAAAGACAAGATTTAAGTGCCTTTGAACAGGGTATGGTAGTAGGTGCCAGGCGCACTGGTTTGAGTGTGTCAAGAACTGCAACGCTGCTGTTTTTTTCACGCTCAACATTTTCCCGTGTGTATTAAGAATGGTTCAACACCCAAAGGACATCCAGCCGACTCGACACAACTGTGGGAGGAAACGATGTCACCATGGGCCAGCATCCCGGAGGAACGCTTTCGACACCTTGTAGAGTCCAGTCCGTGCCCCGACGAGTTGAGACATTTTCTGGGGGCAAAAGGGGGTTGTAACTCAATATTAGAAAGGTGTTCCTAATGTTTTGTACCCTCAGTTTGCTAGTTTAGACTGTGAATATTGATCCTCTGATTGCAATTCATGTGATATTAGGTAGTTGTAACAGTTCTCATTTCATTTTTTTTGTTGAACATGAATACTGGAATGAATAGTGATGTTGCAATATACTTGCATACATGTTAGTTCCCCATTCTCATAGTAATAATGACCAAGCGTTTTTTCCCCCCTATGACAGAAATGACGGCACCGAGTTCGGGGGCTCCATCTACCAGAAGGTGAACGACCAGCTGGAGACAGCAGTCAACCTGGCCTGGACCGCTGGCAACAGCAACACCCACTTTGGCATTGCAGCCAAGTACCAGATTGATGCCGACGCATCTTTCTCTGTAAGGGGCCACTCTAGCTAGTCCTCTTACTGGCTGAGACATGACCTCCGTCTGGGGTCACATTCAGGGGACGGGTAGAGGGAGTTACTAGGCTAATAAGTTTAAAATGATCTGTGGAAGTATTGTTGAGTACATTTTGAGTCCTATTTTTAATCCTGTTTCTAATCTATACATTTCTCCAACAGGCCAGAGTGAACAACTCCAGCCTTGTGGGCCTAGGATACACTCAGACTCTGAAGCCTGGTTAGTAATTTTAAAATGTTTTATTAAAATGTTTTGTGAAATATTATTTTTCTCCATGCCAGTGTAGATTAAATGTGCAGTTGAAATACCTTTCTACAGTATTTTGGGAAGAAATGACAGAACGGCAGCGTGCACTTGATCTTTGACCTCCTCAGCCAGTCAATGGACCCTGATCTTGTCACTAGGACTGTTGCGGTGACCATATTACCACCACACCGGCGGTCACGAGTAATGAAGGCAGGCAAATTCCACATGACTTAGTCATGGTAATTAGGCTTCTCCAAGCTTTGATGTTGCTAATGGTCATTAGTAGCCTACCACACTTGCTAACTGCCTCGTTCTCAGCACCCTATTGTCCCTTTAATCACTCTGACATCAATGCAAATCTAATCAAACAATTCTTGAGAGCCCATGAGCTCATGTTGCGCAACATTTCAATAGTGATGGCCTCTATTAAAAAGAGGAGCATCAGCTTTCTATAGGCTAGGCCTACTATATTTATTTCTCAACTTCCCTAATATCAATATTTATATTTACAACAGGAATATAGCCTACCTGGCTGGCATGAAAATAAACCACATGGAAAAGCGTCCTCCATTCTCAAAATCAAATTTATTTGTCACATACACATGCTTAGCAGATGTTAATGCGAGTATAGCGAAATGCTTTTGCTTCTAGTTCCGACAATGCAGTAATAACCAACGAGTAATCTAACCTAACAATTCCAAAACTACTACCTTATACACACAAGTGTAAAGGGATAAAGAATATGTACATAAAGATATATGAATGAGTGATGGTACAGAATGGCATAGGCAAGATGCAGTAGATGGTATCGAGTACAGTATATACATATGAGATGAGTAATGTAGGGCATGTAAACAAAGTGGCATAGTTTAGTGGCTAGTGATACATGTATTACATAAAGATGCAGTAGATGATATAGAGTACAGTATATACATATACATATGAGATGAGTAATGTAGGGTATAATGTAATGTAGGGTATGTAAACATTATATTAAGTAGCATTCAGTGTGTCCGTGATGTGTATGCCGAGGAACTTAAAACTTAATACCCTCTCCACTACTGTCCCATCGATGTGGATAGGGGGGTGCTCCCTCTGCTGTTTCCTGAAGTCCACAATCATCTCCTTAGTTTTGTTGACGTTGAGTGTGAGGTTATTTTCCTGACACCACACTCCGAGGGCCCTCACCTCCTCCCTGTAGGCCGTCTCGTCGTTGTTGGTAATCAAGCATACCACTGTAGTGTCGTCCGCAAACTTGACGATTGAGTTGGAGGAGTGCATGGCCACACAGTCGTGGGTAAACAGGGAGTACAGGAGAGGGCTCAGAACGCACCCTTGTGGAGCTATTTAAGTGCATAGATTCTATGTATTTTTATTTTTCCCGCTGCGCCTGTTTCGATACAAGCGCATGATAAGGATCCGTTCACATATTATTTAGTATATGTAAAGACTAGATTAAATCAATAATAGTCTGATGGGTGACAATGTTGGCCTATCACTTGTGAATGATATATTATCCATTTTTGTGTGACTTTTTCGAATCAGTCGCACACCTCAAGTAGCCTAGCCCATAGGCCTATATGTTTTTTTAATAAGGTTTGTATCACAACTTAAGTGACCAAATAACTTCTTAAAATGAAGCACATTAATCCACTTTACAAGGGGTGTAGAGCCTAACGCATACATAAGCAGCACGTGTGTTTCAAGTTTGGGAAAGATCATTTTCACCATAAAAATGCACTTTTTATAATAAAATAATTGCATTTGCGGTCACTTGATAATGATGTTTTCTGTTAATGGAACATTTGCTCTTATAGTCTACTACCATGTGCACATTGCTGCGCTTATAATGTGAAGAAATAGCCCAATAGTTCATCAACATTTAAAGCTAAACGTTCTGATTTGTTGTGTCAGCCACATTGTGTAAAAAAAGGTTTTTTTGGTGCTAGCGGTTGTATTAATTTTGGATCTATCGAATCCCACAACTGTCCCAGACTGTTTGGAATATTTATTTCTCGCTTAGAATATAATAGGTCGACCTTTGTACAATGAAGAATAGTAGATTGACATAGGCTAGTGCTTTTGCTGTTTGTTAGGCCTACTCATCTTGTTGGCTGACGAAAAGTAAATGTGGACCGTTCTTCCAATATCTTCAATATGCACCTCGTAATTTGATAACGTGATGGAGTGCGCAGCACTCAGGGAGAAGGGCACAACGGCCACTGGCCACAAACATCCTGGATTTTTTTAGGGTGCATTATGGCCACAGAAAGGGGATGCCTCTGAAATTCTAGGCAATATCAAGTGCGAATGAGTGACTGATGTAGCGTGTACAGCCTGCACAAGAAACGAGGTATAGCTCATGACTTTCAAGCTACTTTTTTTCAAATCATCATTAGTCGCATCATGCAGCCTAACAATGTTTTAAAAATCAAACATATACCTCAATGTTTGCAGAACAACTAAAGTTATATTAATAACTGTAAATTAAGCATAGGAGTACCTATTTCTTTGTTAACCGCTCAACACAGAATAGCCGCATGTGCGCACTCCCTCAAATAGTTTGGAGAAAATATCCTATTTTATTCAGCTTTTTTCAATTGCATTCTTCATACTATAAAATACAAATAATGCCACCCGAATTCTTAGCAAATCTTGTCTGCTAAATGAACTAGTGTAGCCTATAGTCATTTGGCATAGCCAGATCAGGACCTAACATAAGGGCAACTCAGAGTATGCTGTTCTGTTCTTCTGAAATAGACTACATTTTATTCATATCATGCTTCTTTAGATCTGTATAAAAGAAATAATGGATGTACTGTGAAGGTGTAGACTGTTACATGGATTTATTAGACTTTTTAAAAATGTAGATGTTCCAAAAGTCTGCAAGCCAGGAGATGCTAAATGTTAATTTTATATTAACTTGACAATTACCGGCTGACGAAATTCCGTGATCACCACAGACAGCTGCACTTGTTACTCCCCCTTGTTGATCTATTGTCTCTGTCTCTCTGTCTACAGGCATTAAGCTGACCCTTTCTGCTCTCCTGGATGGGAAAAATATTAACACCGGTGGGCACAAGCTCGGCCTTGGCCTAGAGTTTGAGGCATAAGAAGGCAGGGAACACAACAACAACCCCAAAACCTTTTACAACAACCAAATATTTTATTGAAATAGCTATCCTCACAACCTTGTTTCCCTTACAGTAGATGTGCTTTGGTTGAGGTGAGGCGGCACACGTGGTGAAATCGCACTACAGTTGATATTCCACTTTTACAGGACCATTTCAGATAAAATATTTTGGAATACAGGGCCCAGTTTAGAATAAAACTAAGATGTTTTAATGGTCGGCAAAATGTAAAAATGGTTAAGGTCTCATGTAAACACTAATTTATTTATATATATTTTCAAAGCGGATAAGAGAAAATAAGATGCTGTAGATATTTTTTTTTAAAGGATTTGGTAAACATACAGTTTACTTTTTTGTCCACATGGTGGGGCTGTTGTATTAAACAGATCACTGTTACTGGATTACAACATAAACATTCCTTGGCCAAGGTGAAATATTCCTCTGTACTGGAGAGTTCCCTCCTTGTAAACCCTCTGCAAAGAACGGAAATGTCTAAGATATTATATTATTATGGGATGGGTAAGTGGTCCTTCATTTAAGCAGCATTAGCTCTGAGGCACTAACTACTTTTTGGGAATATGGTGCCATTTAGGATCAAACACTGTTTTTGACTTGTCTGTCTGTGCATTTGGTGTGAATTATTTTTTATTACATATAGCAAAAATATATTAACAATGTTCTTGAATGCTTAACCTGTCTGAAGTTTAAGGCAAACCTCAAATGTTCCCAAATAGAAAGGTAACCTGTCCTGCACACTATACAACATCCCTCTTAACACAAATGATTTTACAAGGAATGTTAGTCTTCCGATGATGGTGTTCGAACAGACAAACTCTGTGTACCTGACGTTGTTACTCCGTTAAATAAAGAACAACATCTTGAATGCCTCTGTGCTTTTCTTCCCACCCATAATGCAATCATAATGGAAATAAAAAGCCTTGGATTTGCTGTAGGCCTATATTCATATCTACTTTAACTATAACTGTTAATTTCTCTACGATAAGACTCCTGCAACATCGTTTTAGAGAATTTGATAGTATGTCCAACCGGCTTTACAACCGCAGACCACGTGTGACCATGCCAGCCAAGAACCTCCACATCCGGTTTCACCTGCGGGATCGTCTGAGACCAGCCACCAGGACAGCTGATGAAACTGAGGAGTATTTCTGTCTGTAATGATTGGCTGTGCCTGGCTCCAGGTGGGTGAGCCCTCGCCCAGTAGTGAAACCCATAGATTAGGGCCGAATTAATTAAATTGACTAATTTCCTTATATGAACTGTAACTCAGTAAACATGTTGATGTTGCGTTTATAGTTTTGTTCAGTATACATAAAGCTATCTTTCCAACTGATCAGACAGTTCTAATCCCCACTCAGGTGTCAAGTACAAAGGACCGTTCAGTTTCGGTTGTCATCTGTTTTACGTCACCTTTTTGCATTTTAACCACGCCCCTTAATGAGCCCTCACAAACAAGATGGCGACTTGCAGGAAGATGAGACGTAGCTGGAAAATTCAATGTTTCGTGTTTATCTTGTTACAACTGTTTACTCCCAACTGTATTTCGGCTCCGCCGGCAACCCAAAACGGTATGTTTAATATTCAAAACGAAGTTACTATGTTTTATGTTGAGAGGGGCTATATGAGCTAATGTAGCTAGCTTTCACCTGAACCAGTATCTGCTTTCACCTGAATAGTATCTGCGTTCGGCTTTCACCTAGCTACAGTAGCTAGTCGACGACCAGATCCTGCTGTGCAGCGGACTGAGGTATATGGGTGCCGCCTAGTGACTTGCCAATGTGTCAGATAAGCATGGCAGCCAACTCTGTCAGAAATAGAAGTCCGGGTTACAGGCCTAATCATCTAATCTGTCATCAGTGACCATTAAACTTACCTAACGAACGTTACAGTTTCCAATCCTAGCCACAGCGGGTTAGCTAGTTTGGCGTCAGAGTGAAAGTAAAGATTCATTTTGTCAACGATTCTGCTGATAATTGGTAGTTAGCTAGCTAGTAGCACAATGCTTTCGTGTTAGAATCATATAATTAATTATTCGAATATGAATTTAATATTATCTCAATGGTTAGAAAACCCACTTTATAGATACTATTTTGGTGGTAACAAGCCAGCTACAGTTAGCGAGTTATTTTGGGGTCTTGGACTCTAATTCCAGGTTTGACTGAGAGAAACTGGACTGGACTATTCCGACCAGGTGTCCCTCACCATGTATCTGAAATAATAAGCATTCTGTCAGTGAAATGGGAACACTTCTCCAAGCGGAGACCCAATAAGGAAATGTCAACAAAATGATTTCCTTATCACAAGCCTACTCATAAAATATTTTCGTTTTCTGCCTGTACATTTTAATATCAACATCAACATGTTTTACTTGATAATGCTGTATATGGTATTGATATAGAGCTTATCTTCATGAGAATACTTTTCCAAGGTCCTTATTGCCTTCTGAAAATGTCTTGAGGACGAGGAAAATCTCATTTTTGGATACCAGAGCAGATTGTTTTGGAGAAAACTACAACTCTGGCCTTTTCGTCTCATATCAGTCATGTCCCTTTTGTGCTAAAGCTGAACTGCTATGAGTTTCTTTTTTTAGGATCATTGTTCCTCTTTTAGGAGCATTGCATGATGCCACATTCATGGAAAGTGAAACCATGTGGCCTATTCCTACCATCCAAATTGACATGACATGCTATCCATAACAGTCTAATCATTCTCAACAGTAGCCCATTCACTGTGCCTTGTGCCGGCAGATGTGATTGCCCCCATAGTTTCTTGAGTTATGGAAAGAGCCCATCTGTCGACCTGTCATCCTACTGCATTTAACCTGTTATGAGAGCATTTCTTTACCATGTTAAGTATCACAATACCAAAACGATACCACAGCAAAAAAAAGGCATATTAGCCAAAGGCACAGAATGACACTTGATCCAGACATATAAACTCAGCTACTGCTCTTTGCAATCGTTGGGCATCATTACATTAGGAAAATGTTACGTCAATATTTTTCAGAAAAGGCCATGTATTCATTTAATCTATTTGACTTTTACCAATTTAACGACATAACATAATGGTAATTTATTTGAATAGCAAATCTCTTGGTAAATCAATACAGGTGAATGTGTATTCAGTAGGAGTGTGTGCATGCATTGAGTTATTGAGCTTGTTTTGGCTGATGTCATCTGTAGCCTCATGGAAATCTGTTTCTCTGAAATTTGGGACTTATTTGTATAGAAGTATCTTATTTTTTAAACATTTTTATTTTACTTAACTAGGCAACTCGGTTAAGAACAAATTCTTATTTTCAATGACGGCCTAGGAACAGTGGGTTAACTGCCTGTTCAGGGGCAGAACGACAGATTTGTGCCTTGTCAGCTCGGGGGTTTGAACTTGCAACCTTCCGGTTACTAGACCAACACTCTAACCACTAGGCTACCCTGCCGTTTGTAGTCTAAGGCACTGGATGAATGTGCGGAAGTAGCTGACAGGAGACTTTTGAACTAGCCTAACCAGATTACAATCTTTGACTGGTGTTTATGACACACATAAAGAATAGCTGGTCAGAACGGAAAGGCAGAGCAAGCTTTCCTGAATAACTGGGCATGCTGGGAGCAGACAGTGACAAGGAAAAGTATGTGAACCCTTTGGATTTACCTGGATTTCTGCATAAATTAGTCATCAAATTTGATCTGATCTTAATCTAAGTCACAAAAATAGACAAATATAGTGTGCTTAAACTAATAACACACAAATTATTGTATTTTTCTTGTCTATATTGAAAACATACTTTTCCCAACCTAAACTATGAGTGTTTAAATTGTGAATCCCTAGGCTAATGCCTTCTCCAAAAGCTAATTGAAGTCAGGATTTAGTCAACCTGGAGTCCAATCAATGAGACAAGATTTACATTTAAGTCATTTAGCAGACGCTCTTATCCAGAGCGACTTACAAATTGGTGCATTCACCTTATGACATCCAGTGGAACAGTCACTTTACAATAGTGCCTCTAAATCTTAAAGGGGGGTGAGCAGGATTACTTATCCTATCCTAGGTATTCCTTAAAGAGGTGGGGTTTCAGGTGTCTCCGGAAGGTGGTGATTGACTCCGCTGTCCTGGTGTCGTGAGGGAGTTTGTTCCACCATTGGGGGGGCCAGAGCAGCGAACAGTTTAGACTGGGCTGAGCGGGAACTGTACTTCCTCAGTGGTAGGGAGGCGAGCAGGCCAGAGGTGGATGAACGCAGTGCCCTTGTTTGGGTGTAGGGCCTGATCAGAGCCTGGAGGTACTGAGGTGCCGTTCCCCTCACAGCTCCGTAGGCAAGCACCATGGTCTTGTAGCGGATGCGAGCTTCAACTGGAAGCCAGTGGAGAGAGCGGGGTGAAGTGAGAGAACATGTGAAGGTTGAACACCAGACGGGCTGCGGCGTTCTGGATGAGTTGTAGGGGTTTAATGGCCCAGCCAACAGCGAGTTGCAGTAATCCAGACGGGAGATGACAAGTGCCTGGATTAGGACCTGCGCCGCTTCCTGTGTGAGGCAGGGTCGTACTCTGCGGATGTTGTAGAGCATGAACCTACAGGAGATTGGAGATGTTGGTTAGAGCTGCCTTGGCCTATAAAAAAACCCTCACATAATTTGAGTTTGCTTTTCACAAGAGGCATTGCCTGATGTGAACCATGCTTCGAACAAAAGAGATCTCAGAAGACATAAGATTAAGAATTATTGACTTGCATCTAGCTGGAAAGGGTTACAAAAGTATCTCTAAAAGCCTTGATGTTCATTATTAGTCCACGGTAATACAAATTGTCTATAAATGGAGAAAGTTCAGCACTGTTGCTACTCTCCCTAGGAGTGACCTTCCTGCAAAGATGACTGCAAGAGCACAGCGCAGAATGCTTAATGAGGTTAAGAAGAATCCTAGAGTATCAGCTAAAGACTTATAGAAATCTCTGGAACATGCTAACATCTCTGACGAGGCTACAATACAATAAAATAAAACACAAAACAAGAATGGTGTTAATGGGAGAACACCACAGAAGCCATTGCTGTTAAAAAAAAAACAGGGCTGCATGTCTGAAGTTTGCAGAAGTGTGTTACTGGCTAAATATTCTGTGGAGAGAAGAAACACAGCACTGTGTGTGGAGAGAAAAAAAGGCACAGCACACCAACCTCACCATACTTTACAGTTGAAATGAGGTTGAGGGAGCATCATGGTTTGGGGCTGCTTTGCTGCCTCAGTGTCTGGACGGAAAAATGAATTCCCAAGTTTATCAAGACATTTTGCAGGAGAATGTTAGGCTGTATTAGGGGTCGACCAATTATGATTTTTCAATGCCGATACCGACTATTGGAAGACCAAAAAAAAAAAGCCCATACCGATTAATCGGCATATTTTTTTAAATATATTTTTGGGATTTTTTAAATTGATTTGTAATAATGACAATTGCAACAATACTGAATTAACACTTTTAACTTAATACATCAATAAAATCAATTTAGCCTCAAATAAATAATGAAAAATGTCCAATTTGGTTTAAATAATGCAAAATCAAGGTGTTGGAGAAGAAAGTAAAAGGGCAATATGTGCAATGTAAGAAAGCTAACGTTTAAGTTCCTTGCTCAGAACATGAGAACATATGAAAGCTGGTGGTTCCTTTTAACATGAGTCTTCAATATTCCCACGTTTGAAACGCTATTAGCGTGCACTCTGCTAACTAGCTAGCCATTTCACATCGGTTACACCAGCCTAATCTCGGGAGTTGATAGGCTTGAAGTCATAAACAGTGCAATGCTTGAAGCACAATGAAGAGCTGCTGGCAAAACGTACAAAAGTGCTGTTTGAAAGAATGCTTACGAGCCTGCTGGTGCCTACCACCGCTCAGTCAGACTGCTCTATCAAATCATAGACTTAGTTATAACATAATAACACACAGAAATACGAGCCTTAGGTCATTTAATATGGTAGAATCCGGAAACTATCATCTTGAAAACAAGACGTTTATTATTTTAGTGATATACGGAACTGTTCGATATTTTATCTAATGGGAGCATCCATAAGTCTAAATATTCCTGTTACATTGCACAACCTTCAATGTTATCTCATAATTACGTAAAATTCTGCAAAATTAGTTTGCAATGAGCCAGGCTGTCCAAACTGTTGCATATACACTGACTCTGCGTGCAATGAACGCAAGAGAAGTGAGACAACTTCACCTGGTTAATATTGCCTGCTAACCTGGATTGCTTTTAGCTAAATATGCAGGTTTAAAAATATATACTTCTGTTTATTGATTTTAAGAAAGGCATTGATGTTTATGGTTAGGTACATATTGGAGCAACAATACACACCGCATCGATTATATGCAACGCAGGACACGTTAGATAAACTAGTAATATGTGTAGTTAACTAGTGATTATGATTGATTGTTTTTTATAAGATAAGTTTAATGCTAGCTAGCAACTTACCTTGGCTTACTGCATTCGCGTAACAGGCAGGCTCCTCATTTAGTGCAATGTAATCAGGTGGTTAGAGCGTTGGACTAGTTAACTGTAAGGTTGCATGATTGAATCCCCCGAGCTGACAAGGTAAAAATCTGTCGTTCTGCCCCTGAACGAGGCAGTTAATCCACCGTTCCTAGGCCGTCATTGCAAATAAGAATGTGTTCTTAACTGACTTGCCTAGTTAAATAAAGATTAAATCAAGGTGTAAAAATCGTCCAAATCGTTGTCCAAAAATACCGGTTTCTGATTGTTATGAAAACTTGAAATCGGCCCTAATTAATCGGCCATTCTGATTTAATCGGTTGACCTCTAGGCTCATCTAAAACCAAGCCCATAGGAACATGGGAAATTCATACCTTATATATCCTGTACATCCACCTAATATACCACTCACCTTTGTCCCTGCCAGTTCTAATGACAGAAACCTCTTCTCAGGGAACTCCTATAGACTTATTTGACAAGATGTCAGCACTGATTATTAAATCCTATTCTCTTTATCTTCATTTTTTTGTTAATCAGAATTTGACCTCTTAATTTCCCATTTTATGGTCTTAATTTGAAAGGTTGAAGCTCAACACCAATTGAAGCTCAACAGTTGGGTGATTCAACAGGACCACAACCTAAAATGCAGAAGTAAATCAACAACAGAATAAAATACGCCTTCTGGAGTGGTGCAGTCAGAGCCCACCTCAACCCGATTTGCGATGCTGTGGCATGACCTCAAGAGCAGTTCACACCAGACATCCCAAGAATATTGCTCCACTGGATTAGTTTTGTAAAGAGGAATGGTCAAAAATTCCTCCTGACCGTTGTGCAGGTCTGATCTACAACTACAGAAAGCATTTGGTTGAGGTTATTTCTGCCAAAGGAGGGTCAACCAGTTATTAAATCCAAGGGTTCACATACTTTCCCCACCTTGCACTGTGAATGTTTACACAGTGTGTTCAATGAAGACATGAAAACTTAAACTTATTGTTTGTGTATTAGTTTAAGCAAACGGTTTGTTGTGATCTAGATGATCAGATCAAATTTTATGACCAATTTATGCAGAAATCCAGGTATTTCCAAAGGGTTCACATTGCCACTGTATGTGGCAACTGTTCACATTATTATCAGTAGCAGGGTAAAATCACTGGGGAAGCCAAGATGTTCGTTCATATGCCTTGTGACGTGATATATACAGTTGAAGTCAGAAGTTTACATACACCTTAGCCAAATAGATTTTCACAATTCCTGACATTTAATCCTAGTAAAAATTCCATGTCTTAGGTCAGTTAGGATCACCACTTTTTATTTTAAGAATGTGAAATGTCAGAATAATAGAGTGATTTTATTTCAGCTGTTATTTATTTCATCACATTCCCAGTGGGTCAGAAGTTCACATACACTCAATTAGTATTTGGTAGCATTGCCTTTAAATTGTTTAACCTGCGTCAAACATTTTGGGTAGCCTTCCACAAGCTTCCCACAATAAGTTGTGTGAATTTTGGCAAAAATCCTCCTGACAGAGCTGGTGTAACTGAGTCCGGTTTGTAGGCCTCCTTGCTCGCACATGCTTTTTCAGTTCTGCCCACAAATTTTCTATGGGATTGAGGTCCGGGCTTTGTGTTGGCCACTTCAATGCCTTGACTTTGTTGTCCTTAAGCCATTTTGCCACAACTTTGGAAGTATGCTTGGGGTCATTGTCCATTTGGAAGACGCATTTGTGACAAAGCTTTAACTTCCTGACTGATTGAGATGTTGCTTCAATATATCCACATTTTCTGTCCTCATGATGCCATCTATTTTGTGAAGTGCACCAGACACTCCTGCAGCAAGCACCCCCACAACATGATGCTGCCACCCCCGTGCTTCACGGTTGGGATGGTGTTCTTCGGCTTGCAAGCTTCCCCCTTTTTCCTCCATAACAATGGTCATTTTGGCCAAACAGTTCTATTTTTGTTTCATCAGACCAGAGGACATTTCTCAAAGTACGATCTTTGTCCCCATGTGCAGTTGCAAACTGTAGTCTGGCTTTTTTTATGGCAGTTTTGGGGCAGTGGCTTCTTCCTTGCGGAGTGGCCTTTCAGGTTGTCGATATAGGACTTGTTTTACTGTGGATATAGATACTTTTGTACCTGTGTCCTCCAGCATCTTCACAAGGTCCTTTGCTGTTGTTCTGGGATTGATTTTCCCTTTTCGTACCAAAGTACGTTCATCTCTAAGAGGCAGAACCCGTCTCCTTCCTGAGCGGTATGATGGCTGCGTGGTCCCATGGTGTTTATAATCGTGTTCTATTGTTTGTACAGATGAACGTGGTATCTTCAGGCATTTGAAAATTCCTCGTAAGGATGAACCAGACTTGTGGTCTATCATTTTTTTTCTGAGGTCTTGGCTGATTTGATTTTCCCATGATGCCAAGCAAAGAGGCACTGAGTTTTAAGGTAGGCTTTGAAATACATCCACAGGTACACAGCCTAATTTACATTATTTGAGTCAATTGGAGATCAGAAGCTTCTAAAGCCATGACATCATTTTCTGGGAATTTCCAAGCTCTTTAAAGGCACAGTCAACTTAGTGTATGTAAATGTCTGACCCACTGGAATTGTGATACATTGAAATAATGTCTGTAAACAATTGTTGGATAAATGTATTGTCATGCACAAAGTAGTCCTAACCGACTTGCAAAAAGTATAGTTTGTTAATAAGAAATTTGTGGAGTGGCTGAAAAAGGAGTTTTAATCACTCCATCCTAAGTGCATCGAATAGTCCCCGCGATATGCAACTGTTCAGGGAAGTCAGGAACCAATACACGCAGTCAGTCAGGAAAGCTAAGGCCAGCTTCTTCAGGCAGAAATTTGCATCCTGTAGCTCCAACTCCAAAAAGTTCTGGGACACTGAAGAGAACAAGAGCACCTCCTCCCAGCTGCCCACTGCACTGAGGCTAGGTAACACGGTCACCACCGATAAATCCATGATTATCGAAAACTTCAACAAGCATTTCTCAATGGCTGGCCATGCCTTCCGCCTGGCTACTCCAACCTCGGCCAAGCCTCTCCAGGTTCTCCCTTACCCAAATCCAGATAGCAGATGTTCTGAAAGAGCTGCAAAACCTGGACCCGTACAAATCAGCTGGGCTTGACAATCTGGACCCTCTATTTCTGAAACTATCCGCCGCCATTGTCGCAACCCCTATTACCAGCCTGTTCAACCTCTTTCATATCGTCTGAGATCCCCAAGGATTGGAAAGCTGCCGCAGTCATCCCCCTCTTCAAAGGGGGAGACACCCTGGACCCAAACTGTTACAGACCTATATCCATCCTGCCCCTAAGGTCTTCGAAAGCAAAGTCAACAAACAGGTCCCTGACCATCTCGAATCCCACCCTACCTTCTCCGCTGTGCAATCTGGTTTCCGAGCCGGTCACGGGTGCACCTCAGCCACGCTCAAGGTACTAAACGATATCATAACCGCCATCGATAAAAGACAGTACTGTGCAGCCGTCTTCATCGATCTTGCCAAGGCTTTCGACTCTGTCAATCACCATATTCTTATCGGCAGACTCAGTAGCCTCGGTTTTTCTGATGACTGCCTTGCCTGGTTCACCAACTACTTTGCAGACAGAGTTCAGTGTGTCAAATTGGAGGGCATGCTGTCCGGTCCTCTGGCAGTCTCTATGGGGGTGCCACAGGGTTCAATTCTCGGGCCGACTCTTTTCTCTGTATATATCAATGATGTTGCTCTTGCTGCGGGCGACTCCCTGATCCACCTCTACACAGACGACACCATTTTGTATACTTCCGGCCCGTCCTTGGACACTGCTATCTAACCTCCAAACGAGCTTCAATGCCATACAGCACTCCTTCCGTGGCCTCCAACTGCTCTTAAACGCTAGTAAAACCAAATGCATGCTTTTCAACCGTTCGCTGCCTGCACCCGCACGCCTGACTAGCATCACCACCCTGGATGGTTCCGACCTTGAATATGTGGACATCTATAAGTACGTAGGTGTCTGGCTAGACTGTAAACTCTCCTTCCAGACTCATATCAAACATCTCCAATCTAAAATCAAATCTAGAGTCGGCTTTCTATTCCGCAACAAAGCCTCCTTCACTCACGCCGCCAAACTTACCCTAGTAAAACTGACTATCCTACCGATCCTCGACTTCGGCGACGTCATCTACAAAATGGCTTCCAACACTCTACTCAGCAAACTGGATGCAGTTTATCACAGTGCCATCCGTTTTGTCACTGAAGCTCCTTATACCACCCACCACTGCGACCTGTATGCTCTAGTTGGCTGGCCCTCGCTACATATTCGTCGCCAGACCCACTGGCTCCAGGTCATCTACAAGTCCATTCTAGGTAAAGCTCCGCCTTATCTCAGTTCACTGGTCACGATGGCAACACCCACCCGTAACACGCGCTCCAGCAGGTGTATCTCACTGATCATCCCTAAAGCCAACACCTCATTTGGCCGCCTTTCGTTCCAGTTCTCTGCTGCCTGTGACTGGAACAAATTGCAAAAATCGCTGAAGTTGGAGACTTTTATCTCCCTCACCAACTTCAAACATCTGCTATCTGAGCAGCTAACCGATCGCCGCAGCTGTACATAGTCTATCGGTAAATAGCCCACCCATTTTTACCTACCTCATCCCCATAATGTTTTTATTTATTTACTTCTCTGCTCTTTTGCACACCAATATCTCTACCTGTACATGACTATCTGCTCATTTATCACTCCAGTGTTAATCTGCAAAATTGTAATTATTCGCCTACCTCATGCCTTTTGCACACAATGTATATAGACTTTTCTACTGTGTTATTGACTTGTTAATTGTTTACTCCATGTGTAACTCTGTCTGTTCACACTGCTATGCTTTATCTTGGCCAGGTCGCAGTTACAAATGAGAACTTGTTCTCAACTAGCCTACCTGGTTAAATAAAGGTGAAATAAAAAAACATAAACATTAAAATATTTAAATGTAAACTTCCGACTTCAACTGTAGGCCTAAAGGCTGAGACCATAAGATTCAACAGTGGCAGAATAAATGGTTATGTAAGTTAATGTTTCCTACTTTTTCGGACCACTAAATAACTATTGATTTAGAACCACAGAGGGTTACCGCAAGTTGCAAAGAAAACAGGAGCTGCCTCCACTCTTACAGCACCATTTCAACATCATCAAATGCCCTCTGCTTTGTCTAATCTAGTGACAAACTGAAATATATAAAAACCATTTTGTCCAATTAATCTAAGCTAAATATGATGTGGCTGTCCATGATTCTGATTTCTGTGTGCGTGCAAGTAGAAAAACATGTTGACTCACCCTACTTGTAGAGAAACGCCAATGCCATCCTCTTTCATGTTGATCACTCTGTCGTACAGTACACACTTATATATTTTTTTTGTCCAAGGCTACCTGGCTAAAATGCTTGCTCACTAGCCTAACTTCCTTTCATGGGCAACTTTAGCTACATAACATTAGCCTTCTACATCTAGCTACATATTTCCTCTCAGGCCAGGGGTGCAACAATGTATGAATTAATGATTGGATCAGAATTGCTGGCCAGTACAGAGAATTAAGTAAAACCACAAGTCTATATCCCTATCTCCATCCATGTGTAACAGTATAGCTTCTGTCCCCTCGCCCGACCCGGGCTTGAACCAGGGACCCTCTGCGCGCACACACCAACAAGTCACCCACGAAGCATCGTTACACATCGCACCATAAAAGCCACGCCCCTTGCAGAGCAAGGGGAACAACTGCTTCAGGTCTCAGAGTGAGGGACGTCACCCGATTGAAACACTATTAGCGCGCACCACCGCTAACTAGCTAGCCATTTCACATCGGTTACAAATGGCTAATTTCGGAAAAGGACAACTTTAGCTGGCAAGCTAACCACTGGAGGTCGGCAACACAATGAGATGCAACAATTCAAGTTTTTCTGTCACTGATGTATGCTCTCAATAGGATTAGTTGGGAGTGACGCCAAATCCAAGCGGGCTTCACTTGACACTTTTGTGCTCCGTGGCTTGCTCTGCCTTTAATTCTACGGGCGGCAACAACGTCATACTCGTTTGGAACAGATGACATCAGATAATGGCCTACACGTAGAGACAGAGGGGCGCTGTTTCACTTGCTCGGATGCTTTCTCCTGTGAGATGCATACAGCCTCTTGCGAATTGAAGCAAAATGGTGAAACACAGAGAGCGGAAAGATACTATATATATTATATATACAGTACCAGTCAAAAGTTTGGACACCTACTCATTCCAGGGTTTCTTTATTTTTACTAATTTATACATTGTAGAATAATAGTGACAACATCAAAACTATAAAATAACACATGAAATCATGTAAACCAAAAAGTGTTAATCAAATCAATGTTTTTGCAATTCTAAAAAGTAGACACCATTTGCCTTCATGGCAGCTTTGCACACTCTTGGCATTCTCTCAACCAGCTTTATGAGGAAGTAACCTGGAATGCATTTCAAATAATACTTGTGCCTTGTTCATTAATTTGTGGAATTTCTTTCCTTTTTGATGAGTTTGAGACAATCAGTTGTTGTGACAAGGTAGGGGTGGTATATAAAAGAGAGCCCTATTTGTTAAAAGACCAAGTCCATATGGCAAGAACGGCTTAAATAAGCAAAGAGAAATGACTCCGTCATTACTTTAAGACATGAAAGTCAGTCAATGCGGAACATTTCAGGAACTTTGAAAGTTTCTTCAAGTGCAGTCGCAAAAAACATGAAGCACTATGATGAAACTGTCTCTCATAAGGACCACCACAGGAAAGGAAGACTCAGAGTTACCTCTGCTGCAGCAGATAAGTTCATTAGATTTACCAGCCTCAGAAATTGTAGCCCGGATAAATGTGTCACATAGTTCAAGTAAGACACATCTCAACATCAACTCAGAGGAATCAAGCCTTCATGGTCGAATTCTGTCCTTTTGGTATAATGAGTCCAAATTTGAGATTTTCTGCAGCGATACGCCATCCCATCTGGTTTGCGCTTAGTGGGACGATAATTTGTTTTTCAACAGGACAATGACCCAATACACTTCCAGGCTGTGTAAGGACTATTTGACCAATGAGGAGAGTGATGGAGTGGTGCATCAGATGGCATGGCCTCCAATCACCCGACCTCAGCCCAAGTGAGATGGTTTGGGATGAGTTGGATTGCAGAGTGAAGGAAAAGCAGCCAACAGGTGCTCAGCATATGTGGGAATTCCTTCAAGACTGTTGGAAAAGCATTCCAGGTGAAGTTGGTTGAGAGAATGCAAAGCTGTCAAGGCAAAGAGTGGCTACTTTGAAGAATTTCAAATATATAAAATGTTTTGATTAACACTTTTTTGAGCGTTACTACATGATTCCATATGTGTAATTTAATAGTTTTAATGTCTTATTATTCTACAATGTAGAACATAGTCAAAATAACCCTTGATTGAGTAGGTGTGTCCAAACTTTTGACTGGTACTGTATGTTTGACAGGCAAACACTGCTGAGTACTAAACTGTAAACCAATCACAATTTGTGTATTATCTTTGCTGATCACATCTGCCAATCACGTTATTTGTATCTAAGGTAGTAGACAGCTGCTCACATCTTGAGAGGAATCTCTCTGACAAACTGCTATCAAGTATTTTTTAAATTTGTAATCAAAACTATGAAGTTATTGATTGTATTCCGTTTCTATGCAAGCTATAAAATTACTCCCTACTCTGCACACCGAAACCTTAGCTACATTACTATCTTGTAAGTTTTAACAAGTGTTGCTAGCTAGCAGGATAAGATTGCTTTATCGCTAGCTAGTCATTTCGGTACGAGGAGCATTTTAGCTTTCTGTTCATTCCAGGTAATGATTTAAGACTACAAAAATCTATAGGTAGCCTAGCGGTTAAGATTGTTGGGCCCGAGCCGACTAGGTCAAACATCTGTCTGTGCCCTTGAGCCTCCTGTAAGTCGCACTGGATAAGAGCGTCTGATAAATGACTCAAATGTAAACGTCCCTCTGCATCGTTCACCATGGTGGGATCTGGCCTGGGCACACAAATGCTACTAGAGAGAAGCATGTGTTGATGAGGGGTTCTACAGTCTCCAAGATGCCCAGGCTTTTGGCATAGATGGCAAACCTTTTGTCTGGACTGTAATATTGTGCCCTCCATTGCACTCCACGACTCCAACACCATCATTAAGTTTGCCGATGACACAACAGTGGTAGGCCTGATCACAGACGACGACGAGACAGCCTTTAGGGTGGAGGTCCGAGACCAAGCCATGTGTTGCCAGGACAACGACCTCTCCCTCAACTTGATCAAGACAAAGGAGATGATTGTGGACAACAGGAAAAGGAGGACCGAGCACACCCCATTCTCATCGACGGTGCTGCAGTGGAGCAGGTTGAAAGCTTCAAGTTTCTTGGCGTCAACATTACCAACAAACTAACATGGTCCAAGAAGCTCGTCAAGACTGCCCCTCAGGAGACTGAAAAGATTTGGCATGTGTCCTCAGATCCTCAAAAGGTTCTACAGCTGCACCATTGAGAGCAGCCTGACAGGTTTCATCACTACCTGGTATGGCAACTGCTCGGCTTCCGACTGCAAGGCACTGCAGAGGGTAGTGTGTATGGCCCAGGACGTCACTGGGGCCAAGCTTCCTGCCATCCAGGACCTCTATACCAGGCGTGTCAGAGGAAGGCCCTAAAAATTGTCCAGCCGCCCTGTCATTGACTGTTCTCTCTGCTACTGCATGGCAAGCGGTACCGGAGCACCAAGTCTAGGTCCAAGCGGATTCTAAACCGCTTCTACCCCCAAGCCATAAGACTCCTGAACATCTAATCAAATGGCCAGACTATTTGCATTGCCCCCCCCCCCCCTCTCTCCCTCTCTCTTTTACGCTGCTGCTACTCTGTCATTATCTATGCGTAGTCACTTTAATAACTCTACCTACATGTCTATATTACCTCGACTAACCGGTGCCCCCGCACATTGACACATCTGTACCCCCTGTATATAGCCTCGCTAATTGTTATTTTACTGCTGATCTTTTAAGTGTATATATGTATATGTTTCTTAACTGCATTGTGTGGTTAAGGGCTTGTACATTTACATTTACATTTAAGTCATTTAGCAGACACTCTTATCCAGAGCGACTTACAAATTGGTGCATTCACCTTATGACATCCAGTGGAACAGTCACTTTACAATAGTGCATCTAAAACTTAAGGGGGGGGGGTGAGAGGGATTACTTATCCTATCCTAGGTATTCCTTAAAGAGGTGGGGTTTCAGGTGTCTCCGGAAGGTGGTGATTGACTCCGCTGTAAGGTTGTTGTATTTGGCGCATGTGACAAATAACATTTGATTTGATAAACATTGAACATTGATTTGATAAACATTGATTGGTAGGTAACACTGTATTTAGTTACTTTAAGTACTGCCTGCGATTTGTTTCCCTGCTCAATAAATGGGGAAACACTGATGGTATTTTTTTCCTGCATGTATGTGCATGAAACAAACATTGTGGAAAACATGTCTCACACTCATGGTTAATAGAATAATGAATGGATTGGCACCGTTAACTTTTAGGTTAGTAGGAAAGTTAATCATTTAAACCACCGAAATATACTCCTATTCACTGAACAATTAGTATTTGAAACTCAAACATTAGTCTCCCAACTACTTTTTCTATAATCATACAGCCTCTTTATCATTCTCCATATATTGTATTCTAATGCATCCAACATTAAGCACGCCCACCATGGAATTGGGCAGCTGCTGTTTGAGAACTCATCTGGTTTAGAAATCAAACTCTGATTATATTATTGCAGAGCATGAATGGTCCACCACCCAAAGGACATCCAGCCAACTTGATACAACTGGGAAGCATTGGAGTCAACATGAGCCAGCATCCCTGTGGAATGCTTTCGACACCTTGTTGTCCATCCCTCAACGAATTGAGGCTGTTCTGAGGGCAAAAGTGGGTCCAACTCAATATTAGGAATGTGTTCCTAATGTTTTGTGCACTCAGTGTATAGCCAAGGCTTCTAGTTTACAAGCTAGAGAGAAGGGGAAGAGATGGGTGACTTGCCAGCGGAGATTCATGAATTACAGTGAAATATCTGCCAGCGTTTAGGCTACCCTTTTTCAATAAGTGGTTGCACCAATTTTAGATAAAGCACTCAAATTAAAATGTAGGCCTAGTGTCAACAGAACCACCCATTTGCTTCACTAAAATGTATTGATCAATGTCTGATAGGCTATGGACAGGTTGCATGTATGTTTGTATTTAATGGTTGTCAATTTCCAATTCATATCGCTTAGGCCAGTGTCTCCCAACCCTGGTCATCGAGTACCCCCAACAGTACTCCATTTTGTTGTAGCCCTTAACAAACACCCCTCATTCAACTCATTGAAGGCTTGTCGGTTAGTTGACAAGCCGAATCAGGTGTGATTGTTCACTGGCCTAAGCCTATCACCAACCTGTTCTCAGAGCATTTCGTATTATTCTGTACGTAAATGCGGGACACTCCATTTAGTATTATATGTTACGTTTCATATGGTATGTATTAATTTGTGGATTTCTATCCATTTCATATATGTTACAAATTACAATTTGTATGATCATTTGCGAAACGTACAATATGTAACGCTTTACGCTAGCTTGCTCAAGTGGCCTTGTGGTTAGTCTGCCTTGAGATTGGAAGGTTGTGAGATCGATCCCCCGGCTTATACCAGACTGTAAAAAATGGGACCTGAGGCTTCTCTGCTTGCCACTCCGTATTAAGGGAATAGACTAGCATCCTGTCCAGGGGATGTACTTGTAGATCTAGCTGCCTCACGCTATAGAATCAGGAGATGGGGCAGGAGGCTATGAACAGGCCAAGGCTTGTGCAAGGCCACTTAATAACATTACTAGAGGTTAGGTTAAAGGGTTAGGGGAAGGGTTAACTAAAATGATTAGGGGAAGGGTTAGCTCGCATGCAAAGTAGTAAGTAGTCGAACAGTTGCTAAAATACTAAAGTTGTCCGTGATGAGATTCGAACATGCAACCTTTGGGTTGCTAGATGTTTGCGTTATACGCCTACCCATGCACACTCCTTTTGTTTTTGCCGTATGTAACCATACCAAACGTAACATCATACTAATTTGAATCTTGGATTTACATTTACTATGTTATATCTGGACTGAGACCTGACTAATATCACTGCTGTCTATCTTCCCCTTAGCTTTCCTCGTTAATTTATATGATAGGCTACATTGGTTTAAAATTTTCCTATAATGTAGACTCATTTTTGATTACCTACAGAAAGGATTTGAAGCTAAGGCAAGGCTTTAATATGATTTGCTTGAGTCTGGGGGAGAAGCGCTGCAAGCTGCTTTGGTTTGATGGATCATTTTAGGTGGGTGGGTGTGAGTGTATGATTTGCTAATTCTCTCGATGTCCATTCCAGAAAGGTTCCTAAAATAGGGCCCTCTTTAATTAGATAGAAAGAGAACTGTAGGCAGTGCCAAGTCTAGGTCCAAGAGGATTCTAAACAGCTTCTACCTCAAGCCATGACTCCTGAACGTCTAATCAAATGCAACCCAGACTATTTGCACTGCCCCCCCCCTCCCACACTCTTTTAAGATGCTGCTACTCTGTTATTTTCTATGCATAGTCACTTTAACTCTACCTACATGTACATATTTCCTCGACTAACCGGTGACCCCGCACATGGACTCTGTACCGGTACCCTCTGTATATAGTCTCGCTATTGTTATTTTACTACTAATCTTTCATTATTTGTTACTTTTATTCCTTTTGTATTTTTTCTTAACTGCATTGTTGGTTAAGGGCTCGTAAGTAAGCCTGTTGTATTCTGCACATGTGATATATAATTTGATTTGAATGACGACAGCATTGGTGTCAGTTTTGGATTTCGTCTCTTATTAAATGGGGCGCAAAGAATGAAACGTAGCGAAGCTCCTGTATTGACCTCGCCTTCTCGATGGTAGCAGGGTGAACAGGCCATGGCTTGGGTGGTTGTCCTTGATGCTCTTTTTGGGCTTCCTGTGACATCGGGTGCTGAAGGTGTCCTGGAGGGCAGGCATTGTGCCCCTCCTGATGCGTTGGCTAGACCGCACCACCCTCTGGAGAGCCCTGCGGTTGTGGGCAATGTAGTTGCCGTACCAGGCGGTGATGCAGTCCGACAGGATGCTTTCAACTGTGCATCTTATGATAAGAATATGGCACATCTATCAGGCTGTAACCACTTGATCAATCGATTCGAGTTGGAATGTCAGCAATATAATCATGTTGATATGGCGAGGTAGAAAGATCCCAGCTATATATAGGCTAGGATGATGATGTATGCATTATTAGATAGGCCTAGAATGGATTGATGCATGTTGCATATAATTACTCTTGGAGTGCTTAATTGCATGCTGTTTACATCAAATGCATTGATGCCAAAAATGTAACAAATTGCGGAATAAAAGCTACAGTTGCCAGTATGCTTCTTTTGAACCGAAAATAAATAATCTAATCCAAATTCAGAGATGTAAAAAGTACTCACTTGTCATACTTGAGTAAATGTAAAGATACCTTAATATAAAATGACTGAAGTAAAGGTGACTGTAACCCAGTAAAATACTACTTGAGTAAGTCTAAAATGATCAGATTTGAAATGTATTTAAGTACAGTGGTGGAAAAAGTACTCAAATGTCATACTTGAGTAAAAGTACAAAGTAAATGCTATACATCAAATTCCTTATATTTAGCAAACCAGATGGCATAATTTACTTTTACTTTTTTTGACAGGTGGTGCTAACTCCAACATTCAGACATAATTTACGACGCAAGCATTTATGTTTAGTGAGTCCACCAGATCAGAGGCCGTAGGGATGACCAGGGACGTTTTCTTGATAAGTGTGTGAATTTGACTTTTTGTCCTGTACTGCTAAGCATTCAATTTGTAACTAGTACTTTTGGGTGCCAGGGAAAATGTATGGAGTAAAAAGTACATTTTACTTTAGGAATGTAGTGAAGTAAAAGTAATCAAAAATATAAATTGTGAAGTACAGATACTACTAAAGTATTTTTACTTAAGTACTTTACACCACTGTCAATTGTGTGAGTAGACCCTCCCGCAGTTGAGAGTTTTACTGTATTATAATAGCCTGCAGATTAACAATATAGCTCAATGCTATTTTTTTTAAGACGACGGTGTCACGCACATGTGAGTCAGGTGTTGGTATCACAACACGTTATTGGCTCTTTCCCCCGCGATAATGATGCAGCCCAGACTCCCAGTGCAGGCTAACGTCTCGATCGCACTGACTGTCATTGCGCAAAAAATGGTATGCGGCATCATCTGGATATGGGTGCAACAAAAGTTCAACATTCACCTTCTGATACCATTTGTGTCAAGCAGTCTGCATTAGAGGTCGACCGATTAATCGGAATGGCCAATTTAATTAGGGCCGATTTCCAAGTTTATATAACAATCGGTATTTTAGGGTGCCGATTTTTGCCCTATTTTTAGAAGAAAATGTACTTTTTTTTTATTATAAAAAAAAAATCTTTATTTAACTAACAATGACGGCCTAGGAACGGTGGATTAACTGCCTTGTTCAGGGGCAGAACGACAGATTTTCACCTTGTCAGCACGGGGGATCCAATCTTGCAACCCTACAGTTAACTCGTCCAACGCTCTAACCACCTGCCTCTCATTGCACTCCACGAGGAGCCTGCCTGTTATGCGAACGCAGTAGAAGCCAAGGTAAGTTGCAAGATAGCATTAAACTTATCTTGTAAAAAAAACAATCATAATCACCAGTTATAACTACTCATGGTTGATATTACTAGTTTATCTAGCGTGTCCTGCATTGTATATAATCGATGCAACTCTGGGCGACGATTTAACAAAGGCGCATTTGCGAAAAAGCACAATCATTGGACGACTGTACCTAACCATAAACACCAATGCCTTTCTTAAAATCAATACACAGTGTATATATTTTAAACCTGCATATTAAGCTAAAAGAAATCCAGGTTAGCAGGCATTATTAACAAGGTGAAATTGTGTCTCTCCTCTTGCGTTCATTGCACGCAGAGTCAGGGTATATGCAACAGTTTGGGCAGCCTGGCTCATTGCAAACTAATTTGCCCGATATTTTACGTAATTAGGACATAACATTGAAGGTTGTGCAATGTAACAAGAATATTTAGGCTTAGGGATGCCACCCATTAGATAAAATACCGAACGGTTCCGTATTTCACTGAAATAATTTTAAAAATTCCGGATTCTACCATATTAATGACCAAAGTCTCGTATTTCTGTGTGTTATTATAATTAAGTCTATGATTTGATAGAGCAGTCTGAGCGATGGTAGGCAGCAGCAGGCTCGTAAGCATTAATTCAAACAGCACTTTCGTGCGTTTTGCCAGCACCTCTTCGCAAGCACAGCGCTGTTTATGACTTCAAGCCTATCAGCCTAATGTCTGGTGTAACCAATCTGAAATGGCAAGTAAGTTAGCTGGGTGTGCGTTAATAGCGTTTCAAACGTCACTTGCTCTGAGACTTGGAGTAGTTATTCCCCTTGCTCTGCAAGGGCCGTGGCTTTTGTGGAGTGATTGGTAACCCTGCTTTGAGTGTGGCTGTTGTATATGTGTTCCTGGTTCGAGCCCAGGTAGGGGCAAGGAGGGGGACAGAAGCAATACTGTTACACTGGCAATACTATAGTGCCTATAATAACATTCAATAGTCAAAGCTATATGAAATACATATGGTATAAAGAGAAATAGTCCTATAAATACTATATTAACTCCAACCTAAAACCTCTTACCTTGGAATATTGAAGACTCGTGTTAAAAGGAACCACCAACTTTCATATGTTCTGATCAAGGAACTCAAACGTTAGCTTTTTTACATGGCACATATTGCACTTTTACTTCTCCAACACTTTGTTTTTGCATTATTTAAACCAAATTGAACATGTTTCATTATTTATTTGAGGCTAAATAGATTTTTATTGTATTATATTAAGTGTCCATTCAGCATTGTTGTAATTGTCATTATTACAAATAAATAAATAAATAAATAAAAATTGTCCGACTCAATCGGTATCGGCTTTTTTTGGTCCTCCAATAATCTGTATCGGTGTTGAAAAATCATAATCGGTCGACCTCTAGTTTGCATACCATTTTGATGCATGCATTAGATAAATACAACCTACTGTATGCACTGCAACTGCCTTTTCAACGCAATGCTGCAAGAAAAACGCAGCGTTCCGTTGAAAATGAATGTACTTCTGGTGTACCAAAATGCAATGCTGTTGGTGTGATCGATATGTAAGTGGAGCAGGCAGGTTGCGCGCTCCAACTATGTAAGGGAGCTGCGCTGGTAGACTTGAACTGTGACAACAACAAACATAGATCTACTACAGAACCGTTTTTTATGTTTTGGTAGACTAGGTACAGCGATTGCAATGCAATGACTGAGATTGCAAGAGGGAAGAAATCGTCCCACTTAAGGATATTGAGTAGACAACGTGTTGCGTGATGTCTGGATGTCCCTACACAGAGCAGATGGGCCATATTTTCCAGCCATTTACTTGGCTATTTAAAGAGTATGTTTTGTCTCACACCCCTCTTTCCATAGCCACAGGAAGTAGGGTTGCTGAGCGTGCTGCAGCACTCCCTGATTTAATTATTATTATTTTTTTTCCCACAAAAGTAGTGCACTGGGCCTTTACTGTTTGAGTGGATCGAAATAGCCGCCTGCAGCATGGGGAGAAGTAATTATCCCAACCCACCCCCATCCCTAATCATCTTCTGACGGCCTTGCCTCTTCTTATTTAATGTTGATGTTGGCAGTAGCTTCCAGGAATGAATACTCCCATTCTTTGTGGCGACTGCTAATTTGGCATGAGTATAAAATCATGTTGACTCTCTGGTTGAATCGGGTCATTTATTTATGAGGACCGGCCAAAGGCATGAGATGGCAGGAGCTAGAACAAACATCCCTCTCATAGGATCCCTGAACGTTCTGTACAGTGACAAAATGCATATGAATTAAGTTTATTTACTGTACAGTACACTGCACATTTCTACAGTGAGAAGTGTATACTGATAAACTCAGAGTAGGGTGTCCACCCGCTGCCCAGGCGTGTTCCCAGTGTGTGAGAACACGTTTTGGTGATGAAATTTCACTTGTCTTAGTCAAATTTGTTTTAATAACATAAGTAAGACTATTCATGTTCTGAATTGCTGAGTGGGGTCTTTTTCTAACATATTTTAAATATCCTGGGTTTATAAGCGCGGTTATCGACCATGCCGCACGAGTATGCTTCTGCGGCACAGTCGATGGCGCGCCGGACTTCGGACTAGAAGGTTGTGGGTTCGAGACCTGCTCCCTGCCTGTTGCATTACAATATCATTAACATTATATCCAAAAATTGTGATTTCATATCATAAGCACCGAGCTCTGATATACAGTACTGTTTTCTACATTGTAGAATAATAGTGAAGACCTAAAAACTAAGAATTAACACCCATGGAATCATGTAGTAACCCAAAGGTAAACAAATCAAACATTTTATATTTGAGATACTTCAAAAGCCACCCTATGCTTTGACAGCTTTTCACACTCTAGGCATTCTCTCAACCAGCTTCATGAGGTTGTCACCTGGAATGCATTTCAATTAACATGTTAATTTGTGAAATTTCTTTCCATAATGCGTTTTGAGCCAATCAGTTGTGTTGTGACAATGTAGGGTTGGTGTACAGACAATAGCCCTATTTGGTAAAAGACCAAGTCCATATTATGTCAAGAACCGCTCAAATAAGCAAAATGAAATAACAGTTCATCATTACTTTAAGACATGAAGGTCAGTCAATGCGGAACATTTCAAGAACTTTGAAAGTTCCTTAATGTGCAGTCGCAAAAACCATCAAGCGCTATGATGAAACTGGCTCTCATGAGAACCGCCCCAGGAATGGAAGACCCAGAGTTACCTCTGCTGAAAAGATACGTTTTTTGAGTTAGCTGCACCTCAAATTGCAGCCCAAATAAATGCTTCATAGAGTTCAAGTAACAAACACATCTAAACATTAACTGTTCAGAGGAGACTGTGTGAATCAAGTCTTCATGGTCAGATTGCTGCAAATAAACCACTACTAAAGGACACCAGCTGAATCAGATGATCTGGTCTCCACAATCTCCCGACCTCAACCAAATTGAGATGGTTGGTGATGAGTCAGACCGCAGAGTGAAGGAAAAGCAGCCAACATGTGCTCAGCATATGTGGGAATTCCTTCAAGGCTGTTGGAGAAGTATTACAGGGGAAGTTGGTTGAGAGAATGCCAAGAGTGTGCAAAGCTGTCATCTAGGCAAAGGGTGGCTACTTTTGAAGAATCTCAAATCTAGAATATATTTTGCTTTGTTAAACTTTTTTTGATTACTACAGGATTTCATGTTATTTCATAGTTTTGATGTCTTTAATATTATTCTACAATGTAGAAAATGGTAAAAATAAACACCCTTGAATGAGTAGGTGTATCCAAACTTTTGACTGGTACTGTAGGTGTATGGAGGTTTCTCATAACTTTTGAGGATTTTACATTTTGTTGTCCGTTGTTTCCACGGGTCGGAAAAAGCTAAATAAGCATGATACGAGCTGAATGAAATGTAATCGGCTTTGAAAATAAAAGCAGTTGACATTAGTGATGCTTGTTTTTGAATAATCTTTGAAAACGGACAGGGATTTCAATTTAATATGAAAAGCATACTAAAATGCTACATGTCATGTCTCAATCGATATCCCATCATATGTCTATTGTTTTATGTTCTGTTGATTCGAGAAGATGAGTTCAACGGGAAAGTGAGCATGTCAGGTAGCAAGTAACCTTCATTTTTGCACAGAATTCAGCCAAGGTTTTTTTCTCCACTTTCTCTGGCCTCCATTGATTTAGTCACCATACTTTTAGCCATCTTACAAGGGTAAAAACTTAACGGATTATGAGGTTTGGACCATTGGTACACTTTTTTTATATGCATTTTTGATTGGACACCCAACTCTGAGGGCAAAGTGAACCTATTTATTTTATTTTATTTAACACCAAAACACATTCAACCGTTACAGGTCAGATGTAGAATGATAAGATGTGTGTATCATGTACAATTTGATGATGAGGCCTAGGCTACATAACTTGGCTACATTTTTCCACTAAAGATTTCACCACGCTTATTTTCAAATGTTCTGTAAGCTCCAAAAAGATTAAACCCCATGACTTGTTTTGTAAAGTGTAGAATGTGAACAGAGGTTCAAATGAGTGTGGTGACTGTTTTTGTTTTCAATTCCTACTTCTCTAATTTTCAGCAGTTTCTCTGGATCCAGGAGTTGATGATTTAGAACCCTTGCCTTTGGCAACAGCCAGCAAGGATGCAGAAACAGCCATCGGCACTGGTACAACAGACGGCAAAGCAGACACAGTAACCAGTGACAATGCTGCAACATTAATGAAGGCTGTAACAGCAGATGCAAAGGACGCTGCCGCCACACCCATCAAGGACGCTGCCGCCACACCCATCAAGGACGCTGCCGCCACACCCATCAAGGACGCTGCCGCCACACCCATCAAGGACGCTGCCGCCACACCCATCAAGGACGCTGCCGCCACACCCATCAAGGACGCTGCCGCCACACCCATCAAGGACGCTGCCGCCACACCCATCAAGGACGCTGCCGCCACACCCATCAAGCCGCCACACCCATCAAGGCTGCCGCCACACCCATCAAGGACGCTGCCGCCACACCCATCAAGGACGCTGCCGCCACACCCATCAAGGACGCTGCCGCCACACCCATCAAGGACGCTGCCGCCACACCCATCAAGGACGCTGCCGCCACACCCATCAAGGACGCTGCCGCCACACCTATCGATGGTGTAATAGCACGTGATGATGCACCATACACCAAAGGGGAGGTTATAGCTGAATCCACTGCCATTATTGCTGAAACAACTGTTGGAAAGTATGCAATAACTGCAGACAAGAACAAAACCAAATTTGATAAATCAGGACTGACTCCTGAAAAATTACCTCCCAAACCTGCTGATTCAGATGCTGATGCTGCCATAACTGCAGCTCCAGCCACCAGCACCACCACAGTCAAAGCCCCAGAGCCTGCCAAGCCCATCCTGGAGAAACCAAGCCCTGCCTCTAACACCAAGCTCGTCGGCCCCATGGACGCAACAGAGGATGAGCAAGAGAGCGATCAAGTGCCTATCAACACCCTGGAGTCCCAGACCGAGACAGACATGTACGACAGAGAAAACGAGGAAGAAGGTGGTGAAGACTATGACATGGGACCAGCTGTTAAGGTCCCTCTGGACCAGGACCAGAACCAGAACTTTGGCGGCCAAGACCTCGAGGAGAACGATGACGACATGGTGGACGCCGATGACCAGGTGGTGCTCAGCCCAGCAAAGAGTGCTGGCAAGATAGATGTACGTATGAAGGACACCAACATCTACACCGCCCAGGACGAGGACTCACACTTCTTCTTCCACCTGGTCATCCTGGCCTTCCTTGTGGCCATTGTATACATCACCTACCACAACAAGAGGAAGGTAAGCAGAGGGGGAGTACATTTTGGTTACTACATGATTCCATGTGTTATTTCTTAGTTTTGATGTCTTCAGCATTATTCTACAATGTAGAAAATAGAAAAAATAAGGAAAAACCCTAGAATTATTAGGTGTGGTGTGTGTGTGTGTGTAAAGACCAGTTTAAATCAAGAAAAGTCTAATGGGTAACAATATTAGCCTTTCACTTGTGAATTCTATATTATCACTTGCGTTGTGCTGGGCATCATTCACAAGGAACAATGCCTTTTTTTGAATTATAGTCGCATACCTCGTGTTGTCTAGCCCATAGGCCTATATGTTTTGATAAGATTTGTATCAAAACTAAAGTGGCCAAATAACTTCTTAAAATGATGCACATCTATCTGGTTTTACAAGGGCTATAGAGCCTAACGGGCATACATATGGGTGGTAGGTAGCCTGGTGGTTAGAGCGTTGGACAAGTAAACAAAAGGTTGCAAGATTGAATCCCCGAGCTGACAAGCTAAAACTCTGTCGTTCTGTCACTGAACAAGGCAGTTAACCCACTTTCTTTTATTTTTTAAATATATTTTTTTAAACCTTTATTTAACTAGGCAAGTCAGTTAAGAACAAATTATTATTCTCAATGACGGCCTAGGAACAGTAGGTTAACGGCCTGTTCAGGGGCAGAACGACAGATTTGTACCTTGTCAGCTCGTTTAAAAAAAACTTGCAACCTTTCGGTTACTAGTCCAACACTCTAACCACTAGGCTACCCTGCCACCCCACTGTTCCTAGGCAGTCATTGAAAATAAGAATTTGTTAATAACAGACTTGCCTAGTTAAATAAAGGTAATGAATAATTAAGCAACGTATGTGTTTCAAGCTTGGGGAAGTTCATTTTCACTGTAAATTGCACCTTTTATAACAAGCAATACAACCATTATCGCATTTGCTGTCACTTTTGATAATGGAGTTTTCCCACTAATAATAGTTTATCAACATTTTAAAGCTAAACGTTCTGATCTGTTGCGTCAGCCAAATTATCATTAAACACATTTTTTTTTACGTAGTGCTTGTTTTAATTTGGGATCTATCGCATCCCACAACTGTCCCAGACTA
This sequence comes from Oncorhynchus gorbuscha, assembly GCF_021184085.1. NCBI lineage: Eukaryota > Metazoa > Chordata > Actinopteri > Salmoniformes > Salmonidae > Oncorhynchus > Oncorhynchus gorbuscha. The sequence continues at coordinate 43,393,154 of NC_060188.1, read as the reverse complement.
TGTTTGGAATACTTATTTCTCGCACAGAATAGAATAGGTCTTTAAAAAAATAAAAATAAAAATTTTACTATGGGGGATAGTAGATTTACTTAGGCTTTTGCTGTTTGTTTGGCCTACTCATCTTGTTGGTTGACAAAGTAAATGTGGACAGTTTTTCCAGTATCTTCAATATGCACCTCGGAATTGGATAAGGATGCGTGCAGATGCGTCCCCGACGTGTCTGTCTTCACTTGTAGCCTGTGAGAGACCTGATCACATTGTAGCCTGTGAGAGACCTGATCGCCAAGGGCACAATAACCACTGGCCGCAAAAGGCATGGATTTTTTTAGGATGCATTATGACCACACAGGAAGTCGCCATAAAATTTGAGGCATTATAAAGTGCTAGTCAAATTGTGAATGAGTGATTGATGCAGTGTGTACAGCCTGCGCAAAAAACAAAGTAGCGACTTTTTTCAAATCATCATTAGTCGCGTCATGCAGCCTTACAATGTATTAATAATCGAAACATAGAGTTTGTAGAACAATTACATTAACTCTAAATTAGGCATATAGGAGTATCTATTTCTTTCTGAACCGCTCAACACAGAATAGCTGCATCAAATTGTTTGGAGAAAATATAATTTCTATTTTATTCAATTGTATTTTTCATACTATAAAATAATGCCACAATTCTAAGCAAATCTTGTCTCCTAAATAAACTTGTGTAGCCCACAGCCATTTGGCATCGCCAGATCAGGACCTAACATAAGGGCAACTCAGAGTATACAATTCTGTTCTCCTGAAATAGACTACATTTCTTCTTGTCATGCTTCTTCAGACCTGTTTAAAATAAACAGTGGGATTATTGTGAAGGTGTAGGCTGGATTTATTCGACTTTTTAAAATGTAGATGTTCCAAAGGTCTGCATCAGTGGCTTGTAGGCAATGTGTGGAAGCCAGCAGATGCTAAATGTTTGTTAATTCATGTCAGTTAGAGACCAACAGTTATTTGCTTGACAATCACCGGCTGACAATTTCGTGACCGCCACAGCCCTAGTTGCACCCCCTTTTGCCCTCAGAACAGCCTCAATTTGTTGAGGCATGGCCAAAAAGGTGTCAAGCGTTCCACAGTGATGCTGGCCCATGTTGACTCCAATGCTTCCCACAGTTGTCAAGTTGGCTGGATGTCCTTTGGGTGGTGGACCATTCTTGATACACATGGGAAACTGTTGAGCATGAAACCCCAGCATCGTTGCAATGGTGACATCAATAAGGGCTCATACTATAGCTTTCACCTGGTCAATCAGTCAGGGAAGAGCATGTGTTCCTGATGTTTTGTTTACACACACTGTAATAGGAATTTTCATGTGAACAATAAAGAGCAGCCGCAGATAATGTCAATCAGGTTTATTTACAAGTTGCAATAGGGGGATGCCACCCAGCACAGATGCAGAGAAAATGTCTAACTGGCCTCTTGTAGATGGGTCCTTTATCCTCATAATCAGGCTGCACCAAATGTTCTCCAAACACCAGCCCAAGAGGCTTGTGGGAAGTCCAAACAAAAGGGTGTCTTTGTCAGCTGCTACAGAATCACAGTGTTCATAGAATGTCATCAATACAACAGTGAATAATCAGTGTGTCCTCGGTCCTTGTACCTCCAGTCTGGCGTCAATCACTATCAACATATGAGAATGGTCCATTCCAAATCTAGTGACCATCAACCTGCACCTTGAGTGTTACAAACAGAACACAGAAAATGTGATGTATTACAGAAAATAAATATTGTTTTGATCACTAAATCAGGGATGTGCATCTATCATGGCCCCCCTTTTTGTAGACCCGTGGATCAATTTACAACAAAAAATAATAATAATTTGTGGGGGAAGGGACTCTTAAGGTCTCAACCTACTGTTGAGAGAGAGAGAATAGTACAATACACAAAGTGCTGTTTTAAATGTAAATATTTGCTGAATTAAAAAAAAATCTTACGTCTGTTGCTGACAGTCACTTAATCAGCTAACATTTTTAATGTCGTCTAGAATGCTATCTAAACTTGTAAACATGGTTGAATTACAGATCAGGGGGCCCCCATTTGATTTTTTTATATTTTTTTTAGTCATTCAGATATATTAAACTGCAAACATTTTGATTTTTTTATATTTTTTTTAGTCATTCAGATATATTAAACTGCAAACATTTTTCTATCTACCCTATGTCAAAATGTGTAGAATTTCATGAAATTCGCTGTAAAACTGACAATGTTCTGCCCCATGGCAGAATTTGTAAAATTGTTAAATATTCTCTACACCCATGACAAAATGTGTGTAATTGCAGCATATTTACATCGAAACAAAAATTCACTTAGGGCCGGCTCTGACTGCCTGTGTGGGTATGGATGTGGGTACACAGTCCCGTGAGCCATATTTTTTTTTTGTGTGGGCCCCACCCCTATCCAAGTTGCCCAATTTAAATATGAACTTTAGTCATCTTAAATAATAACATTATGCAGAAATGCATATTGAGTTGGAGTTACCTTTTGTTATTGAGAGACTATTTACTTCCCTTTTAGGTAGCCTAGCTACATTGTTAGCATGGGTAGTCTCCATTCATAGCCTTTTTTGTGTTCCTTTGAATATCACCCTGATGGCGCTTATTTTAGCTACTTTTGGATCCGTATGTATCAAGCATCTGAGTAAGAATGCGGATTTAGGATCAGCTTTGCCTTTTTAGATCTTGATGAATAGTATTACATGGACAGTGGGGACCTGATCCTAGATCAGTACTACTACGCTGAGACGCTTTATGAATGGACAGGCCAGAATTCAATAAAAAAGGTTAAAGGTTAACTTGAATATCCACTCTCCCCTCCAGATCTTCCTGCTAGCCCAAAGTCGGCGCTGGAGGGACGGCCTGTGTTCTCGCAACAATGTGGAGTATCATCGGCTGGACCAGAATGTCAACGAGGCAATGCCTTCCCTCAAGATGACTCAAGATTACATCTTCTGAGCAGAGAAGGAAGTTGAAAGAACTAATACGAGCCTTTTTCCAGCTGCATTGTTGAAATGCTTGCTTGCCCACAAGCTTGCCCCACTTTTTTTCTTGCTTCAGGAAAAACCTGGGCAGGAGGGAGTTTGATGGTACTACCACTCTGTAATCGAAAACGTGTATCGATTGTTTGCCCACGTATGCTGGAAATATTCATTTCTGTTTTGTTAACCATAGTCCTATGTTTTTGAAATTAATTATGATTTAGTATTTGATTTATTTGGGTGGCCTATACTGGTCTCTATGAAATATGTTCTCACCATGTTTAAGCCTTATTATTTTTCTACACTTATTGTTTTGCACACTCTTAAGTGTTTGTGCTGATTGCAGATTACACACTCAGAAAATTGGAATGTAAATATTGTCAATCAATACCAATGATGCTGTACTTTACTTGCTAGTCACATCTGCCCTGCAATGAGTGAAGGCTATTTGTAGTGGTTCGCCTCAAAGCCCTCATTCCACAAGGCGTTGCAGTACAATTTGCATTTGCAGTTGTAAAAGTTAATATTGTACGTATGTAGCGTACTACACAATATACATTCATGTTCAGAACTTGTGGTTATTTCTTACGCTAAATCCATTAGACAAGTGAGGACTTTTGACATGACAGAGCCCACCACATTGTGATATGGTGGCAGTAATTCCCTTGTCTGAAATTGTATTTTTCCATAATCCGGCATTTTACTGGTTTTCTTATTAAAACACTGGCCAGATTGTGCTATGCACTAATCCCAGTGCTGCCCCCTTTTTTGTATTTGTTTTATGACTTTGAAGTCTCAGATGTCAGGTAAAGATTCCTCACTGAGAATGTGGACTCGACCGGAGTGCATGTGAAACACTACTTCAACACATTACTTTAGGGGACAGAGAACTGATTGTCGAATCTGGGGACGTACCCTATTCCTTATGTAGTGCACTACTTTTGAACGTGGCACTAGGGCTCTGGGTCAAAAGTAGTGCACTATAGATATAGGGAATATGGTACCATTTGGGAATCAACCTCCGTCTAGAGGAAACGATGGCAACCACCGTCGCTCACTCGTCATTACCTTAACGAGTCTTCAATTCTAATGCCATCATCCTGTGACGTGAATCCAGAATCAATCAATTCTCATGCATTTTCTCAATTCTCAATCCCCAATACTTTTTACAGCTGTCTTTTCAGGACCGTGGAAAAGCATTGTAATCTGAGTGTCACAACTATAGCTAAAGCATGGAGGGGAGGTTTTGTCATGCATGGAACAGGACGTATAATTGTGTAGCTTTCATATGGTATTTGGTGGATGGACACTGCCTTTGCAATCAACTGTAGAGATTGTACAATCATTTGCCGATGATGCACAATTGTATTTGTCAATAAAGCACAATTGTATTTGGGGGCCCCTTTTTGTTTTTCCTCTTGCTAATCCTTTGTTTTCTAAGAAATACATTTTGAAAAATCTGTTTAGTTTGTTTCTTGTAAATTAACATAAGAGTCATCAAAAAACTGTTTATCATGACTATTGAATGCTTTGGAAATGAGCCTGTGGTGACCACATGACTACCCTATCCACCCAATCATTCCATTGCTATTGTTTTGTATGATGACAGCCATGCTTACATCTGTCATATCCTTGTTTATTGATTCATCCATGCACCCCAGTGAGTAATCCTGAATCCTAAGCAGTGTCAATAGCATTTTGAACTTGCATGGTGGTTCTGCTTTAGAAGCTGTCTGTCTGATGTTATTGAGAGGTTGGTATGAGCTGGGTGTGTTCTTCTTCCTGCCTGTACGACAGGTAAGGCTGCAGTTAGTCATATCGCCCTTGGATGGCAGTAGAGACCTTCAAGTCATTGACGATCAGACAATTGAACAGCAGCTTAACCATTCAAGAGAACGTTCAGAAATGCACTTCCAGCTTGAGTACAAGACTGTTTTAGCTTGAACTGTTATTCCATCATCCTAAACCTAGTATGTTAATAACCGTGTAAGCAAGTAGAATGTACTTATGAAGTTAAATAAAATAAAAATGTATATTTACATGGTTGATTTCATAAACCTCAAGCACTGTCAATTTAATTTAAACCAAATATATTTATACATGAAAGCACGAGATGGTGGGTAAATGACAAACCAATGCAGTGATATTGATTACAATTGGGATGTCAAGGTTATGCAGGGTGGTTGATTCTGGCTGATATTGGGCATATAGAGCTTGTCACTTTATAGTCCTAAAAAGCGGAAATGAAACTGGTTCCTTCAGCCTTTCTAATGGGGGAAAGAATGGGGTTTTGGGATGAATACCGGCCTGAGGTTAACACAGGCTTAGGAGATCTTAAATGTATTGTTCTATGAGATATCAGTCTGTTAACATGGCCTTTAAGAATGATGAATCTTGTATGTTCTCTATGGATTTATTTTGATTACATAAATTCACAAAAAGTTACTTTAGCTGATGAAGATTATCTCATAGAACAACATAAGATCTAAGCCTGCTTACCACAGACCTTATTTTCGGCATTTATGTTTATCCAAAACCCCCATTAATTTCCCCATAGGCTTTGGCCAGCGAGCCATGGCGGAGTCAACCCCCGTTAGTGCCTACAAAAAAAAAAATAATACACAAACTACAAAATAAGGAATTAACAATAATAAATCAAAATATATATATACTCATATACCTTGCTCAGGCTCTAGGGCTTGAGAGGGTGGGACCGCACAAGACAGTACTCCATATAACTCGTCAGATGTGAAGTATTTTAATCCCAGAAGTGTTTCAGCTGCATAAACAATGAAGTCGATCTTTCTTGACTTCGTTTCGACTTGTGCAGTGCCGTTTACCACCATCGCTATCAAAGACACTTAAGTCCACTCTCTTCACATGAAGATTTTCTAGGACCTGTTGGTGATTCACTACCACTGGACCTTCAGAGATAATCTCTACCCTTTTGACAGCCTCTGCATTGGAGACACTTTCAACTGCCCAGATTTTGGCAACCTCAGTCTCTTTCACCCTACTCAGCCATTCTAAGGATTTCGCCCTATGTTCTCCACCACAGTTGCAACACTTTACTCCTTTGCCAATGGCCATTCTCTTCTGCTACACATTCGGAATCACCTTCAAAGTCATCTTTCCCACACATCCCAACATCTCGGCTTCTTCTGTCTGCAGACACTTCCTACAGCTCCAAACATTTTACAACGATGACATTGCAAAGGCCTGGATACAAAAGCTCTGACAGGATAGTGCACATATCCCAGCTGCACTCATGTTGGGAGGGACTCCACATAAAAATAAAAACTTTACTGCCAATTGACCACCATTAATATTCTTTAGTATATCCAGAAATTGCTCCCTTGACAGGTGCCCTTCTCCGTAGCTCAAAGAACGACACAGCATAATCATCAACTCGAGTGAGACCCAACCCACACTTTTTCTGATCAGCAGAAACACAAGAAATCAAAACAAGCACACTTCTCATAATCTTTACTGATTTTACTTCACCCAAGGCTTTCTCCACCATTTTGGATATTTTCAACAGATTCACCAAGTCGGGCACCAATACTCCCTGAAAACGTACTCCTACCAGATATGATGGGGTATTATCAACACTACACATTTTCTTTTCAACTTCAATTTAGCTTATTTTCCCATTCTTTTGGACAAAAGTCTCTTCATCCCCACTTCCACCGCCATCCGATTCAAGCTTCCGCCATCCTTCTGGATTGCTCATGATAAAAATATAAATCACGAAGTGCTCTCATTAAACCTGGATATTTTGGCAGAACAAATGCCACGGGGGCTCCCCGGTGCTAACATGTCAATATATGGACTGGAAACTGGGGGTGGGAATAAAATCAAAGCATACCTATCTGATATGTTCTGGCTGTTGCTTTATCTTCAGAGGGAGGTCAAGGTGTGCGAAAGTTTGCTGTTGACGGAAATAGTTGGCATTTATGGTATTTTCATAGGTGCTGTATGTTTCAAAGAGGACATTTGTGAACCAGTGTGTGTGCACATGGGTGAATGCAATGTGTTAATGCAGAAAAATATCCCTTCTCTTCATGTCCTCAAATTGTTGTTTCAGTTCACAGAGGCCTGTGTCCTCTATGGATCGTTATTTTTGATTAAAATTCTCCGTAATTGATTTTCATATTGTGTGAAACTTGGTTCCAACGAGGGACTAGTACGAAAAAATATCTGAACATTTATCCACTCACTACGGTAAGTCACTCTGGATAAGAGCTAAGTGACTAAAATGTCAAATGTAAACGTGGTTGATGCTCCACAGGAAGTGCCGTTTACCTTAATTTTAGAAATTAACATAGCCAAGTAGCCCTACCACAAAATGTGACAATTGTCGGTAGTATGCAGTAAGATGGATATCTCTGATCTCCTCTACCCTCTAATTACTTCACTGACACTTAAAATGTCCTGTCCCTGTTGCTTTCAAACTAAAAATCACCTGGATGGTATATAGTGTACTTTTCTGTCTACACCAGTGTTCCCCAGCTGGCAGGCTGCAGATTATTATTTTTTGGGGCCCCCCAATTTTTATACTCTGCAGATCCTCTCAAGCTCTGTCAGCTTGGATGGGGAGCATCACTGCACAGCTATTTTCAGGTCTCGCCAGAGATGTTCGATCAGGTTCAAGTCGGGGCTCTGGCTGGGCCACTCAAGGACATTCAGAGACTTGTCCGGAAGCCATTCCTGCTTTGTCTTTGCTGTATGCTTAGGGTTTTGTCCTGCTGGAAGGTGAACCTTTGTCCCAGTCTGAGGTTTTGAGCACTTTGGATCAGGTTTTCATCAAGGATCTCTCTGTACTTTGCTCCATTCATCTTTTCCTCTATCCTGATTAGTCTCCCAGTCCCTGCTGCTGAAAAACATCCCCACAGCACGATGCTGCACCACCATGCTTCACTGTAGGGATGGTATTGGCCAGGTGATGAGCATGATGCTTGGCATTCAGGCCAAATAGTTTAATCTTGGTTGCATCAGAGCTTGATAATCATGGTCTGAGAATCCTTTTGGTGCCTTTTGGAAAACTCAGAGCAGGCTGCCATGTGCCTTTAACTGAGGAGTGGCTTCTGTCTGGCCACTCTACCTTAAAGGCCCGATTGGTGCTGCAGAGATGGTTCTCCTTCTGGAAGGTTCTCCCATCTCCACTTATGTAAATAAGATATTTCTGTTTTTTATTTATTTTATTATGTTTGCAAAATAATCTAAAACCTCTTTTTACTTTGTCATTATGGGTTATTGTGTGTAGATTGATGAGGACAAACATAATTTGAATCCATTTTAGAATAAGGCTGTAATGTAACATAATGTGGAAAAGTGAAGGGGTCTGAATACTTTTCAAATGCACTGTATGTGATACAATTAAGTGATAATGCCCAAGAAGCCGGTGTATTGGCACTATATCCAATACATCCTCCAAACACCGGCTTCGAGCGCATTATCACTTTTATACAATGGGTTACCAACATATTCAAATAATGATTGACATATTTTCATTAAAAACGTTATTTTGATGACTTTATTCATACTATTTCATCCTTCCACAAGATATAGTCCCGACACAAATCTAGGGTTGCTACCAAGCCGGCTGGTCGGTTCGGTTGCTAGAGACACGACATAGTCGTTCGTTCTAAATGTTCCATTGCCATACCCTTGCTTGATAGCTAGCCAACTACGGCTAACTTAAAGTCACGCAAAAAATGCAGTCAGAATAACAGCAAAGTAGCTGCATTTACATTTGTTTAAGCTGTTTTCTAGAGACATTTATTTGGACACATCCATAACAATAAGGCACGATTTCACCTGAGGTAGAAAATTTGCTCGCTCATCAGGACACTGTTGATCAGAGGAGCTAGCCAACAACACAGCTAACACAATCACTTCAAACGGAAGCTGGAAAGACGGCAGACTAGCAGCACTTTGTTTCGTTTAACCTTTTTTCAATTGAAATTTCTGAATATTTTTTGAAAATATCCATAAAAAGCTGATTCATGATTTTGACTGGTTGAGAAAAGCTGCCTGCCTGCCTGCCTGCCTGCCTGCCTGCCTGCCTGCCTGCCTGCCTGTCTGTCTGTCTGTCTGTCTGTCTGTCTGTCTGTCTGTCTGTCTGTCTCGTCCCGACTCCCGACATGTTCATTACTATGGGACAGCTGGAGATCGAATTTGAATATTGAAACAATGTTGCAAATGTCAGAGACAGACAGCAATGTTTATACAAATCTGCTGTTGAAAAGGAAATATTAGTCTAAAAGAAATGTGACATAATGTCTTGAGGCGTTTTATAGTGGAGATCAAGTTTATTAATTGTTTGGCTGGGCTGATGTGACAGTGAATCGGCATTTTAATGTCATAGATTTACCTGGTGGTCACTTGTGGAATAGACACCTGTTGGAATGGGGTCTTAAACAATCAGCATTCAGCATTAGACCCTCTCGTTGTATAAATGTTAGCAAGGTTTGAAATGATTATGTTTTACTCAAATACTGTATTATATCTGTTTGGGCTTGTTGCGGTCAATTTGCAGTCTACAAATGATTTTTAATGATGTTCCTACCCCCTGACTATCCGCTCAAGAAAGAATCAGCCCGTGGTGGAATCTAGTTGGTGATGCGTGGTCTAGACGGTCTAGTCCTGTGTGCCTTGTTTTATCTGGGTGTGTGGTTTTAACATTGACTATAGCTTTACTGTCCTTAGTTTCTGTCTTGGGAAAGCCTACCGAGTGTACAGTGTTGACTCTTGGATTACCTCTTGTTTATAAACACCACACCATATGTCTTCTTTGCTGCAATGAAGACTGCCTGCCTTCTTCTCTGAGGGGCCCGTTCCCCTGGAGCCTCCCTCGCTTCTCTCATTATGTTGTCATCCTCCCCTTCATTACTCACTCACCATCAAAGCACCTCCCTTCCTTCAAACCCTCCTCCTCCTTCTCTAACAAACTGTTAGCTCAGAGGTTGTCATTGGTTTGTTGATTTAAGATGATGAAATGGTTATCATCCGTTAAAAACCAAAACGTTTAAATGTAACTCTTGCGTATTAGCGACAACCCCTTCGTGGTCTTAATCAGCATGTTGGTCCGGCTACCTCCAGTTCTACTCTCAGCTGATTGCTTTTAAGCATCCATTGTGTTTGTGTGTGTGTGTGTGCTTCTCCTCGCTCAATAAACAAAAATCGACCTACCGCTGAAACTAGTTGATGATCCCTGCTATATGGTTTAGCTTGGGATGGTTGGCGGAGGCCAGAGGAGGCTGGTGGGAGGAGCTATAGGAGGAGGGGCTCATTGCAATGGCTGGAATCAAATACATATCTGTGTGTGTGCTTCTCCCCTGCCTCCACCTACCTTCCCATGCTAAGCCATACAGTGTCTGGGTGCTTGGTTCTGTCAGACCTACTATGTTAGCTGCTTCATGCTTCATGCCTCGTCAGCATCTCCCCAATTCACTTTTCTCCTTCGGTCTTCTCAGAACAGGGTATTAGCTCTTGTTGTTTGTCTTATATTTCCTCTTCCCTTTCTCTCTTGTAGGAGTAAGTTCGTCTACGCTGTCTGTCAACTCTGTATGGGCTATTCAAAATCCTTTCTACTCTCTCTACCAGTAGCGTCTTCAGAGTCCTGCAGGGTCCACATATCTCTCTTATTCAGTTTGGAGCTATAATCTTAGCTCTGTCCAAAGCTCTCAGACTAGACACCTTCTCGTGGCTTTATATGCTACTTTGATCTTCCCTTCAGTCTCTGATGATGAGGTGGAGTTTTTTCTGTCTGTGTATTTGTAGGTATGTCGATGCATTAATTTGGAGGGAGATTTCTCACTGACACCATCTGCAGTTCCCTCAACATCTTGTCCCTCCCATTTTAAATCCATGGGATCACCTTGTGACGAGGCAGGGTGAATTTATTGGGGAGTCGTGGCCTTGACATTATAACTTCTTTCCAAACACACGGTTTGTCCCTTGTCTGTCACAACAACATGGACATGCGTCACCCTCTGTCCCCCGGGCAATAAAAGACGTGATTAACAGGCTCAGGCATGACCACTGACTAGAACACTGAGCAATCTCAGCATTCTGAAGGAAGTACGTGGTCTCTGGGCAATTCGTATTATTCTGTAAATAAATCTGTAGCACTCCATTTAGCATCATATATTACGCTACGTTAGGTTACATTATGAATGGAGTAGCGGTCGTACAATATCATACAAATTATCGGATGCATAGTATCATACGTCTTACCCGGTTGTACAATAGCATACGAATTGGATGACATAACTTATCATACAATTTGGAGGACAGGTTGCTTGTTGTACTGTAACAACAAATAAAAAATACAGGGATAATTTACGTTGGTGGTTAGGGGAACTAAAATGACGAAGGTTACAGATGTAGGATCTTCATTTGAGCCAGTTTGCTACAAGAGGAAAATAATCCTGCAGCAACAGGAAATGCAAATTATTATGTGTATTATAATTAATGGACATTTTTGTAGGGGTTGATACATTTTCCATTAGGGCAAATCAAGTCTGAAGTTTCAAAGTGGAAATGACAAACTGTAGAAGCCTTTTTAAAACTCAAATACACCAGACGTTTGCATTTCTGCTGTACAGGAAGATTCTCTGCAACAAAATAGTTATCAAACTAAGATCCTACATCTGTAGATACATTTACTTAGCAGGATAGGTGAATTGGGTTCATTTTAGAATAAGGGTTAGGGGAAGGGTTAGCTAAAATGCTACATACTCAAACACACAACCTTTTGATTGCTAGACTGTCACGGATTACGCCCACCCATCCTTCTCGACCAACCTCCCTACTTTCGTCTCTGTCTAAAGTAACTAGACCATTAGTAGGTATCACACGTCTTGGAGGTGTTCAGAAATACGTAAAGTGTGTTTCATATGGCTCTGAGGCCAGGCTGAAAGGAACACCATTAAAATTCCAGTCATTGACTCTGTGGAGTTCCTTTTGGTTGATGCAGTTCCTATAAGAAGGAGGGGGAAATACAGCTGAGCATGTGGGATGGAGGTATGAAGGCCCGTGGTCATGCCAACGCTGCAGAGGAACAGCGATAATGAAGAACAATATATGGATGGAGGTACGAAGGCCCGTGGTCATGCCAACGCTGCAGAGGAACAGCACTAATGAAGAACAATATATGGATGGAGGTGTGCAAAGGTCACACGCTGCAGCCGAAATAAGAATGAAGTCAATTCCAATCCCCCCCCCCCATTGAGCTGGTGCATATTCAGCAAAGGAGGCCCCTTACACACCCTCCTCTCCACCCAACTGGCGGACGTTCCCTCATGTAACAGTATTTCTGCTGCGTTCTGCTGTCACACAGACGACCTCTCCACCAGCTCTCAATGTGACAGTGATTACCAACGCCTGAGTAAGCAAGAATTTCACTCATACCAGGTCAAACACAATGGTCCCAAATTATTGCCCCTATTACTGTTTTATGGTCGCTATGAAATCCTGATATATACATTATGCAGACCTTGCTTGGTGAGAGATTTTTTTTTAGGGGGGGTCCTCAATGTTTCTGACTATATTGCATTTTGGGAGTAGAAAAAAAGGGATCACCTTGCTTTCCATGTGTTGAATGAACTTTTGTGGTTTGATGATATTACTTCTCCCTAGAAATCAAATCAAATCAAATGTATTTATATAGCCCATCGTACATCAGCTGATATCTCAAAGTGCTGTACAGAAACCCAGCCTAAAACCCCAAACAGCAAGCAATGCAGGTGTAGAAGAAATAAAGGTTATTGAATTCACTGTGACACCTAGCCCATGTCTACTGTTTATTCGCCTATCGAAACCTTTTACAACTGGTCAGAAGACCAGTGATCAAAGACTTTGATACATTTCAAATATGTGTGTGTGTGTGTATTGTGCGTGTGTATTGTAGATGGACAGAGTGTACATACAGCAGGAGTGTACTGTATGTCTGAGTGGATGACTCGACTCAGGATTGTAGAAGAAGTTGTATTCAGGCAGTCAGGAAGGAGGCCCGGGTCAGTCTAGACAGCCCTGGAACAGTGGGGCCCATTGACATGATTGTGTAGTGGTGGTGGTGCTGTCAGCTGCTGGCAGAGAGGGCACCAGGGGACACCGTTCGCTCTGAGCCCTCCATAGGCCCTTTGCATGGCTTTAAATAATGAGTTCATTCATGTTGTACAATGAAGCTCCGGGGATCGAGGAAATTGCTTTTCTGGAGGAGAGAGGGAGAGAGCTATTGATGGGTGTGTTGATTGTGCACACTCAAAGGACAAACGCTCTAAGAAAACACAACAACAACAACAGAATAATGTGAACTGAAGAACTCTACAGGACAAATAGTTCCTGAACGTCAATTTTGAGTTCTGTGTAACTTTGTATTTTCTTTAATAAGAACCACTGCTGTGTCAAAAGCGAACCCCCCACTGTCGCACCATCCAATTTCCGATATTGGTTTTCTACTTCCTCTCCTGTAGCTGCAGTGATTACACCAAAGGTAATCTAAATACATTCATCTAGCCTGCCTTTTAAGGTTTTTAATTGAGTACAACATTTTAAATTGAAAAACTGCTTTATATGTAAAATGGGTGATCTATACTTATTGATCAGGTCGACCAAACTGGTTCCCACAATGACGTTTGGTTTGGCACACCAGGACCACTAGGGGTCAACCAAATGTCTCTTAGGGCCCCCATAATGCTGCTCATATTCAAGTTATTAGCCTTATGAACATAGAAACCTGGTTGCAAAATGTTTAATGAATCCAAATCAAATTGTATTGGTCACATGCGCCAATGCAACAGGTCTAGATTTTACAGTGTAATCAAATCAAATTTATTCGTACATCAGCTGATATCTCAAGGTGCTGTACAGAAACCCAGCCTAAAACCCCAAACAGCAAGCAATGCAGGTGTAGAAGCACAGTGGCTAGTAAAAACTCCCTAGAAAGGCCAAAACCTAGGAAGAAACCTGGAGAGGAACCAGGCTATGAGGGGTGGCCAGTCCTCTTCTGGTTGTGCCAGGTGGAGAGATTAGAACAGAACATGGCCAAGATGTTAAAATGTTCATAAATGACCAGCATGGTCAAATAATAATAATCACAGTAGTTGTCGAGGGTGCAGCAAGTCAGCACAGGAGTAAATGTCAGTTGGCTTTTCATAGCCGATCATTAAGAGTATCTCTACCACTCCTGCTGTCTCTAGAGAGTTGAAAACAGCAGGTCTGGGACAGGTAGCACGTCCGGTGAACAGGTCAGGATTCCATAGCCGCAGGCAGAACAGTTGAAACTGAAGCAGCAGCACGGCCAGGTACACTGGGGACAGCAAGGAGTCATCATGCCAGGTAGTCCTGAGGCATGGTCCTAGGGCTCAGGTCTTCCGAGAGAGAGAAAGAAAGATTACTTACGAGCCTGTTCCCAACAATGCAGAGTTCAAATGTAAGACAAATATTTACTAAACAAAAAAGGAGATAGTAACACAATAAAAAGAATAATGAGGCTATATACACGGAGTACCAGTACCGAGTCAGTGTGCAGTATGTACATGTAGGTAGAGGTAAGTGACTAGGCATTCAGGATATATTATAGATCTGACGATAGGAATTGGATGAAGCTCAGTGTTAAATTCAAATCTCCCTATCATCATTCCTAAGCCAATATGACACCAACCTCTATGAAAATGTGTACACAACACAATCCCTGCCTCTTGTAATGAGCCGTCTGTTACCGAGAATCACATACCAGATTTTTTAACAGCGTCGTATTTTTTTTGTTCTATGTTTTGTATTTCTGTGTTTGGCCTGGTATGGTTCCTAATCAGAGGCAGCTGTCTATCGTTGTCTCTTATTGAGCCTGTTCCCACCTGTGTTTGTGGGTAGATGTTTTCTGTTTTGTGTTTCTTCACCCTACAGAACTGTTTCTTTTCATTCACTTTCTCTCTTTGTTGTTTTTTGGTTATTGCAGTGTTAAGTTTATTTATTAATTTATTAATACAAAAATTTGAAAATTTGCAAAAATAGATACGATTTTGCTACCATGGAAAGGAAAATACTTGTCTATTTGTGGAAAAATCACCCTGATTAACTCTTTGGTCATATCACAGTTGACCTATTTGCTTATGGTTTTGCCTACACCTAGTGACCAGCTTTTTAAATGATATGAACAAAAAATATTCCATTTTATTTGGAATGACAAGCCAGACAAAATGAAAAGGGCCTATTTATATAACAAATATGACTTCAGAGGGCAGAAATGATCAAATATTAAAGCATTAGACCTCTCATTAAAGGCATCAGTCATACAAAATGTATACTTAAATCCAAATTGGTTCTCTAGTAAATTGGTAGGAATGTCTCACCCCATGTTCAAGAATAGCCTTTTCCCCTTTATTCAGATTATAACTGTTCACTTTCAGTTGTTTGAAAAGGAAATATCTCCAAAATATTGTTATTTTAAAAAAAAACAAGCCTTAGAAAGTTGGTTGCAATTTCAGTTTAATCCACCTGAAAAGACATAACAAATAATACAACAAATATTGTGGTTAAACTCAAATATACTAATTGATTTTAAAAAAAATGTATTTTTTGATGAAATATTTAAAAACTGTATAATTTTAGTGAATGATGTCATAAATAGGACTGGTGGAGTTATGTCACACATGCAGCTAACACAGACATATGGAAATGTCTGCTCTACCCAAAATTACAACAAACTAATTGCAGCAATACCACAACAATGGAAGAGGCAAGTAGAAGGGGAAAAGTAAGGAACTTGTATGTCGGCCCTGTATTAAAGAACATAAATGGTTCAAGAAAAGTGTGATAAATAATAACATATACCAATTTAATTTAAGCACCAACAAATGTACAGCTGTGCCATATAAATTGCCATATAGATTTTTGATGTACCCATTCCATGGCACATGGTTTATGAATTGACACGCAAAACAATGCCGGATTCAAAACTTTGAATTTTTCAATTTAATTTACTATACAAAATTCTTGCAACCAATAGAATATTGGGGATACAATCTTCCCATCTCTGCAGATTTTGCTGTGAGAAGGCAGAGTCATTAGATCATTTATTTTCGTATTGTCCATACGTGTCTCGTTTTTGGTCGCAGGTCCAGGAATGGCTGAAGAATTTCAACATTTGCCTAGAACTAACGCTGCAGATAGCAATACTGGGTGATTTGAAAAGCTATAGTCAATCAATAATATAATCATTATTTTTGCAAAAAATGTTATCTTTAATTTACAATCTGTAGAAGCTATGAGAATAGAAAGGTTCCATTCTTTTGTGAAGCATCGCAGCACAGTTGAAAAATGTATGGCAAGTAGAAGAGATAGATGAGAGGGGTTGAATGGAGCTGAAGGGTGGGACTAATAACAAGATAACCAATGTAAAACAAACAGGGTCTGTCAAATGTATATAGGTTCAGGAATTTTATTAAATAGTACAGTTACAAATAGAAATCAAATTGGATGGACATCAGAAATAGAGGAAGGACTAAAAACAAACAAAATACAACTATTGTAAAATAGATTGTGTCTGTAAAATATGTACAATATGTATAAACTGAAGGTAGAAGCCTAAGTGTTATTGTTGATTAGTTTACTCCAATTGGAGGAAGGGTGGTAGGGTTTGTGGGGAACAATAGAAGTTTATTCTAAAAAAAAAAGGTATGTATATCTATGTAGGTATGTGTCACACCCTGACCTTAGATAACTCTGTTTTTCTATATATTTTGGTTAGGTCAGGGTGTGATTAGGGTGAGTACTCTAGTTTTTGTATGTCTAGGGTTTTGTATGTCTAGGGGGTTTTGTATGTCTATGTTGGCCTGATATGGTTCCCAATCAGAGACAGCTGTTTATCGTTATCTCTGATTGGGGTTCATATTTAGGCAGCCATTTCCCCTTTGTGTTTTGTGAGATCTTGACTATGTTTAGTTGCCTGTCTGCACTAAGTTGTATAGCTTCACGTTTCGTTGTTTTTGTTAAGGGTTTCATTCATTAAAAGAGAATGCACGCATACCACGCTGCCCCTTGGTCTGATCCTTACGACGAACGTGACAGTATGTATATGTATGAAAGTTTATGTATTCATATGTATATGTATGGGTATGTACGTGTATGTATATGTGTATATATATATATTTACCCAAAAAGATACTGGGGATCGGAAATTATGCAGAAAATTACATTGATGGAAGCAACAATTTTCTGCAATATTAAGCTGATCCACCCCTAAAAAAAGAAAAAAAGTTTGTAGGTGCAACAGTTTTTATTTACATTTATAATTTATCGCTCTCAGATGCACATTTCCATCCATTAAGAAAAAACGATCTGCTACCTTTTTGTAGCATTTCTGACAATGTTAAATGCTTTTTAGTTCTAACAAACTAACAACTCTTGCCATTCTAGTAATCATAATGTGTTGTTAGGTATCAAGTTATATGGCTATGATTTATGTTTAAAAAAAGCTATTGTTTACCTTTTATGTTTCTAAATGGATAGTGTTTATTTGTTTGGCACCGTAGCCCACCACTCAGATTACGTTTTGACCCACCAAAAGTTTGAGCACCTCTGTAATATTGATAAAGATGCTGCTTTGATTATGGGGCAGAATGATTTGATAGAGGAGTCTCTTCTAGTTAGCCTTCTCGGTTTTAATTTAAATTCAGGTGATTTGGCAGTGGGACAGCCAGATTAAATATAGCTCTCTGTCAAAACAGGTTATCCTGCAATGCTTTATAGCCCTCTTAAAACCTCAACACTAAAACAACTGCTATCCTTGCTGGGATCTAGTCAGGGAAACCGTTTGATCATTTGAAAGCAACGGTAGTAAGGGAAATATAATGTGGAGAAGGGAAAGAAGCTCTGTCAGTAGTTTGCTCACCTTGTCTAGGCCATTACAACACTTGATGGGTTTCATCATCTGGGCGTGTTCCACTTTCTCCATGCCTACTTTTAAGGCCCATATGGCTCTGGTCAATATTGAACTGTTGATGTAAAGCTAGAAATGTGTAATGATTTACCGCTGTCGTGTCCTCTGGTATGCTTCTCAATTGATTGTCGTGTTCTCTTTACAAACTCAAAAGGAAACATTTAGCAAGGGTCTGTGACGTGCCGTGACCAAGATGGAGAAGAAATCTTTAATTATCCGAGACAGTGGTTAACCATCTCCATTGGAAAAGCAATCACAGTGATCAGACCTATAGTGTCTCTACACTGTATAAAACAGTCCACCCCTCCTGTGTCCCTTAACCTCCAGCTCAGCTCCTAAAAGGCCATTACAACACTATGATGGGTTTCATCATCTAGGGCGTGTTCCAAGTGGTACCCTATTCTCCATGTAATTCACTACTTTTGCACAAGGCCCATATGGCTCTGGTCAAAGTAGTGCACTATGTAGGGAATATGGTGGCATTTTGGACAAAGCCCCCTAACTGTAGAAATGAAACACAAGACAATGAAATCTGTGTGGTCCGCTTCTCATCACGTCTCACCTGATTGGTCTGTTGCTACCGGACGTTTGTTGAAAGGTAATAGAAGTTCCCTATCCTTATCATGGCGTTAATTCCGTCACATAGCCTACTTGTCCACATTCCATCAAACAATAAACACTTGTCGCGCAAAGTCCCTTTGTGGTTGTCCTCAATAGTACTTCTGTCTGGCAAAGCTGCCAAGAAAATATGTTATTAAGTAAGTGCTGATGGAATCGATAGGGGTGGAGGAGGGTGGATTTGATTCCCCCCCTGTTTTCGGGGTGCTTAACTTTTCCCCTCTACAGTGACTTTACAGCAGCTGCTCCTGTGGTGTGTGGAGAACGGCATTACCTTAGACAGGTGCCTAACAGATGCTAAGGAGAAAATAAACAACACAGTGGTGGACAGAATGCAGCCAGAACTCTGTGAGGAGGAGCAAACCAGGGGGAATAGAGAATGAAGTGGGACATTAGGTTCATCAGAACAGGTACATTAAAGCCACTTAAATGGCGTCATTTAAATGGTTTCAGACAGAGGATTAATAAAGGTGTATTACTGCTTATTACTGTAGAGTGTGGAGCCTCTATGTGTGACAGGGCTAGCAAGACACAACTCTATGAAGTCATGGGCTGTGTCCCAAATCGCACCTTATTCCCTATAGTGTACTCTTTTGACTAGAGCCATATGTGCCCTAGTCAAAAGTATTTTGCTAGAGTGGGAATAGGGTCCCATTTGGGATGCAACCAAGGTGAACCGAAGCAATAAAGTACCTTATACCTTGTGTAGGAATACACTACCGGTCAAAAGTTTTACAACATGTACTCGTTCAAGGGTTTTTCTTTATTTTTACTATGTTCTACATTGTAGAATAATAGTGAAGACTTCAAAACTATGAAATAACACATATGGAATCATGTAGTAACCAAAAAAAGTGTTAAATAAATTTAATATTTGAGATTCTTCAAATAGCAACCCTTTGCCTTGATGACAGCGTTGCACACGCTTGGCATTCTCTCAATCAGCTTCACCTGGAATGCTTTTCCAACAGTCTTGAAGGAGTTCCCACATATACTGAGCACTTGTTGGCTGCTTTTCCTTCACTCTGCGGTCCGACTCATCCCAAACCATCTCAATTTGGTTGAGGTTGGGGGATTGTGGAGGCCAGGTCATTTGATGCAGCACTCCATCACTCTCCTTCTTAGTAAAAATTGTCCTGTTGAAAACAAAGGTTAGTCCCACTAAGCCCACACCATAACACCTCCTCCTCTATGCTTTACGGTGGGAAATACACATGCAGAGATCATCCGTTCACCCACACCACGTCTCACAGACACAGCGGTTGGAGCCAAAGATCTCCAATTTGGACTCCAGTCCAAAGGACGAATTTCCACTGGTCTAATATCCATTGCTTGTGTTTCTTGGCCCAAGCAAATCTGTTCTTCTTATTGGTGTCCATTAGTAGTGGTTTCTTTGCAGCAATTCCACAATAAAGGCCTAATTCACACAGTCTCCTCTGAACAGTTGATGTTGAGATGTGTCTGCTACTTGAACTCCATGAACCATTTATTTGGCTGAAATTTCTGAGGCTGGTAACTCTAATGAACTTATCCTCTGCAGCAGAATTAACTCTGGGTCTTCCATTCTGGTGTCGGTACTCATGAGAGCAAGTTTCATCATAGCCTTCATGGTTTTTGCAACTGCACTTGAAGAACCTTTCAAAGTTCTTGAAATGTTCTGCCTTGACTGACTTTCATGTCTTAAAGTAATGATGGACCGTCATTTCTCTTTGCCTATTTGAGCTGTTCTTGCCATAATATGGACTTGGTATTTGACTAAATAGGGCTATCTTCTGTATACCTACCTTGTCACAACACAACTGATTGGCTCACACGCAATAAGAAGGAAAGAAATTCCACAAATGTGCTTTTATGAAGGTGCACCTGTTAATTGACTACCTCCATGTGACTACCTCATGAATCGTTGAGAAAAGAGTGTGCAAAGCTGTCATCAAGGCAAATGGTGGCTATTTGAAGAATCTTAAATATAAAATATATTTTGATTTGTTTAATACTTTTTTGGTTACTACATTTGGTATTTAGTATTTTATTAGGATCCCCATTAGCTGTTGCAAAAGCAGCAGCTACTCTTTCTGGGGTCCACACAAAACAATGACATAATACAGAACATCATTAGACAAGAACAGAACTACAGGATGTGGTGATTGACAGAGTCGAAAGCCTTGGCCAGGTCAATGAATACGGCTGCACAGTATTGTTGCTTATCGATGGCGGTTAAGATATCGTTTAGGACCTTGAGCGTGGCTGAGGTGCACCCATGACAAGCTCTGAAACCAGATTGCATAGCGGAGAAGGTATGGTGGGATTCGAAATGGTCAGCAATCTGTTTGTTGACTTGGCTTTCGAAGACCTTAGAAAGGCAGGGTATGATAGATATAGGTCTGTAGCAGTTTGGGTGAAGAGTGTCCATCCCTTTGAAGAGGGGGATGACCGCAGCTGCTTTCAAATCTTTGGGAATCTCAGATGACGTTTTCTTGAATTTGTTCTGGATTTGGAGACTATGAAAAGACCCCTGGTGGCATGTCTGGTGGGATAAGTGTGTGTGTCAGAGCTGTGTGTAAGTTAACTATGCAAACAATTTGAGATTTTCAACACATGAATGTTTCTTATAAAAAGAAGAAGTGATGCAGTCAGTCTCTCCTCAGCTCTTAGCCAAGAGAGACTGGCATACGTAGTATTCATATTAGCCCTCTGATTACAATGAAGAGCAAAACATTCCGGGCCAGCGTTAGCTTAACTAGGTCTTTCCTTGCAGCACTGGACCACACGACTGGACAATAATCAAGAAAGCATGGCATCTCTTTATTACGGCTAGACCTCTCCCCATCTTTACAACCATTGAATCTATGTTTTGACCATGACAGTTTACAATCTAAGGTAATGCCAAGTAATTTAGTCTCCTCTACTTGTTCAACAGCCACATCATTCATTACCAGATTCAGCTGAGGTCTAGCACTTAAGGAATGATTTGTACCAAATACAATGCTCTTAGTTTTGGATATGTTAGGGACCAGTTTATTGCTGGCCATCCATTCCAAAACAGACTGCAACACTTTTTTAAGGGTTTCAGTGACTTCATTAGCTATGGTTGCTGATGCGTATATATGGTTGAATCATCTGCATACATGGGCACACATGTTTTGTTTAATGCCAGTGGCAGGTCATTGGTAAAAAATAGAAAAGAGTAGAGGGCATAGAGAGCAGCCCTGCGGTACACCGCAATTAGATAGATAGCTCTGAATCCACAATATGGCAGAGGATGAAAAGCCATAGCACTTAAGTTTTTTCAACAACAGGTTATGGTCAATTATATCAAAGGCTGCACTGGAATCTAACAGTACAGCTACCACAATCTTATTATTATTAATTTCTTTCAACCAATCATTAGTAATTTGTGTCGGTGCAGTACATGTTGAGTGCCCTTCTCTATAATCATGCTGAAAGTCTGTGGTTAATTTGTTTACAGAGAAATAGCATTGTATTTGGTCAAACACAATTTTTTCCAACAGTTTGCTAATAGCTGGCAGCAAGCTTTACCACTCTTGGGTAGCGGAATTACTTTGGCTTCCCTCCAGGCTTAAGGACAAAGACTTCCCTCTAGGCTTAGAATATGACATATAGGAGCAAAATCTTTTGTGTGATCTCTTATACATAATTTTAGGCCCAGCTGTTGGAACTTTGGCTTTCCTGGATATAGCCACTATATTGTGATCACTGCATCCAATGGGTACGGATATAGCTTTAGATCAAAGTTCTACAGTATTAGTAAAAATGTGATCGATACAGGTGTTTGCTCTTGTTCCTGCATTGTTTGTAAACACCCTGGTAGGTTGATTAATAACACAATAACACTTGACAGGGATATTGTCACACCCTGATCTATTTCACCTGTCCTTGTGATTGTCTCCTCCCCCTCCAGGTGTCACTTGTTAACCCCAGTGTATTTATCCCTGTGTTTCCTGTCTCTCTGTGCCAGTTCATCTTGTATGTCCAAGTCAACCAGCATGTTTTTCCCGTGCGCCTGCCTTTTTTATTCTCTTTTTGCTCGTTCCGCCTGACCATTCGGCCAGCCTTGACCTCGAGCCTGCCTGCCACTCTGTACCTCCTGGACTCTGAACTGGTGTTGACCTTTTGCCTGTCCACGACCATTCTCTTGCCAACCCCTTTTTGGATCAATAAACATCTAAGACTCCAACCATCTGCCTCCTGTGTCTGCATCTGGGTCTCGCCTTGTGCCCTGATAGATATGGCTCTGAATATATACAGCAACTCCTCCCCCATAAGCATTTATGTCTCTTCTATAGATGTTATAACATTGTATTGCTACTTTTGTATCATCAAATTACTTATCTAAGTGAGTCTCAGAAATGGCTAATATATGAATGTTTTCTGATAGCAAGTTATTGATTTCATGAACCTTATTTCTAAGGCTATATATATTAATATGTGCCATTTTCAGCCCTTTCCTGTGTAGCTTATCAGAGATAGACATACCATTGGAAAGAGCAGACTAAGTAAGAGAAAGAATATACATTCAGCAGTCCATTAATCAATTGGTGTGTGCTGAGGGTTGAGGCTACGAACCCATAGGCTTGGCTCTCTCATCCCTTCCAGGCTTCTGGGAGGGAGGGTGGACAGTGAGCCTGTCATAGCAGATGTATGCTATGTCCCCATGCACTCTGGCAGCTTTCATGGCTGGGATCAGTTCCTTCCTCTTCTGGCGCACAGCTTCAGGATAGTCCTTGTTGACGAAGATATATGTTCCTCTCAAGTTCTTGGCTCTTTCCAGAACAGCTACCTTGTCCTTGAACCTCAGGAACTTGACCACTATCGGCCTGGACCTATCACCTGGTCCGGTGGTGGGTTTTCCAGTCCTTTGGGTGCGCGCTCTCTCAATCTTCCTGTGGTCCATCTTCAATTTCTCAGAGATCATTTCCCTCACATTGTCCTCAGACTCCATTCAGGTCTAATGCCAAGATTCTGCAATTCCGTCCACAACCATGTTGTTTCGCCTTGATTGTCCCTCCAGATAGTCTGATTTATCTGTCATTGTTATCATTGATTCACAGACAGAACTGATGTCCTCTCTCAATGACTTCCAGATTGCTGTCATCTTGCCGTTCTCCTGTTTTAACTCGTCGAGCTGACAACTTTTCTTCGGGTCCTGGACCTCTCTGGTCAGGTCGTCCATTCTTTTATTAGTAGAATCATTGAGTATTTGGACAAACCACTTAAGTATTTTCTTGTTGTAACAACTGCTTATAGGTCTCTTTTTGTTTGATTAAAAGATCCTTCACGTGTGATAGAGAGACACCACTGGCACTGTCCTCAACGGTACTCCCGCCGGCTTTGGTCTTTGTCATGGTCACTAGCAACGTACTGTGTGTTACGCTGTTACTCCTCGCAGTTCCAGACAGGGCAGGCCACGGGGAAAATTGAAAACAACAAACAGCAGGGATATAGACAGCCACAAACCCGGGACAATCTGCGGTCCCAGCCAAATGATTACATGTGTTAATTTCATAGTTGTGATGTCTTCACTATTATCCTACAATGTAGAAAATTGTGAAATAAAGATAAACCCTTGAATAAGTAAGCGTTCTAAAACTTTTGACCGGTATTGTATGTATTTACACAGATTAGCACAAGGGTTAGATTTAAATTTCAATCAACACAACATGAAAATGAATCACTAAGCACCATATGATCAAGATGTTATAAAATGTGACTAAAACACAATTAATATGAACCCATATACTAACTGCTTTCGCAATGTTATTCAATAGCCAGAGGCCTCCACCATTTACCCAGTCCCTTGGGCTTCCAGACCACTCTCAAACCATCCCCAAAATTACCCTAAAAAACTATAAATTATGTAACAAAAAGTCCCAGCTTCTGTTTGAACAGCTTCTCTTTCTCTTTGAATAGGAACAACAGACCTCACTGTCTACCACAATAACTACCCTCACTACCCACTCCTCTCCTCTGTCCATCCTTCAGACTTAATTGCGGTGTGGAACGTGAAGCTGCTGGCAGCTGCCACAGCTCAGGCATGACAACGTGCTTTACTCTGCTCTGCCAGGTGTTGTCATAGAGGTGGCCCTCCATCTGTTCATGGGACCCTGACAGCACAGTGCTACACTGTCCTGTGGAGCATGTTAGTCAGTCTGGGCCTCTGTGCTCTGTGGAGACAGAGGAGAGGACAGGAAGCGGAGAGAGACTGCACTGTGGTACAGACACCAGCCCACCTCTGTGTTTGACTTAGCCACTGCCAAACCCTGCTGGGACTGCAGTGACAGAGCTACTGTATCTCTGTGACTGAGAGTGTGTGTGTGTGTATGCATAATGGTTGTGTATCTCTCCTCAGGTTTGTTTACATCCATGTGTTAGTGAACAATACTCCTTTGCCAAGGTAATCCATCCACTGACAGGTGTGGCATATCAACAAGCTGATTAAACAGCATGATAATTACACAGGTGCACCTTGTGCTGGGGACAATAAAAGGCCACTCTAAAATGTGCAGTTTTGTCACCCAACACAATGCCACAGATGTCTCAAGTTTTGATGGAGTGTGCAATTGGCATGCTGACTGCAGGAATGTCCACCGGACCTGTTGCCAGAGAATTGAATGTTAATTTCTCTACCATAAGCCACCTCCAACGTAATTTTTGAGAATTTGGCAGTACATCCAACCGGCCTCGCAACCACAGACCATGTGTAACCACGCCAGCCCAGGACATCCACATCTGACTTTTTCACCTGCGGGATCGTCTGAGACCAGATACCCAGACACCTGATGAAACTGTGGGTTTGCACAAATGAAGAATTTCAGAAACGGTTTCAGGGGAGCTAATCTGAGTGCTTGTCGTCCTCACGTGGGTCTTGACCTGAATGCAGTTCAGAGTCATAGCTGACTTCAGTGGGCAAATGCTCACCTTGGATGGCCACAAGCACAATGGAGAAGTGTGCTGTTCACGGATGAATCCCGGGTTTCAACTGTACTGGGCAGATGGCAGACAGTGTATATGGCATCGTGTGGGTGAGAGGTTTGCTGATGTCAACGTTGTGAACAGAGTGCCCCATGGTGGTGGAGGGGTTATGGTATGGGAAGGCATAAGCTATGGACAATGAACACAATTTCATTTTATCAATGGCAATTTGAATGCAAAGATGACGTAACGAGATCCATTGTCATTCCATTCATCCTCCGCCATCACCTCATGTTTCAGAATGATAATGCACAGCCCCATGTCGCAAGGATCTGTTCGCAACTCCTGGAAGCTGAAAATGTCCCAGTTCTTCCATGGCCTGCACACTCACCAGACATGTCATCCATTGAGCCTGTTTGGGATGCTCTGGATTGACGTGTACGACAGTGTGTTCTATCCAGGTCCCGCCAATATCCAGCAACTTTGCACAGTTATTGAAGAGAAGCAGGACAACATTCCACAGGCTACAATCAACAGCCTGATCAACTCTATGCGAAGAAGATGTGTCACGCTGCATAAGGCAAATAGTGGTCACACCAGATACTGACTGGTTTTCTGATCCACACCCCTCGCCTTTTTTCTTTTAAAGGTATCTGTGAGCAACAGATGCATATCTGTATTCCCAGTCATGTGAAATCCATAGATTGGGGCCTGATTTCCTTATATGAACTGTAACTCAGTTACGCATGTTGCGCTTATGTCTTTGTTCTGTGTGGAGTGTAGCTTCTCTAGTGTCTCTCTCTCTCTCTGTCAGAATGCTGTTCTAATGAGTCAGCGGAGAGAAGTTTCCCCTCATAAACAGCTGTTACATGTCACAGCCTGATGTAGAGATAAGAGCCCTACGCCGCTGACTTTCATTCAGCCCTTCTCTGAGGCCCTGCCGTCACGTTCCTCCTCTCCTCCTCTCCTCCCTCCCCCTCCCTTATCCCTGTCATCTTATTTTCCTGTAGCCAGCCGGGATGAGATTGCAGTGATTAAACCGACAACATTAATTGAAAAGACGGGTTGTTGGGAAATTGTTACCATCCGTTCTCCATCCATTATTCCAAATGCCACCAAATCCCCTAGATATTGCACTACTTTTAACCAGAGCCCTATGGGCCCTGATGAAAAGTAGTGCACTATAAAGGGAATAAAATGATCTTCAGTGTTATGGCGGACGGACGGCGGTGGGTACCTGTGATAAGCCAATGGAAGGGGAGAGTGGTTTGGCGCCAGCGCTAACCAGCTTATTTGCCACCACTTCGACCTCAGAACTCGGCGATGTGTTGTAATGTCATTAGCAGTTTCATCCTGTCACTGTCATTCTATTGGTGTCTCTCCTGTCTATTCTTGTAGTGCTTTCAAGAGATCCTAGACACAGGAAGTCATGTAACGAAGCGATACTGATGTCCACTGAAGCACACCTGTTTTCAACATGTGCATCAGAATCAGCAAGTCAAGGTCATTCGACGGGTATCTCTTGGCAAAGCTCAGAGAGATGGAAGATTTGATTTATTTATGTTTAATTGATGCACGTCTCTTATTTGAGGGGATGGAAGAGGTGGGAGGAGAATAGCAACACGACAAGTCGGGTCGCTCTGTGCTTCATCTGCAGTCATGTCATGATCAACTTGGTGGAAAGAGGTTTTCGGACCCTTTTAAAACAGAGGGAACATCCCCGTATGGATTGATGAAAACCTTAGTCGCCTCACACGGTTGGCTCTCGCACCCTGTGATGGGATTGTTGCCTTGTGATATCATGGAGTTTGAAAAGGCTGGCAGAATTCCGGAACGGGAGGAGACACAGAAGATGGCTAGCAGGAGATATCGGTTTAAACATTTTTATTTTTTTATTTTTTACATCCATGTCCCCAGATCGTACACTCAGCAGGGGCGGAAGAGAGGAGGGTAAAGGAAATGAGGAAATGAGGTATAGTGAAAAGGAGGGATGATTTCGCTTGACTTCCGAGTCATCTTTAACCATTAATCTGAGCAGAGGCACTGATGCCTTCCCATTACCCTACGCTGTGGAGATTATATTCATGGACAGCCTGTGGTATGTTACAGCAGCCGTGGCCACTTATCTGATTTTGGTGCCAGTGGCATGTATGAATCTAAATGCAAATTTTGTAAAGTGGAGGGCGGTTTTGGCACTGAACAAAAGAGACACAAACAGACAGACCACGTAGACACAGCACACACACACCCTAGCTGCAGTCTATTCCCACTGAAAGTCTAGCATTTCTACGCTTATTCCCATGGGAACATCAGTCCAACTCAGATGATAAAAAATACCACTGCTTTTTTTAAAAATCCGCTGTTGGAATAATCTTTGGAGACACGTTCAACTGCAATCATGACATGAGATTAAGTTCATCTTTGGTGTGGGTAGACCGTTGTATGGTTTTAGTGTAAACGGGATTAAAGCTTGCCTCTCCCGTTTTTTTTTAGCTCCGTGGTTGTTGGGATAATTCCAACACCAGTGGGTACACTACGTGACACAAAAGCTATCCGATCCGCCGCAGAGAGAGAGAGAGAGACGACAATGATTGCTAATGTAGTGTTGTGGTCTGCCACACATTGAGAGATTAATTTATCTGTATCAGAGGACCAGAGATGATTAAAATCCAATCAAACTTTATTTGTCGCTTGCACAGTTTAACAGATGTTATAGAGGGTGCAGTGAAATTATTACGTTACTAGCTACTAACAATGCAGTAAAATGTCAAACATGTACACAAATCATTTACAAAAAATACAAGGAAAATAAATCAAGAAATGTCAGAATGAAACCAAATAACAACCAAAAATAGTACTGTAATAGCAATCCAAATGCAATCTATATGTACAGATATAGAGCCTTCAGAAAGTATTCACACTAGAGGTCGACCGATTATGATTTTTCAACGCCGATATCGATACCGATTATTGGAGGACCAAAAAAAGCCGCTACCGATTACTCGGAAGATTTTTAAATTTGATTTGTAATAATGGCAATTACAACAATACTGAATGAACGCTTATTTTAACTTAATATAATACATCAATAAAATCAATTTAGCCTCAAATAAATAATTTTAACTTAATATAACATCAATAAAATTCAAATTTCATTTCTTTAAATAATGCAAAAACAAAGTGTTGGAGAAGAAAGTTAAAGTGCAATATGTGCCATGTAAGAAAGCTAACGTTTAAGTTCCTTGCTCAGAACATGAGAACATATGAAAGCTGGTGTTTCCTTTTAACATGAGTCTTCAATATTCCCAGGTAAGAAGTTTTAGGTTGTAGTTATCATAGGAATTATAGGACTATTTCTCTCTATACCATTTGTGTTTCATATACCTTTTGTCAGGATTTGGCCAGGGTTGTTCTGGTTTTTGGTCACTAGATGCCCCCATTGTACTTTTTGACCTTTTGTTTTCCCTTGATCCCCATTATTATTTGCACCTGTGCCTCGTTTCCCCTGATTCCTCTTAGTTTTCCTCAGTTATTTGCTCTGTGTTTGTATGTTAGCACCCAGCCCTAGTATTCTGTGTACTCTTGTTGATTCCGGTGGACTCTCTTGTGGAATTCTGTTTTTTGTTCTTGTTTATTTATTTTTGAGTATCTTTTGAGGCTTTTTATGCTATACCTACCACCTTGTGGATTTACCTTTTTGTCTTGGAGGATTACCTTTGTTCTTGTGGAATTTCTTTTGAGGTTGTGGAGTTACATGTTTTCCTGAGGGACTTCACTTTTTTACTTCATTAAATACACCGTCTCAAGTACTGCTGTGTCTGCCTCATCTTCTGGGTTCTGCCGACTATTCGTGGCTCAGTTGGTTAAGTGACTGTTTCTCACTCCGGAGACCCGGGTTCGTAACCGGGTCCTGACACCTTTGACTATTGGATGTTCTTATAGGCACTTTAGTATTGCCAGTGTAACAGTATAGCTTCTGTCCCTCTCCTCGCTCCTCCCTGGGCTCGAACCAGGAACACATCGACAACAGCCACCCTCGAAGCAGCGTTACCCATGCAGAGCAAGGGGAACAACTACTCCAAGTCTCAGAGCGAGTGACATTTGAAACGCTATTAGCGCGCATCCCGCTAACGAGCTAGCCATTTCACATCGGTTACACCAGCCTAATCTCAGAGTTGATAGGCTCGAAGTCATAAACAGCTCAATGCTTGAATCATTGCGAAGAGCTGCTGGCAAAATGCACGAAAGTACTGTTTGAATGAATGCTTACGAGCCTGCTGGTGCCTACCATCGCTCAGTCAGACTGCTCTATCAAATCATAGACTTAATTATAACATAATAACACACAGAAATACGAGCCTTTTGTCATTAAAATGGTCGAATCCGGAAACTATCATTTCAAAAACAAAACGTGCATTAATTCAGTGAAATACGGATCCGTTCCGTATTTTATTTAACTGATGGCATCCCTAAGTCTAAATATTGCTGTTACATTGTACAACCTTCAATGTTATGTCATAATTATGTACAATTCTGGCAAATTAATTACGGCCTTTGTTAGGAATAAATTAACTTCACACAGTTTGCAATGAGCCATGCTAGCACAGAATGCAAGAGAAATGACACAATTTCCCTAGTTATCAGAAATTCATATTAGCAGGCAATATTAACTAAATATGCAGGTTTAAAAATATATACTTGTGTATTGATTTTAAAGAAAGGCATTGATGTTTATGGTTAGGTACATTGGTGCAATGACAGTGCTTTTCTCGCAAATGCGCTTGTTAAATCATCACCCGTTTGTCGAAGTAGGCTGTGATTCAACAAGAAATTAACAGGCACCGCAACTAGTGCAACTAGTGATTATGTTAAGATTGATTGTTTTTTAAAGATTTTAATACTATCTAGCAACTTACCTTGGCCTCTTGCTGCCCTCGCGTCACAGGTAGTCAGTGCAATGTAAGGCAGGTGGTTAGAGCGTTTGACTAGTAACCGGAAGGTTGCAAAAACGAATCCCTGAGCTGACATGGGAAAAATCTGTTGTTCTGCCCCTGAACAAGGCAGTTAACCCCCCTGAACAAGGCCAGTTCCTAGGCCGTCATTGAAAATAAGAATGTGTTCTTAACTGACTTGCCTAGTAAAATAGAGATGGAAAAAAATCATTTTTAAAAAATCTGCAAATCGGTGTCCAAAAATAACGATTACCGATTGTTATGAAAACCTGAAATCGGCCCTAATTAATCGGCCATTCCGATGAATCGGTCGACTTCTAATTCACACTTCTTGATTTTCTCCCCCCATTTTGTAGTGTTACAGACTGAATTTAAAATTGATTCAATTGAGATTTTTTGTCACTGGCCTACACACAATACAATAATGTCAGTGGAATTATGGTTTTTGAAATTTTTACAAAGTTATGTAAAACAAAAAGCTGAAATGTCTTGAGTCAATAAGTATTCAAATCAAATTTATTTATATAGCCCTTCGTACATCAGCTGATATCTCAAAGTGCTGTACAGAAACCCAGCCTAAAACCCAAACAGCAAGCAATGCAGGTGTAGAAGCACGGGTATTCAACCCTTTTATGGCAAGCCTCAATAAATTGAGGAGTAAACATTTGCTTATCAAGTCACATAATTATCTGCAATAATAGTGTTGTGTTAATTTCTTTATGACTACCTCACCTCTGTACCCCACACATACAGTTTAAGTCAGAAATTTGCATACACCTTAGCCAAATATATTTAAACTCAGTTTTTCACAATTCCTGACATTTAATCCAAGTAAAAATTCCCTGTTTTAGGTCAGTTAGGATCAACACTTTATTTTAAGAATGTGAAATGTCCGAATAATAGTAGAGAATGATTCATTTCAGTTTTTATTTATTTTATCACATTCCCAGTGGGTCAGAAGTTTACATACACTCAATTAATATTTGGTAGCATTACCTTTAAATTGTTTAACTTGGGTCAAACTTTTTCGGGTAGCCTTGGGTGAATTTTGGCCCATTCCTCCTGACAGAGCTGGTGTAACTGAGTCAGGTTTGTAGGCCTTGCTTTTTCAGTTTTCAGTTCTGCCCACAAATTATGTATAGGATTGAGGTCAGGGCTTTGTGATGGCCACTCCAATACCTTGACTTTGTTGTCCTTAAGCCATTTTGCCACAACTTGTGAAGTATGCTTGGGTTCATTGTCCATTTGGAAGACCCATTTGCGACCAAGCTTTATCTTCCTGACTGATGTTTTGAAATGTTGCTTCAATATATGCACGTAATTTTCCATCCTCATGATGCCATCTATTTTGTGAAGTGCACCAGACCCTCCTGCAGCAAAGCACCCCAACAACATGATGCTGCCACCCCTGTGCTTCATGGTTGGGATGGTGTTCTTTGGCTTGGAAGCTTCCCTCTTTTCCCTCCGAACATAACGACGGTCATTATGGCCAAACAGTTCTATTCTTTTCTCCAAAAAGTACGATCTTTGTCCCCATGTGCAGTTGCAAACAGTAGTCGGGCTTTTTTATGGTGGTTTTGGAGCAGTGACTTCTTCCTTGCTGAGCAGCCTTTCAGGTTATGTCGATATAGGACTCATTTTACTGTGGCTATGGATACTTTCGTACCGGTTTCCTCCAGTATCTTCACAAGGTCCTTTGCTGTTGTTCTGGGATTGATTTGCACTTTTCGCACCAAAGTACGTTCATCTCTAGGAGACAGAATGCGTCTCCTTCCTGAGTGGTATGACGGCTGCATGGTCCCATGGTGTTTATACTTGCGTACTATTGTTTGTACAGATGAACTTGGTACCTTCAGGCATTTGGAAATTGCTCCCAAGAATGAACCAGACTTGTGAAGGTCTACAATGTTTTTTTCTGAGGTCTTGGCTGATTTCTTTTGATTTTCCTATGATGTCAATCAAAGAGGCACTGAGTTTGAAGGTAGGCCTTGAAATACATCCACAGGTACACCTCCAATTGACTCGAATGATGCCAATTAGCCTATCAGAAGCTTCTAAAGCCATGACATCATTTTCTGGAAGCTGTTTAAATGCACAGTCAACTTAGTGTATGCATACTTCTGACCCACTGGAATTGTGATACAGTGAATTAAGTTGTCTGTAAAAGTGAAATAATCTGTCTGTAAACAATTGTTGGAAAAATGACTTGTGTCATGCACAAAGTAAGACGTCTTAACCGACTTGCCAAAACTATAGTTTGTTAACAAGAAATTTGTGGAGTCGTTGAAAAACAAGTTTTAATGACTCCAACCTACTGTAAACTTCCAACTTCAACTACAATTATCTGTAAGATCCCTCAGTCGAGTAGTGATTTTCAAACACAGATTTAACTACAAAGACCAGGGAGCTTTTCCAATGTCTCGCAAAGAAGAGTACCCATTGGTAGATGGTGTAACGGTCGTCGGTGGAAGAAGGTGAGGACCAATCAGAGACAATGATTGACAGCTGCCTCTGATTGAGAACCATACCAGGCCAAACACAGAAATACCAAATCATAGAAAAAAGAACCCTACCCAAATCACACCCTGACCATACTAAAACAAAGACACAACAAAATAACTAAGGTTAGAACGTGACAGTACCCCCCCCCCCCCAAAGGTGCAACTCCGGCCGCAAAACCTGAACCTATAGGGGAGGGTCTGGTTGGGTTTCTGTCCTCCGTGGCGGCTCTGGCGCGGGACGTGGACCCCAGTCCATCATAGTCTTTGCCCGCTTCTTTCCCCGCCTCAGTGGTGCCTTTAGAGTGGCGACCCTCGCCACCGACCTCGGGCTGGGGACCCTAGCAGCGGGCCCCAAATGGACGGGAGAGTCCGGCAGAACTGGACAGTTGGTGGGAGACTCCGGCAGCGTCAGAGTGAAGGGTGATTCCGGCAGCGCCGGAGTGAAGAGCAGTTCCGGCAGCGCCGGTGTGAAGGGCACTTCCAGCAGCTCCTGACTGGCGGGCGGCTCTGGCAGCTCCTGACTGGCGGGCGGCTCTGGCAGCTTCTGACTGGCGGGCGGCTCTGGCAGCTCCTGACTGGCGGGCGGCTCTGGCAGCTCCTGACAGACGGGAGACTCTGGCAGCTCAGGACAGACGGGCGACTCTAGCAGCTCAGGACAGACGGGCGACTCTGGCAGCTCAGGACAGACGGGAGACTGGCAGCTCAGGACAGACGGGAGACTCTGGCAGCTCAGGACAGACGGGAGACTCTTGCAGCTCAGGTCAGACGGGTGACTCTGGCAGCTCAGGACAGACGGGCGACTGGCAGCTCAGGACAGACAGGAGACTCTGGCAGCTCAGGTCAGACGGGTGACTCTGGCAGCTCAGGTCAGACGGGTGACTCTGGCAGCTCAGGACAGACGGGAGACTCTGGCAGCTCAGGTCAGACGGGTGACTCTGGCAGCTCAGGACAGACGGGCGACTGGCAGCTCAGGACAGACAGGAGACTCTGGCAGCTCTGTACAGGAGGGAGCACCTGGAGGAAAGAGACGGAGAGACAGCCTGGTGCGTGGGGCTGTCACCGGAGGCCTGGTGCGTGGAGGAGGCACCGGATAGACCGAACCGTGGAGGCGCACTGGAGGTCTCGACCACCGAGCCTGCACAATCCTACCTGGTTGGATACTCCCCGTCGCCAGGCCAGTGCGGCGAGGTGGAACAGACCGCACTGGGCTGTGCTGGTGAACCGGGGACACCGTGCGTAGGGCTGGTTCCATGTACCCTGGCCCAAGGAGACGCACTGGAGACCAGATGCACTGAGCCGGCTTCATGGCACCTGGCTCGATGCCCACTCTAGCCCGGCCGATACAAGGCGCTGCGTCTCGACGCCCGAGCCTGCCATGCCTGAGCACTGGGGACACCGTGCACCTCACGGCATAACACGGTGCCTTCCCGGTCCACCTCTCTCCACGGTAAGCACGGGGTGTTGGCTCAGATCTCCTACCTGACTTAGCCACACTCCCCGTGTTCCCCCCCAATACATTTTTGGGGCTGCCTCTCGGCTTCCTTGACCACCGTGCCAACTCCATTCTCCGGTATCCCTCCCCGCACTGTTCCAGAGAATCCCAGGCGGGCTCCGGCACTCTCCCTTGGTCGACCGACCACCTTTCTATCTCGTCCCATGTTGTCACCTCCTCCAGATAGCGCTGCTCCTTACCACGCTGCTTGGTCCTTTGGTGGTGGGTGAGGACCAAAGCACAGCGTGGAAGAAGGTGAGGACCAAAGCACAGCGTGGAAGAAGGTGAGGACCAAAGCACAGCGTGGAAGAAGGTGAGGACCAAAGCACAGCGTGGAAGAAGGTGAGGACCAAAGCACAGCGTGGAAGAAGGTGAGGACCAAAGCACAGCGTGGAAGAAGGTGAGGACCAAAGCACAGCGTGGAAGAAGGTGAGGACCAAAGCACAGCGTGGAAGAAGGTGAGGACCAAAGCACAGCGTGGAAGAAGGTGAGGACCAAAGCACAGCGTGGTACGTCTTCAGGTTATTTATTGAAACTGAACACTATCAAACAAAGAAACGAAAGCACAACCGAAACAGCTCTGTCAGGTGCAAAACACACTATACAGAAAAATAATCACCCACAACTCAAGGGTGAAAACAGGCTGCCTAAGTATGGTTATCAATCAGGGACAAAGATTGACAGCTGCCTCTGATTGAGAACCATACCAGGCCAAACACAGAAATACCAAATCATAGAAAAAAGAACATAGACTACCCACCCAAATCACGCCCTGACCATACTAAAACAAAGACATAACAAAAGAACTAAGGTCAGAACGTGACAGATGGGCAAAAAATAAACAGACATTGAATATACCTTTGAGCATGGTGAAGTTATTAATTAAACGTGGGATGATGCATCAATACACACAGTCACTACAAAGATAAATGTGTCCTTCCTAATTGAGTTGCCAGAGTGGAAGAAAACCGCTCAGGGATTTCACCATGAGGCCATTGGGGACTTTAAAACAGTTAAGACTTTAATGGCTGTGATAGGAGAAAACTGAGGATAGTTCAGCATCATTGTAGTTACTCCACAAGTGAAAAGAAAGAAGTCTATACAGAATACAAATATTCCAAAACATTCATCCTGTTTGCAACAAGACACTAAAGTTATACCACAAAAAATGCACCAAAGCAAATCACTTTTTTTGCCCTGAATACAAAGTGTTATATTTGAGGCAAATCCAATACTTCACATTACTGAGTACCAATCTCCATATTTTCAAACATAGTGGGGGCTGCATCATGTTTTGTGTATGCTTCTAATCATTAAGGACTTTTATCAGGATAAAAAATAAATTGAATGGAGCTAAGCACAGCCAAAATCCGAGGGGAAAGCCTGGCTCAGTACTGCTTTCCACCAGACACTGGGAGATTAATACCCCTTTCCCCCAAGGACAATAACCTAAAACACAAGGCCAGATCTACACTAGAGTTGCTAACCAAAAAGACAGTGAATGTTTGTGAGTGGCCAAGTTACAATTTTGACTTAACTCTACTTGGAAATCTATGGCAAGACCTGAAAATGGTTTTCTAGCAATGGTCAACAAGCAATTTGACAGAGTTTGAAGAATTTTAAAAAGAATAATGGGCAAATGTTGCACAATCCCAGTGTGTAAAGCCAAGGTGTGTGGGATAAGTCAAGGGGTATGAATACTTTCTGAAAGCACTGGAGGCATTTTCACAAGATATACTAAGTATGGTATGTACAGCAGTAGATACAGTGTATGGGGAAAGTATTCAGAGCCCTTCCCTTCTACACATTTTGTTACATTTCTGCCTTATTCTAAAATTGATTAAATCAAATTGCAAGCAGGCTGCCAAATTCCTCATCAATCTACACACAATACCCCTTAATGACAACGTGAAAACAGGTTTTTAGAAATTGTTGCAAATGTATAAAATAAAAAACAGAAATAACTTATTTACATTATTTACATAAGTATTAAGACCCTTTGCTATTAGACTCGAAATTGAGCTCAGGTGGATCCTGTTTCCATTGATCATTTTTGAGATGTTTCTACAACTTGATTGGAGTCCACCTATAGTAAATTCAATTGATTGGACATAATTTGCAAGGCACACACCTGCCTATATAAGGTCCCACAGTTGACAGTGCACGTCGGAGTAAAAACCAAGCCATGAGGTTGAAGGAATTGTCCGTAGAGCTCCAAAACAGGATTGTGTCAAATCCCCAGATCTGGGGAAGGGTACCAAAACATTTCTGCAGCATTGAAAGTCCCTAGGAACACAATGGCCTCCATCGTTCTTAAATGGAAGAAGTTTGGAACTTCTTCCTAGAGCTGGCCTCCCGGCCAAACTGAGCCATCGGGGGAGAAGGGCCTTGGTCAGGGAGTTCATCTGTGGATATGGGAGAATCTTGCAGAAGGACAACCATCTCTGCAGCACTCCACCAATCAGAGCTTTATGGTAGAGTGGCCAGATGGTGGCCACTCCTCAGTAAAAGGCACACGACAGCCCGCTTGGAGTTTGCCAAAAGGCACCTAAAGGACTCTCAGACGATGAGAAACAAGATTCTCTGAACCAAGATTGAACTTTTTGGCCTGAATGCCAAGCATTCAGTGAAGCATGGTGGTGGCAGCATCATGCTGTGGGGATGTTATTCAGCGGCAGGGACTGGGGGACTAGTCAGGATCGAGGGAAAGATGAACGGAGCAAAGTATAGAGAGATCCTTGATGAAAACCTGCTTCAGATCGCTCCAACGGGATAACAACCCTAAGCACACAGCCAAGACAACGCAAGAGTGACTTCGGGACAAGTCTCTGAATGTCCTTGAGTGGCCCAGCCAGAGCCCAGACTTGAACCCGACCGAACATCTCTGGAGAGATCTGAAAATAGCTGGTCAGCGACACTCCCCATCCAACCTGACAGAGCTTGAGAGGATCTGCAGAGAAGAATGGGAGAAACTCCCCAAATACAGGTGTGCCAAGCTTGTGGCGTCATACCCAAGAAGACTCGAAGCTGTAATCGAAGAAGTCAAGGTGTCTGAATACTTTCCTAATGCACTGTACATTACAGTGAGCTATGCCAATA
Organism: Oncorhynchus gorbuscha; assembly: GCF_021184085.1. Taxonomy (NCBI): domain Eukaryota; kingdom Metazoa; phylum Chordata; class Actinopteri; order Salmoniformes; family Salmonidae; genus Oncorhynchus; species Oncorhynchus gorbuscha. Next base: position 43,355,606 of record NC_060188.1, on the reverse strand, counting down.
ATCCAAGGTATAAATAAATATGCCGTGTGTAAACAGTGTACGGTAGTAGAAGTATTAGAATGAGCTATATCAAGAATACAGTATTTAAATTCACAGTACAAAATCCCATTGCAAAATTGATAGAACTGCAGGAAATTAGCTTCCGGAACAGAGTCCGGAATATAAAAATACTGTATATGTATGTGAATAGTGTGTATAAACAGTATGGATAGTGTCTGAATTGAAAAGATGTGTACTTGGTCGGTGGTGAAGAAAGTTTTCACACACTTTGCAAAGGCCCAATCATGTACCATACACTTCCGTGACTAAACATGGGTTGCATCCTAAATGGCACACTATTCCCTATATAGTACACTACTTTTGTCCAGAGCCCTATGGAAATAGGATGCCATTGGGGACAAGTCATTTTAAGCCGTCCTTTATAGTCATCGTTTTTTGCAAGACATTTCAGCATGTGAATGTGAAAGGAATCCAGACTTCCAGATGCAAAATGGAATTAGAGACATTAGGAACGATTCAGGCTTCGGAATTGTCGTCTTTCCTACACACACCTTCACTACGCACTTCTCAGTATTTGGTATTCAGACTTAATTTATTCAGTCTTCTAACACCCTCTGCAGGTGTGCTTACCTTCCGCGCTTTGAATAAATTTCATTCAAATGCTGAAAACCCTCCCACTTGCTGGCCAACAGATTTTCTTGTGGAGTTTTCATTCAATAGAGTTTTCAGTAAATGTATCTTAAACCATCGCATTAAATGCAGTGTACTATACCTTCAATTAGAATTCTGTCTACAGACTCACTAGAATATATGAAGATAACAGGTTCAGAATATTAGGGATAAATGAAAGAAAGTCATCTATATGCATATTAGTCTCCATTTCACTACTCCTGTAGATTATTTAGGTTCAGTAAAGTATTTATAAATCATATAAAAACTGGTTTGGAAAGCCTTTACACACGAAAGTAAACAGGGGTTTGACACATTCAGTCCTTCAACCCATGGTAATGTTGGAAGATTAGTGTACTTAGAATTATAATAGGGAGAATAGTGTGCAATCGTAGGCTATACCATTGTTATTGTTATTTCCTGCCCTGACCGTGGAACCGTGTGATCATAGGCCATTTATTGCACCATGCGTCATGTCAAAACTCTTACGGATGGGTCTGTGCTCCATTCCATAATCATTTAATTAGCCTACATGTCTTTTCTTTGTATATTATCAGCTTTTACTAATGATCCTCAGCAACTACAAGGCCGTGACAGCGTTTACAATGGAAGCAAATGAAGGTAAACAAAACAATGTCACTAAATGGAGTGATAATGTAGCCTATACCAACTGAAGGGAACTAACAGTAAACTGGCTGTTGAATATGTGAGATTATTAGGCCTACTGACGATACTGATAGTGACTAATATTTAACATGATCGAAACAGGAAACAGAGAAAGGTGGGGTAGCCTATAAATAAGATATTCGAGAGTGCCCATTCCTGCAAGTTGAAAGGCTGAACAATTTCAATTCTGCATAAAAGCACAGCATTTCATAAACTTTACTGTGGGAAAGCATACTGATGTGCTTCAGTATGCTGCCATGTGGCTGGTTTCACATTTGTCTCCAGCGATTATAAGGTCAAATATATCTACAGCAAGTGTAATTTATGATTACAATTCCCTTATCCAAACGGATTACTAATTTACCTTGCTCTTATCAATAGCGCGTATCAAGTTGTAAATTGCAGTTCATAGAAAATGGTTTGATTTCTATCGAAAAAAATGAAGTCTGATGATTTTCCCACTTGGAACCGGTTGGTTATTCACCTTATTCACGGTTTCCTCGTGTTTAAAGGTGGTTAAATTATTAGGGAAGTAAGTCAAGGTCAGAATACGGCGTATCTGTCGCCACACCTCCGCCACACCTTCATTTATTCGACCTCCACCCAACGAATAGCGCATAAAAAGTGCATAAATGGAATTAGGTTCCATTTACTCTCGATTAATTTGGTTCAGAATCGGCTCCATAATGACTTGGTTAGCAGAACACACCTGCTCCAGCTCCAGCCTGTGTTGTCTGAATCATGTTACTCCATCACTAGATTACTGCTGAATGATAACAGGCACCTCTTAACCTGCTGGGAATGGGTAGCCAATTGAAGCCCTGACACACACACACACACACACACACACACACACACACACACACACACACACACACACACACACACACACACACACACACACACACACACACACACACACACACACACACACACACACACACACACACACACACACACACACACACACACACACACACACACACACACACACACACACACACACACACACACACACACAAAAACAGGAATTTCAGATAGAGGAGGGGTTGCTCTGTCTTTACCCCTCCTGACCTCAAAAAGGGGAGAGAGACAGGGGAAATTCCAGCACTTTTCAAGTTTTCCGCGATGTCCCTATATTAAATATTTAACGTACATGCATATTTATCCTGCAGGCCCAGTCGGAAACAAGACGGCAGCCAGGATAATAAACCGTGCTGGGAATGATTTTCACTTGTTTAATTGCCCAGAGTTAATCTCTGGCCTCTGTTATGGCTGCGTGCATTACCTCTCTAATGCCTGCAACCTTCACACCGCAAATATGAGTGTAGGGCATGTCCTACAGGGTTGAGAGAGAGAGAGGGGGGAGAGAAAGAGAGGGAACGGGTGAGAAAGAGAGATGGAGAGAAAGTGAGAACGAGAGAGAGAGAGAGGGGAGTGCCTTACAGTTCCTTACAGTTGTCTAATTTCTGGGAATGCCGAGGGCTATGTAATATCAGTTTAAACACCACTAAGTGTTAATGATGTTTAATCATTAAAAACATGAAGTGAGACCTATGACACGAGCAATTTCACACAAGTTTAAAGTGGAGGAAAATGCACCGCCAACACATCTCTGAATCATCATCTATATTCATCAAAATGTTTTAAAAGATTTAAAATGATGAATGATAACCCTCAGAATGGTAATAAGGGGATTGTTCTGTCACAGATTCCCCTGTTTAAAAAATGTATCTGTGCCGCTGACCATAAAACTAAAAAGGCCATGTTTGAACTGCATAGATTAATTATCTTTGGCACATTGATGGCCATGCATCAACACACATATGAGCCATGAATATGCATCCATGTCTGGCCCAGAATATCTTCTTCTTTGATGAAAGGTTTGATGATTATGGAAGGGAATCGCTGACTAAATTCTTTTGTTTTTTCCTCCCCAGACCTCTTTAAGTCTGCGTCTCAAAATGCCCCCTATTCCCATATAGTGCACTACTTTCGACCAGGGCTCGTGCACTAAATCGGACATGGGTTCTCAAATTTTCGGGGTCCTTGGAACCCCTTTTATGAAAGCAAATTCATCAGGGACAACTTCATAATCAGAACACAACTAAAAATAGCATGCAAGGAGTTTTACTATGACTTCACCAGCGCATGGCTGGACGAACCAAGTTTCGGGCCCTGGGAAGGAACATTTTAAAGGCAACATTTCAGTTTAAGCTCATTTCTTTCAATTCTACACATTTTGTCATGGGGCAGAGATATTTCTTTTTGTTGCAGCTTTACAGCTAATATCCTGCAGATCTACACATTTTTACCATGACACAAGAAGAAAACATTAAAAGTTTGAAATTACAGTGCATTTATGTAAAAAATATATGTATTTAATTTGCGGAATTCAAGAAGTATGGAGTTGAAAAATGTGGAGTGCTGTGGATACCAATATCCCTATGAGCCTCCCAGGCCCATGTTACCCAGGGTTAAGAACATAAATGATAGATTCATAATATTACTGTGCATTGTATTACACCATCTAACCTTATTCCATGGATCCCTTGGCCAAAATTGGTTTAATCTGTTGTTGTTAGTAACATTCATTATTAGATTTTTAAAAATGATGAGATCTGGCTGCCGATCCCCTGCAATCTTCAAAAAAACAACAGGACTTTCAAATGAATATGAAAAGTGTGTACTAAAATATTAAACTACGACATGTCATGTCTCAAAATCGATATCTATCTTACCTCTGTAATGTTTTATGTCCTGCGGATTCAAGAAGAAAGATGACGTGTTCAATGGGAAAGTGAGCCTGTCAGGTAGCCAGTAGCCCATAATCCAGCCTCGTTGACGCAATGCAATTTTCCTGATTTTTGACCACTTTTTTTCTATGGCCTCCATTGATTTAGTCACCCTAATTCTGGCCATCCTAAAGGGTAAAAACTAGAATAATTGTTGAAGGATTATGGAGTTTAGACCATTGTTTTTTTTAGAGGATTACACAAATAACATATGTGTTTCTACACCTGCATTGCTTGCTGTTTTGGGGTTTTAGGCTGGGTTTCTGTACAGCACTTTGAGATATCAGCTGATGTACGAAGGGCTATATAAATACATTTGACTTGATTTGATTTTGATTTGATGATTTTTACCCATTGGTCAAAAGATGTGTTTTTGATTGGACACACTACTGTATGAACATGAGGAGGGATTGGAGATGCTCCTGGTCCTAGGCTGTGTGATGTGACTGGGGTAGAGATGAGGACACTCATGTCTCTTTATGAGCAGCACCAGGCAGTCAGGTCAGCATCATCAGGGTGACTCACAGGTCACGTTGGCCAGGGCTTTATGGGGCCTGACAGACATGGAGAGTTAGTTCTGGGGTCCAGGGATTCTCTTCCTCTGGGTCTTTATGTTGTAGCACCCCCCCCTTCCTCGCTTCTGGAGCAGCCTGACTCCTCCACAGAATGAATGGCCGGCCCTCTCTGACAGTGGGGCTGCAGGTAATGTCCTCTCTTCATCAATTGGGCCAGACCTTCTGAGGAACAGCAGCCTGTCTTAGCACACCCTCGCCTGGAACAGTCAGGGTGATGTCACTACTGTGAAACCATCGCAGAGACAAGCGTCCGTTGACCCACGTTGCGTCAACTGGTGGGATGTTTGGCTGAATGGGCTGGAGACTCAAGGCCCTCAGTGAAGTGCCACACTCACTTTATCAATAAGGAGGGAGGGAGAGGCAGAGAAGGAGAAGAAGAGAGAGCACAGAAAGAAAGAAAGAAAGAAAGAAAGAAAGAAAGAAAGAAAAGGGACAGAGAGCGTGATTAAGAGCAATAGAGTCAGAGAACTAGAGAGAGAGACAGACAAACATCGGAGTGATGTCATACACCGCAAGACAATGCCAGTCTCCACTGACCCTGTGGAGCCCACTGGTGGGCTGACTGGCTAAATGGGAAGCAGGCTCCATGTCCTGAATGGTCACAATCATGTGGCAGAGTGTCTCTCTGCCTCTCCATCTTTCTGTTTTTTTGGCTCTCTCTCTGTCTCTGTGCAGGCAGCTGCAACAGGGATGCAGGACCAGAAAAGTGAAAGTTTCCGTGACAGCTGCTTGAGTTCCCGCTCACGTCCTCCCAGGACGGATTTGGGTGGCTGAGACCGTAAGTTTGCTAAATGATGCCCTGAAGAACCATAAGATTGCAGCAACAGCACACCAAAGCAGTGGATAAAGAAGCCTCATCTCCCTTGGTCTGTAACACAGAGTCAGGGATGTTTTCACTTTGTCACATGTGGAAGGGTATAGCAGGGTAGTGAAGGACAATGCTGGCATCTATTGTTTGACTGTAGTTGTGAACAACATAACTACAATATTCACGTTGTAATTCATCCACAACTGTCCCAGAAATATTGTAGTATAGAAGATTTCACCACAGAATACTATTGTTTGTGAAAGTTGTAGTCAGGACTGATTCCAGTGACATCCCCATCAGTGAGTGTATTGTTTGCGGGTAACTCTTGTAGGCAAACAATAGAGATAATGCATGTGCAAGATTGCCTGCTGCTGAAGTCTTCAACATCATTATTTTCCTCCAAAGGAAATAAAACTGAATGATAGGGGTAATGACAAGGGTGATAATGTTTAATAACATAACAGTTATCGTTCCTCCATCATGCTTGGCTGGCTAGATCAGCAGTCATGCATCTCACTCTCCAACTTTAAGCACAAGTGTCACGTTATTGACATAATTTATATAAATAAAGAGGCCTGTGGCTCCTGACTGATATTACAGCCGCCCATCCTTCTAATCTCCCATTATCATCCCACCTTTCTGCTGCATTATTAATAGGATACTATCACTGTAGGCAAAGAAAAGAAAATAATATTTGATTTGAAGAGAGCGAAAAGAGAGAGAGAGTGGGAGAGAAACAGGGAGAGAGGAGGAGACAAAGGTAAACAGAGATGGAGAGCGAGGGGAGGGGAGGGTGACAGGGGAGACGATCAGGTTTGGCTCTGAACAAATTATTAAAAAGAGATGACACCGTCAGCTCATCAATTGTTCCAAATTAGCGGAGGTTGTGTTTAACATTTGCTTAAACTATTTTGACTACCGAAAATGTACATTCCCAACCGTCTTCTGTACGATACACGAGCCCCACCACCAAGTGTGAGCAAGCTTGAGGAATCACGCCTCTAAACCAAGTCGGGGCTGAATATTCATTGTCCTGCATTTGCATATCCCGCAGATGGCCAAAACAGATGCTCGTTACGGCAAGTGTCAATTTTCAAGAATTTGCTTTCATGACAGAAAAATAAAGTAACATGGAGGATGGATCCACTATCTCTCCTGGCAGCAGCAGTGTTGTTTTGGGATACGGAACGCACTGGAGCCAGAGACAGCTGTCACAGAAGAGACACTAAGGGGTTAAAACACTGGGGGGAGTGTTTGTGTATGTATGTGCACGTCCATTAGTGCCTGTGTGTGTGTGTGTGTGTGTGTGTGTGTGTGTGTGTGTGTGTGTGTGTGTGTGTGTGTGTGTGTGTGTGTGTGTGTGTGTGTGTGTGTGTGTGTGTGTGTGTGTGTGTGTGTGTGTGTGTGTGTGTGTGTGTGTGTGTGTGTGCAGGTAGGATGCTGGAACTTCATATTCAAAACACTTTTAACTGAAGGCTCTTAGTGAAGTGCCACTCTCACTTTATCCACTGTATCGAGACACAAGGAGAAGGAGAGGGAGAGAGATAGAAAGAGATACAGAGAAAGAGAGATGCCTGATCAAGTACCTTCATGTCTTACAGAAGGTACCACCAACCTAGGAGACTGCAGTGGAAATGGAAATATTATTTAAAAGTAACTGATTTTGGTTTAGTTCCATCACCTACAAAGTCCCAAGCCTTGTATGTTCTTCAAACCAAATATGCTGATGGAATCAATTTAATGCTTGGACAGAGGGTAAATATATATATATTTTTTTCATTTTATATCCCATGTTATTGCTTGGCTTTGTAACATTCTCAACACATTAAGGAACTTGACAAAAACATTTATTTTCTTGGTATTTTATTACTTTAATATAGCATTTCCTGAAAGTTCAAACATGGTTACGTTTAATTTTACATTTTGGTAATGTTCTAGGAACGTTCTCCAATTGGTTTGACATTGGGAATATTCTCAAATAGTTCAGAAAACGTTAAGAAACAATTTTCTTCTGTGGGAATTTCAGTACTTCAGCATAATATTTTTTTACAGGTTTCCTCAAAGTTCTATTTAAAGTCATGTTCTCAAATTATTCCAAGAATGTTAAAAACGTCTTAGGGCTGCAATCCTGTTAACGGGATCGATATGACAACAGCCAGTGAAAGTGCAGGGCGCCAAATTCAAAACAACAAAAATCTCATAATTAAAATTCTTGTAAAACGCATACAAGTATTTTACACCATTTTAAAGATAAAATTCTTGTTAATCCAGCCACAGTGTCTGATTTCAAAAAGGCTTTACACCAAAAGCACCACAAACTATTATGTTAGGTCACCACCAAGCCACAGAAAAACACAGCCATTTTTCCAGCCAAAGATAGAAGTCACAAAAAGCACAAATAGAGATAAAATGAATCACTAACCTTTGATGATCTTCATCAGATGACACTCATAGGACTTCATGTTACACAATACATGTACGTTTTGTTTGATAAAGTTCATATTTATATGAAAAAATCGGAGTTTACATTGGCGCGTTACGTTTAGTAGTTCCAAAAACATCCAGTGATTTTGCATAGCCACATCAGTTTACAGAAATACTCATCATAAATGTTGATGAAAATACAAGTGTTAGACATGGAATTATAGATACACTTCTCCTTAATAAAACTTCCCTGAAAACGTTCAAGAAACCAGAATAAAACATTCTCAGAATCTCCCTGCAACCTAAAAATAAATGTTCCAAGAACATGCAAAATGTTCAATTCTGTTCACAGAATATTAAAAAGATGATCAGTTTAACCGGCCAAGAAATGTATGGCTTCGTTTCCACAACCAAAACTGAAAACATACATTCCCACAACATCCAAGGAACCAAATCTGCTAGCTGGGAAACCACTGCAATGTAAGGGATGATTGTAATCGGTGGCTAAGTGTTTTCAGGATTTGCATCCAAATGGCGCTCTAGTCCCTATATAGTGCACTACTTTTGACCAAGGCCCGCATAGGGTTCTGGTCAAAAGTGCATTGTGTAGGGAATAGGGTGCCATTTGGTACACAGCTTTGGTCTCTCTCCCATGCCTCGTAATACTGCTGCAGTGCCTAACAATATAACTGGCTCTCTCTGTGATACTGTATTCTCCCCAGTCTCTTTGTGCTGTGTGCACACAAATTAAAGTGCTGCCTCCAGAACAATTCATTTGCCGTTCCTGCAGTATTTCATCTCCAGGACTGCTGCACTGGCCACAACAGGTGGCTCTTACTCTCACTCGCTTTCTCTCTGCTTGAGTCTCAAATGGCACCCTATTCCCTTTATAGTGCATTATAACCAGAGCCCTATATGGTGATTCTACAGAAGTGGTGTAAATCGCTGTCCCACATCAAAATAACAATTGAAAAAAAAACAGTTACCTCTTCAAACTTAGGACATTTAATTACATCATAATTTACTCTAATTAACAAACATGTTGGTTAGTTAATACAGTACAAAGTCATTGTTAATATGAAATTCGTATTCCTGGTCGTAATGCTGGTGAGTTACCGCCGCTCTGATATCCAAAAGTTATTTCCGGCTGTGTGTAATAACGCCCCCAAAATTCTGGGCTAATAATATAAGAAATAACACACAAAAAATGTAATACTGCTAAGTTGCTTAGGAGCTATAAGCAATATCTGCCGGCACCATCTAAATGGCACATTTACACCCCCCCCCTGCCCCTCCAACCTAAACAGGCCAACAATCAGCATTTTATAAGACAATATAATTGGTTCTATGGTAGTCATTGTTGATTCTAAGAAATTACTAATAATATTAATACAATAAATGAAAATAACACTACTACTAATAAAAACATAAAAAAACAGGGTATACTTTGTTTGGCATTGTCTTGGGCTGTGGACATGTACAGTTCATTTGGAAAGTATTTAGACCCCTTGACTTTTTCCACATTTTGTTGCGTTACAGCCTTATTCTAAAATGGATACAAAAAAATTGTCCTCATCAATCTACACACAATACCCCATAATGACAAAGCGAAAACAGCTTTTTAGACATTTTTTATTTACATAATTACTCAGACCCTTTGAGACTCGAAATTGAGCTCTGGTCCATCCTTTTTCCATTGATCATCCTTGAGATGTTTCTACAACTTGACTGTGGTAAATTAAATTGATTGGACATGATTTGGAAAGGCACACAACTGTCTGTATAAGGTCCCACAGTTGACAGTGCATGTCAGAGCAAAGACCAAGCCATGAGGTCGAAGAAATTGTCCGTAGAGCACCAAGACAGGATTGTGTCGAGGCACAGATCTGGTGAAGGGTACCAAAAAATGTCTGCAGGTTTGAAGGTCCCCAAGAAAACAGTGGCCTCCATCATTCTTAAACGGGAGAAATTTGGAACCACCAAGACTCTTCCTAGAGCTGGTTGGCTGGCCAAACTGAGCAATCGGGGGAGAAGGGCCTTGGTCAGGGTGGTGACTAAGAACCTGGTAGTCACTGACAGAGCTCCAGAGTTCCTCTGTGGAGATGGGAGAACCTTCCAGAAGGATAACCATCTCTTCAGCACTTTATGGTAGAGTGGCCAGGATTGAGGGAATAATGAACAGAGCAAAGTACAGAGAGATCCTTGATGAAAACCTGCTCCAGAGCACTCAGGACCTCAGACTGGGGCAAAAAATTCACCTTCCAACAGGACAACAACCCTAAGCTCACAGCCAAGAACGCAGTTTTCAGGACATGTCTCTGAATGTCCTTGAGTGTCCCAGTCAGAGCCCGACTTAAACCCAATCAAACATCTCTGGAGAGAGCTGAAAATAGCTGTGCAGCAACACTCCCCATCCAACCTGACAGAGCTTGAGAGGATCTGCAGAGAAGAATGGGAGAAACTCCCCAAATACAGGTGTGTTAAGCTTGTAGCATCATACCCAAGAAGACTCGAGACTTTAATTGCTGCCAAAGGTGCTTCAACAAAGTACTGAGTAAAGGGTCTGAATACTTATGTAAATGTGATATTTCAGACATTTGTGAAAATGTCTAAAAAACAGTTTTTGCTTTGTCATTATTATTAATGGGTTATTGTGTGTAGATTGATGGGGAAAAAAACTACTTCTTCAAATTTGGAATAAGGCTGTAATGTAACAAATTGTTGAAAAGGTCAATGGGTCTGAATACTTTCCGAATGCTCTGTATCTGAAGTGCTGTTGTTTTAATTTATGTACTTCTTTCTTGTCATCAGGGGGTAAATTAGTTAATAGACCAATAAGAGAGAGAGTTCCAAACCTCTGCTAGTTTTCAGTTTTTCCCTCCCACTAAGAACACACCCAGACAGTCCAAGCAAAATTCTTGTTTGAGAAATGGCTCTTTCGTAAGGAGCTGTTTTTGTTTCTTTCTGACTTTTTAAATTGAAAACAATCACAGTAAGTTACTTCATTGTTGGTCAGAAATGATTTGATATTGAGATAAAAATGGCTGCATTGGACCTTTAAGTGCTGTAATTCTCAGAATTCTGAAGAGGTCCTTGAGTTCATGAGGGGTTCTCCCCAGGATTACGTGTTCTGGATTTAGAGAAAGTGAGCATTCAATCATATCATCCAATACTTTGTATACTTCGTTCTGGAAATGATTGAGGACTGGGCAGGAATATTGTATGTGGGTGTGGTTAGTTCTGCTCTCCCCACAGTTATACCAGCAACTTAGTGTGATGTCATGGATGTACTTTTCGATTTTGAACTCAGCAAAAAAAGAAATGTCCTCTCACTGTGTTTATTTTCAGCAAACTTAACATGTGTAAATATTTGTATGAACATGACAAGATTCAACAACTGAGACATAAACGGAACAAGTTCCACAGACATGTGACTAACAGATATGAAATAATGTGACTCTGAACAAAGGGGAGGGGGGATGAAAATCTAAAGTAACAGTCAGTATCTGGTGTTGCCACCAGCTGCATTAACTTCCTATGGCTGGGGGTAGTATTGAGTAGCTTGAATGAATAAGGTGCCCAGAGGTGCCCAGAGTAAACTGCCTGCTCCTCAGTCCCAGATGCTAATATATGCATATTATTAGTATATCTGGATAGAAAACACTCTGAAGTTTCTATAACTGTTTGAATGATGTCTGTGAGTATAACAGAACTCATATGGCAGGCAAGAACCTGAGAAGAAAATCCAACCAGGAAGTGGGAAATCTGAGGTTGGTCGATTTTCAACTCAATACAATGGGATATTGGTCATGTTGCACTTCCTAAGGCTTCCACTAGATGTCAACCGTATTTAGAAACTTGTTTGAGGCTTCTACTGTGAAAGGGGGCTGAATGAGTCAGTGGTCTGTCAGCATCCACGAGCTGGTCACGCGCATTCACATGAGAGGTAGCTCCCGTTCCATTTGCTTTTCTGAAGACAAAGGAATTCTCCGGTTGGAACATTATTGAAGATTTATGTGAAAAACATCCTAAAGGTTGATTCTACACATCGCTTGACATGTTTCTATGGACTGTAACAGAACTTTTTGACATTTTGTCTGCAACTAGTGAACGCGCTTCGTGAGTTTTGATTTGTTTACAAAACGTGTTAACATAAGTAGCTATGATGGACATTATCGAACAAATCAAACATTTATTGTGGAACTGGGATTCATAGGAGTGCATTCTGATGAAGATCATCAAAGGTAAGTGAATATTTATAAATGTTATTTCTGACTTCTGTTGATTGCACAATATGGCGGATATCTTTTGGCTTGTAGGGTCTCTGAGCGCCGTACTCAAATTATTGCATGGTTTGCGTTTTCCGTAAAGCTTTTTTAAAATCTGACACAGCGGTTGCACTAAGGATACGTTTTTCTATATTTCCATGTATAACACTTGTATTTTCATCAAAATTTATAATGAGTATTTCTGTAAATTGATGTGGCTCTCTGCAAAATCACTGGATGTTTTTGGAACTACTGAACATAATGCGCCAATGTATACTGAGATTTTGTTATATAAATATGAACTTTATCGAACAAAACATACATGTATTGTGTAACATGAAGTCCTATGAGTGTCATCTGATGAAGATCATCAAAGGTTAGTGATTAATTCTATCTCTATTTCTGATCTTTGGCTGGAAAAATGGCTATGTTTTTCTGTGACTTGGCTCTGACCTAACATAATCGTTTGTGGTGCTTTCGCTGTAAAGCCTATTTAAAATCTGACTGTGGTGGGTTTAACAACAAGATTACCTTTAAAATGGTATAAGATACTTGAATGTTTGAGGTATATCAATTATGAGATTTCTGTTGTTTTGAATTTGGCGCCCTGCACTTTCACTGGCTGTTGTCATATCGATCCCGTCAACGCAATTTCAGCCCTAAGAAGATTTTAAATACTGCAGTCCATCTCCTCCTCATGGACAACACCAGATTTGTCAGTTCTTGCTGTGAGATGTTACACCACTCTTCCAACAGGGCACCTGCGAGTTCCCGGAAATTTCTGGGTGGAATGGCCCTAGCATTCAACAGGTCCAGACGTGCTCAATGTGATTGAGATCCGGACTCTTCGCTGGCCATGGCAGAACACTGACATTGTTGTCTTGCAGGAAGTCATGCACAGATTGAGCAGTATGGCTGGTGGCATTGTCATGCTGGAGGGTCATGTCAGGATGAGCCTGCAGGAAGGCTACCACATGAGGGAGAAGGATGTCTTCCCTGTAACGCACAGCGTTGAGATTGCCTGCATTGACAACAAGCTCAGTCCGAGGATGCTGTAACACACACTGCCCCAGACCATGACAGACCCTCCACCTCCAAATCGATCCCACTCCATACTACAGGCCTCGGTGTAACGCTTATTCCTTCGACGGAAACACATTTGACCATCAACCCTGGTGAGACGAAACTGTGACTCGTCAGTGAAGAGCACTTTTTGCCAGTCCTGTCTGGTCCAGAGACGGTGGGTTTGTGCCCATAGGCAATGTTGTTGCAGTTGATGTCTGGTGAGGACCTGCCTTACAACAGGCCTACAAACCCTCAGTCCAGCCTCTCTCAGCCTATTGTGGACAGTCTGAGCACTGATGGAGGGATTGTGCATTCCTGGTGTAATTCGGGCAGTTGTTGTTGCCATCCTGTACCTGTCCCGCAGGTGTGATGTTCAGATGTACCGATCCTGTGCAGGTGTTGTTACCCGTGGTCTACTACTGCGAGGATGATCAGCTGTCCGTCCTGTCTCCCTGTAGCGCTGTCTTAGGTGTCTCATAGTATGGACATTGCAATTTATTGCCCTGGCCACATCTGCAGTCCTCATGCCTCCTTGTAGCATGCCTAAGGCACGTTCACACAGATGAGCAGGGATCCTGGGCATCTTTCTTTTGGTGTTTTTCAGAGTCAGTAGAAAGGCCTCTTTAGTGTCCTACGTTTTTATAACTGTGACCTTAATTGCCGACCGTCTGTAAGCTGTTAGTATCTTAACAAATGTTCCACAGGTGCATGTTCATTAACTGTTTATGGTTAATTGAACAAGCATGGGAAACAGTGTTTAAACCCTTTGCAATGAAGATCTGTGAAGTTATTTGTATTTTTATGAATTATCTTTGAAAGACAGGGTCCTGAAAAAGTGTCTTTTTTTGCTGAGTTACTTATAAGAGTTGTAAAAAATCTTGACTGAATTTTCCAAGAAAATTCCCTCCGGAGTGAGGAGTTGTCTAGAGCTTATGGACTACTTAAATTCCATCTTGAACTCATCAATTCACTGGGTCTGGATCTTGGGACCAATGTCCAAGTGTAAATGTTCATGACTTCAGACAAGACCTTAGTCTTTGGTTTACAAATCATGGGCAACCCAATTTGAAGGAGAAGACATTGCTCTCTGATCATTGGCTGATCACTCCTTCCCAACCCATAGGATCCCCATCCAGTTGACTACTTTAAAATGGTGGACACCCTCAATGGCAATGTCTATACTAAAACAATTTACATTCATGTAGTCCTCTATATATCTCTATGATTGACACGGTGTAACGCCTGTTATTTAGCCAAAATAAAGATAGGAAAATAGACATCAAACAACATTATTAATTAGATGTAATTCAATCAATCAACACATGTCAGATTCATATAATCCACATTTATTTGACATAGAGATGATATTTCTCTAAATTCAATGAATGTTTTTATTATTTTGTACATTTTGTATGATAATAACATTTAAAAAATGTATCTGTAATAGAAGGTTAATCAAAATGATCACGACTGTGCATGGTTCTCTCTTTACAGCATCTTTTACACGATGTTTCAGCAGTGACAAATGTAGCGCCCGGACAATATTTAAAATATGTAATACAAAACGAAGTATGTGAATAGTAGTTCAATATATCTACCTGACATACAGTATGTTGTAAGAGATGTGTGCTGAACATTTGGGAAAAATAGGATGCAAATTAGAATGAATTTCCAAGCAATAATTTGCACCCCTTCTGTAGTTCTCTAAGGGGCTCTGGTCAAAAGTAGTGCACTAACACAACTTCTGTTAGCATTCTTCCTATATAGTACAGTACCTATACTACTCTACAGGCACAACACAGTCAGGACCACCACACAGTGAGAGCTCGTTTTAGAGATGCTTTAATTAAACACCCTGATGTGTTGTTAACCCCTCTGGATGAATGCATACACTTCTGTTTTAATTAGGTCAGACTAACACTATGAAGATGCATAGGGATGGCGGATCCAGACGTTTTCGTGTTACTACCACAACAGGAGGGTGTTGTGTGTTGCTCTCCCATAAACACACACACACACACACACACACACACACACACACACACACACACACACACACACACACACACACACACACACACACACACACACACACACACACACACACACACACACACACACACACACACACACACACACACACACACACACACACACACACACACACACACACACACACCTCCTCTCAGTTCTGTCATTTACTGTTCACACTGTTGCCCTGTTCACACTGGTAAATACAGTAAGAAATTAGAAATCTTTGGATGCCAAGTTACACCCCTGTACACTAATGTAGACAAACAAACTTAGGAACCAAATGAGGTAAGTGGTGTGAGTCCATGTTGTCAAATTGTCACTAATGTTGTTCTCACCTCTCATCTACCATTATAGATTCCAACACACCTGAAGTAGAATTCCAAATCACTTGTATAATTCTAAATCCCTTTTTTAAACCTTTATTTAACTAGGCAAGTCAGTTAAGAACACATTCTATTTACAATGACGGCCTACCATTGAGGGTTAAAGAGAAACCAAGATTACGGTGAATCACTTGTTCATAGGCCATATGAAAACTGAATGGTATATGTTCTCTAACATTACCAAAGACACTGATCATTATTTGACATGTAATCCTGCAGTTGAATATGCAGACCCAATACAACCTGCAGATAACCAATTAATCACCTTGACACCAGATACTAACGACACCTGAGTGGCGCTGGAACAGTGTGGAGAGGCGTGCGGGTGGCCATTCCTGATTGCTTTTCTTCACAGACCTATATAAACCCGGCGCAGCTTAAAAATGGATTAAAAATGTAACATGCAGCCCGAGGTCTGTCTACAGTCAGACACCCTTGTTATTATGACTCCATATGAATCACACATGTCTCTTGTTATGAGTCGGACACGATACTCATAACTGTATGAGATTCATAGCAGTTTTCCCTGGTCATATGACTCGGTCGGGAAAAACTGCTCCTAATCATGATAGAGTCCAGTCTGAGAAGATTAAAGTCTCCCACACTGTAGTGTCAGCAGGACATCTGGTGGTGCTCAGCTGTTCATCCCGACATGTCACTTCTAATACCTCATCTGGTCCATGACAATCAGCAGCAAATGACCTGGAAGGAACCACGTGTCCCTGTGTATATGGACCTGGTCTCAAACTAATCAGATCAAATATAAGGCCAGTCCCCCACACACAAGACCTTCAAATGGACGAGGTGACCGCACAAGAGCAACATGACATTCTAAGCCAAATACTTCCTAAACTTTCTTCCTACAGTGTGACTCACCTGAAACCTTTTTAATATTCTACTGTCCCACTTGAATAAATCCACATTTTGTGCCACCACCCTTTACCTGTGAACCAAGAGGAACTGGCTACAACTCACCAGTGGGTCTCAAACCACCATCTGGGGAATTTAATTCAGTACCTTGAGGGCCAGGAGTTTTTCCTAACCATTTGACCTCACAGTTTTTCCTAACCATTTGGAAGTTGCTAGCTAGGTTGGGTTAACTGTTTTGAACTACAGGCACAGAGAGGACACATGTAAAATCATTTTTTCTTAGGCATTAGTCATTTATTTTTTATTTTACGTTCTCAGTGAGATTCAAATGATCTTCTGTTCTCTTTTCATGGAATTGCGCCACCATGATGGAGCATACCTAGCATACCATGTTCTTTACCCATACAACATTGTTCATTTCAGTCTATTCAAACAGACCCCATTTCAAAGGAACAGAGGATAGAGAGAGAGTTTTGTTGATGCTGAGAATTGAATCACATTACAATCACCCTCATGCACTGAAGGAAATAAAACACATCATGGATATATTGGAACTAGTGGACATATGGAGGCTTAATCAAGTTCGTTGTCTTGACTACTTAAAACTTATGTAATTCTTGCTGGCACCAAAAGTTGAAAAAGTGTTGATAGGTGACAGAATGCAGTCGGATCAAATAATTGGCATATACATTATTCTTACAGAATTTCCACGTGGGCCAGGATATTGAAAATGTAATCAAAGCATACTGGATGACAAGTTGTTTTTAACCACTGACTTTTTACAACATAACATTGGCAAAGCAGATCCTCTTATTGTATGGGACACATTTAAATGTGCCTATAGAGGCCATGCAATTCAATAGTCATCTTTAAAACAAAAGCAATTTAGGTCAAAAGATTTCATTTTAAGAAAGGAAATAGAGGGACTATCAGTACTGTCACGTGTGCTCCCTCTCCGGCCTCTAGGTCACCAGGCGCACACCTGTCACCAGCGTTAGGCGCATAATGACACTCACCTGGACTCCATCACCTCCTTGACCTGCCCTATATATGTCACTCCCTTTGGTTTCTTCCCCAGTTTCTGTGTCATGTCGGTGTGCTGTTTGTGTTTCTTGTTTTGTTAATTAATTAAATGTATTCACTCCCTGAACTTGCTTCCTGACTCTCTTCGTGCATCTTTACAAGGACAGATAGATAGCAAGAAAAACTGTACCAGAGTGGCACAGAATAAGTTTGAGGAAAAACTCAAATAACTGGAGGAACTTATTCAAGAAAGATCAAGTGTAATGTATGATAAAAATAAGGCGAGCTGGATGGAATATGTGGAAAAATGCATCAAATAATTGTTTAATCTTCATAAATATGCAGTCAAAAATAATTTGCTGAAATGTGACCCATGAATCACCGAACTATGTTCACCAAACTGTATTTTGAAAGAGGAAGCAAAGTACTTTAGGAATGTTTTAGTTTCCTCCATCTCCACTAACCAAAGTTAATTATAAAGATGTTTTTTTCTATTGATAATATAAAATTAAGAGCTGTACAGAAAGACTCATGTGATGGCCAAATTACAGAGGAGGAACTTCTTGATGCAATTAAAGTCCAGAAAACTCCAGGGCTGGATGGCATACGAGAAAAAGTATGTCAACCCTTCTTTCGATGTACTCAGAGGACTGTTATTAGCATGTTTTAACCAATCCTATAAAAATGGTAGATTATCAGATACTCAACAAGGTCTGATGCCACAATTACTGAAACAGGACCCAGGTGGGAAATATAAAGATCCAGTCTAATTAAAAAGGTATTGTCAAATTGCCTGTTATGCTGGTGAATGAGGACCCAAAAGCGACTTGGCGAAAACAGAGTCTTTAATCCAGTAAAGTAAATATACAATCATAAAGCACAATTCCACTCGTAATGACGAGAACAGACTGGAGACTCGATCATGAACTGCAGGTTGCCTCGGGAAGGCACTTGAACGTAGCAGACTCAGACACCTGCTCACCACGCAGCATCTGAGGGAAACACGACACGACAGGGCGATACACAGACACAGCACGGTGAACAATAGACAAGGATCCGACAGGGCAGAAACGGAAAACAAGGGGAGAAATAGGGACTCTAATCAGGGAAAAAGATAGGGAACAGGTGTGGGAAGACTAAATGATTGATTAGGGGAATAGGAACAGCTGGGAGCAGGAACGGAACGATAGAGAGAAGAGAGAGAGGAAGGGAGAGAGAAAAAGGGGAACGAACCTAAAAAGACCAGCAGGGGAAAACGAATAGAGGGAAAAGCAAAATGACAAGACAATATAAGACAAAACATGACAGTACCCCCACTCACCGAGCGCCTCCTGGCGCACTCGAGGAGGAATCCTGGCGGCAACGGAGGAAATCATCAATAAGTGAACGGTCCAGCACGTCCCGAGACGGAACCCAACTCCTCTCCTCAGGACCGTAACCCTCCCAATCCACTAAGTATTGGTGACCCCGTCCCCGAGAACGCATGTCCATGATCCTACGTACCTTGTAAATAGGTGCGCTCTCGACAAGGACGGGAGGGGGAGGGAAGACGAACGGGGTGCGAAGAAAGGGCTTGACACAGGAGACATGGAAGACAGGATGGACGCGACGAAGATGTCGCGGAAGAAGCAGTCGCACAGCGACAGGATTGACGACCTGGGAGACACGGAACGGACCAATGAACCGCGGAGTCAACTTACGAGAAGCTGTCGTAAGAGGAAGGTTGCGAGTGGAAAGCCACACTCTCTGGCCGCAACAATACCTTGGACTCTTAATCCTACGTTTATTGGCGGCTCTCACAGTCTGTGCCCTGTAACGGCAAAGTGCAGACCTCACCCTCCTCCAGGTGCGCTCACAACGTTGGACAAACGCTTGAGCGGAGGGAACGCTGGACTCGGCAAGCTGGGATGAGAACAGAGGAGGCTGGTAACCCAGACTACTCTGAAACGGAGATAACCCGGTAGCAGACGAAGGAAGCGAGTTGTGAGCGTATTCTGCCCAGGGGAGCTGTTCTGCCCAAGACGCAGGGTTTCTGAAAGAAAGGCTGCGTAGTATGCGACCAATCGTCTGATTGGCCCTCTCTGCTTGACCGTTAGACTGGGGATGAAACCCGGAAGAGAGACTGACGGACGCACCAATCAAACGACAGAACTCCCTCCAAAACTGTGACGTGAATTGCGGGCCTCTGTCTGAAACGGCGTCTAACGGGAGACCATGAATTCTGAACACATTCTCGATGATGATTTGTGCCGTCTCCTTAGCGGAAGGAAGTTTAGCGAGGGAATGAAATGTGCCGCCTTAGAGAACCTATCGACAACCGTAAGAATCACAGTCTTCCCCGCAGACAAAGGCAGACCGGTAATGAAGTCTAGGGCGATGTGAGACCATGGTCGAGAAGGAATGGGGAGCGGTCTGAGACGACCGGCAGGAGGAGAGTTACCTGACTTAGTCTGTGCGCAGTCCGAACAAGCAGCCACGAAACGGCGCGTGTCACGCTCCTGAGTCGGCCACCAAAAGCGCTGGCGAATAGACGCAAGAGTGCCTCGAACACCGGGATGACCAGCTAACTTGGCAGAGTGAGCCCACTGAAGAACAGCCAGACAGTGGAAACAGGAACGAAAAGAAGGTTACTAGGACAAGCGCGCGCGGCGACGCAGTGTGCGTGAGTGCTTGCTTAACCTGTCTTTCAATTCCCCAGACTGTCAACCCGACAACACGCCCATAAGGAAGAATCCCCTCGGGATCAGTCGAAGCCACAGAAGAACTAAAAAGACGGGATAAGGCATCAGGCTTGGTGTTCTTGCTACCCGGACGGTAAGAAATCACAAACTCGAAACGAGCGAAAAACAACGCCCAACGAGCTTGACGAGCATTAAGTCGTTTGGCAGAACGGATGTACTCAAGGTTCTTATGGTCTGTCCAAACGACAAAGGAACGTCGCCCCCTCCAACCACTGTCGCCATTCGCCTAGGGCTAAGCGGATGGCGAGCAGTTCGCGGTTACCCACATCATAGTTGCGTTCAGATGGCGACAGGCGATGAGAAAAATAAGCGCAAGGATGAACCTTATCGTCAGACTGGAAGCGCTGGGATAGAATGGCTCCCACGCCTACCTCTGAAGCGTCAACCTCGACAATGAATTGTCTAGTGACATCAGGAGTAACGAGGATAGGAGCGGACGTAAAACGTTCTTTTAGAAGATCAAAAGCTCCCTGGGCGGAACCGGACCACTTAAAACACGTCTTGACAGAAGTAAGAGCTGTGAGAGGGGCAGCAACTTGACCGAAATTACGAATGAAACGCCGATAGAAATTAGCGAAACCTAGAAAGCGCTGCAACTCGACACGTGACCTTGGAACGGGCCAATCACTGACAGCTTGGACCTTAGCGGAATCCATCTGAATGCCTTCAGCGGAAATAACGGAACCGAGAAAAGTAACGGAGGAGACATGAAAAGAGCACTTCTCAGCCTTCACGTAGAGACAATTCTCTAAAAGGCGCTGTAGAACACGTCGAACGCGCTGAACATGAATCTCGAGTGACGGTGAAAAAATCAGGATATCGTCAAGATAGACAAAAACAAAGATGTTCAGCATGTCTCTCAGAACATCATTAACTAATGCCTGAAAAACAGCTGGCGCATTGGCGAGACCAAACGGCAGAACCCGGTACTCAAAATGCCCTAACGGAGTGTTAAACGCCGTTTTCCACTCGTCCCCCTCTCTGATGCGCACGCGATGGTAAGCGTTACGAAGGTCCAACTTAGTAAAGCACCTGGCTCCCTGCAGAATCTCGAAGGCTGATGACATAAGGGGAAGCGGATAACGATTCTTAACCGTTATGTCATTCAGCCCTCGATAATCACACGCAGGGGCGCAGAGTACCGTCCTTTTTCTTAACAAAAAAAAACCCCGCCCCGGCCGGAGAGGAAGAAGGCACTATGGTACCGGCGTCAAGAGACACAGACAAATAATCCTCGAGAGCCTTACGTTCGGGAGCCGACAGAGAGTATAGTCTACCCCGAGGAGGAGTGGTCCCCGGAAGGAGATCAATACTACAATCATACGACCGGTGAGGAGGAAGGGAGTTGGCTCGGGACCGACTGAAGACCGTGCGCAGATCATGATATTCCTCCGGCACTCCTGTCAAATCGCCAGGTTCCTCCAGAGAAGTGGGGACAGAAGAAATGGGAGGGATGGCAGACATTAAACACTTCACATGACAAGAAACGTTCCAGGATAGGATAGAATTACTAGACCAATTAATAGAAGGATTATGACATACTAGCCAGGGATGACCCAAAAAAACAGGTGTAAAAGGTGAACGAAAAATCAAAAAAGAAATAGTCTCACTGTGTTTACCAGATACTGTGAGGGTTAAAGGTAGTGTCTCAAATCTGATACTGGGAAGATGACTACCATCTAAGGCGAACATGGGCGTAGGCTTGTCTAACTGTTTGAAAGGAATGTCATGTTTCCGAGCCCATGCTTCGTCCATGAAACAACCCTCAGCCCCAGAGTCTATCAAGGCACTGCATGTAGCACCCGAACCGGTCCAGCGTAGATGGACCGACATAGTAGTACAGGATCTAGATGGAGAGACCTGAGTAGTAGCGCTCACCAGTAGCCCTCCGCTTACTGATGAGCTCTGGCTTTTACTGGACATGAATTGACAAAATGTCCATCAAATCCGCAATAGAGGCACAGGCGGTTGGTGATCCTCCGTTCCCTCTCCTTAGTCGAGATGCGAATACCTCCCAGCTGCATGGGCTCAGTCTCTGAGCCAGAGGTGGGAGATGGTTGCGATGCGGAGCAGGGAAACACCGTTGACGTGAGCTCTCTTCCACGAGCCTGGTGAAGAAGATCTACCCGTCGTTCTATGCGGATGGCGAGAGCAATCAAAGAGTCCACACTTGAAGGAACCTCCCGGGAGAGAATCTCATCTTTAACCACTGCGTGGAGTCCCTCCAGAAAACGAGCGAGCAGCGCCGGCTCGTTCCACTCACTAGAGGCAGCAAGAGTGCGAAACTCAATAGAGTAATCCGTTATGGATCGATCACCTTGGCATAGGGAACCCAGGGCCCTAGAAGCCTCCCTACCAAAAACTGAACGGTCAAAAACCCGAATCATCTCCTCTTTAAAGTTCTGGTAATTGTTAGAGCAATCAGCCCTTGCCTCCCAGATAGCTGTGCCCCACTCTCGAGCCCGGCCAGTAAGGAGTGAAATGACGTAAGCAACCCGAGCTCTCTCTCTAGAGTATGTGTTGGGTTGGAGAGAGAACACAATATCACACTGGGTGAGAAAGGAGCGGCACTCCGTGGGCTGCCCGGAGTAGCAAGGTGGGTTATTAACCCTAGGTTCCGGAGGCTCGGCAGGCCAGGAAGTAACAGGTGGCACGAGACGAAGACTCTGGAACTGTCCAGAGAGGTCGGAAACCTGAGCGGCCAGGTTCTCCACGGCATGGCGAGCAGCAGACAATTCCTGCTCGTGTCTGCCGAGTATGGCTCCTTGGATCTCGACGGCAGTGTTACGAGCGTCTGTAGTCGCTGGGTCCATTCTTTGGTCGGATCCTTCTGTTATGCTGGTGAATGAGGACCCAAAAGCGACTTGGCGAAAACAGAGTCTTTAATCCAGTAAAGTAAATATACAATCATAAAGCACAATTCCACTCGTAATGACGAGAACAGACTGGAGACTCGATCATGAACTGCAGGTTGCCTCGGGAAGGCACTTGAACGTAGCAGACTCAGACACCTGCTCACCACGCAGCATCTGAGGGAAACACGACACGACAGGGCGATACACAGACACAGCACGGTGAACAATAGACAAGGATCCGACAGGGCAGAAACGGAAAACAAGGGGAGAAATAGGGACTCTAATCAGGGAAAAAGATAGAGAACAGGTGTGGGAAGACTAAATGATTGATTAGGGGAATAGGAACAGCTGGGAGCAGGAACGGAACGATAGAGAGAAGAGAGAGAGGAAGGGAGAGAGAAAAAGGGGAACGAACCTAAAAAGACCAGCAGGGGGAAAACGAACAGAGGGAAAAGCAAAATGACAAGACAATATAAGACAAAACATGACATTGCCATGGAAATTACTCCCAGGGACACCTGAAGTCAATCTTAAATGAATCATTCTTTATTATCAGCATGCTAGAGAGGTTCCAACAACCTCAATGGACCAAGTAGTACATGTCTGTCAGGAGCTATACAGGGGCAGTCCCGTTGGTTATCTTATATACTGCTTACATAGGCATGGATCATATGGTTGGTTCCTGCATGTGACTGGCACCGTCTCCCATCTTAATTTGTAGAACATATTCTGGTTATTCTGCCAAAAGGTCTGAGGAGGGGTCATGACCATCTACCCCTCATATTTCTACCTGGCACCTAGGAATCAATTATTGATATTATTCATCCTAATCAGACAGGTATTTTACATGGCCTTTTGAAAAATTGAGGAAACCAGGCCTGGTATTCATAGCTGACTTTGAAAAGGCTTTTGATAAAGTAAGACTGGAATTGATATGTAAATACCTAGAATGTTTCAATTTTGGAGAATCTCTTATACAAAGGTTAAAGTTATGTATAATAACCCTAGGTGTAAAATAGTAAGTAATGGATACTTCTCAAACTGTCAAGAGGAGTTAAACAAGGTTGTCCTCTATTGGCATATCTATTTATTATGGCCATTGAAATGTTAGCTATTAAAATCAGATCCAGCAATAATATCAAGGGGCTGGAAATCCAGGGCTTAAAAACAATGGTGTCATTGTACGCAGATGATTCATGTTTTCTTTTAAATCCACAATATGGGTCCCTACACAGCCTCAGAGGATCTAGATCAGTTTTCTAACCACTCTGGATTACAACCAAATTCGGATAAGTGTACTATATTACGTACTGGACCACTAGAAATACAACTTTTACATTACCGTGTGGATTAACAATAAAATGGTCTGACAGAGAAGTGGACATACTCGGTATTCCTGTCCCAAAAGAAAGAAAAGATCTCCCCACAATACATTTGAATAGAAAGTTAGAAAAAAAAATAGATAAAAAATAAATAAGCTCTTGCTACCATATAAAGGGAAATACCTGTCTACCTGTGGAAAAATATCACAGTGATTAACTCTTTAGTCATTTCCCAGTTGACCTATTTGCTTATGGCCCTGCCTACACCTACC